>NC_136059.1:1788341628-1788949373 GCF_964261635.1 Lissotriton helveticus | reverse complement strand
CTCAGCATCGCCTCAATAGCCGTAAAGTAAGAGGATGGGACTAGATCAGGGTAATTCTGTAGGGCATAGAGGAACCGGGGCAGCGCCATCATTTTAAAAAGGGCTGCCCGGCCTAACAGGGAGACCGGAAGCTTTTGCCAGGCAGCGGAATCACGCTTGAGCCTCTGAAGGGGCGGGAGCAAATTCCTATCATACATGGCGGCTTTGTCCTTGGATATAAAAATCCCCAGGTATGTGAATCCTTCAGTGGCCACTTCTCATGGGACAGTCGCGTGGGAGTATGGGGTTGAGACCGTGAAGGACATATAGAAGGGACTTATTCCAGTTGATACTGTACCCGGAGTTCTTGCCAAAGCTAGTGAAGATGTCAAGGGCTACGATTAACGATTTCCAGGGCCGCGAAAGGTATAGGAGGATGTCATCGGCGTATAGGGAGATCCTGTCCTCCCAGCTGTCTGTCCATCGAAGCCCCTTCAGGGAGACGTCCTGTCTGATCCAGGTGGCCAGTGGTTCAAGGGAGAGGGCAAACAGAAGGGGCGAAAGTGGACACCCCTGGCGTGTCCCCCTCTCCAGGGTGAATGCCTCAGAGACCTTATTGTTCACAACCACCTGGGCTAGCGGTTCTGAATAGAGGAGTTGTATCCAAGAGATGAAGCTGGGGCCGAAACCCAATTTACGAAGGACCGCCATCATGTATGGCCATTTGAGGGTGTCGAAGGCCATCGCGGCGTCGAGCGACACCACCACTGCATCTTCTCTTATCGTGTGACATCTCCCCAACACCCCGTTCAAATCGGTGGAGATTAAGTGCCATATTGCGGTGGGGCATGAATCCTGATTGGTCCAGGTGGACCAGTGTGGTGAGGACTGGTTGGAGTCTGTTCACTAAGACTTTCGTTAAAACCTTAGGCTCCGCGTTAAACAGGGAGATGGGTCTATATGAGGCACACAGCTCCCTAGGCTTCCCTTCCATATGAATCGCTAAAATAGTTGCTAGTCTTTGGTCTCGCGGCAGCACCCCCTTGGTCTTGCTCTCATCGAACATACGCTTAAGATAGGGGCTGATGCCATCGGGCTTGAGCTTGTATAGCTCAATTGGCAAGCCATTCGGCCCAAACGCCTTACCGGAACGAAGATCTCCGATAGCACGCTCCACCTCTGCCGTGGTGAGTGGCGCCTCCAAAAGATCTCGTTCCACATCAGAGCAGGCCGGCATCCTAAGATCCGTTAGTAAGGCAACCGAGTCTCCCTTCCGGGCGGACAGACCCCAGACTATAGACTGCTTGGAAATGGTATGCAAATTCAGTGACTATGTCTCGTGGTTCAGTAAGTACAGTGCAGTCTGCTTTCCGAATCTCAGCCACCAACTTACTTGCCTGCTGCTTCTTGTCGAGCCACGCCAGGAGTTTACCCGCCTTGTCTCCATGGTAGTAGATCCTACCCTCCCTGGTGGCAGTCATCCTCTTTGCTACCTCCGTTACCATCGCCAGGTCAGTCCTAATCACAACCAGCTGCCCCTCCTTCTCTTTGCATCTACCAGCGATTGCTGAGAGGGCCTCTCCTCTAAGGACCGTTTTAAAGGCCTCCCATAATGTAATTGCCGAATCTACTGAACCGTCATGGCTGTTAATAGTTGGTTATGGAGAGGGTCAGGGCCCTATGGAGATCCTAGTTATGGAGATACCAGGCATTGATAGGCCCCACGCATCCCTCCCGTCTACTGCCCACGGTAAGGTGGACCATGACCGGCGAGTGGTCAGAAATACCTCTTGCCAGATGCGTTGCTTCATGCACAACTGTCTCGGAGCAAAGGAGTGGTGTGGCCCCGAGAAGATGTACTGCGTGTCCGTGGGGTGTGCTAGGCGCCATATGTCCGTGAGGCCAAACGTTTCTAGGAATTCCCCCAACCATCTCTGCCCCCGAGGTGTATCCCTGGGTGGATGTCTGTCCAATATACCGGAGACTACTGCATTAATGTCCCCCCCTATGAATAGCTGCCAGTCCGGGAGGGAGAGTAGGAGTTTACAAGATCAGTGTATGCCTGCGACTGGAGGCCTGGTATGTGGATACTAGGGTTAGCCTGCGCCCCTCCCATTTACCAGAGACTGTGGCAAAGCGACCCTGCGGGTCAGCATCAGTGTGATCAGGAAGGAAAGGGAAGGCGCGCCGGAGCAAAACACCCACCCCCGGGATCCCGAAGTAAAACCAGAGTGGGCTGCCAGCACGTAATGTACCTATTCAGGGCGTGGCAGGTGTTGCCCAACAGATGGGTTTCCTGTAGCAGCACAGAGTCAGGCAGGTGACGCTTGACCCCCAGCCCATTAACATTCCAACTCAGTATCTTGATTCTTTTGTCCCATTTCTTAGCCATATCCACAACGGACGTCCTGCGTAGACCCTGGGACCTCTGCACGCCACTGGATCCTTCCATTGCCTCTCAAGTGTGTCCAAACAATTAGTGCTCCCCTACCCAACTCCCCACAATTCCTCACCCCCCTCGAGTCCTACCATCCCCAGTCCCCCACCCGTAGCACCGCCCCCCTCCCTCGCAAACGACCCCACTTCTCCTTCCCATCGTAACCCAACTGGATTCATTGCCTACCCCTAGAACAACCCCCCCACCCTGCTCCCTAGGTTTCAAACTACCCACTGCCCCAATTAGCAGAGCACCTTTCGGCCAGCCCCAACCCAGGAGTGAGGGAACTGCCCCCTCCCGGGTAAACTCTGTTAGGGAGAACGTGCGCGGGCCCAAACTCCTGCCGCCGTACCTGCGCTGCCCCCAGACTAGATACCCCTCACATTCGCGGAGTGCCCACCGGCCACCCCCAGAGTCTTTGGGCAAATGTCATTACCATCCCTACATTAGCATCAAAAACCCTCAACCATCACAGTCACAGTATACTTTACAGTTCAGTAGGGCATGGTACCGCAGTAAAAGTCCTCAGCGTGCAGCCGCAGAACAGATAGCGTCTCATCGGGGACTGGCCGATCTGGAGCACCACGATCGCTGGCTCCGTACGTCCCCTTCTGATTTGTCTGCAGCAGACCCGGGGGACTGGGCCCGACTCCCTCCATGTGTCATGTTCCTGTCGCGCCCGGTCGGCCGGCGCTGCCATGTCAAGCCACTCCTGGACCGCCGCTGGCGTGAAGAACAGGGACCGGCCTCCCACGATGATCTTCAGTTTGGCTGGAAAGATCATACATTTGATGCCCCGGTCACGTAGCGCCGCTTTGACTCCCAAGAATGAGCGCCGTTCCTGCTGGACCTGCAGGGTGAAGTCGGGAAAGAACCGGATAGTGGCTCCCTCATACTGTAGGTCTCCCTGTTGGCTTGCCACCTGAAGGATAGTGTCTCGATCCCTAAAAATTCAGTATTTTGGCGATCATCCTGGGCAGAGACCCCGGCTTGGGCTTAGGGCCCAGCACGTGGTGGGCCCGTTCAATCGTAAAGATTTTGGACAGTCTTGTAGGTTTCAAGTGGTGGAGGATCAAGTCCTCGAGAAACAGCTCCACACTTTGACCCTCCATTCCTTCCGGCACCCCCACCACGCGTATGTTACTCCTTCGGCCCTCCCTTCCTGATCCTCGAGCCGAAGGGCCATTTGGCGATGTTGGTGCACAAGCTCATTGATTCGACCTTCAAGACCTGGAACGCTTTAATGTCCGTCGCGTTTGACTTCGATCTCTCGGTGGTTTTGCCCAAATCTGTGCGGAGCAGGTTCACCTCAATGGAGATCTTGTCCATTTTTGTCACCAGGTTGGTACCTTGCGTCTGAATCGCAGCCATTATGGAAGTTAGAGAGGGTTCCGCTTGGCCCGCCTGGTCCCCAGCTGTCCTCGACTCAGTGGCACTGCATACTTGTCCAACTTGTTAGTCTGGGTGGACCCACCTGTCCAACTTGTTAGTCTGGGTGGACCCACCTCCCTTGGGTCTCATGGTGACCAGGCAGCGCCCCCGCAGCACAGCCACCGGGCACGAATGATCGCTGGACGGTAGTAGAGATTTCCAGCGCTTCCGCCTCCCCTACGTGCGGCCCGTAGCTTCTTGTGGCAGGGAAGGCCCTCACCCACCACCTGCGCACAGACCCGCGACAGCACCTGCACCATCTTCAGAACCACAGGCCGCCCTCAAGCCTGGGTGCCCTCGCCCAGTCCCCACCAGGCTCCAGCAAATCTTCCGTGGGCCCAGCCCGTCATTGCTCTTGGGAATGGCCCACCACGGGCCCAAGTCCACACCGCCGCTCCCACACGCTTACGGCACCAACGCAGGACCTTCACGCTATTCCTGGCCCCCTCACCTTCAAAAGTGGCAATGTTCTTGGGTCCAGGGCCGTTTAACCCCAGTTACGTGCTGCAGGGGCCTTGTCCCCCCGGGGTACTCCAGCAGGATCTGACCGATACTGCTCTTTGGCCGGTCCTGCCACTCCACCGCTGTAGCCAAACTACTGCCTTGCTGTCATTTTGGGGTGTGCGCTGGGGCCTCGTGCGCCTCACGAGGCGTATCCTGCCGCCTCCCGGCCAGCCACTTCGGGGAGCCGCGAAACGGCGCCACAAAGATCTGATTCTGCGCCCCCGGGGGGTCAGCGTTTCCCGCCTCCGCCTCTCACACGGGCCCTCCGGGAGGCCGGCAAAAGCACAGCACGGGCACAGAGTCAACAGCAGGCTCAGATTGAGGTCGGCCGCCTTCAGGCCCGGCGACAGCGGTAGGCCCTAAGCCGGGGCCTCGATTTTGGTGGCTCCCGGCCCGGGGCTGCAGGCAGCAAGCCCCAGGTCCGCCTCGGCGAAAGGATGGTCGCGACTCGGCCACGCCGGGCCGCAGAGCTCCGCTCTGTGTCGCCCAAGGGCACCGCGCATCAGGGCGCTGATGGGAAAGCACCCTGGTCAGGATTTTGAACGGATTTTCATGGGGACAGCTTCCGTCCCGGCGAAGCTCGGGTCTTAGGCGGCCATCTTCGCTGGCGCCTGGCCATGCCCCCCGGAAGACCACTTCTTTGCAATGTTGACCTTGGTGGGGGTTGACAGGGACTATTCAAGGGTTGTGGGACAGGTGAAAAAGTACCTTGATCCGCCTCGGCATGTAAAACAGTGCCTCCAGTGGACGGGATGGTATACTAGCCCACCCGATTACCCTCCTCGATTGGAGGTACCCCAAGATTATTAGTCAGTGGCCAGGGGGAGAATCAGATAAATTAATTTAGCTCTGATGGCCACCAGGTGGGTGTAAATAGGTTCAATCTTGCACTGAAATTGGGTCCTTAAGAGCTCTATAAAGTGTCTCTTTTTCACCCTGTAGAATGTCCTCTTCTGCCAACCCTTTGGTGAGCTTTGGAATGAGATTAGATATGCAGGGCCTCTTGAACTTGGAGCTCGGACACTCTTCCTTTTGCCGGCCACCTGGCACCTAATCCGCTCTATTGGTTTTCAGATTAGTCCCCTGGTGCCGATACTAATGAAGAGGCACCAGCAAGTATTGGCTCGGTTGCTTCAGCTTTGACTGCACATCTAGGACGGTACTTGCCACGACAGGTGTTTTGCACACCAAGCAGGATTGGTGCAGGGCTTGGAAGGTCAGGAGAGCGACAGATGGCGCTCCGCCAGCTCAGTGTCTTATGAGACTACTCCCACCACCCGCTTTAAGCAGTCCAGGAAAGCTAATGTTGCTCCAGAGGAGTCCACCATGGACTTGCACTTTACCACGTTAAACAGAAAACACTGGGGATATAGATATATATATATATAGTGAACTGAGAGCACGGCCACCCTTGCCAGGAGCACAGTCTAAAAGCAAGTGGCCTGACGTGGTCAGCAAGAACACATTTACAAAGCAGGGGTGACTCGCTGGTATGAGTTTATTAGAGTAGTAGCCAGGAACCTCGCTCACGTTGCAGTGTCTCAGTGCGTAAACCGGCACTTTAGAGACAAGGTGCCAGCGCCCAGTAAGGCTTCTGGGGAAAGAAGGTTTGCTATTTCTTTACCTGTTACTAAACCGCTTTGTGTGAACGGTTCAAATTGGGCCTTCAAATAAGAACAAAATCAAGAATTACATTTGTTTGTATAGTGTGTGTGTTGGGGGGCGCACTTCCTCAGAAGTTAAAGCGCGGTGGACAACAACTCACTGGACGAGTAGGCAAGCAGCAGGTTATCCACTGAAACAAGCATTAGCAACGCAATAGGTCTTGCATTTTTGAGTTAGCGCTATTGACGTTGTAAATGGCAATGCCTTTTAACCTTGTGTTAGAGTGGATGGTTGTGGTTGGAGTGGAATTGTGGATTGGAATGGTTAGTTGTGTAATGGTGTGGTGTGAATTTGTGTAGTGTAAATGTGGTATGATGTGCAGTGGAAAGGTGTATTGTAATTTGGTGATGGAGAGCAGAGTGGTGTAAAGTTGTGTATGGTGCCACTGCTTATGTTGCAGTGCAATAGAGTGGAGCGGTGCAGATTGTAAAAGTGGCGTAGTATAGAGTGGTAAAGAGTAGAGTGGATTGGCATAGATTGCAGTGAGACCTCAGCAGTCTTTAAAAACCAAAAAGTGTAAACTCAATCACTAGTCATTATATATATATATATATATATATATATATATATATATATATATATATATATATATATATATATATATATATATATATACACACATATATATATACACACACATACACACATATATATATATACGGCAATACAAAACTAGTTATGGCTAAAGTTATGCAGTTTCTCCTTGATGTTGCATGTTCGCTGGTTTCACCTGCATCCAGTCGAAGCATTGCATATTGGGACCCACAGTTAAGTTGGAGGATGCTGCGTTATAGGAAATGTCTCGGAAAACTTCTGCTTTGTATGCTTAATTTGAGTGGAGAAGTAGGTGGTCATGGGGAAAAGATCTGTCTAATGACCACTGCAGCACAACAGCCAACATGAGGCCTGGGGAATAAAGTGTATCCTGTGATTCTGAGCAAATCACTTCAGTGATATCAGTAAGGTAATCGGAAAAAAAACGGGGTTTTGTCAAAGTGCTTTACCTGGTTGTGGGTACTACCGAACAGGAAGACTGCTTGTAACGAAACCCGTCTGTGTACACGTTCTCACCTATAGAAGCCCGTGTGTCTCATTCAGTCTGCACCCCCTTTGAAGTCTGGGGTTTAGCCAGGGCATTTCACTAGTGAGAGGAGATAAGAGATGCTGCCCTTAACATTTCTAGCACATGCGGGGGCTGCTGCGCCAGTGAGGAACGAATCCGGTCAGCTAAAAAGGTTTGTTTGGTGCAAGGTAAAGAAAGCTCACCAGACCTAAAAATAACTTGTGTGCACTGAAGTAATAAATGTTCAAATGTGGGCGTCACTGACATGCGGAGGAAGAAAGCAAATGACTTAAAAAAAAAAAACTCACGCTGCTCAAATGTGCTCTTTAGCAACCCAGGGTCCTCCTATAAAAGTTTAGGAACTCCAGCACTTTAATGCTTGCTTTACTGTGATGGGGTAAACACTTCGCGTACGAGCAGAGAGAAGCCACTGTCTAAAGAGTTACAATGCCTTTCAGACGAAGCAAGCGAGGGGACTGGAAAAAACACCTTAAGAGGGGGGCAAATCGCCACCTGTGGTTTTTCTAGTTCCACGATATTCCCCCGACCACCCTGCCTGTATTCGAATCGGGAACCCTCTTTTCTTCATTATAGGAAGCAAGTGGGGTGGCCTAGCCCAGCCACCGACAAGCCCACCCTTGCCCGGAAACGTCCTGCATTGCGGGTGCGCCAGGCAGACTTTTACCTTGTGGTCAACCCTTCGCTACCCATTGAGGTGCCACCAAGTGCAGTGGATTGTTGAGCTGCTGATCCCATTTATGGGGACTGGTGATGCCTTCGGGAGGTCAGAGCCAGACATCAGATTCAGCAGGGCACAAAGCCAGACCTATTTGAAGTCTTTTACAAGGCAGGGGATGCCTTGATTACTGGGTCCCAACAAATAGTATTAAAGAGGGGCTTACTTACCTGAAACACAGGTGCAATCATTCTGCATGGCCCACACCAAGACGCAGTGAAGTCTACGACGACCAGCTTCGAATGGGACTGTGCCAGTATGTCATCAAACTGAGCCTGGAGAGAAGAAAAAAATGCACAACAGATTGGTAATGTAAACATTGAGAAGTTAGAAAGACTTCTACCAATTACCTTTCTAGTTCATCTGGCCTACAGCAGCCATGACAGATGCCCGCCTCTTACCCTACACATCGGGTGACCAGGATGGTTTTTAACCAGCAAACTTCAAGAAATTTAGCTCATGTCCCCGTTTTTGGAGAGGGTCGGCTGAAAACGGTTGGAGGTGTTTATGTTTTACAAGGTGTTTCAAGAAAGCAGGTGTTTCAAGAAAGCAATTTAATTAACAGGCAAGCTACTGGGCTTAAAAATTATACTATATGTATGTTCTTACTGCCTGTAGTTCTCTGCTGAGGGGCACTCTCGTCGCTTAAAGGAAAATTGTAGTCCTATTTTTGTGAAATGTCCCGGTTTTTGGCTTTAAACTTCTGGTCAACCTACCCACACAGGGCTCACTAGCCAAGGTACATCTTTTGAGCTGCAAACAAGTGATATGAGGAAATCACCCTGGATTGTTTTACATACGACTTTTACCCCAAGACAGATTGTTACCTGCAAGTTATAACAACGTACACTAGTTAGCATAAGGAACAAGGCCCTGGTGATATTCAATACAACTCTAATCTTTTACAAATTCACCTACTGCTAAATGATGGCATTCCACCATGTGGTGCAATTACACCTGCAACATCTTTGCTTTTAAGAACGTATAACCAGAAAATAAGTTCTGGTTTGCATCATGTGTTCAGCACTACCCAAGGAGATGCATGTCAAGTTAAAATGAATCTTGTGAAAACTAAACATTTTTATGTGCTTTGCAGATTTCACTTAAATTATGCAAAAGCAAATGACGTGAGTTTTACACACCTATGTTTGGAAACTCGAAGTTGCATGGAGACTAATCTACATGCCACAATCATGATCCTCAGGTCACTCCTGAGGAATGTGCAGGGTCCCATGACAGGCACCCCTTGTTCGCGGCCGAGCTCCGATATCTAGAGTGGGCGGTTTATTACAGACTTAACGAGGTCTTCTGTAGAGAAGCAGATGCTAGGGACGACCTGAAGGACACTGCGTAAAAGCCACACTTGTGACGTATCTAATCATTACTCTCCCATGGATTAGCGCGATGGGAAACGTGTTGATTAAGGAGCAAGGCCTGGCCAACTTAACAGAAAGCGCCTAGCAGCAGAGGGAAGGTCAAAAAGAAACTCTTCAAATTGGCCATTGACTGGCAAAATATCGGATAAACTATTAGAACAGTTACATTAACTAACAGTCGCCTGCAGAGACTGCAGCCCAAAGCCCTTTAAAGCCCAATGTGCCTGAAACTGAGTGGAGTGTCAAACACGGCTATGAACATGAAGATGTGGTTTATTGCGCACTCACGATCCCATTGGCTAAAAGCCCAAACTAGTTACTAGCCTGGAGAAATTTAGCAGCTGCGTCTAACAGACACAGGTGAGCCAACAAATTAACAGGCAGAGCCGAGTCAAGGGTATGGCTCGATCTCGGAGCCCGAACCCTGAAAAGGTTTGCTAAGTAAATCATACAACAACCATCACTTAAAATATGATAAAGTCTATTCAAAACTTTTCGTATATTTCTTTAACATGGAAAGGCTTGGAAATAAATCACATGACGCTGCATCCATAAGAAACAATCGAGTGATAGTTCTCCAATGGTGCACGTTTAAATAGTAAAGAGACGGGTCACTCATTTACACCCTGTACTGGGCCCAGATTATACAGCAACCACGGTTTTATCAAATCAAACAGGTATTTGTACAACTTGTAGTCTGAACCCACCTTTCAAAGCGCTTTCATATGCGTGCGATAATGAAGAAAATTGTGCACAAGATCACATAATTAAGTAGGTTTTCTGGTTTCACTTTGTACAAAACGGACAGTAAATGAGTATTCATTGATTTCATTTTTTTAAGGCTCTTTTACCTCCATGCTGGTTTCTGAAGGTTTTATTTAGCGCGAATTTAGAGCTCTTTACATGAACACCAGTTACATTAGGTCACATTCATTGCGTATACACGGGGGAGACTAAGGCTTTGATGGGAGTCACAGGATGTGGAGCCGACGCCGAGATTGGAACCTGGTCCCCAGCTCTAGAGTCGGCAGCTCTGGCCCCAAGATCACACATCCTGGGTAGAGCGAGGGAGAAAAGCAGAAGCCGCATAAAAACTCGAGATTCGGACAGTACCACGAGCTGGGCTTCCGCTATCGGGGGCTCCCCAATCGCCAGCTCTACCAATGAATACAACATTAGAGAAACTGTTTTCTACTAATACGAGGAATCACAATTTAAAGAAAAAAACCTGTCCAAGTGAGCAGTTACGCCCCTCTCGCTTTTAATGGATTGTTTTCTGTTTGAACAAACGAGCACTAGTTCTCCCTAGCCCTCTTCCAGGCCTCTTTCCAGAAAAAAATTAATTACACAGCACAGATTTAACAAGAGACTTACCACACTTCTGATCTTCCTCACCATGTTGATAACAAGCAGAGCGACAAAACAGTACAATATAAAATCTGCTCTAGCAGCGCCCAAACAGCACAGACCCAAGATAAGTACTGCAGACGCGCTACACGTGGGGGTTTTAAACCTGTGAGAGTGGGCGGAGCCGCGCCGCGGTGCCTTCTGTGAGGCCGGGATTTCCTTTTATCTTTAAACAAAAAAACAAAAATCAACTCTACTTTTTTTTATCCGACTTAGACGTTTGGAATTGAATATATAAAACATATTTTTAAAAAGCTTTGTTTTGTAGATATACAACTGGAATGCACACCGATAGCATTGTTGAGTGGGTGGAGTTGCTTCCCACGGGCACCTGTGCTTCTTGAGAAGAAAGTTGCCGCTTAAATGAGAGTGTTTCCAGGCACCTTTTCCAACTGCATTCTGGGACTCGTGGTTTGTCTTTCACCATCATTAATCCAGGCCTTGAGGTCCGGTGCACTTCGGCCCCTCAGAACGGGGTGCAAGCGCTTTAAAATGACAGAGCACAATCACAGAATGAAGACAAAAGACGAGGACTAAACACAATCACTCAGCAGCATTCAGTGAGTTATGCCTGCTGGTTTATATTTTTTATCTGTTTGTAACTCAAGCATGCAGTACATCATATAGTCTAGAGGTGGGACAGTAGCAGAGGCAGTGACCCTGTCGGTATCCAACAAGCCTGACCTTTTCCCAGAGCAACAATGGCTATCTCACCTCCCTTTGGGCAGGGAACACATGTGTTCAATTTCCTTCTGTGAACCTAGAAAGTGCCATTTATATCAAGAGCGATTCCAGTGTTGCTTACAAACATCAACTGTAAACTATTAGGTCTGTCTACATGTTTAGGTAACGTTTTATAAACTAATATCAAAATATGATTCGGAAAGTATATGTGAAAATGACATCTAAAATTACATGTACATTTTTAGTATAATTCCTTCTGTTAATTAGAAGTTATGATTTGAGGGCTTATGTTGAAGAAGGTTACTTTCAAATATATTTTGTCTGAAGACACTGTGTGCAGATTGCAACATTTCATGACCAACTTTATTTGTAGAAACATGGTACTGGTAATAATATTAATAGTAATTGTTAGACCTGGCATCTTTGGCGTGGTTTCCCCCTATCTTTTTGCCTCTACCTCCTGTATTTTTGATGCTGTGCTGGATTTCGTTTTTGCTGGTTTAGATGCTTTGGACACTCTGCCACTGCTGATCAGTGCCAGAGTGTAAGTGCTCCCTATGTAAAGTGTTATTCTGATTGGATATACATGTTTGGCATATTTTTATCACCCTGAAGTCCCTAGTAAAGTGCACTCGGTGTGCCAGGGCTTCTGATGGCAAATGCTACTAGTGGGCCTGCAGCACTGATTGTGCCACCCACATGAGTAGCCCAAAAATGTTGTCTCAGGCCTGCCACTGCAGTGGCTGTGTGCAGTTTAGAACTGCCATGTCCTCCTGGTCAGTGTCCCCACTGACCAGGCTCAACCCTTTCCTTTTTGTGCACATCAGTCACCCCTATGGAAGGCCCAAGGTACCCCCCTGGGCAGGGTGCAGTGTATGTGAAAGGTAGAGCATGTACCGGTGCAGGTAACATGCTCTGGTAGTGAATGGCAGCCATTTTAGTTTTTCACTACTGAAAGGCTATCTTGCTCCATTGATTAACAAGGGGGAATGCTGGCTACAGTGGCTTCCAGCATCTCTTCTCATAGGAACAAGATAGGACATAAGTATCTAGTACCCCTGAACACAGAATTTTATAACACATCTTTTAGGAAAGGTTGTTTTTAAATCCTGTGTTTGAGAACAGCACTTTTAGAAAGTTGCTGTTCTCTTGTCTGACCCTTCTGTGTGCCTTGGTCTGTTTGTGTATTGACTGTCTGGTTTGAGAGTGACAGGGGCTGGGGATTCCCCAGGAGGCTGGCTGAGTCAGCCCAAAGCTGAATGACTGCATTTGCAACTGGAGTGGTGGGAGGATTTAGCACCTGGGCCTGAATAGGGCTGTGCCTGCCTTCCACAATGCTGGCTCCACCTCCTGCTGGGCGGCTGACGACCCTGCCCCTCACTCTGAAAGGAAAGAAGAAGCCAGCAAAACAAAGTACTCAGCTAACACCCAGAACTGGTTCAGACCGGGCTCAGGGCCCACATGCACAAGGAGAACAAATACTTTAGGGGTATAAGTACAGGACCCCTGACAACAGAAAATTAGATCATCCTGAAATCAAGAAGGAACCTCTGCCAAGGAGAAAGCTGAATCTGAAGAAGGTAGACTGTCCTGCCGTTGCTCTGCTGGACTGACCTGTTGCTTTGCGGCCAAGGAGAGGGGAAGGACTTTGCTGTGTGCTGTGTCCCCTGTCTTGAAGGAATCTCAAAGGGCCTGAGAAGAGCTGGCTCCCTGTTCTGAAGTCCCAGGAACAAAGGGACTTCACCCCCAGCTTCCTTGAACTCTGCTGAGAGAGTTCTGTCCTTCCTAGAGTGCTTGATCCAGTTGTGGGGCCTCTGGAAGTTGTACCTGTGCTGGGAAGCTTGAAACTAAGCTTGAGAGACTTTTGCAATTGAAAAGTGTTGCATCGCTCGCTTGAGGAGCGCATCCCCAACAGTGTGAGAAGTTTCCCGCTGCTACGAAGGTCGAGATCGTCGCAGCGCCTGACGCCGCTGCCAGAGCCGTCGCATCCTTCGTTTGCGGGACGCACCAGGCCGGTGCGGGAGAGTCTAACATCGCTGCGAGTGTCGTCGCAGAGCCTGTCATCGCTGAGTGAGATCGCCGCACCGCTTGCTTCCAGACCGCATCACGTCGCTGCGAGTGTCGTCGCAGAAACCATCGCGTCGAGGAGCTGCGAGACAGAAGATCACCGCTGGTCCACGTATCGTCGCCCCGGAGATCGTCGCAACTCCAAAGATCGTCGCATCGTGCCTTTGCGAGAACAAACTTCCTACGGAACCTACGCACCGGAATCCATACAAGTGGCCTTCCTCCCCATACAGACCGGATTCGTCGCAACACGCCCGCGGCTGCAGTGGGGCTGTCGCAAACGCCTCCCCAGGGTCTCAGGAGCAACGCATCGCTTGTTTTCCACCGCACCAGCTTCTGCTTTAGGAACTTTGTCGCAATTAAAAGGTACTGTGAGTAAACGTTACACAACTGTGAACTTTTCACGCATCTGTGGATTATTCTATCGCAACTTAAAGAACTTTATCGCAAACCTTAAGAACTCTTTTGAAACCATATTCTTGAACTGTGTATGTTGGATTTTTGTCGTTTTGGTCTTGTTTAGTTTAGATTAAATACCTTTATTTTTCTAAACTGTTGTGGAGTCAGTTTGTGGTGTTTTCACTGTGTTACTGTGAGTGTTGGTACAAATACTTTACGCATTGCCTCTTGTTAGCCTAGACTGCTCGTGCCAAGCTACCTAGAGGGTGAGCAGGGGTTATCTCAGAGGGTTATCTCCTTGCCCTGACTAGAAGCAAGGGTCCCTATTTGGACAGTGGTACCTATCTCTGCCAACTAGAGACCCCCAGTTCTAACATTGGTGGTCAGGCGGTGGGATTTGAACTTGTATTTGTACTTGAACCACAGTAATTGGTGTACATCACTAGTGAGTGCAGACCACTACGCCACCACATACTACTGGTTTTTGATTTTTGATTCGATTTTTGAGTAACTCTTCTAAAGCATCATGTCTGCGAAAGGAAAGGCACTCAGTGAGGGGGCAGATGTAGAGATGGAGTTTGTCATTGGAGATTTGTATTCTTACAAAGTTGAGCAACTTAGGAAATTCTGCCTTGAGTTTGAGTGCCCCATAAAGAGCACCTACAGAAAGGAGGAGCTGCAGAGAATCTTGAAGGCCCATTGGGAGGCACAAGAGGGAAATGATGATGTGAAGGGGGAAAACAGTTTTCAAGTCACAGATCTGCCAGTGGGCAGAGTAGGCTCAGGAGCTGGCAGCAACCATTCCAGCAGGGGCCTCAGCCCAGAAGAGTTACAAGAAAATCAGAGAGTAAGAGAATATGAGTTGGAGGTTCTGAAAATGAAAATGAAAATGAAGCAATTTGAAATGGATAAAGAGAGAGAAAAGGCGGCGGAGGAGAGCAAAACTGCCCGCGCCTTGGAGGAAAAGAAATTGCTTTTGGCTCATGAGTTGAGCATGAGAGAACTGGATCTTAAAGCCAAGGAGGTGGATGCCAGTTCAAATGGTGACAGCGCGCAGCCAGTGCATGGGGGTAAAGTATATATTCCCAAAGACCTTGTACAGAATTACCATAGGAGTGAGGATATTTATGCCTGTTTCACTTTGTATGAAATTGCATTGAAGATGAATGGTGTGCCTGATCAGCATTGGGGGGCGGGCCTGTGGAAACATTTTGAGGCTTCTGGGAGGAGTGCTCTAGAGCCCTTAGAGATGGCAGGTGCCATGACCTACCCCAATATGAAGGAGGCCTTATGTCTCAGGTATGGCCTTACTCCAGAGCAGTATAGACTGCGGTTTAGAAACTCCAAGAAGAGAGAGTCTGAGACTTGGATGGAGTGTGTGAATTTGTACTCGCGTGCACTTGAAGGTTGGATGAAGGGCAGTAAAGTAACTGACTTTAAGGGGTTATTGCATTTAATCAGTTGGGAGCACTTGAGTAGTCTTTGTGTTCCAGAGCTGCGCCAGCATCTTTTAGACAGCAAGCTGACAGACCCCATTGAGCTTGCTAAGGAGGCAGACCGCTGGACCAGTACCAGGGTCCACAGAGGAATTGTGGGTACCACAGCCAAAGGTGGGCAGGGTCCCCAGCAGAAGAGTGGGGGGACAAGGGTAACCAAAAGGAGTTCTCACAAGGGCCCCAAAATAGTTCCCATGGAAAGGAATCCCAACCCCCCAAACCTAAACAGCCATGGCCCTCTAAGGGCAGGCGGGACAATAGAGACAGAAGGGATAACCAAGGTCCCCCTACCTGCTATCACTGCAATGAGGTCGGCCACATTGCTCCAAAATGTCCCAAGAAGAAGCCCGCACCCACTGGTGCTCCCGCCCCAGGGTTAGCAAGTGTAGCTTTGGGCGGGGATTTGATTTCTAGTGGGGAGGTGGGCTTAGCAGTTATGTCCCTTGTCTCCCTAGGAGACAGAGGGATGGTCCAGGAAACCTTACTGCCCTGTAACACTAAGAAGTATGGGCAGAAGGTGACCATCAATGGGAGGAGGTTGAGGCTCTGAGAGACACAGGAGCCAGCGTGACATCCGTGAGGTGTCAGTGGGTGTCTGAAGAGCAAATCATCCCTGATGTACTCCGCCCTGTAGTGGCAGCTGACAGCTCAGTGCGCCTCTGCAAGCTGGCGCGGGTTCCCTTTGAATGGGGGGGGAGTCTCTGGTCTTTTGGAAGTAGTTGTCAGTGATGCCCTGACTGTAGACTGTCTGTTAGGTAACAACCTGGAGAGTTCTCCATGGAAGGATGTGAAGCACAGAACTCATTTGGAAATGTTGGGTTTGCCTGCGTGGATCTGTGTGACCACGCGTGCTATGGCAGCCAGTAGGGGTGATTCAGCAGAACTGGAGCCTGAAACAGTGGCCCAGAGGCCTGCCAGGAGAGGAAGAGGCAGGGGGCGCGGGAAACCTACCCCAGCAGTTCCCACGGTCCAGGAAGGAGCAGAACCTGAGGGGGATGCCCTGGAACCTACAGGGGAACAGGTGGCCGAACTGGGGGACCTGCCTGAGCTGACCCATTGACAGCAGGAAGGTGGTCCCTCCAGGGAGGAATTCTGCCAGGCGCAGAAAAAATGCCCTTTCCTCATTGGTCTGCGGCAACACTTTGTAGATCAGGCAGCAGGTGGAGCAGCCAGAGATCACTTTATCTACTGGGAAGATGACTTATTGTATAGTGAGCCTAAGTTTGCTGAGCCCGGTGCAGCCCGTGTGCTGGTGGTACCCGAGCGCTTCAGAAACTTCCTAATGGGTCTGGCTCATGATGTGCCTCTTGCAGGGCATCTGGGGCAAGAAAAGACCCTGAACCGACTTGTCACCCACTTCCACTGGCCCCAGATGAGAAAGCACGTTGGTTCCTTTTGCAGATCTTGCCAAACCTGTCAAGTCAGTGGCAAGACTGGAATGAAGTTGAAGGCACCCCTCCAACCCTTCCCAGTGGTGAGCACCCCTTTCGAGCGGGTGGGCATAGACATCGTAGGGCCCCAAGACCCCAAGACAGCCTTAGGCAACAGGTTCATCCTGGTCTTGGTGGACCATGCCACCCGGTACCCGGAAGCCGTCCCTCTCAGGACAATCACAGCACCCGTGGTGGGCCGTGCATTGATGGGGATCTTTTCCCGTGTGGGGTTCCTCAGAGAGGTGGTCTCCGACCGGGGTACCAACTTCATCTCTAAGTACATGAAGTCTCTGTGGGAGGAGTGTGGGGTAACTTATAAGCTCACCACTCCTTACCACCCTCAAGGAAATGGGCTGGTTGAAAGGTTCAACCGGACCCTGAAAGGTATGATTATGGGCCTAGCGGAGCCCATGTGATGGAAGTGGGACGTTTTGTTACCATGCCTGTTGTTTGCCTACAGGGAGGTGCCTCAGAAGTCCTTAGGGTTCAGTCCCTTTGAACTCCTGTATGGCCACCCTGTTAGAGGAACTCTCCCTCTGGTGAAGGAGGGTTGGGAAAAGTCCCGTGGGAAAACCCCCCAAGGATGTGTTCAGCTATGTGCTGGCCATCCTCAACCAGACACAACGCTTCAGGAAGCTCGCTTAGGCGAACCTGGAAGCGAGCCAGGAAGAAATGAAAAGATGGTACGACCAGAATACCACTCTGGTCGAATTTCAACCTGGGCAGAAAGTGTGGGTGATGGCGCCAGTGGAGCCTTGTGCGCTCCAAGACAAGTGGACTGGGCCATATGAGGTGGTGGAAAGGAAAAGTGAGGTAACCTACCTGGTTAACCTGAGGACTCCCAGGCAACCCCTGAGAGTCTTGCATGTGAACCGCCTCAAACCACACTTTGAGAGGTCTGAAGTGACAATGCTCATGGCTACAGATGCAGGAATGGAAGAGGATAGTGATCCTCTCCCTGACCTCCTGGCAGTTAAAGAGCAAGATGGATCAGTGGATGGGGTGGTCCTCTCGCCCACCCTGACCCCAGGACAGCAGAGTGACTGTCGCCAAGTGTTGGGTCAGTTCTCCTCCCTGTTCTCCCTGACCCCAGGAGTCACCAACAGGTGCGTCCATGATGTGGACACTGGAGACAGTCTGCCTGTGAAACAAAAATTTTACAGGGTAGCTGACAAGGTCAGGGCCAGCATCAAGGAAGAAGTTTCCAAGATGTTGGCACTAGGGGTGATCGAGCCCTCCAACAGCCCCTGGGCTAGCCCAGTGGTCTTAGTGCCCAAGAAAGCTGCTACACCCGGTGGCCCTCCAGAACTCCAGTTTTGCGTGGACTACCGTGGGCTCAATGCGGTCACGAAGACTGACGCACACCCCATCCCCAGAGCTGATGAGCTCTTGGATCTGTTGGGAGCTGCCCAGTACCTCAGTACATTTGATTTGACTTCTGGGTACTGGCAGATTGCCTTAACTGATGGGGCCAAAGAGAGGTCAGCATTTTCAACGCCAGAGGGGCACTTCCAGTTCTGAGTCATGCCCTTTGGGTTGAAGAATGCCCCTCCCACATTCCAGAGACTGGTTAACCAGGTACTGACCGGGCTGGAGGAATTCAGCGCCGCGTACCTGGATGACATTGCTGTGTTCAGCTCCACGTGGGAGGAACACTTGCAACACCTCTGCGAAGTGTTGAAGGCTCTGCAAAGGGCAGGCCTCACTATCAAGGCCAGCAAGTGCCAGATAGGGCAGGGATCTGTGGTGTATTGGTGACACCAGGTGGGGAGCGGCCAGGTGGCACCCCTACAAGCAAAGATTGATACCATTCTGGCTTGGGAGTCCCCCAAGACCCAGACAGAGGTGAGAGCCTTTTTAGGACTCACCGGGTTTGTCAAGGGGTATGGCACCAACGTTGCTCCCTTGACAGAACTCACTTCCAAGAAGTTGCCCAAAAGAGTTTACTGGACCGAAGCCTGCCAAACTGCTTTTGATGCCCTGAAAACTGCAATGTGCACAGCACCGGTGCTCAAGGCACCTGACTTTTCCAGTGAGTTCATAGTACAGACAGACGCTTCAGAGCATGGTGTGGGAGCAGTACTCCCACAAGTCACTGAGGAGAATGGAGTCCAGCCCTTAGCTTTCATTAGTAGGAGGCTACTCCCTAGGGAACAGAAGTGGAGTGAGATTGAAAGGGAAGATTTTGCTGTGGTCTGGGCTCTGAAGAAGCTGAGGCCCTACCTGTTTGGGACTCACTTCCGTGATCAGACCGACCATAGGCCCCTCAGATGGTTAATGCAAATGAGGGGTGAGAACCCAAAACTGTTGAGGTGGTCCATCTCCCTACAGGTAAAGGACTTTACGGTGGAACACCGTCCTGGCACAGAGCACGCCAACGCTGATGGTCTGTCCAGGTTTTTCCGCCTTAGTGAAGAGAACTCCCAAGAGGGTGGGTTGTTCTCCCTACTGTCAGCTGGAGGGGACACATGTTAGACCTGGCATCTTTGGCGTGGTTTCCCCCTATCTTTTTGCCTCTACCTCCTGTATCTTTGATGCTGTGCTGGATTTCGTTTTTGCTGGTTTAGATGCTTTGGACACTCTGCCACTGCTGATCAGTGCCAGAGTGTAAGTGCTCCCTATGTAAAGTGTTATTCTGATTGGATATACATGTTTGGCATATTTGTATCACCCTGAAGTCCCTAGTAACGTGCACTGGGTGTGCCAGGGCTGGTGATGGCAAATGCTACTAGTGGGCCTGCAGCACTAATTGTGCCACCCACATGAGTAGCCCTACAATGGTGTCTCACGCCTGCCACTGCAGAGCCTGTGTGCAGTTTAGAACTGCCATGTCCTCCTGGTCAGTGTCCCCACTGACCAAGCCCAACCCTTCCCTTTTTGTGCACATCAGTCACCCCTATGGAAGGCCCAAGGTACCCCCCTGGGCAGGGTGCAGTGTATGTGAAAGGTAGAGCATGTACTGGTGCAGGTAACATGCTCTGGTAGTGAATGGCAGCCATTTTCATTTTTCACTACTGAAAGGCTATCTTGCTCCATAGATTAACATGGGGGAATGCTGGCCACAGTGGCTTCCAGCATTTCTTCTCATAGGAGCAAGATAGGACATAAGTATCTAGTATCCCTGAACTCAGAATTTAATAACACATCTTTTAGGAAAGGTTGTTTTTAAATCCTGTGTTTGAGAACAGCACTTTTAGAAAGTTGCTGTTCTCTTGTCTGACCCTTCTGTGTGCCTTGGCCTGTTTGTGTTTTGACTGTCTGGTTTGAGAGTGACAGGGGCTGGGGATTCCCCAGGAGGCTGGCTGAGTCAGCCCAAAGCTGAATGACTGTATTTGCAACTGGAGTGGTGGGAGGAGTTAGCACCTGGGCCTGAATAGGGCTGTGCCTGCCTTCCACAATGCTGGCTCCACCTCCTGCTGGGCGGCTGACGACCCTGCCCCTCACTCTGAAAGGAAAGAAGAAGCCAGCAAAACAAAGTACTCAGGAAACACCCAGAACTGGTTCAGACCGGGCTCAGGGCCCACATGCACAAGGAGAACAAATACTTTAGGGGTATAAGTACAGGACCCCTGACAACAGAAAATTAGATCATCCTGGAATCAAGAAGGAACCTCTGCCAAGGAGAAAGCTGAATCTGAAGAAGGTAGACTGTCCTGCCGTTGCTCTGCTGGACTGACCTGTTGCTTTGAGGCCAAGGAGAGGGGAAGGACTTTGCTGTGTGCTGTGTCCCCTGTCTTGAAGGAATCTCAAAGGGCCTGAGAAGAGCTGGCTCCCTGTTCTGAAGTCCCAGGAACAAAGGGACTTCACCCCCAGCTTCCTTGAACTCTGCTGAGAGAGTTCTGTCCTTCCTAGAGTGCTTGATCCAGTTGTGGGGCCTCTGGAAGTTGTACCTGTGCTGGGAAGCTTGAAACTAAGCTTGAGAGACTTTTGCAATTGAAAAGTGTTGCATCACTCGCTTGAGGAGCGCATCCCCGACAGTGCGAGAAGTTTCCCGCTGCTACGAAGGTCGAGATCGTCGCAGCGCCTGACGCCGCTGCCAGAGCCGTCGCATCCTTCGTTTGCGGGACGCACCAGGCCGGTGCGGGAGAGTCTAACATCGCTGCGAGTGTCGTCGCAGAGCCTGTCATCGCTGAGTGAGATCGCCGCACCGCTTGCTTCCAGACCGCATCACGTCGCTGCGAGTGTCGTCGCAGAAACCATCGCGTCGAGGAGCTGTGAGACAGAAGATCACCGCTGGTCCACGTATCGTCGCCCCGGAGATCGTCGCAACTCCAAAGATCGTCGCATCGTGCCTTTGCGAGAACAAACTTCCTACGGAACCTACGCACCGGAATCCATACAAGTGGCCTTCCTCCCCATACAGACCGGATTCGTCGCAACACGCCCGCGGCTGCAGTGGGGCTGTCGCAAACGCCTCCCCAGGGTCTCAGGAGCAACGCATCGCTTGTTTTCCACCGCACCAGCTTCTGCTTTAGGAACTTTGTCGCAATTAAAAGGTACTGTGAGTAAACGTTACACAACTGTGAACTTTTCACGCATCTGTGGATTATTCTATCGCAACTTAAAGAACTTTATCGCAAACCTTAAGAACTCTTTTGAAACCATATTCTTGAACTGTGTATGTTGGATTTTTGTCGTTTTGGTCTTGTTTAGTTTAGATTAAATACCTTTATTTTTCTAAACTGTTGTGGAGTCAGTTTGTGGTGTTTTCACTGTGTTACTGTGAGTGTTGGTACAAATACTTTACGCATTGCCTCTTGTTAGCCTAGACTGCTCGTGCCAAGCTACCTAGAGGGTGAGCAGGGGTTATCTCAGAGGGTTATCTCCTTGCTCTGACTAGAAGCAAGGGTTCCTATTTGGACAGTGGTACCTACCTCTGCCAACTAGAGACCCCCATTTCTAACATTGGTGGTCAGGCGGTGGGATTTGAACTTGTATTTGTACTTGACCCACAGTAATTGGTGTACATCACTAGTGAGTGCAGACCACTACGCCACCGCATACTACTGGTTTTTGATTTTTGATTCGATTTTTGAGTAACTCTTCTAAAGCATCATGTCTGCGAAAGGAAAGGCACTCAGTGAGGGGGCAGATGTAGAGATGGAGTTTGTCATTGGAGATTTGTATTCTTACAAAGTTGAGCAACTTAGGAAATTCTGCCTTGAGTTTGAGTGCCCCATAAAGAGCACCTACAGAAAGGAGGAGCTGCAGAGAATCTTGAAGGCCCATTGGGAGGCACAAGAGGGAAATGATGATGTGAAGGGGGAAAACAGTTTTCAAGTCACAGATCTGCCAGTGGGCAGAGTAGGCTCAGGAGCTGGCAGCAACCATTCCAGCAGGGGCCTCAGCCCAGAAGAGTTACAAGAAAATCAGAGAGTAAGAGAATATGAGTTGGAGGTTCTGAAAATGAAAATGAAAATGAAGCAATTTGAAATGGATAAAGAGAGAGAAAAGGCGGCGGAGGAGAGCAAAACTGCCCGCGCCTTGGAGGAAAAGAAATTGCTTTTGGCTCATGAGTTGAGCATGAGAGAACTGGATCTTAAAGCCAAGGAGGTGGATGCCAGTTCAAATGGTGACAGCGCGCAGCCAGTGCATGGGGGTAAAGTATATATTCCCAAAGACCTTGTACATAATTACCATAGGAGTGAGGATATTTATGCCTGTTTCACTTTGTATGAAATTGCATTGAAGATGAATGGTGTGCCTGATCAGCATTGGGGGGCGGGCCTGTGGAAACATTTTGAGGCTTCTGGGAGGAGTGCTCTAGAGCCCTTAGAGATGGCAGGTGCCATGACCTACCCCAATATGAAGGAGGCCTTATGTCTCAGGTATGGCCTTACTCCAGAGCAGTATAGACTGCGGTTTAGAAACTCCAAGAAGAGAGAGTCTGAGACTTGGATGGAGTGTGTGAATTTGTACTCGCGTGCACTTGAAGGTTGGATGAAGGGCAGTAAAGTAACTGATTTTAAGGGGTTATTGCATTTAATCAGTTGGGAGCACTTGAGTAGTCTTTGTGTTCCAGAGCTGCGCCAGCATCTTTTAGACAGCAAGCTGACAGACCCCATTGAGCTTGCTAAGGAGGCGGACCGCTGGACCAGTACCAGGGTCCACAGAGGAATTGTGGGTACCACAGCCAAAGGTGGGCAGGGTCCCCAGCAGAAGAGTGGGGGGACAAGGGTAACCAAAAGGAGTTCTCACAAGGGCCCCAAAATAGTTCCCATGGAAAGGAATCCCAGCCCCCCAAACCTAAACAGCCATGGCCCTCTAAGGGCAGGCGGGACAATAGAGACAGAAGGGATAACCAAGGTCCTCCTACCTGCTATCACTGCAATGAGGTCGGCCACATTGCTCCAAAATGTCCCAAGAAGAAGCCCGCACCCACTGGTGCTCCCGCCCCAGGGTTAGCAAGTGTAGCTTTGGGCGGGGATTTGATTTCTAGTGGGGAGGTGGGCTTAGCAGTTATGTCCCTTGTCTCCCTAGGAGACAGAGGGATGGTCCAGGAAACCTTACTGCCCTGTAACACTAAGAAGTATGGGCAGAAGGTGACCATCAATGGGAGGAGGTTGAGGCTCTGAGAGACACAGGAGCCAGCGTGACATCCGTGAGGTGTCAGTGGGTGTCTGAAGAGCAAATCATCCCTGATGTACTCCGCCCTGTAGTGGCAGCTGACAGCTCAGTGCGCCTCTGCAAGCTGGCGCGGGTTCCCTTTGAATGGGGGGGGGAGTCTCTGGTCTTTTGGAAGTAGTTGTCAGTGATGCCCTGACTGTAGACTGTCTGTTAGGTAACAACTTGGAGAGTTCTCCATGGAAGGATGTGAAGCACAGAACTCATTTGGAAATGTTGGGTTTGCCTGCGTGGATCTGTGTGACCACGCGTGCTATGGCAGCCAGTAGGGGTGATTCAGCAGAACTGGAGCCTGAAACAGTGGCCCAGAGGCCTGCCAGGAGAGGAAGAGGCAGGGGGCGCGGGAAACCCGCCCCAGCAGTTCCCACGGTCCAGGAAGGAGCAGAACCTGAGGGGGATGCCCTGGAACCTACAGGGGAACAGGTGGCCGAACTAGGGGACCTGCCTGAGCTGACCCATTGACAGCAGGAAGGTGGTCCCTCCAGGGAGGAATTCTGCCAGGCGCAGAAAAAATGCCCTTTCCTCATTGGTCTGCGGCAACACGCTGTAGATCAGGCAGCAGGTGGAGCAGCCAGAGATCACTTTATCTACTGGGAAGATGACTTATTGTATAGTGAGCCTAAGTTTGCTGAGCCCGGTGCAGCCCGTGTGCTGGTGGTACCCGAGCGCTTCAGAAACTTCCTAATGGGTCTGGCTCATGACGTGCCTCTTGCAGGGCATCTGGGGCAAGAAAAGACCCTGAACCGACTTGTCACCCACTTCCACTGGCCCCAGATGAGAAAGCACGTTGGTTCCTTTTGCAGATCTTGCCAAACCTGTCAAGTCAGTGGCAAGACTGGAATGAAGTTGAAGGCACCCCTCCAACCCTTCCCAGTGGTGAGCACCCCTTTCGAGCGGGTGGGCATAGACATCGTAGGGCCCCAAGACCCCAAGACAGCCTTAGGCAACAGGTTCATCCTGGTCTTGGTGGACCATGCCACCCGGTACCCGGAAGCCGTCCCTCTCAGGACAATCACAGCACCCGTGGTGGGCCGTGCATTGATGGGGATCTTTTCCCGTGTGGGGTTCCCCAGAGAGGTGGTCTCCGACCGGGGTACCAACTTCATCTCTAAGTACATGAAGTCTCTGTGGGAGGAGTGTGGGGTAACTTATAAGCTCACCACTCCTTACCACCCTCAAGGAAATGGGCTGGTTGAAAGGTTCAACCGGACCCTGAAAGGTATGATTATGGGCCTAGCGGAGCCCATGTGATGGAAGTGGGACGTTTTGTTACCATGCCTGTTGTTTGCCTACAGGGAGGTGCCTCAGAAGTCCTTAGGGTTCAGTCCCTTTGAACTCCTGTATGGCCACCCTGTTAGAGGAACTCTCCCTCTGGTGAAGGAGGGTTGGGAAAAGTCCCGTGGGAAAACCCCCCAAGGATGTGTTCAGCTATGTGCTGGCCATCCTCAACCAGACACAACGCTTCAGGAAGCTCGCTCAGGCGAACCTGAAAGCGAGCCAGGAAGAAATGAAAAGATGGTACGACCAGAATACCACTCTGGTCGAATTTCAACCTGGGCAGAAAGTGTGGGTGATGGCGCCAGTGGAGCCTTGTGCGTTCCAAGACAAGTGGACTGGGCCATATGAGGTGGTGGAAAGGAAAAGTGAGGTAACCTACCTGGTTAACCTGAGGACTCCCAGGCATCCCCTGAGAGTCTTGCATGTGAACCGCCTCAAACCACACTTTGAGAGGTCTGAAGTGACAATGCTCATGGCTACAGATGCAGGAATGGAAGAGGATAGTGATCCTCTCCCTGACCTCCTGGCAGTTAAAGAGCAAGATGGATCAGTGGATGGGGTGGTCCTCTCGCCCACCCTGACCCCAGGACAGCAGAGTGACTGTCGCCAAGTGTTGGGTCAGTTCTCCTCCCTGTTCTCCCTGACCCCAGGAGTCACCAACAGGTGCGTCCATGATGTGGACACTGGAGACAGTCTGCCTGTGAAACAAAAATTTTACAGGGTAGCTGACAAGGTCAGGGCCAGCATCAAGGAAGAAGTTTCCAAGATGTTGGCACTAGGGGTGATTGAGCCCTCCAACAGCCCCTGGGCTAGCCCAGTGGTCTTAGTGCCCAAGAAAGCTGTTACACCCGGTGGCCCTCCAGAACTCCAGTTTTGCGTGGACTACCGTGGGCTCAATGCGGTCACGAAGACTGACGCACACCCCATCCCCAGAGCTGATGAGCTCTTGGATCTGTTGGGAGCTGCCCAGTACCTCAGTACATTTGATTTGACTTCTGGGTGCTGGCAGATTGCCTTAACTGATGGGGCCAAAGAGAGGTCAGCATTTTCAACGCCAGAGGGGCACTTCCAGTTCTGAGTCATGCCCTTTGGGTTGAAGAATGCCCCTCCCACATTCCAGAGACTGGTTAACCAGGTACTGACCGGGCTGGAGGAATTCAGCGCCGCGTACCTGGATGACATTGCTGTGTTCAGCTCCACGTGGGAGGAACACTTGCAACACCTCTGCGAAGTGTTGAAGGCTCTGCAAAGGGCAGGCCTCACTATCAAGGCCAGCAAGTGCCAGATAGGGCAGGGATCTGTGGTGTATTGGTGACACCAGGTGGGGAGCGGCCAGGTGGCACCCCTACAAGCAAATATTGATACTATTCTGGCTTGGGAGTCCCCCAAGACCCAGACAGAGGTGAGAGCCTTTTTAGGACTCACCGGGTTTGTCAAGGGGTATGGCACCAATGTTGCTCCCTTGACAGAACTCACTTCCAAGAAGTTGCCCAAAAGAGTTTACTGGACCGAAGCCTGCCAAACTGCTTTTGATGCCCTGAAAACTGCAATGTGCACAGCAGCGGTGCTCAAGGCACCTGACTTTTCCAGTGAGTTCATAGTACAGACAGACGCTTTAGAGCATGGTGTGGGAGCAGGTCTCCCACAAGTCACTGAGGAGAATGGAGTCCAGCCCTTAGCTTTCATTAGTAGGAGGCTACTCCCTAGGGAATAGAAGTGGAGTGAGATTGAAAGGGAAGATTTTGCTGTGGTCTGGGCTCTGAAGAAGCTGAGGCCCTACCTGTTTGGGACTCACTTCCGTGATCAGACCGACCATAGGCCCCTCAGATGGTTAATGCAAATGAGGGGTGAGAACCCAAAACTGTTGAGGTGGTCCATCTCCCTACAGGGAAAGGACTTTACGGTGGAACACCGTCCTGGCACAGAGCACGCCAACGCTGATGGTCTGTCCAGGTTTTTCCGCCTTAGTGAAGAGAACTCCCAAGAGGGCGGGTTGTTCTCTCTACTGTCAGCTGGAGGGGACACATGTTAGACCTGGCATCTTTGGCGTGGTTTCCCCCTATCTTTTTGCCTCTACCTCCTGTATCTTTGATGCTGTGCTGGATTTCGTTTTTGCTGGTTTAGATGCTTTCGACACTCTGCCACTGCTGATCAGTGCCAGAGTGTAAGTGCTCCCTATGTAAAGTGTTATTCTGATTGGATATACATGTTTGGCATATTTGTATCACCCTGAAGTCCCTAGTAAAGTGCACTGGGTGTGCCAGGGCTGGTGATGGCAAATGCTACTAGTGGGCCTGCAGCACTAATTGTGCCACCCACATGAATAGCCCTACAATGGTGTCTCACGCCTGCCACTGCAGAGCCTGTGTGCAGTTTAGAACTGCCATGTCCTCCTGGTCAGTGTCCCCACTGACCAGGCCCAACCCTTCCCTTTTTGTGCACATCAGTCACCCCTATGGAAGGCCCAAGGTACCCCCCTGGGCAGGGTGCAGTGTATGTGAAAGGTAGAGCATGTACTGGTGCAGGTAACATGCTCTGGTAGTGAATGGCAGCCATTTTCATTTTTCACTACTGAAAGGCTATCTTGCTCCATAGATTAACATGGGGGAATGCTGGCCACAGTGGCTTCCAGCATTTCTTCTCATAGGAACAAGATAGGACATAAGTATCTAGTATCCCTGAACTCAGAATTTAATAACACATCTTTTAGGAAAGGTTGTTTTTAAATCCTGTGTTTGAGAACAGCACTTTTAGAAAGTTGCTGTTCTCTTGTCTGACCCTTCTGTGTGCCTTGGCCTGTTTGTGTATTGACTGTCTGGTTTGAGAGTGACAGGGGCTGGGGATTCCCCAGGAGGCTGGCTGAGTCAGCCCTAGGCTGAATGACTGTATTTGCAACTGGAGTGGTGGGAGGAGTTAGCACCTGGGCCTGAATAGGGCTGTGCCTGCCTTCCACAATGCTGGCTCCATCTCCTGCTTGGTGGCTGACGACCCTGCCCCTCACTCTGAAAGGAAAGAAGAAGCCAGCAAAACAAAGTACTCAGGAAACACCCAGAACTGGTTCAGACCGGGCTCAGGGCCCACATGCACAAGGAGAACAAATACTTTAGGGGTATAAGTACAGGACCCCTGACAACAGAAAATTAGATCATCCTGGAATCAAGAAGGAACCTCTGCCAAGGAGAAAGCTGAATCTGAAGAAGGAAGACTGTCCTGCTGTTGCTCTGCTGGACTGACCTGTTGCTTTGCAGCCAAGGAGAGGGGAAGGACTTTGCTGTGTGCTGTGTCCCCTGTCTTGAAGGAATCTCCAAGGGCCTGAGAAGAGCTGGCTCCCTGTTCTGAAGTCCCAGGAACAAAAGGACTTCACCCCAGCTTCCTTGAACTCTGCTGAGAGAGTTCTGTCCTTCCTAGAGTGCTTGATCCAGTTGTGGGGCCTCTGGAAGTTGTACCTGTGCTGGGAAGCTTGAAACTAAGCTTGAGAGACTTTTGCAATTAAAAAGTGTCGCATCGCTCGCTTGCGGAGCGCATCCCCAACAGTGTGAGAAGTTTCCCGCCGCTACGAAGGTCGAGATCGTCACAGCGCCTGACGCCGCTGCCAGAGCAGTCGCATCCTTCGTTTGCGGGATGCACCAGACCGGTGCGGGAGAGTCTAACATCGCTGCGAGTGTCGTCGCAGAGCCTGTCATCGCTGAGTGAGATCGCCGCACCGCTTGCTTGCGGACCGCATCACGGCGCTGCGAGTGTCGTCGCAGAAACCATCGCGTCGAGGAGCTGCGAGAGAGAAGATCACCGCTGGTCCGCGCATCGTCGCCCCGGAGATCGTCGCAACTCCAAAGATCATCGCATTGTGCCTTTGCGAGAACAAACTTCCTACGGAACCTACGCACCGGAATCCATACAAGTGGCCTTCCTCCCCATCCAAACCGGATTCGTCGCAACACGCCCGCTGCTGCAGCGGGGTTGTTGCAAACGCCTCCCCAGGGTCTCAGGAGCAACGCATCGCTTGTTTTCCACCGCACCAGCTTCTGCTTTCAGAACTTTGTCGCAACTAAAAGGTACTGTGAGTAAACGTGACGCAACTGTGAACTTTTCACGCATCTGTGGATTATTCTATCGCAACTTAAAGAACTTTATCGCAAACCTTAAGAACTCTTTTGAAACCACATTCTTGAAATGTGTATGTTGGATTTTTGTCATTTTGGTCTTGTTTAGTTTAGATTAAATACCTTCATTTTTCTAAACTGTTGTGGAGTCAGTTTGTGGTGTTTTCACTGTGTTACTGTGAGTGTTGGTACAAATACTTTACGCATTGCCTCTGGTTAGCCTAGACTGCTCATGCCAAGCTACCTAGAGGGTGAACAGGGGTTATCTCAGAGGGTTATCTCCTTGCCCTGACTAGAAGCAAGGGTCCTTCTTTGGACAGTGGTACCTACCTCTGCCAACTAGAGACCCCCAGTTCTAACAGTAATACATCTTTATTCTGAAGCAATCACGACCATATAAGATGCAATCATGCAATAGGAAAATCATCATTCCAATTCATAGTTCAGATAAAACACAGCACATCCAGTTTAAAAGTTAAGATAAAATACTACTCTTGGTCACAGGTAATTAAACCAGCATTGGCATAGCCAATAGGTCTCGCCTTTGGGACCTTATAAGTGTTTAGCTATGCAACAGTTAATGTTGTTGCACCAAGGATATTGTGCTGCAAAATAAAATACTTATAAAGTCCTAAAGGCGAGACCTATTGGCTATGCCAATCGCGCAATGTAAGTTGCCAGACCAGATTGGCTGATGTTAACTGAAACGAAAACCAATTACTAATAGGGTCTGTTCAGTAAGCAGAGAAAGGGTTGGGTGTCAGGCTGACTGTGGGGAGAGTACAAGCTTCAAAATGTTGCACTAACTAAATGAGGGCTCCAACCCGTAGACAAAAGAAGCACAGGACACAGATGAACAGTAAAAGACAAGAATAGAAGGGGATACTTCCCGTTGTGCTATAACTTACACAGCAGAAGAAAAGGTTTTCGCCAGCAACAGAATGACATCTTTTACAGGCTGTTCAGCTTCGATTGTTGCAATATGGTGGTTTATCAGCAGCCTAGAGACTTCATAACCCAGATGTGGACACAATAAAGAGATTCGAACCAAGGAATGCAGAGGATTGCAACGGATTTTAACTGCAGACATTACTTCCGCTGGCTCTCCTTGAATAGCTACCGGAAAGAACTGGAACGTCAAGACGCCGGAGCATAGGTCATGTATCAAGGCTGTCAGTACTATTATGAGCAGTTTAGATCGATAAAGGACATGCTTAAGTGTCACAATATAGGCTTAAAGCAACAAAATAATTAGTGCAGACCTCTGAGCATATTATTGTACATTCCGAGGTACAACTTCAAAGTGTATTTCATTAATTTGATTAAGTCAGAGCCTGTGGGCAGCCGCCATGGTTAAAGGTGCAGTCTATGTAAAAGCTGTACAGCCTGTAACAATGTAAAGGCGGCGTCCGCCTCTCCTTTCAATTTAATGGCCTACACACAGGCATAGAAGGGGGGACAAATAAAAAGCACTGGGCTGGCTGCTTGGAAGAAGTGGCATGCATGCCTTGAATGCTGCCTGCTGTTAACGCCCCCCAGGGCTATAATTAGGGCTCCCGGTTTTATGGTATTTATTTTTTTACCATTTCCGTCTGTATTTATCCATATTTCTTTTTTGGACATTTTATCTGTATTTATCCACATTTTTTTTTTACAACAAGCAAAAGACGATGCTACAGCTAGTATTTTTCCACATTTATTTAAATTGACCCCATATTTATGATGAAAGCGCAGAGCCCTGCTTAAATCTTACTTTGGGCTCCTGTTAAATGGCGTTGCTAGTTCATAGGAGATGGAAAAGGGTTTCCCAACGCCTGCATACCCTAACGGGTGACTAGAAACGCTCTAGAAATGTACCACTGATTGATTGACTGTAAGACGAACGAACAGGTAGGTTCAGAAAGGGCGGATTTCCTCCTTCCGGAGCATATGGCAATGAATATGTTGTACCAAATTCTGTGGTAACAGTGATGGTTTGTGTTAGACCTGTCTGCCTTTGGGTAGTCCCTCCAATTTATTATTTATTTTGTCCCCTTTTTGCCCCTCATACCCTTTGTAATATTTTTGTGTCCACTAGATTTTTACAGTGTTGGCCTAGGGGGATAGATGCTCTTTTGGCCCTCATAGTTTTTCACCGTAGGCCTAGGTGCCTTTCCTGACAGGAATTCATTCAGATCTACAAAATTGTGGTTTTCAACTGTCGCAACTGTCACACCTGAGATCTTGCCCATAGGATAGAATAGGGCATTCCAGAACCTTCTGGCCCTTTCTGGACCTCTGTGGGTCAGCCTATATAAGGCGGAATGCTGGCAGCCATTTTAGTTGGTGCTTGGTAGTACAGGAACCCTGAGGTCTGGTTGGAGCATAGACTACTGTGGATAGGGGAAGGGAGATCCTGTCAGGATTGTAGCCCTTATTGGACTGCTGCCCGAACTGAGAATCTGCCTCCCTTCAAGTTGATCTGGCCCAGCTGAGGGAATTGTCCCTGTGGTAAATTGCCAGGTTAAGAGCCCCAGGGAAAACAACCGCAGTAAGTGCCTTCTGCGAACTGGACTTGGTGGTGCAGGAGGAGGAAAGGAGGCTGAAGAATTCCCCTCCCTTGTTCACCCACGACGTCCGTTTTGTCAAGAGAACTTACCCCGTTGCTGTGCCCAGAAGCGGGTGCCCTTGCGGAGGGAATTGTGGCCCCAGCCGTTGCGGAGAGACCGGATAACCCACTGAGACCTTCTGGTGAGGAGAGGGGGCCGGAGAAGCGTCCTGCAGTGTGCGCAGGCCAGGAAGCTAGTGAGGAGTTCCTTGCTGGCTGTGGGCGGTGCAGCGCTAAAGCGGTCTAACTTCCGCGCATGTGCCGTGGTGGGAGAGGCCGAAAGGTAGCATCTCTTCAGCGGAGCGGCTCCAGGGAGTGTGGCGTCGGTCAACACTCTGCGCGCTCCACGCAAGGATCAAGGCTTCCCGCCGGGTGAAGAGAGGCCCGGTTCCACCCCCTGACTGAGCGAGGCTATTGCGGAGGTAAAGCGGCGGCAGAGAGCGGGTAAACGTCCTGCCTGTTCCTAACCCCCGGGAGGCTGTAAGTGACCGGAGGCTCCCGGCGGCAGGAAGAGGGTGGTAACACTCACGCTCCTCACAAGTAAGCTGGGAACGCAGGGGGGCCTAGAGGGAAGTTCATCAGGGAGTCTTCCGATGCCTTCCTACTGCCAAATCTGAGGGAAGAGGTGAGGGGAGGGTCGGGGAGAGACACCGGAACCCCACCCAGCAACAGGGGACAGCCCATGAAAGAACCGAACCGGGTTATCAGAGCTCTGAGGACTGGTTATACCCTGCCTAAAAGACCTTGTCCTGTCCAGTTTCCCCGTGAGACTCTTTAGGAGTACTTGGAGCCCTCACTGAATATATCTTCTCTGGTAATTAGGAGACAGGTTTGGGCCTGTGCGGGGATTGACCCAATCAGTCAAGGCATTAACTCTAGTTTACAGAGGCAGGGTAGAGAAGGATTGAGAGTGGTGAAAGCTAGTACTTGGAAAGGGAACCTCTGATATAATCCACGAAACAGTAAAATGTTAAAACCTTTTTGAATGTATGAAATCCAGAACAGTGGAAAGTGCTTGTTAAATTACAGAAACTCGAGCTAGCACTTGTGTGTGAAGAAGAATCTATCAGAACCTTAGAAGTTCAACCCAAAGTGATTGTCAATGTTTTTCTTTTGTTTAAAGAAAGAAAAGTGACAATGACCTGTGAAAATATGTGATGTATTGAAGACTCATAAAAAGTAAACAAATCCACAAAGAAATTATTTTTATAAAGCAGCTCGTATTTTTCCACAAAGATTGGTGTAGCGTCATTTTTGAGTGGAATTGCTTGATGTTACTGCTGGGTTGTATGCAACCTTTACACATGTGCCTCAATTAGAGATTGTCTTACCCTAGGCCAGGCTACCCTAAGTGACCTGACAACATTAGGTTCCAACATATTGGTGTCTAGCGGTGGGATCTTGACTGTGGTTGCGACTACTCTGCAGTAACTGAGTGTAATCCACTAACCTACACCTGGAGTTTTCTCCTACCGGCCTTCCTAATTTTTACTTTTGTTTTTTCCAAATTTATTCCTGATGGTGGGGTGGAGGTAGCTTCAGGTTGCCCTTGTAACTCTATTCTTTTTGTGTGTTTAACCTTGTGTTGCCTTTTGCAAAATGGAATTTGCACTGGAAGAAGTGGACACTTATTCTGTGGCCCAGCTAAAGGATTTCTGCCAACAAATGGGGGTGTTCTTTAAGCGTGGTGCTAAGAAGGGGGAACTCCAGACCAGTTTAAGGGCTTGGGTAGAAGCACGCAGAGAAGGGAAGGAGGAGGATGAAGGGACAGACCGGGACACGGTCATAGAGGTAGAGGGATTATTCCCCCCTGAGGTGGGAAACCTACTCCCAGGACCAATGACCTCCTCTAGGAGGGGCAGTAGTGTCTCCGGGGGAAGCTTGACCGAAGCGGAGCTCACAGACAGGAGGGAAAAAAGGAAGCTGAAGTGGGAGTTAGCCAGATTAGAACAGGAGAAGGAAGAGCGGAGAATGGCTCATGAATTCAAACGAAAAGAGTTAGAACTCCAGACCCTGCAACGGGGACCCTTTCCAACTCCAAATGGTGGCAGCGAAACCAGAGAACCAACCAGGGAGTCCAGACCCTACCTGCCTAAGGATATAATTGCCAGCTATAGTCAGGGGGATGATATAGCCAAATGGCTGGCTGCCTATGAGGTCTCCTTAAGAGCCCATGGGATCCAGGAAAAACACTGGGGGGGTGGGTTGTATAAGTATATGCCTCCCACTGGTCGAGACACCTTGTTAGCTTTAGAGCCAGAGGAGCAGACTAACTACCCCACCATGAAGCTAGCATTGATCAGGAAGTTTGGGCTAACCCCAGAAAAGTATCGCCAGAAGTTCAGGGGGAGCCACAAGTTAAGCACCCAGAACTGGGTGGACTTTCTAGATTATGCAAGGAAGGCATTGGAGGGCTGGGTACAGGGCAGTGAGATGAAGGATTATGAGGGGTTGTATGATCTTTTTTTGAAAGAGCATCTACTCGAGAAATGTTTTCCCGAGCTGCGCCAACACCTGGTGGACAGCAAGCTGACTAACCCCCGGAAGCTTGCAGAGGAGGCGGACATCTGGGCAAGTACCCGGGTGTCCTCAAAGGGGACTGGAGGGGATTCCCAAAAGGCCGGACAGGGCGCCCCTCAGAAGAAGGAGGGGGGAGATAAAAAGCGGGAGTTCTCTAAAGGTCCCCAAAACAGTTTCCAGGGAAAGGGAACAGGTTTCACCCCTAAGGCTAACCCGCCCAGAAACCCTCATCCTGGCCAAAGCCAGCAGCCAAGGGTTGTCCACTGTTTTGAGTGTGGTGGTGTTGGATATTATAAGGGAGATGTCAGCTGCCCAAAGAGACCACCCCCTCCCACCGGAGGAAAAGCCCCGGGAGTAGCTAGTGTAGCGCTCGGGGAGGAGTTGCCCTTAGATAAGGGGGGTGAGTGGGCGGGTGTCACCTTAGTGTCCCTGGGAGAACGGGAGATGGTTCCTAAGATCCAGGTGCCCCCAAATACTACCAAGTATGGGCAGTGGATCACCATCAATGGCCAGAGAGGGGAGGCTCTGAGAGATACAGGAGCCAGTATGACTATGGTGAGAAGTCAACTGGTGTCTCAAGAGCAGGTGGTTCCCAATGTACTCCACCCCGCCGCGATGGCTGACGGCAGAATGGGCCACTATCCCGTGGCTGAGGTTCCCTTTGAGTGGGAAGGGGTTGCAGGTTCACTTCGAGTTGCCGTAAGCCCTGCCGTGCCAGTTGATTGTCTGCTGGGGAATGATATGGAGCATAATGCTTGGAGAGAGGTGGAATACCGGACGCATTCTGCGATGCTGGGTACACCTGACTGGGCCTGTGTAAGCACAAGGTCTACGACTGCCCAGAGAGGGAGTTCGCCTGGGTTGGAGCCTGGAACAATGGCCCAACCCGCTGCCAAAAAGGAACAGACCCGAAGACAGGAGAAGCCTGCTTCGGCTTCCACACCCCATGTGACAGATCGGCCGCCTGCGGTGGTGGACCAGGAGTCCGTGGAGGGGGAAGTAGTTTCTCTGGAGGACCTGCCCATCCCTGCTGAGTGGCATGTGGAGGGAGGGCCTACCAGAGAAGAGTTCTGTAAGGGCCAGAAGGAGTGCCCTACCCTTGAGGGACTGAGGCGACAGGCCGAAGCCCAGGCAGCAGGGGACGTTGCGGGACACTACCACATTTACTGGGAGGATGGACTCCTCTACAGTGAATCCAAGGTACCCTTACCTGGTTCATCAAGGGCCTTGGTAGTCCCGCAACGGTACCGAGCCTTTCTGCTGGAATTGGCTCATGCAATACCCTTGGCAGGACACTTAGGTCAGGACAAGACCTTTGCTCGGCTTGTCCCCCACTTTTACTGGCCTCAGATGAAAGTGGCGTCCAACACTTACTGTCGGACATGTGTATCCTGCCAGGCCAGTGGGAAAACAGGGGTGAAGCTGAAAGCTCCCCTGGAACCACTTCCAGTCGTTAGCACCCCCTTTGAAAGGGTGGGCATCGACATTGTAGGGCCATTGGATCCACCAACAACAGCTGGTCACAGGTTTATCCTGGTTCTGGTGGATCATGCCACACGGTACCCAGAGGCTATTCCTCTGAGGACTGTCACTGCACCTGTGGTGGCTAGGGCCCTGATGGGGATCTTTACTCGAGTGGGATTCCCCAAGGAAGTTGTGTCCGACAGGGGGACCAACTTTATGTCAGCGTACATGCGGGCAATGTGGAAGGAGTGTGGAGTGACCTACCGGTTCACCACTCCCTATCACCCCCAGTCCAATGGACTGGTCGAAAGGTTCAACAAGACCTTGAAGGGCATGATCAGAAGTCTGCCTGAAAGCCTGCGGAGGAAGTGGGACGTCCGCCTACCCTGTTTGCTATTCTCCTACAGGGAAGTGCCACAGAAGGGAGTGGGCTTCAGCCCCTTTGAGCTTCTGTATGGGCACCCTGTACGCGGTCCTCTCAGCCTGGTGAAGGATGGATGGGAAAAGTCTCCCAGGAAACCCCCCCAGGATGTGGTGAGCTACATGCTGGCCTTCAGGAGCCAAATGGCGAAGTTGTGGAAGCAAGCTTCTGACAACTTGGAGGCCAGCCAGGCAGTGATGAAGGAGTGGCATGACCACAATGCTCACCAGGTGGAATTGGAGCCTGGCCAGAAAGTGTGGGTGATGGAGCCTGGAGAGCTAAGTGCCCTCCAGGATCGCTGGACAGGCCCCTTTGAGGTGTTGGAAAAGAAGGGTAAGGCCACATACCTGGTGGACCTTAAGACCCCTCGACAGCCCCTACGGGTGCTACATGCTAACCGACTCAAACCCCACCATGAGAGGCCCGAGGTCATCTTAATGATGGTGACTGATGGGGGAGAGGAAGCGGAAAGCGAACCTCTCCCAGACTTGTTCTCGTCTCAAGAAAAGGATGGGTCAGTGGAGGGAGTGATTCTCTCTCCAACCCTAACTCCTGAACAGCGGGAGGACTGTCGCCAGATACTGGAGCAATATTCTACGCTGTTCTCCCTTGTCCCGGGAAGGACTCACCTGTGTACCCATGATGTGGACACAGGGGACAGCCCACCAGTGAAGTCAAAGACCTACCGGCTGTCCGACAAGGTGAAGGCTAGCATCCATGGTGAGGTTGCCAAGATGCTGGAGCTAGGAGTTATAGAACCTTCCAACAGCCCCTGGTCCAGTCCGGTGGTTCTAGTGCCAAAAACCGCTCCACCAGGCACCACTCCAGAACTGAGGTTCTGTGTGGATTACCGGGGACTGAATTCAGTCACAAAAACTGATGCTCATCCGATTCCTAGGGCGGATGAATTAATTGACCGGCTGGGAGCTGCCCAATATCTAAGTACCTTTGACCTCACTTCGGGGTACTGGCAGATCTCCCTGACAGATGGAGCAAAGGAGAGGTCAGCCTTCTCCACGCCTGAGGGACACTTCCAATTTTGTGTGATGCCCTTTGGGCTCAAGAATGCCCCTGCCACTTTTCAGCGGCTGGTGAATCAGGTCCTCTCCGGAATGGAGGGTTTCTCCGCTGCTTATCTGGATGACATTGCTGTCTTCAGTAGCAGTTGTGAGGACCATTTGCAACATTTGCAAGCAGTTCTCCAGGCCCTGAAGCAGGCTGGATTGACAATCAAGGCCAGCAAATGTCAGATTGGGCAGGGGTCGGTTGTGTACCTTGGACACTTGGTGGGAAGGGGGACTGTGCAGCCCCTTCAGGCAAAGATTGAGGCAATCATGGCCTGGGAACCCCCCCAAGACCCAGACTGAGGTCCGAGCTTTCCTGGGCCTCACAGGTTACCACCGTCGCTTTGTGAAGGGATATGGCACTATTGTAGCGCCCCTCACAGAGCTTACCTCAAAGAAACAACCTCGACGGGTAGTTTGGACAGAGGCTTGTCAGCAAGCCTTTGAAAAGTTGAAGCAGGCAATGTGTGCAGCACATTGAGGGCCCCAGACTTCTCCAAGGAGTTCATTGTCCAGACAGATGCATCAGAACATGGCATTGGGGCAGTGTTATCGCAACTGAATGAAGAGGGCCTGGATCAGCCTGTAGTTTTCCTATCCAGGAGGCTGCTTCCCCGGGAACAGAAGTGGAGTGCAATTGAGAGGGAAGCTTTTGCGGTGGAGTGGGCTCTGAAGAAGTTGCGGCCATACCTGTTTGGCTCGCACTTCCTGGTTCAGACTGACCACCGACCCCTTCGTTGGCTGATGCAGATGAAGGGGGAGAATCCCAAGTTGCTGAGATGGTCCATCTCCCTACAGGGAATGGACTTCCGGGTGGAACATCGGCCTGGAGTGGACCACGCCAATGCAGACGGTCTCTCTAGGTATTTCCGCCTTAGTGATGAGGACTCCCAAGGGGTTGGGTAGCTCTCCCCACTTTCAGCTGGGGGGGACGCGTGTTAGACCTGTCTGCCTTTGGGTAGTCCCTCCAATTTATTATTTATTTTGTCCCCTTTTTGCCCCTCATACCCGTTGTAATCTTTTTGTGTCCACTAGATTTTTACAGTGTTGGCCTAGGGGGATAGATGCTCTTTTGGCCCTCATAGTTTTTCACCTTAGGCCTAGGTGCCTTTCCTGACAGGAATTCATTCAGATCTACAAAATGGTGGTTTTCAACTGTCGCAACTGTCACACCTGAGATCTGGCCCATAGGATAGAATAGGGCATTCCAGAACCTTCTGGCCCTTTCTGGACCTCTGTGGGTCAGCCTATATAAGGCGGAATGCTGGGCAGCCATTTTAGTTGGTGCTTGGTAGTACAGGAACCCTGAGGTCTGGTTGGAGCATAGACTACTGTGGATAGGGGAAGGGAGATCCTGTCAGGATTGTAGCTCTTATTGGACTGCTGCCCGAACTGAGAATCTGCCTCCCTTCCAGTTGATCTGGCCCAGCTGAGGGAATTGTCCCTGTGGTAAATTGCCAGGTTAAGAGCCCCAGGGAAAACAACCGCAGTAAGTGCCTTCTGCGAACTGGACTTGGTGGTGCAGGAGGAGGAAAGGAGGCTGAAGAATTCCCCTCCCTTGTTCACCCACGACGTCCGTTTTGTCAAGAGAACTTACCCCGTTGCTGTGCCCAGAAGCGGGTGCCCTTGCGTAGGGAATTGTGGCCCCAGCCGTTGCGGAGAGACCGGATAAACCACTGAGACCTTCTGGTGAGGAGAGGGGGCCGGAGAAGCGTCCCGCCGTGTGCACAGGCCAGGAAGCTAGTGAGGAGTTCCTTCCTGGCTGTGGGCGGTGCAGCGCTAAAGCGGTCTAACTTCCGCGCATGTGCCGTGGTGGGAGAGGCCGAAAGGTAGCGTCTCTTCAGCGGAGCGGCTCCAGGGAGTGTGGCGTCGGCCACCCCCTGACTGAGCGAGGCTATTGCGGAGGTAAAGCGGCGGCAGAGAGCGGGTAAACGTCCTGCCTGTTCCTAATCCCCGGGAGGCTGTAAGTGACCGGAGGCTCCCGGCGGCAGGAAGAGGGTGGTAACACTCACGCTCCTCACAAGTAAACTGGGAACGCAGGGGGGCCTGGAGGGAAGTTCATCAGGGAGTCTTCCGATGCCTTCCTACTGCCAAATCTGAGGGAAGAGGTGAGGGGAGGGTCGGGGAGAGACACCGGAACCCCACCCAGCAACAGGGGACAGCCCATGAAAGAACCGAACCGGGTTATCAGAGCTCTGAGGACTGGTTATGCCCTGCCTAAAAGACCTTGTCCTGTCCAGTTTCCCCGTGAGACTCTTTAGGAGTACTTGGAGCCCACACTGACTATATCTTCTCTGGTAATTAGGAGACAGGTTTGGGCCTGTGCGGGGATTGACCCAATCAGTCAAGGCATTAACTCTAGTTTACAGAGGCAGGGTAGAGAAGGATTGAGAGTGGTGAAAGCTAGTACTTGGAAAGGGAACCTCTGATATAATCCACGAAACAGTAAAATGTTAAAACCTTTTTGAATGTATGAAATCCAGAACAGTGGAAAGTGCTTGTTAAATTACAGAAACTCGAGCTAGCACTTGTATGTGAAGAAGAATCTATCAGAACCTTAGAAGTTCAACCCAAAGTGATTGTCAATGTTTTTCTTTTGTTTAAAGAAAGAAAAGTAACAATGACCTGTGAAAATATGTGATGTATTGAAGACTCATAAAAAGTAAACAAATCCACAAAGAAATTATTTTTATAAAGCAGCTCGTATTTTTCCACAAAGATTGGTGTAGCGTCATTTTTAAGTGGAATTGCTTGATGATACTGCTGGGTTGTATGCAACCTTTACACATGTGCCTCAATTAGAGATTGTCTTACCCTAGGCCAGGCTACCCTAAGTGACCTGACAACATTAGGTTCCAACAGTTTGGAAGTCAGACATATAGTGCTTTATAGCGCAATGCGCCATGCTTCTGTTATTTCTAGGATATGCAAGTAACATGTCTAGTTTCTCTTCCCCTTTTGCTCTGTGCCCATGATCTGCTCTCCACCTGCTACCCTTGGGCACTTGGTTCTATCAAAATTAGTTCTGCCAGATACTTGATGCCTTCTTGAACAGTGGCGCTCGTACCAGTGCCAAGGTTAGCCGTGCTATTGACCCAGAGTATGGAACATCGGTATCCTATAGCACATTGGGTTGGTGCGCTTGTTGTGTACACCAAGTGGGAACTCAGGCCATGTGATCAATTTTTAGCAAGGCTACTCTTCCTTTCATCCTTCCAAGATGCCTGCTACTTTCATGTGGTTTACTTTGCTGAGAAATAGCATACCAGCATGTTCCGTGGAGCTCTAAAATTCCACAGCCTGCCAGGCTATCAAAGGCTCCCCCCCCACCCCCGTCGTGTGTGGCAGCCTGGGCTGAAACAGCTTCCCCAGCTCACAAACAGCAGCACCCGAGTACTTCATAGGTCTTTAAAAGACCATTTGTGCGTTAACAAGGCTTGTTGTTTTTCACTCCCTTAGAGCCCCTGCAGCTACGCTCTGCATATTGCAGAAAGTTCACAATTACAGTAATGAAAACAGGACTGCTGGTGTAATGGGTGTCGAGGGAGATAGAATGAAGAACCCTTACAATTACTATCTTGTCAAGTCACTCTAGAAACGGCACCTTCTCCTCCAGAAGGTGAGACTCACCAATCTTAAATGCAGCTCTCCCCGCGATCAGAAGCAAGCTCCTACAATTAAACCTGCCATCTTCCAGGAAGGCCAGTGGTGAAATAACAATACACGCTGAAGTACGGCAAGCAACAGTGGGCATTCAGGGAGACAGGAGGGGCCCCTGCCTGGCTCCATACTGGGATGAGAGGCACAGGGGACAAGCAGAACCGGGCTAGGAAAGGGCAAAGCTGGCAAGCGTAGGCTGGGGTGCGAGTTGCACGAGGCTGACTGCTACGATGTACACAAGGGCTTGCGAGAGGCCCTGGGAGAGGGGAGTAGAGGCCCCAGCACTTCCTGCTCCTTGCTGACACCTTCCGCTGTTCCCTGCCCTGCTGCCCTCTCACACTGGAAAGGACCAGGATTGGCTCAGGGTCACGGCCATCACTAAAATACCCTGAGCCAATAGTTCAACAGCAGGTCAATAAAAGACCCAAAAGGAATTTCAAGCATCATAACAATGTCGTGGGGCGGCAGCTCTGAAGCTAGGCAGAGCAGCAAAATATACTAGTATTTTGCCGTTTCTAAACATAAATACAGACAAAGGAAAAATAGTTTTCCGTCTGTATTTATATGTACAAATCCGTATAAACGGAAAACTGGGAGCCCTAGCTATAATGCACTAAGTTGCTGCCCCCGCTCCCGGTAGTATGCATGCTTTGAATACTGCCTGCTGTGAACACCCCCAGGGCTACAATGCACTAAGTTGGCACCCTCGCTCCCAGTGGTATGCATGCCTTGAACGCTGCCTGCTGTGAATGCCCCCAGGGCTATAATGCAGTAAATTGGTGCCCCTGCTTAACTGCCTTCTGCATTTCTGTTGTGATGTTTAGTTAGAAAGTTAACAAACCTGCTGCTGCTGTCCGTCATGGCTGCAGGGACTCTAAGTATGTTGAAGGTAGATCCAGGTAAGAGGACAGCGCCAATGCGGTCATGTAGCTAAAGCGGCTGAAAATGTTGGAAGCCGCCAAAATGCTTATAATAGGCGCAGTGCGCCATTGTTAAAGTTAATGTGTGACATTTTGCCGCTGTTGAAAAGAACAAGCGCGCGCATTGTTAAAGTTAACGCGTGACATTTTGCAGCTGTTGAAAAGAACATGCGCACGCGGCCAAGCAAACAAAGATGGGATCTGCCTGTCCAGATGGGCCGTCCGAAAAGTGGACAAGGAGGTAACCCAAAAGCCCGCTTTCCAATCACGCGCCATAGCTTAACATAAACGAAGACGCAAGCCAATGGAAAAGAGGGGCGGGGCTCCAAGTACACTTTTGGAATCGCATCGATTACAAAACACCTCGCATGGCTAGAGCAGTGCATGCGCGCTGCTAACGCCAGGCGATACCTAAAAAGGAGTGAGAAAGAAAATAGTGCACAAATACTGATAGCCAGTAAATGGTCAATCGGGTCTAGATAATCTTGATCTATAAGCAGCCTGCAAGAAACTTGTCACTGCACAAAGTGGAAGTTCATTAAGCAACAGCTGTAAATACATAATAGCCACCCTGGCTTGCCTAAACTTCAGGCTCTTTAAAAGGGGACGTAAAGTTGACTGACAGGTCCTGTCTATCCATAAAATCAACAAAGCCATCAATTAAAACCTGCAGGCCCAGGGCTGTGTGAGCCATAAGCACTACGTCGTCAGCATATAGTAGCACTGGCAAAAATTTCCTGCAAACTCTGAGGAAATCTGACTGTAATGCAATGAGGGCAGCTTCTAAACCATTGATGTAAATGGTGAATAAAAAGGGGATATGATGCAGCCTTGGCAAACCCCCAACTGCAATTAAAATGTTCAGTAAGGCCCCCTCCCTGAGAAAATCTTACTGCCACTGTAGTATGCGTGTGAAGATTCATTAATACGGATACAATGGTGGGATCAGCACCCAAAGAGGTCAATAAGTCCCACAACTTCTTAGGATTTAGCCAATCATAGGTGACTTAAGGTCCATGAAGGCTAAGAACAACGCTCCTGGTTGAGCAACCATGTATTTATTTATTAGTAAATAGGTATTAAGACATTGCTCAATAGTTGACTTGTCCGGGCAATAGCCAAACTGGACCGCAGATATTATGTGATTGGTGTACACCCATGAAGAGAGTCTAGTTAAAATGACCCGGCCCAGCACCTTAACTACAGTATCAATAAGGGAAATAGGGCGGCACCTTTGTGGGTTGTCCTTATGCCCCTTTTTATAAATTGTTATAATGGTGGCAGTTGACCAGGAGTTACCAAGGAGGGGTGGGTAACCCAATATACCCTTGCGAGCTTGGGCAGAAAATGTGTATAGATAAAAGTACCAGCAAGGGTTTTATTTGTGAACTAGAAATTACAGCGTCAATGGTCTATATCACTAGGACTCTTGGACTGGAGGAATCAGTGGCTGTCGTAATTTTAACACACCTAGGAATTGATGAATGAGCCTCAAAAGCTACCACACTAGCTCTAAGGAATCAACACAATTTCAGAAATTGGAAGCAACACAAAAGTTCATATTTCAAAATAACTTATATTTTATGTTTTTGAGTAGAACTTGTCTATTATAAGGGTACACAATCAACTGAATTGTTACCAAATCTTAGGTATAAGGAAACAGACATTCATTCCATTAATACAAAAGATAAAAAAGTCCAGTCTGTATAATTAATGAATACGACTTCTTGTTGAAATAACCAGTAAATCATATGTAAATATGTGCTGACGTGGACTGGTATGTCGACGTTTCGGTCCTATGTGGTATTATCCCAAGACCATCATCAGGACGAAGGGTTAATATGGTGAAGTTGACCCATAGAGGATGACATAACATGACATTAACATGCTGTTTATATGCGTGTTGCTGACGTAATACAATCATATACATTAATACACTTGATCTAAATAAATTAAACATCAAATGAGCATATTGTCTATTAAAATTAACAAATCTATACTGATGTCGGTGTGGCGACAAGAATAACTGGCATTTTTTGGTGTAGAATAAGTCGAGCAGAGCTATACTTTTCTAACAACCTTAAATTGTTTAGCTGTTGGAGTTTCTACTTACTTGTAGAAATACTTGCAATGTGTGACTTCTAGAGAATCGTTCAAATATAGTTGTTGGAGTCACACTCTGTAAAAGGTAAAGGTAGGACTAATAAAGAAACATTGGCTAGGCTTGTGCGCTGTTCTATTTTATGTGGATCTATATTTTTAAACTCATTTACCCTAGAGCTCACTAGTATCTCTCCTTAACGGCGATATGTCAGAAGTACAAGGCCGAATTCTATTTCTTAATAGTAGACTCGAAGTTCAACTGTGAAAATGAATGAACAACGACGATTTAGTAACAACATCAGGGAATAAAACTGTGGTGCAAATTATAGTTACGATCATTTTTAACAATCTACGGAGGAGTTACTTCTATCCGGGGTTGTCTCATTGGCTATATACAATTGCTCACAACAGGTAAAAGTTGTGTTGTATCTTAGATCGAGTTTAACACATGATCGGTGGTTTAGAAATCATGTGATCATTAATGTTATATAATGGTCCCATTCTATCTCAACAAAGTTCATGCCAAAACGGAGTATCTGAGTAGGGCCTTTTTTTAAAAATAATGAATTTTCCATTATTAAGGAACCATGTCGTAATATCGACAGACATGATTGATTAATCTTAAAAATCTTTAAGTCCTTTTCTCATATGGAGCCAAGCGCCGTACTTACTTCTTTTGATCGAAGTGAAACGGGACTGGAAAAATGCTGCTACCGAAATGTCTGATAGGAGGTTATCAGCTTGCTATAGCTTTGGCGCCATTTTTATATTTGATTCCCGCATTGTAAGGGGCAGTGGCTAAAGTGGCAAACTTAGTTAACGCAGAACGACAAAATAGAGTGGCGGCCATCTTTAAATGGCTACCGCTGTCAGCGAGACACTGAGATCTCAGCTCACTGTAATGTTTTAGCGTCTGCTAAGAATACTACGAAGTATTGACCGGCGTTTTTTTTTGTTTTTAGTTTTGTTAAGTATTTCATCAATGTATACAAGTTTACATGTTTTGTATAGTCTAAAGAAAAAGACACGTTATATACTCGAATTTCAGTGGAATATTACAAACTGCATTATACTAGCACTCTAGTGTGTATGCGCCTCTGAGAACATTTTCATATATACTTTCAGAAAGGATCACGACACTTGAAAGGGTGCCATCTTGAAAGCACTAATGTACACAATACTGTATATACTTTAAAACAGGACACATCTATCGCTGTTAAAGCGTGTAAATCTTAGTATATGAGTAATGAACCTATCCTTTTTAGACACTCTATTACATAGAAAGACAGCCTGTTCGGAGCAATCACAGGTTGTAATGGAGATCGTACTGTCGCATGGTAATACGCGCACATTCTTTATGTCAACAAAAGATGAATCTTAAGTACAAATAAATTCGGCTCATAGTCACATTTAGGAAACGAGAGAAATTATCATAAGACAATATTTGAAAACATTGAATAGCTTTATAGATCTAGCTCAGACATGCAAGCGTGTGCCATTCTGTGGACGAATTCAAGCCATTTTTAATGCTATTGGTAGATTCAATCCATTGATTTTCTTTCAAGGTCAAGAGCTTATCAATGTTCTGTTGTCTAATGGTCGGTTTAATCACCTCTATAACCCACCAATTCATTTCTCTTTCTGTGTGTTTAAACTGTACAAAATGCTCAACTAAAGGGGCATTCTCAATTTTACACTGGATCCGAGATTGGTGTTGTAGGATTCTTTGTTTTATCATTTGGGTGGTTTTTCCAATATATGTCAGACCACACGGGCACTGTACACAGTACACAACATTATCTGTCCGACAGTTTGAGAAATTTTTGATCTTGGTTGTCTTGCCATTCAATTTAAATGACTTGATATTGGAGGTAGTGCCACAGGCCATGCATTTATTGCATTTGAAATGTCCTGTGAGGGGGGCAAGTTGTTTCATGTTGTCTACAAGATTCAGGTTTTTTGTTTCATATGCATGTACTAGCCTGTCGCGTAAATTGCGACCTCGTTTGAATTTAAAGAGTGGCTTCTCTTTCAGTTCAGGTAACTCTGCTAGAAGTGACCAGTGTTTGATAATTATTTTTTTCAACTGGTTGCTGGTCGTTCCAAATGTTGTTACACAAACTAGAGGATTGCTTTCTTTCTTAGTTCCATTTGTAAGTAACATATCTCGGTTGTTATACCACGCTCTCTTCAGAGAGTGTTTGAGAAGTTTATTTGGATATCCTCTGTCAGATAGTTTGTTTTTAAGTATCTTGGCTTCTCTGAAATAATCAGTTTTCTTTGTACAATTCCTCCGTAGGCAGAGAAATTGACCAAAAGGTAAACCATCCCGCAATGCTTTGCGGTGATGGCTGCTGTATTTCAAGAGGGTGTTTTTAGCAGTGGGTTTTGTGTAAAGAGTTGTGTATAAGGTGTTATCATCATTAACTCTGATTGTTAGATCCAGGAAATTTATCTCGTGATTGTTACTTTCTAGGGTGAATTTCAGGTTGGGATTTCTTTCATTTAACCATGTATGGAAGATGGCAAGAAGCTCTTTGCTGCCTCTCCAAATGACAAGCACGTCATCAATATACCTGAGCCAACATGAAATGTTGGCCAGGAATGGATTCAAAGGATGGTGAATGAATCTCTTCTCAAACTCAGAAACATAGATATTAGCTATGTCTGGGGTGTATATCGCCCCCATCGCTACTCCCTTGAGTTGTTGGAAATAGTTTCTTTCAAAGAGAAAGAAATTCTCGCAAGAGAGATTCTGATGCATTGAAGTATAAAGTTAGTAGGTACGTCATGTGGTCGACTACGAGAGCCTAGGAGGTCACTGAGTATGGTTACAGCCTCTTGTTGGGGAATGTTGGCATAGAGGGTTTCTATATCCATCGTTACCAAATACTCCTCTTCTGGATTGAAGGTGTGATTCTCTAGTTTGTTTATGACAGATGTTGTATCTCTAATGTACGTTTATGACTCTACTGCAAAGGGTCGGATGAAGTGGTCCGCATATTGGGCCAAGGGTTTAAGAATCAAATTGCACCCAGATACTATGGGCCTACCCGGTGGTTTGGTAGTGTTTTTATGCACCTTGGGAAGGATATATATGATAATCTCTCTCATTTCCTAAATGTAACTATGAGCCGAATTTATTTGTACATAAGATTCATCTTTTGTTGACATAAAGAATGTGCGTGTATTACCATGCGACAGTACGATCTCCATTACACCCCTTGATTGCTCCGAACAGGCTGTCTTTCTATGTAATAGAGTGTCTAAAAAGGATAGGTTCATTACTCATATACTAAGATTGTACACGCTTTAACAGCGATAGATGTGTCCTGTTTTAAAGTATATACAGTATTGTGTACATTAGTGCTTTAAAGATGGCACCATTTCAAGTGTTGTGATCCTTTCTGAAAGTATATATGAAAATGTTCTCAGAGGCGCATACACACTAGAGTGCTAGTATAATGCAGTTTGTAATATTCCACTGAAATTCGAGTATATAACGTGTCTTTTTCTTTAGACTATACAAAACATGTAAACTTGTATACATTCATGAAATACTTAACAAAACTAAAAACAAAAAAAATGCCGGTCAATACTTCGTAGTATTCTTAGCAGACGCTAAAACATTACAGTGAGCTGAGATCTCAGTGTCTCGCCGACAGCGATAGCCATTTAAAGATGGCCGCCACTCTATTTTGCCGTTCTGCGTTAACTAAGTCTGCCACTTTAGCCACTGCCCCTTACAACGCGGGAATCATATATAAAAATGGCGCCAAAGCTATAGCAAGCTGATAACCTCCTATCAGACATTTCGGTAGTAGCATTTTTCCAGTCCCGTTTCACTTTGATCAAAAGAAGTAAGTACGGCGCTTGGCTCCATACACAATTTTTAGTTTCTCCTTATCAAATTTAACTAGGTTGTTTTACCCATGGGAGGGATTTCTCCTGCTCCCGTCTGTCTAGTTCAGCGATTGATTCTTTAGTCCAACTAGAAACCTTGTTAATATGAGGGCAGAACTATGAGACAAGGACTTAAAGATTTTTAAGATTAATCAATCCTGTCTGTCGATATTACGACATGGTTCCTTAATAATGGGAAATTCATTATTTTTAAAAAAAGGCCCTACTCAGATACTCCGTTTTGGCATGAACTTTGTTGAGATAGAATGGGACCATTATATAACATTAATGATCACATGATTTCTAAACCACTGATCATGTGTTAAACTCGATCTAAGATACAACACAACTTTTACCTGTTGTGAGCAATTTGTATATAGCCAATGAGACAACCCTGGATAGAAGTAACTCCTCCGTAGATTGTTAAAAACAATCGTAACTATAATTTGCACCACAGTTTTATTCCCTGATGTTGTTACTAAATCGTCGTTGTTCATTCATTTTCACAGTTGAACTTCGAGTCTACTATTAAGAAATAGAATTCGGCCTTGTACTTCTGACATATCGCCGTTAAGGAGAGATACTAGTGATCTCTAAGGTAAATGAGTTTAAAAATATAGATCCACATAAAATAGAACAGCGCACAAGCCTAGCCATTGTTCTTTATTAGTCCTACCTCTACCTTTTACAGAGTGTGACTCCAACAACTATATTTGAACGATTCTCTAGAAGTCACACATTGCAAGTATTTCTACAAGTAAGTAGAAACTCTAACAGCTAAACAATTTAAGGTTGTTAGAAAAGTATAGCTCTGCTCGACTTATTCTACACCAAAAAATGCCAGTTATTCTTGTCGCCACACCGACATCAATATAGATTTGTTGATTTTAATAGACAATATGCTCATTTGATGTTTAATTTATTTAGATCAAATGTATTAATGTATATGCTTGTATTACGTCAGCAACACACATATAAACAGCATGTTAATGTCATGTTATGTCATCCTCCAGGGGTCAACTTCACCATGTTAACCCTTCGTCCTGATGATGGTCTTGGGATAATACCACATAAGACCGAAACGTCGACATACCAGTCCACGTCTGCACATATTTACATCTGATTTATTGGTTATTTCAACAAGAAGTCGTATTCATTCATTATACAGACTGGACTTTTTTATCTTTTGTATTAATGGAATGAATGTCTGTTTCCTTATACCTAAGATTTGGTAACAATTCAGTTGATTGTGTACCCTTATAATAGACAAGTTCTACTCAAAAGCATAAAATATAAGTTATTTTGAAATATGAACTTTTGTGTTGCTTCCAATTTCTGAAATTGTGTTGATTCCTTAGAGCTAGTGTGGTAGCTTTTGAGGTTCATTCATCAATTCCTAGGTGTGTTAAAATTACGACAGCCACTGATTCCTTCAGTCCAAGAGTCCTAGTGATATAGACCTTTGACGCTGTAATTTCTAGTTGCCCAGGAGGGCAGCATCCCTTTCTTTGCTGCTGCATTTAGCACAATTGTCAAAACTGGGGCCCAAACTTAAATATTGTCTTGGAAAAAATCTGGGGAGATCCCATCAGGGCCTGGCACCTTGTTCCGGGATAAAGACTCAATGCCTTTTGTGGACTTCCTCCAACGAGAAGGTGAGTGATGTGACATCCGGTATGGGAGCAATATCCACGCAAGACCCTTCATGGAGGCCAAAATTCAATACACTACCAAAATATGTGACCCACAGTAGTGTGGTTTATGGGCCTCTTTTTGCATGCATGTTAAGTTAGCATGGCTTATTAGAATTTTAAACGCCATTTTACCTTTTGCTGCATTTTGCACATGACACTGCTTAGCTGTTTTTACAAAGGTAGCTTTCACGAAGGTCTATTCTTGAAAAAAGGTTTGTTTTTCGACATCTCTAGACATACATCAGCCCCCAGTCTGTACAGTGAGTGCTGAGCCGTCAAGGTTACCATAACATGTGAGTCCGTTTATCGGCGTGTCTGTGTAACACATTCTAGACACAACAATTAGGCAGCTGCAAGTCGAGCAAGATTCTGGCGCCTTTATCATAGCACACTTGCCATAATTTCACACACTTGGAAGATTCCAGGGATGCAGAGAGCCTTGCTGATCCAGATGTAATTTACACTTACTGAGTGGAAAGCTCAAGAGACCTTCTATAGTTTATAATACATAGTTCCTATATAGGGAGGGTGTTTAAACTAGGCGCCATATCACCTGTTTGCACTATCATTGTAATATGATTCCTCCTTTTGTATTTTATGGAGTTGTAACCATGCTGACCATATTATTTTTAATCATATGTCTGCTTATGTTGACTAAAATACTGCGCATGAGAACACGTCGTTAAAATAAATATTTTAACCTTACCGTGTCTCTTTTTTACTCCTGTTGTGGACTGGTATGAGAGTATAACCAAAGAGTGTTCTCACTTCCCACCATTCCTGAGATGGTCCTAAGTCGCATGTTCTAGGTTGTCTAATCATTGGTTACTTTGCTATAGGACAAAGAGCTAATGTGACACGGATGCTAGCTGGTTGGGGTGTTCCAGGTACTGAGGTGAGTTTCTGGTATACCACAATTCACTAATGTCCTAGGTCTCTGTGCACAGTTCTGTGTATGAGCAGAAATCCTTGCAACACAACTGTCCCGGGGTGATGTGGTGACATAAGAACAGATTTTGATTGCTCCGAAAAACAGGGACTAATATTAATCTGCCAGAAAAGTGTAGAGTTCCTCATTTTGCCAGCTTTGGTTAGATCAGCCCATGCCTGTTTTTGTAATTGGTGCCTCTCTTGTTTCAGGGCCCCTTTATAGTATAAACAGCAATTTGCCACCCATTCCCTGTTGCAAGGCGATTGCTTTAGGGCTTTCTTCAGATGCCTAAGGGCCCTGGAGCACTTGGAATAAACCATGAGGGATGATTCGTACAATGCCAATCCACAGGGTCGATAATAGACCAGAAACCAACTGGGCGATGGAGGTAAAATAACTTAAAAACTCTTCGCCAGGCACTAAAGGGTCCAAGCAAATAAGTAACTCCTGCTGGCAATCTGTGAAAGACTATGATTAAAAGCCTTAGCATCTATTTGTGACCAGCATAAGCGCCTACCCTGGTCAGTGGGAGTTAAGGCCCCCCGGGGCTTTCGAGGGCCCAGTGAATGGTTCCCTACCCCATCAAGAGACAGGGTCAAAGGGTGTTGGTCACTGTTGGGACTTTGTAAGATATCGAAAGAGACAGGAGGCCAACCCATACAAGCAGACAAAGATGAAATCAATGATCATGGTGGATCCCCTTTCTATTGGTAGATTCAATCCATTGATTTTCTTTCAAGGTCAAGAGCTTATCAATGTTCTGTTGTCTAATGGTCGGTTTAATCACCTCTATAACCCACCAATTCATTTCTCTTTCTGTGTGTTTAAACTGTAGAAAATGCTCAACTAAAGGGGCATTCTCAATTTTACACCGGATCCGAGATTGGTGTTGTAGGATTCTTTGTTTTATCATTTGGGTGGTTTTTCCAATATATGTCAGACCACACGGGCACTGTACACAGTACACAACATTATGTGTCCGACAGTTTGAGAAATTTTTGATCTTGGTTGTCTTGCCATTCAATTTAAATGACTTGATATTGGAGGTAGTGCCACAGGCCATGCATTTATTGCATTTGAAATGTCCTGTGAGGGGGGCAAGTTGTTTCATGTTGTCTACAAGATTCAGGTTTTTTGTTTCATATGCATGTACTAGCCTGTCGCGTAAATTGCGACCTCGTTTGAATTTAAAGAGTGGCTTCTCTTTCAGTTCAGGTAACTCTGCTAGAAGTGACCAGTGTTTGATAATTATTTTTTTCAACTGGTTGCTGGTCGTTTCAAATGTTGTTACACAAACTAGAGGATTGCTTTCTTTCTTAGTTCCATTTGTAAGTAACATATCTCGGTTGTTATACCACGCTCTCTTCAGAGAGTGTTTGAGAAGTTTATTTGGATATCCTCTGTCAGATAGTTTGTTTTTAAGTATCTTGGCTTCTCTGAAATAATCAGTTTTCTTTGTACAATTCCTCCGTAGGCAGAGAAATTGACCAAAAGGTAAACCATCCCGCAATGCTTTGCGGTGATGGCTGCTGTATTTCAAGAGGGTGTTTTTAGCAGTGGGTTTTGTGTAAAGAGTTGTGTATAAGGTGTTATCATCATTAACTCTGATTGTTAGATCTAGGAAATTTATCTCGTGATTGTTACTTCCTAGGGTGAATTTCAGGTTGGGATTTCTTTCATTTAACCATGTATGGAAGATGGCAAGAAGCTCTTTGCTGCCTCTCCAAATGACAAGCACGTCATCAATATACCTGAGCCAACATGAAATGTTGGCCAGGAATGGATTCAAAGATTGGTGAATGAATCTCTTCTCAAACTCAGAAACATAGATATTAGCTATGTCTGGGGTGTATATCGCCCCCATCGCTACTCCCTTGAGTTGTTGGAAATAGTTTCTTTCAAAGAGAAAGAAATTCTCGCATAGAGAGATTCTGATGCATTGAAGTATAAAGTCAGTAGGTTCGTCATGTGGTCGACTACAAGAGTCTAGGAGGTCACTGAGTATGGTTAAAGCCTCTTGTTGGGGAATGTTGGCATAGAGGCTTTCTATATCCATCGTTACCAAATACTCCTCTTCTGGATTGAAGGTGTGATTCTCTAGTTTGTTTATGGCAGATGTTGTATCTCTAATATACGTTTCTGACTCTACTGCAAAGGGTCGGATGAAGTGGTCCGCATATTGGGCCAAGGGTTTAAGAATCGGATTACACCCAGATACTATGGGCCTACCCGGTGGTTTGGTAGTGTTTTTATGCACCTTGGGAAGGATATATATGATAATCTCTCTCGTTTCCTAAATGTAACTATGAGCCGAATTTATTTGTACATAAGATTCATCTTTTGTTGACATAAAGAATGTGCGCGTATTACCATGCGACAGTACGATCTCCATTACAACCCTTGATTGCTCCGAACAGGCTGTCTTTCTATGTAATAGAGTGTCTAAAAAGGATAGGTTCATTACTCATATACTAAGATTGTACACGCTTTAACAGCGATAGATGTGTCCTGTTTTAAAGTATATACAGTATTGTGTACATTAGTGCTTTAAAGATGGCACCCTTTCAAGTGTTGTGATCCTTTCTGAAAGTATATATGAAAATGTTCTCAGAGGCGCATACACACTAGAGTGCTAGTATAATGCAGTTTGTAATATTCCACTGAAATTCGAGTGTATAACGTGTCTTTTTCTTTAGACTATACAAAACATGTAAACTTCTATACATTCATGAAATACTTAACAAAACTAAAAAAAAAAAAAACGCCGGTCAATACTTCGTAGTATTCTTAGCAGACGCTAAAACATTACAGTGAGCTGAGATCTCAGTGTCTCGCCGACAGCGATAGCCATTTAAAGATGGCCGCCACTCTATTTTGCCGTTCTGCGTTAACTAAGTCTGCCACTTTAGCCACTGCCTCTTACAACGCGGGAATCATATATAAAAATGGCGCCAAAGCTATAGCAAGCTGATAACCTCTTATCAGACATTTCGGTAGCAGCGTTTTTCCAGTCCCGTTTCACTTCGATCAAAAGAAGTAAGTACGGCGCTTGGCTCCATACACAATTTTTAGTTTCTCGTTATCAAAATTAACTAGGTTGTTTTACCCATGGGAGGGATTTCTCCTGCTCCCGTCTGTCTAGTTCAGCGATTGATTCTTTAGTCCAACTAGAAACCTTGTTAATATGAGGGCAGAACTATGAGACAAGGACTTAAAGATTTTTAAGATTAATCAATCCTGTCTGTCGATATTACGACATGGTTCCTTAATAATGGGAAATTCATTATTTTTAAAAAAAGGCCCTACTCAGATACTCCGTTTTGGCATGAACTTTGTTGAGATAGAATGGGACCATTATATAACATTAATGATCACATGATTTCTAAACCACTGATCATGTGTTAAACTCGATCTAAGATACAACACAACTTTTACCTGTTGTGAGCAATTTGTATATAGCCAATGAGACAACCCCGGATAGAAGTAACTCCTCCGTAGATTGTTAAAAACGATCGTAACTATAATTTGCACCACAGTTTTATTCCCTGATGTTGTTACTAAATCGTCGTTGTTCATTCATTTTCACAGTTGAACTTCGAGTCTACTATTAAGAAATAGAATTCGGCCTTGTACTTCTGACATATCGCCGTTAAGGAGAGATACTAGTGATCTCTAAGGTAAATGAGTTTAAAAATATAGATCCACATAAAATAGAACAGCGCACAAGCCTAGCCATTGTTCTTTATTAGTCCTACCTCTACCTTTTACAGAGTGTGACTCCAACAACTATATTTGAACGATTCTCTAGAAGTCACACTTGGCAAGTATTTCTACAAGTAAGTAGAAACTCTAACAGCTAAACAATTTAAGGTTGTTAGAAAAGTATAGCTCTGCTCGACTTATTCTACACCAAAAAATGCCAGTTATTCTTGTCGCCACACCGACATCAATATAGATTTGTTGATTTTAATAGACAATATGCTCATTTGATGTTTAATTTATTTAGATCAAATGTATTAATGTATATGCTTGTATTACGTCAGCAACACACATATAAACAGCATGTTAATGTCATGTTATGTCATCCTCCAGGGGTCAACTTCACCATGTTAACCCTTCGTCCTGATGATGGTCTTGGGATAATACCACATAAGACCGAAACGTCGACATACCAGTCCACGTCTGCACATATTTACATCTGATTTATTGGTTATTTCAACAAGAAGTCGTATTCATTCATTATACAGACTGGACTTTTTTATCTTTTGTATTAATGGAATGAATGTCTGTTTCCTTATACCTAAGATTTGGTAACAATTCAGTTGATTGTGTACCCTTATAATAGACAAGTTCTACTCAAAAGCATAAAATATAAGTTATTTTGAAATATGAACTTTTGTGATGCTTCCAATTTCTGAAATTGTGTTGATTCCTTAGAGCTAGTGTGGTAGCTTTTGAGGTTCATTCATCAATTCCTAGGTGTGTTAAAATTACGACAGCCACTGATTCCTTCAGTCCAAGAGTCCTAGTGATATAGACCTTTGACGCTGTAATTTCTAGTTGCCCAGGAGGGCAGCATCCCTTTCTTTGCTGCTGCATTTAGCACAATTGTCAAAACTGGGGCCCAAACTTAAATATTGTCTTGGAAAAAATCTGGGGAGATCCCATCAGGGCCTGGCACCTTGTTCCGGGATAAAGACTCAATGCCTTTTGTGGACTTCCTCCAACGAGAAGGTGAGTGATGTGACATCCGGTATGGGAGCAATATCCACGCAAGACCCTTCATGGAGGCCAAAATTCAATACACTACCAAAATATGTGACCCACAGTAGTGTGGTTTATGGGCCTCTTTTTGCATGCATGTTAAGTTAGCATGGCTTATTAGAATTTTAAACGCCATTTTACCTTTTGCTGCATTTTGCACACGACACTGCTTAGCTGTTTTTACAAAGGTAGCTTTCACGAAGGTCTATTCTTGAAAAAAGGTTTGTTTTTCGACATCTCTAGACATACATCAGCCCCCAGTCTGTACAGTGAGTGCTGAGCCGTCAAGGTTACCATAACATGTGAGTCCGTTTATCGGCGTGTCTGTGTAACACATTCTAGACACAACAATTAGGCAGCTGCAAGTCGAGCAAGATTCTGGCGCCTTTATCATAGCACACTTGCCATAATTTCACACACTTGGAAGATTCCAGGGATGCAGAGAGCCTTGCTGATCCAGATGTAATTTACACTTACTGAGTGGAAAGCTCAAGAGACCTTCTATAGTTTATAATACATAGTTCCTATATAGGGAGGGTGTTTAAACTAGGCGCCATATCACCTGTTTGCACTATCATTGTAATATGATTCCTCCTTTTGTATTTTATGGAGTTGTAACCATGCTGACCATATTATTTTTAATCATATGTCTGCTTATGTTGACTAAAATACTGCGCATGAGAACACGTCGTTAAAATAAATATTTTAACCTTACCGTGTCTCTTTTTTACTCCTGTTGTGGACTGGTATGAGAGTATAACCAAAGAGTGTTCTCACTTCCCACCATTCCTGAGATGGTCCTAAGTCGCATGTTCTAGGTTGTCTAATCATTGGTTACTTTGCTATAGGACAAAGAGCTAATGTGACACGGATGCTAGCTGGTTGGGGTGTTCCAGGTACTGAGGTGAGTTTCTGGTATACCACAATTCACTAATGTCCTAGGTCTCTGTGCACAGTTCTGTGTATGAGCAGAAATCCTTGCAACACAACTGTCCCGGGGTGATGTGGTGACATAAGAACAGATTTTGATTGCTCCGAAAAACAGGGACTAATATTAATCTGCCAGAAAAGTGTAGAGTTCCTCATTTTGCCAGCTTTGGTTAGATCAGCCCATGCCTGTTTTTGTAATTGGTGCCTCTCTTGTTTCAGGGCCCCTTTATAGTATAAACAGCAATTTGCCACCCATTCCCTGTTGCAAGGCGATTGCTTTAGGGCTTTCTTCAGATGCCTAAGGGCCCTGGAGCACTTGGAATAAACCATGAGGGATGATTCGTACAATGCCAATCCACAGGGTCGATAATAGACCAGAAACCAACTGGGCGATGGAGGTAAAATAACTTAAAAACTCTTCGCCAGGCACTAAAGGGTCCAAGCAAATAAGTAACTCCTGCTGGCAATCTGTGAAAGACTATGATTAAAAGCCTTAGCATCTATTTGTGACCAGCATAAGCGCCTACCCTGGTCAGTGGGAGTTAAGGCCCCCCGGGGCTTTCGAGGGCCCAGTGAATGGTTCCCTACCCCATCAAGAGACAGGGTCAAAGGGTGTTGGTCACTGTTGGGACTTTGTAAGATATCGAAAGAGACAGGAGGCCAACCCATACAAGCAGACAAAGATGAAATCAATGATCATGGTGGATCCCCTTTCTATTGGTAGATTCAATCCATTGATTTTCTTTCAAGGTCAAGAGCTTATCAATGTTCTGTTGTCTAATGGTCGGTTTAATCACCTCTATAACCCACCAATTCATTTCTCTTTCTGTGTGTTTAAACTGTAGAAAATGCTCAACTAAAGGGGCATTCTCAATTTTACACCGGATCCGAGATTGGTGTTGTAGGATTCTTTGTTTTATCATTTGGGTGGTTTTTCCAATATATGTCAGACCACACGGGCACTGTACACAGTACACAACATTATGTGTCCGACAGTTTGAGAAATTTTTGATCTTGGTTGTCTTGCCATTCAATTTAAATGACTTGATATTGGAGGTAGTGCCACAGGCCATGCATTTATTGCATTTGAAATGTCCTGTGAGGGGGGCAAGTTGTTTCATGTTGTCTACAAGATTCAGGTTTTTTGTTTCATATGCATGTACTAGCCTGTCGCGTAAATTGCGACCTCGTTTGAATTTAAAGAGTGGCTTCTCTTTCAGTTCAGGTAACTCTGCTAGAAGTGACCAGTGTTTGATAATTATTTTTTTCAACTGGTTGCTGGTCGTTTCAAATGTTGTTACACAAACTAGAGGATTGCTTTCTTTCTTAGTTCCATTTGTAAGTAACATATCTCGGTTGTTATACCACGCTCTCTTCAGAGAGTGTTTGAGAAGTTTATTTGGATATCCTCTGTCAGATAGTTTGTTTTTAAGTATCTTGGCTTCTCTGAAATAATCAGTTTTCTTTGTACAATTCCTCCGTAGGCAGAGAAATTGACCAAAAGGTAAACCATCCCGCAATGCTTTGCGGTGATGGCTGCTGTATTTCAAGAGGGTGTTTTTAGCAGTGGGTTTTGTGTAAAGAGTTGTGTATAAGGTGTTATCATCATTAACTCTGATTGTTAGATCTAGGAAATTTATCTCGTGATTGTTACTTCCTAGGGTGAATTTCAGGTTGGGATTTCTTTCATTTAACCATGTATGGAAGATGGCAAGAAGCTCTTTGCTGCCTCTCCAAATGACAAGCACGTCATCAATATACCTGAGCCAACATGAAATGTTGGCCAGGAATGGATTCAAAGATTGGTGAATGAATCTCTTCTCAAACTCAGAAACATAGATATTAGCTATGTCTGGGGTGTATATCGCCCCCATCGCTACTCCCTTGAGTTGTTGGAAATAGTTTCTTTCAAAGAGAAAGAAATTCTCGCATAGAGAGATTCTGATGCATTGAAGTATAAAGTCAGTAGGTTCGTCATGTGGTCGACTACAAGAGTCTAGGAGGTCACTGAGTATGGTTAAAGCCTCTTGTTGGGGAATGTTGGCATAGAGGCTTTCTATATCCATCGTTACCAAATACTCCTCTTCTGGATTGAAGGTGTGATTCTCTAGTTTGTTTATGGCAGATGTTGTATCTCTAATATACGTTTCTGACTCTACTGCAAAGGGTCGGATGAAGTGGTCCGCATATTGGGCCAAGGGTTTAAGAATCGGATTACACCCAGATACTATGGGCCTACCCGGTGGTTTGGTAGTGTTTTTATGCACCTTGGGAAGGATATATATGATAATCTCTCTCGTTTCCTAAATGTAACTATGAGCCGAATTTATTTGTACATAAGATTCATCTTTTGTTGACATAAAGAATGTGCGCGTATTACCATGCGACAGTACGATCTCCATTACAACCCTTGATTGCTCCGAACAGGCTGTCTTTCTATGTAATAGAGTGTCTAAAAAGGATAGGTTCATTACTCATATACTAAGATTGTACACGCTTTAACAGCGATAGATGTGTCCTGTTTTAAAGTATATACAGTATTGTGTACATTAGTGCTTTAAAGATGGCACCCTTTCAAGTGTTGTGATCCTTTCTGAAAGTATATATGAAAATGTTCTCAGAGGCGCATACACACTAGAGTGCTAGTATAATGCAGTTTGTAATATTCCACTGAAATTCGAGTGTATAACGTGTCTTTTTCTTTAGACTATACAAAACATGTAAACTTGTATACATTCATGAAATACTTAACAAAACTAAAAACAAAAAAAACGCCGGTCAATACTTCGTAGTATTCTTAGCAGACGCTAAAACATTACAGTGAGCTGAGATCTCAGTGTCTCGCCGACAGCGATAGCCATTTAAAGATGGCCGCCACTCTATTTTGCCGTTCTGCGTTAACTAAGTCTGCCACTTTAGCCACTGCCTCTTACAACGCGGGAATCATATATAAAAATGGCGCCAAAGCTATAGCAAGCTGATAACCTCTTATCAGACATTTCGGTAGCAGCGTTTTTCCAGTCCCGTTTCACTTCGATCAAAAGAAGTAAGTACGGCGCTTGGCTCCATACACAATTTTTTGTTTCTCGTTATCAAAATTAACTAGGTTGTTTTACCCATGGGAGGGATTTCTCCTGCTCCCGTCTGTCTAGTTCAGCGATTGATTCTTTAGTCCAACTAGAAACCTTGTTAATATGAGGGCAGAACTATGAGACAAGGACTTAAAGATTTTTAAGATTAATCAATCCTGTCTGTCGATATTACGACATGGTTCCTTAATAATGGGAAATTCATTATTTTTAAAAAAAGGCCCTACTCAGATACTCCGTTTTGGCATGAACTTTGTTGAGATAGAATGGGACCATTATATAACATTAATGATCACATGATTTCTAAACCACTGATCATGTGTTAAACTCGATCTAAGATACAACACAACTTTTACCTGTTGTGAGCAATTTGTATATAGCCAATGAGACAACCCCGGATAGAAGTAACTCCTCCGTAGATTGTTAAAAACGATCGTAACTATAATTTGCACCACAGTTTTATTCCCTGATGTTGTTACTAAATCGTCGTTGTTCATTCATTTTCACAGTTGAACTTCGAGTCTACTATTAAGAAATAGAATTCGGCCTTGTACTTCTGACATATCGCCGTTAAGGAGAGATACTAGTGATCTCTAAGGTAAATGAGTTTAAAAATATAGATCCACATAAAATAGAACAGCGCACAAGCCTAGCCATTGTTCTTTATTAGTCCTACCTCTACCTTTTACAGAGTGTGACTCCAACAACTATATTTGAACGATTCTCTAGAAGTCACACATTGCAAGTATTTCTACAAGTAAGTAGAAACTCTAACAGCTAAACAATTTAAGGTTGTTAGAAAAGTATAGCTCTGCTCGACTTATTCTACATAAAAAAATGCCAGTTATTCTTGTCGCCACACCGACATCAATATAGATTTGTTGATTTTAATAGACAATATGCTCATTTGATGTTTAATTTATTTAGATCAAATGTATTAATGTATATGCTTGTATTACGTCAGCAACACACATATAAACAGCATGTTAATGTCATGTTATGTCATCCTCTAGGGGTCAACTTCACCATGTTAACCCTTCGTCCTGATGATGGTCTTGGGATAATACCACATAAGACCGAAACGTCGACATACCAGTCCACGTCTGCACATATTTACATCTGATTTATTGGTTATTTCAACAAGAAGTCGTATTCATTCATTATACAGACTGGACTTTTTTATCTTTTGTATTAATGGAATGAATGTCTGTTTCCTTATACCTAAGATTTGGTAACAATTCAGTTGATTGTGTACCCTTATAATAGACAAGTTCTACTCAAAAACATAAAATATAAGTTATTTTGAAATATGAACTTTTGTGTTGCTTCCAATTTCTGAAATTGTGTTGATTCCTTAGAGCTAGTGTGGTAGCTTTTGAGGTTCATTCATCAATTCCTAGGTGTGTTAAAATTACGACAGCCACTGATTCCTTCAGTCCAAGAGTCCTAGTGATATAGACCTTTGACGCTGTAATTTCTAGTTGCCCAGGAGGGCAGCATCCCTTTCTTTGCTGCTGCATTTAGCACAACTGTCAAAACTGGGGCCCAAACTTAAATATTGTCTTGGAAAAAATCTGGGGAGATCCCATCAGGGCCTGGCACCTTGTTCCGGGATAAAAACTCAATGCCTTTTGTGGACTTCCTCCAACGAGAAGGTGAGTGATGTGACATCCGGTATGGGAGCAATATCCACGCAAGACCCTTCATGGAGGCCAAAATTCAATACACTACCAAAATATGTGACCCACAGTAGTGTGGTTTATGGGCCTCTTTTTGCATGCATGTTAAGTTAGCATGGCTTATTAGAAGTTTAAACGCCATTTTACCTTTTGCTGCATTTTGCACACGACACTGCATAGCTGTTTTTACAAAGGTAGCTTTCACGAAGGTCTATTCTTGAAAAAAGGTTTGTTTTTCGACATCTCTAGACATACATCATGCCCCCAGTCTGTACAGTGAGTGCTGAGCCGTCAAGGTTACCATAACATGTGAGTCCGTTTATCGGCGTGTCTGTGTAACACATTCTAGACACAACAATTAGGCAGCTGCAAGTCGAGCAAGATTCTGGCGCCTTTATCATAGCACACTTGCCATAATTTCACACACTTGGAAGATTCCAGGGATGCAGAGAGCCTTGCTGATCCAGATGTAATTTACACTTACTGAGTGGAAAGCTCAAGAGACCTTCTATAGTTTATAATACATAGTTCCTATATAGGGAGGGTGTTTAAACTAGGCGCTATATCACCTGTTTGCACTATCATTGTAATATGATTCCTCCTTTTGTATTTTATGGAGTTGTAACCATGCTGACCATATTATTTTTAATCATATGTCTGCTTATGTTGACTAAAATACTGCGCATGAGAACACGTCGTTAAAATAATTATTTTAACCTCACCGTGTCTCTTTTTTACTCCTGTTGTGGACTGGTATGAGAGTATAACCAAAGAGTGTTCTTACTTCCCACCATTCCTGAGATTGTCCTAAGTCGCATGTTCTAGGTTGTCTAATCATTGGTTACTTTGCTATAGGACAAAGAGCTAATGTGACACTGTTGATAGCTGGTTGGGGTTTTCTAGGTACTGAGGTGAGTTTCTGGTACACCACAATTCACTAATGTCCTAGGTCTCTGTGCACAGTTCTGTGTATGAGCAGAAATCCTTGCAACACCACTGTCCCGGGGTGATGTGGTGACATAAGAACAGATTTTGATTGCTCCGAACAAAACAGGGACTAATAATAATCTGCCAGAAAAGTGTAGAGTTCCTCATTTTGCCAGCTTTGGTTAGATCAGCCCATGCCTGTTTTTGTAATTGGTGCCTCTCTTGTTTCAGGGCCCCTTTATAGTATAAACAGCAATTTGCCACCCATTCCCTGTTGCGAGGCGATTGCTTTAGGGCTTCTTCAGATGCCTAAGGGCCCTGGAGCACTTGGAATAAACCATGAGGGATGATTCGTACAATGCCAATCCACAGGGTCGATAATAGACCAGAAACCAACTGAGCGATGGAGGTAAAATAACTTAAAAACTCTTTGCCAGGCACTAAAGGGTCCAAGCAAATAAGTAACTCCTGCTGGCAATCTGTGAAAGACTATGATTAAAAGCCTTAGCATCTATTTGTGACCAGCATAAGCGCCTACCCTGGTCAGTGGGAGTTAAGGCCCCCCGGGGCTTTCGAGGGCCCAGTGAATGGTTTCCTACCCCATCAAGAGACAGGGTCAAAGGGTGTTGGTCACTTTTGGGACTTTGTAAGATATCGAAAGAGACAGGAGGCCAACCCATACAAGCAGACAAAGATGAAATCAATGATCATGGTGGATCTGAGGAAAATGATATTTTGCCTGATCAAATATGTCCTCTACATATACCCTATGTTACATGTCATGTGCATGTCACCCATGCATATTTCCCGTAGTGGCCTGAATCACTAGGCCCCTGCAATCATGTCCTGCATTAGAAATGCCAGTCATCAAGTCTCCCAAAGGTTAAGTTAGCATAAGGCCCATGTATTTGCATTTTGCATTGTGTTCTTTTAAATAAATATCGTACTGGTTGAGCCTGAAACCATTTTCTGAATTAATGTTTACATGACTCCTGACACACTGAAGCTGCAGTTACGTCCCTCTGACCTCGCATACTTCTAGCTCAGCCGCAAGAAGCCCAGTAAGGGTTGCCAAGACAGTATATTTTGCTTAACAGTTATCTGCCTGCCCGGTGAGGAAAAGTAAACAGAACCCGTCCGAGGGAGATAGGCCTAGCCATTCTGTCTCCATTAAAGTAAATCACAGTGCTTGCACCCATAGAAAGCTCATACAACGAATAAATATGCCCTCTCTGTCTTTTAGTGACAAACAACCTTTTCTTCAGATAATACATCCCCTGACTCTAGATATCAGTTGTACTAGATGTGCTGGTCGCCTTGACATAAAAGATCTCTCTGCTAGGTTGTAAGTCAGCCTCCACCCAGTTACACGTCAATTGTACGTCATGTTCAAAGTTGCACAATTAGGGCACAGTTCGAGCTGGTCATGCAAACTCCTCCTCTGTGTACCACCCACCTATGACACCTACCTATCACACACCTATGACTCATCAAGTGTACACCCACATGTTCTTATCTCATTTTCTGTCTTGCGCCTGCTCCTATGTACAAGGAGTAAAAAGTATATAATATAATGTTTTGTTATTAAATGTTAGAAGACTCTTCCTGAACCTCTGTGGTGATGGAACATATTCTCCCTTTGACTCGAGTTATTGGAATAAAGCCCATTTTAACTCAGATACCACGGACTCTGCCTCTCACTTGATGCATGATACTTGTTAATGCCTAGAAATTCTGCCAGGGTAATGTTTTATTTACCACATAATTTGGCGCCCGAATAGGAACATATCCCTTTCCCCACTCGCCGGAGTTGTGGGTCTAGTCTTTGCCCCCTTCTACAGCCGTGACGGACTTCAAAGCGCACCAGCAGGACTTCCTGCCACTCCCTCAGGCCCACAAAGGAGGACGGACGGACCAGGCATCCATGTGAGGCGGTGAGGAAAGCGGATCATCTCAACCAGAGGCCCAGCCCGTGAGAGAGCAAGGTCCGAGGTCTCCAGAGGTCCACCTGTTCCAAGGCGCAAGCGTAGTCAAGTCAAGTTTCCGAGGCCTTCAAGTTTCAAGTTCTGCTTTCCCGGTGAGTACCACTATAGGGATTGCATCTAGTTTCAAGACGGGCCCACGGTAAAAGGTGGGCCCGGTAAAGACGTGCCCACGGTAAAAGGTGGGCCCGGTAAAGACGTGCCCACGGTAAAAGGTGGGCCCGGTAAAGACGTGCCCACGGTAAAAGGTGGGCCCGGTAAAGACGTGCCCACGGTAAAAGGTGGGCCCGGTAAAGACGTGTCTCATTCCTGAGACCGGTATGGTTGTACTGTATTTTCAGTGCACAAACTGTTTTTCAAGTACATGTTTAACTCTCTGTATCAGGTTAGACTGTGTCTGTTTTAGTGTTATAATGTGTCTTGTATGAATGATTGTTGAATGTTTCAGTCTATTCTTGTGTATTGTGTTTCCATTGTATTGGTTTCTGTTTTCAAAATTACGTCAGATAGGGACCAGAAGAGGTTTACTAGAATAGACAGTTAAAACCCGGCCTAGAGACACACCTGGTCATTTTATGTATAATAAGCATGGGCTAAACGCCATTTGGAAAAAGAAAGTCAAGACCCTCTCAGAAAGATGCCATTGAGTTATGGCGCAAAGAGTGACATAGGAGAACAAAGAATGAATTCAATAAAGCAGAGAGAACTAAACAAGCCAAGAAATGCCGTTGTTAACTGGTATTTATCCCGTTCTGTCAGAAAAACTAGCTAAAGTGACCACCTCAGAAAGACCCAGTAGGTAGAGAACGCCACCACCTGTACCCTTTAGAGTATGTAGAATTAAAGCCAACAACATCTGAAGAGTTCATTTCCTTGTATCTAGACAAGTCCCTTCTGGACTGCGAAAGTGCCTTGTGAGTAACTAGTTGGTTTATTTGTGAATTGTGCTTTGTGCTTAAGACTTGTGAATAGTTTGTTACATCCATGTGTGTAACGCCTTGTGAATGGCTTGTAGTTGCTTGTGAATAGCGACTTGAGATTAAGACTTGTGAGTAGTTTGTTGAATTTTCTTAAGTATAGCTCCTTGTAAATATGCCTTGTGAATAGCGTGTCATTTTTGTGACTTGTTGAGTTTCTTGTAAATATGGCTTGTAAATAGCGCCATGTGGTTATGGCTTGTGCAGAGCATGTTATCATCAGGTCCCTAGCCATTACGTTAGGCAGGAGAGAGCTGGATCTCTTTCAAGTGCTTAGAGAAAATGTTTTGAAGATGTGCGTATGTGTTATGTGATAACGTGGAGAGATGAGTTCATGACTTTCCCATGTACTGCAGTCATTGGGGAATGATTGTGCTTAGGCTGCCAAAGAGTTAATATCTTTTATTGAGAAGGCAGTATTTGTTTTAACAAGGTGTTGAGGGATTCTGGCGTTTTATTTTTTTTTGTGTTCGCGGGGGGCGTGTTTTTGAGCGGAAATTCGTACCCGTTCCTGTGGAGGGATTTGGTTGCTTTTTGGTAAGGATTTAGGGAATCGCTTGGACTACTGTGATGCCAAATTTGAAAAGGATCCGAGCTGTGGAAGTGGTGGAAAAAGCATGTTTTGTGCGGGGGTGCGATTTGCCATGTTATCCAATGGGCGTATTCAGTTTGCAGATTGAATGGTAAAATGTTGCATGGAGGGTAAAGAAGTGTATTTGTAAGGGTTTTGCCTTAAGGGTGTTTGGCTCAGAGGTCGGTATAGTTGTAAATAGACCAGTCGAATTGAGATAAAGGTTTGCACAAAGGGTGCTTAGATGTTTTCAGGGTTGGAAAGAAAATATGAATCAGACCCATCTTAGAATGTGCTTTAATTAGTGTAATAGAACAGTTTTTTTTTTCAAATAGGAATGTTTCTACAGGATATTTTTCCCAATGCAAGCTGCCCTTTAGAATAGCGTGTGAATGTTAGCCCACTCACTTAGGAAAGTGGCTATTTGTAAATTAATGAACGTGGCCCTTTTTGATAGGTATAATACACTACCATGTTAATGCATTGCTAAGAGTCCCCTACATTAGTTTAATTTGCATTTAGTTTTAAGACTGACCTATGTACTTTGACAGACTGCTTCAATTAATATGTGCAGAGAACAGTCCCCACTAAAATTAGAAAACATGGCCTTTTGAAAAAGTATGAGTCTGGCCCTTTTAATAGGTAAAATAGAAAAGCTTGCACACTTACTTATGAAAATATTGGTTATGCAATGCAGAATTAAGAAGTTCGACATGTTATTTTCAAAAAAGTAAAATATGGTGTGTTTCCATGCCATGATTGTTTTGTTCTGTTTATTTTTTCCCTTGCAGCTAGTAGCAGTACAGAATTATTTAAAATGTTAGCATGTCACTTAGTTACAAAATAAAAATATGTCTTTGTTAATTTACTTTTTACAACGTTTTAAAGTTTGCTTCAGTTAGTTAGAGAATAAAGCTCTGGCCTGGGAAGAGATATGTTATGACGTACAAGGAATGTGTTTTTTTAACCTTGAGACAGTCCGTCCGAGACCGGGATGGCCTGGTTCCCAGAATATAAATGTTTATGTAAAGGGGGGGCTACTCCCTCTTGGAGCGAGCAGTGCCTGTCTTGCTGGCCATAACCCAATTCTTTCCGCGATCCCTTTGTTTATGTGAAGGGGGGGCCAAGTTGCTCCTCTGAAGCAGTCAACACTAAAAGCTTCATTGACTTCAGATAAAGTCACGCTTGCAAATGGATAGTTATTCCCTCAGTAGTGTAAACAGAATAATTGGCAAGAGTCTTGCTCTTGCGATGAGTTCAGCATCTGGCAGTCATTCAATTTTAGATCTCAGTGTAGCCCGGCTTGGAATTGATTCAAAGCTCCGAGCGCGAACATAATTCTAGAGGGAGGGGCTGCTTCTCAAAGGAGTGAGTTTTTTTCAAGGCTTCTAGGCCTTCTGTTTATGACACGAATAATGTGGATTTAATTCAGATACATTTAGAGAACATATTGTAGGTAGTATGGTCATACTATTCCCAAGATCTAGAGTAGGATTTTTTTTTTTTTGTAAAACTGCAGAGGTTTTGGATAGAGGTTCACCAATATAAAATAGTGCTTTTGAATTGAGAATATTTATTTATTTATTTATTTGTTTTTATGTAATTCATTTTTGCTAGATTGGTGACAGTGAGCCCTAGCATTTCCAGTCAGACACTGAAAAGACAGCTAGACAGTATTGACATGCCTACCAACACAGCGCTACTACAGCGGGATCAGAACCAGACCGTGACATTGCATCTCTGACAGTCTTGCACTTTCTGTGTAAAGCAAGTGGTGTACAACACTTGCTTTCCAAGGAGGGTACACAAGGTAGACAGCTAACACAAGAATCATACAGCTCATTACTAACCTTTCACAGCCCAGGACACAAAAGGAAGTACGTGCCTTTATTGGCCTCACTTCTTACTGTAGGCAATGGATTCCCCAGTATGCATATCTAGCCAAACCACTCATACAGTTAACTACACAGGAGGCAGCCATTTTGACTGTTCTCCCTAGGACACAAGAACACACCTTGGCATTTGAGGAATTAAAAAGAGCATTATGTCAAGCGCCGGTTCTAAGCGACTCCATGTTACAGTAAACATTTTATGCTTTTTTATTTTTGTTTATTTTTATATTTGACTGTAGCGAGACTGACAGGATATGAACTGACATTATTTCAACCACACATAGAGATCAGACGTTGTAACATTCTGAATCCTGCAACGCTTTTTGCCCTCAAGTACAGTAAATGCATCACCACATGACTATGTGGAAGTAATGAATAAACCAAGACAAGACCTGACAGATATTGCACTTCTAGGCCCAGACCTTACACTCTATGTAGATGGATCATGCATGAGAACAAGTACAGGAGACTTAGTAGCAGCGTATGCCGTGACCACTGAAGTCATAGAGACACAGAAAATAGACACACTGTCTGCTCAAGCAGCAGAGCTCATTGCTCTGACACAAGCCTGCATAAGAGCAAAGCACTTGAAAGTAAACATTTATACAGACTCACAATATGCCTATGGCGTTGTTCATGATTTCGGGGTCCTGAGGAGGAAGAGAGAGGTTTCTTGACCTCCCATGGGACCAAGATTCAGCACAGCCAGCTTATTCAGGCCCTGTTAGAAGCCATACATTTACCTACAGCCATGTCTATCCTGAAATATAAAGCTCATACCAATGTTACAGACACCATTTCCCAGGGTAATGACCTGGCAGACCGAACAGCTCAGACAGCCCAGACACCAACAGACACGACAAGGACAGAGGTACCATTACTGACATAAAGCATGACAGTCAGGGATCCCACTCAAGATGTACTCGACATACAGACACATGCCACCACAGATGAGATAAAGAAATGGACTTTACAAGGAGGGATCCAGACTAACCAAGGTTAGATGACTAAGGGAAAAAGCACATGGTTTTCTTTCAGATTCTATGGTACATATAATCATATGCCCAACACATAGTCCCGCACACTTAGGAGAGAAGGCAATGCTAGACAGCTTACAGTATATTTGGTTTAACAAGCACCTATGTGCAACAGAAAGTACGAACATGTATGATCTGTTGTCAGTTCAATCCAGGTAAAGGCATTCCGGTGGAACAAGGCGGATTTCATCCTCCTGGCCACCCTTTTGAGGTTCTCCAGATGAATTATATCCAAATGGACAGATGTAGAGGATCAAGGAATCAACAAATATGTCTTAGTAGTTGTGCCCTGTCCAGATGGACAGAAGCATATCCAGTTCCAGATTATACTGCTGTTACAACAGCCAGACAAGTAGTGCGCAGTACTTTCCCAGCTATGAATCACCTCATGTGATCTATTCAGATAACGATCAGCCATTCTCCTCTGAATTAATGAAACAAGTGTCCCTTCGAGGAAATTCCATTGTGTCAGACACCCAGAAGCCGCAGGCCTTGTAGAAAGACAAACCAGACAATTAAGAAAAAATTGCTAAGATCTGTACAGAAATAGGCGTGGATTGGATGGTTGCCTTGCCGGTTGCCCTCTTTTACATGCGTATGGTGGCTCATTCCAGACCAGGCCTATCTCCTTATGAACTGTATATGTGGCGTACGCCTATGCCTAGAAAGGAAAAACTAACTGATGTTGACAGTAACATGCTGACAGATTACCTGGCTTCCTTGATGTCTGCACTACTCTCTTTTCATTCACAGGTTGCTGCTGCCTTCCCTGACACCTGACAAACACCAAGGTCGAGGAACATGCCATAGCACCAGGAGAATTTGGACTCCTCAGGATCTTTGATCGTTCAAGTCCCCTTGAGCCACGTTGGAAGACGCCGAAGCTGGTGGAAGGACGTAAAGGCCGAACTCACCTTCATCACTATTTGGAACTTTGAACTTTGAAAAAAAAAAACTAAAAAAGGAACACTGACCTTTGCTAGAAAATACCCCTCAGCAAGAGTATAGGTCTAGAACTAGCAAGTCAGACGTAGTTTAATTGTTTAAGCCCACCCGGTGGTGAATTGGTTAGACTCGATTCTGACATGCATAAGATCACAAACAAGAATAGTAAAAACGAGAATAGTAGGAAGAGAGATAAGAAGGAAGTATACTGCAAGAGATTACGCAGTAGATGTATAGTTACCTTAATCATCCTTTTTATTCTGTGCATTGTTATAATTGGTGTCAGTTTATTGCTACATGTTTTCTTTCCCATTTCCTCACGTTTACACTCTTCCAGTAACAGCACCGCAGAGCACACATTTAGTGACCTGCCACCTCATGAATTGTCATATCGACTTGCACTACGTAACAATACCTTTATTCGAATGTTACACCATTCTCACCAGACCAGTAATGCGACTAATTACTGGGTATGTGGCCAACTACCCCCTTATCAAGAGACGAAGGGAGTATTGCCCTTCTACCCTTTACCGTTCTCACACAATGGTTCGTGTGGAGCATGGTTTGCTCTAATGACCTCAATAGATAGAAAGTACATAGCTTATTCAGGTGGCTGGATATATGGAAACCTGAATAAAGTAATGAATGAAGCATGCTTTCCAGACAAAGACGGATTCCCCCAAAGAAAGGGATCCGATTTAGAGAATGAAGAGTACGAACAGGGAAATGCATCTGTTAATTTTATAATGTTAAATGTTCAGCCCAAGCAAAACACAGGTCCACCGTTTATATCAGTCCTGCCAGCAAAAGGTGATTTATGTGTTAGTAAGAAAGGCTCAGTACATATGGGACACAGCAAGTGTAACACTGTAGTAGAGTTTGATGATAACGGACTATCGTCTTTCAAAACATCACGCCATACCTATTTCATTTGTGGTCAGACAGCCTACGTACATCTGCCCTTAGACTGGGGTGGGACTTGTTATATAGCATTCTTATTGCCACCTGTTTTTCTAGCCCCATCAAATTATCATAGAGATTCACGACTAGAACATGTTAGACAAAAGAGAGAGACAGATTCTGCAGGTATCGATCAGACTGAAACAGCTTTGGAGCAATATACAGATTTCAACAGAGGATTCTTTTTCTTCATAGGTCCCATCCAAAACAGTAAACTGATACGCAGGTTAACAAGGACTCTTGAAACAGTTGTAAATATAACTGCATCTGCCCTGGCGAACTTAACCCAGGAACAGTCTGCTATTAGACTTGTCGTTCTTCAAAACCGCCTCGTTCTAGACGTCATCTTGGCGGATAGGGGCGGAGCCTGTAGAGTCATCCGATCTAGTTGTTGCGTTTTCATCCCAGATAATGCACCATCTGTGTACGAAGCAGTAACAAGACTCCACAAGATTGCTAATGCCATACATCAAGATCCAGGCACATGGACTTGGTCCAGTTGGTTCTGGGGTGTAATATCTGCATGGGGATGGAAAGTTATGTCCTTCCTAGGAATGGCCCTACTTATGGTATTTGGTTGCTGTCTCTGTCTGCAGTGTGGTCCGGCGATTTGCTGGCTGTGTGCTACTGCCTGTATTCCACATCCATATAAACAAATGATAAAAGATGAAGAAATGATGCTGTATGATGAACTATACGGTCTCATGAATATAGATGTATCCTAAAGGGTTATGTAGGGAACAAGGAGGGAATGAGGAAAATGATATTTTGCCTGATCAAATATGTCCTCTACATATACCCTATGTTACATGTCATGTGCATGTCACCCATGCATATTTCCCGTAGTGGCCTGAATCACTAGGCCCCTGCAATCATGTCCTGCATTAGAAATGCCAGTCATCAAGTCTCCCAAAGGTTAAGTTAGCATAAGGCCCATGTATTTGCATTTTGCATTGTGCTCTTTTAAATAAATATCGTACTGGTTGAGCCTGAAACCACTTTCTGAATTAATGTTTACATGACTCCTGACACACTGAAGCTGCAGTTACGTCCCTCTGACCTCGCATACTTCTAGCTCAGCCGCAAGAAGCCCAGTAAGGGTTGCCAAGACAGTATATTTTGCTTAACAGTTATCTGCCTGCCCGGTGAGGAAAAGTAAACAGAACCCGTCCGAGGGAGATAGGCCTAGCCATTCTGTCTCCATTAAAGTAAATCACAGTGCTTGCACCCATAGAAAGCTCATACAACGAATAAATATGCCCTCTCTGTCTTTTAGTGACGAACAACCTTTTCTTCAGATAATACATCCCCTGACTCTAGATATCAGTTGTACTAGATGTGCTGGTCGCCTTGACATAAAAGATCTCTCTGCTAGGTTGTAAGTCAGCCTCCACCCAGTTACACGTCAATTGTACGTCATGTTCAAAGTTGCACAATTAGGGCACAGTTCGAGCTGGTCATGCAAACTCCTCCTCTGTGTACCACCCACCTATGACACCTACCTATCACACACCTATGACTCATCAAGTGTACACCCACATGTTCTTATCTCATTTTCTGTCTTGCGCCTGCTCCTATGTACAAGGAGTAAAAAGTATATAATATAATGTTTTGTTATTAAATGTTAGAAGACTCTTCCTGAACCTCTGTGGTGATGGAACATATTCTCCCTTTGACTCGAGTTATTGGAATAAAGCCCATTTTAACTCAGATACCACGGACTCTGCCTCTCACTTGATGCATGATACTTGTTAATGCCTAGAAATTCTGCCAGGGTAATGTTTTATTTACCACAGATCCCCTTTCTTTATATGTCAAAGGGATTTGAGGATTAGACAGGTTTGTCAGCTTGTCCAAACTAAAAACCAAATTGTGTGTATGCAGGAATATATTTATCTCCTCCCCTTCTATGGTATGCTGCAAGTGGAAATCCTCCAAAATCAGGCAAGGTTGTGTGTTAGGTGACAGGTGTAAAACGTTTGGACAAGGGTGACAATTAAAGGTCCCTGCTAGGATAAAATTCCCATGCCCGAAGCGCTCCCTCTTTAATGAGTCTAAGGCCCCACCTCTGCATTATAAAAATGAATTACTACCATAGAGAGAGCTTTCCCAATGTGCAAGTTTACACCCTGGAACATGTGGACATCCCATTTCATGATCTGCATAGTGCCACAATACTCAAGAGTAAAAAAACTAATATGACCCCCCCTCGCTCTACCCATACTAGAACCCATTGCTGGGCAGAAGATGGTCTTGGACCCCTCCAGGAAAAAACATATTCCTGACATTCCATGTCTCTTGCAGGCAAATGATGTTAAAGGACTTAATAAGCTATAACCACCTTTCGTCAGAGAACTTAGAGGACAAGCCTGCCACATTCCAAGAAATAAGCCTTCCCGGGTCTAAGGATAAAGGCCCTGGTGGAAGATAAAGTGTTGGCTGCTGTATTTGGGGCCCCCGTAGGCTGTGAGTTGCCAGACGGTGCACTAAAATTGAGGGATGTGAAGAAGGATAGATTTGTTTTGGTGTGGATAACTCCCTATTCTCTTTCCTACTCTGTACTAATTTGCCCACTTTTTGAACCGACTGAGTGCTTTTATCTTCTGTCTCAGGGAGTTAGTCTAGATCATTAAGATCCGCAAATGGGGCCTAACGATTTGAAATCACTAGACTAATGGTCCCCTGATATTATTTCTGCATACCCACTGCCCAGAGGCTGTCCTACACTAGGGCCATAAAAAAAGCCCAATAGGTTTGGTTTTATACAGGTAACTGGGAGGTACAACTTAGAAAGACCACTCAGAATTCTTCGTGCCAATTCGGGGTATCTTATACTAATAATAATGCAATCTCCCCCAAGTGTTTTCCTGGAGGGCCCTATCCATGAAGCCCTCTATGCCATCAAGATGTCTTTATAGTCCCAACCAGAGTAGCCTGTCTGTTTTCCTAACCATTGTGAAGCTTTATTGATCAGTTGACCCATGGTTTCCAGATTATGTGTGGTCAGCCTGGGAATCCCCGTCAAGAGAACAGTGTAAGGGGAACAGGCTGGAGGGAGATTAATCACCGGCAGTGTGGAGCAAGTGCCCAGCCGGCCACCGGTTGGAGCTTCACCTGTCACATTAGAAGCCAAGAGGGGCAAAAAGGTAGGAACTGAGTCTTCTGTGTTAGGGTGGGGTCCCTGGGGCCCAAAAATTGTATTCTGACTTGTTACAGCCTGGGACTTGGGATTGCCAGTGTCAGGCTGACAACAACTACAACTGAGGAGGTTGGTGGAAGGCATGTCAGTGGTTGTAATGTGGGAGGTAAGGAGTAGGGAATCTTATCCATGAGGGTCACAATTCTCTCCAGTCTACTTGACAGTTCCCTAGAAACTGTCTCCGGATGATCAAGCCTGACCCAAAGAGGGGCCAATAAGTCAGTGAAGGTGGCTGTGATTGGTTTGTAGGACAGGAGCCAGGTGGACCGCTGTGTCCTCAGGGCTCCCATATATGCCTGCAGACCCCTTCCGTGTAACCGAAGCATCCTCTTTCTTTTTAGCCTTCTGCTTCCGTTTGGGGGCTGGGGGGCTCACCACATCAGTCTTCAGGGATGAAAGAAGAAGGGGCCTAGATGTGGAAGGGCCAGGGGAGAGCACCACAACAGGATTAAGTGAAGAACCCAATGATTTTGGAATGGTGGCGACTGGCTTCTGCCCCTGTACATTTGGTGCAGTCATCAACGGGACATCTATGGGCAAATATGCCAATCAGGCATACACCAATGTCAGCATGTTTAAGGAAGGGAGCACATGCACCTTAGCACTGGTTAGCCGTGTTAAAGTGTTTAGAGTACTAAAGCCAACAAAAAGAAGGTCAAAAAAGGAGGAGGAAGGCAAAAAGTGTTGGGGACATAGGCTAGTTTGGTATCCGATTAACTTAAATTCCTGGCTGGAGCATAAGGTATGACCAGAGACTGAAATTAACGCAGGTCAGCATTAGTAAAGCCTTATAACAAAAGCAGAGATCTTTAATCGCCGTACTGTGCCAGACTAGGAGCCAATGTAGTTTGCTCAAACCCTTTCCTATTGAAGCATGTTTAGGAAGATTCAACAGCAGATGTGCTGCAGAATTTTGAACATGCGGAAGTCTACTAAGTCACTACTGGGAGAGGCCAAAATAAAGAGCATTGCAGTAGTTCAGCCTGGAGGTGATCACAGCTTGAACAACAGTTTTATGAGTTAACAATGGCAGAAAACCCAAGATCTTCTTAAAGATTTCCAATAACCCAAAATATTGTCTGGCTAATGAGTTGACTTGGTTGTCAAAAGACAGCTGACGATTGATCCAGAAAGCAAATTATTTTAGTTTTGGTTTAGGAGAAGGTAACGGACCTAGAGTATTGGGCCACCATGTGGACCAGATATTCGGCTGATTTCCCAAAATCAGTATTCAGTCTTTTCACCATTTAACTTTAAGCAGTTATTATCCATCCAACTGGCTACCTACAAAAGGCACACACATAGTAGAGAGGTGGTATTATTGCACTTTTGAGAAAGAGTGATAATAAGCTGAATATCAACTATGTACGAAATGATGGTAAAGCTGAAGCTTTTGAGGGCATCTGCCAGGGGACGGATGTAAATTTTAAAGAGAGTTTGGTCAGGAAAAATCCCAGAAGCACTTCTCGACACAATGGAAGCACCCTAGATACAATGTTTTTTGAGAAAACTGAAAGGTTTAATCTTGCAAGAAAGAGGCAAGCCAGCGCAAAGCCTTATCGCCAATGTCTCTTTCCCAAAGTCTTAATAACAGGATATTGTGAAATACTGTATCAACGGTGTCACTGAGATCCAGCATTATGACCAAAACAGAATCACCTGAGTCCAAGATCCGGTGTACTGACTCAGTAACTAACAGTAAGGCGGATTGGTCTGTGGGACTGGACAAAGCCCCATTGAGTCCCGTGAAGCAAATCATTCCATTCAAGAAAATTGTTTGTTCACATTTTTCTCAGTGATCTTAGAGAAAAGGGTAAGAGGGAAAGTGGAAGGCAAATCTCTGTTTTCGAGTGATCAAGCAGCATTGTTTCAGTAGTGGAACTACCATTGTATGTTTCCAACTCTAGGGGACACATCCAGAAGCTAGGGAACAATTTAGGAGGTCACAGAGAGCAGGATAGACAACCACAGAACCTTGCTCTAAGATAGAGGGAGAAACTGGGTCTAAAGGAGAGCCAGATTTTAGCGAGAAACATAGCAATGCCATATCAGCCGGTTCAATGACATTGATTTTTAGGAGACTAGAGCTGTCCTCAGAGGTGTGAAAGCAGGCACTCAGGCATATAGAGTTTCTAGCTTCAGCAGGGAAAGAAGCATAGATATTATCAACTGTCTGAAAAAGAAAAGAAGGCTAATTTGGTCAGCTCTTGTTTGTCTGCAACCTCTGATAAATTTCCGGAATGTTTGGAGAGCTTCTGATGTCATCTAGGTAGAAAAATAGAGTAGAAATGTTGTTGAATTTTTTTGTTGAATCAGGGTGCTGTTCAGTACCAGTCGTATTGTTTTTGTTATGTATCGTTAGCAACCTAAAATGAAGAGACTTCCATTGAGTTAGCAGGGTATGCAAATGTGAAGGCCTTTGTAGGGGTTCAAGGTTTCATGTATTCAATAGGGAGTCAGCGATGCCTGATCGGAATAATCTGGTTTGGTATTCCTGGAACAGGGAATTGGAGACTAGATAGTCTAAAACAAGAAGCACCAGCAGCGCCCCGCGCAGGTAAGAGCGGTGCAGTGGTGGGTCTGGGTTGGGGCGGGATTCGACAGATGACCATATGGGAAAATTAAATAAAATTTAAAATAAAATTAAATAAACAAATCATTTTTCCTCGTCGTCTATTGATGGAGCAAGGACTCGTGAAAAAAGAGACTTGCTTGGAAGCAATCTTCTCATGTAACCACTAACCCCGTATGTTAGACCTGACATCATTGGTGTGAGACTCCCTTCCATTTTTGATGGATTGCCTGCCCTGTTTTTGATATGTTTTTGCTGGTTCTATGCTTTGGGCACTGTGCCACTGCTATTCAGTGCCACAGTGCAAGTGCTACCTATGTTAAATTGATGTACTAATTAGCGATTCCATGATTGGGTTATTTGATTTACTTGTCAGACCCTAGTACAGTGCACCATGTGTGCCCAGGGCTTGTGAATCAAATGCTTCTGGTGGGCTTGTAGCACTGGTTGTGCCACCTACAGAAGCAGCTTGTAAAGTGTGTATCAGGCCTGCCATTGCAAGGCCTGTGTGCAGTCTGTGACTGCCATGTCTACTTGTCCAAGGGCACCCACTTGCCAGACCCTAAACCTTCCCTTTGCTTCATATCAGACACCCCCATGGTAGGCCCAAGGGCAGGGTGCATTGTAAGTATAAGGTAGAACATGCCTTGGTGTGTGTAGCATGTCCTAATAGTGAATTACAGCCATTTTTGTTTTTCACTATTGCACGGCTCTCTGTTCTCCATAGGCTAGAATGTGCAGTTAGATTATTACATTTTATAATCCTAACTGACTCAGGGAACATGGTAGAAATTTGAATTTAGTATGCCTGAACTCAGAATGATAAAACACATCTTTTAGTAAAGTTGTTTTTAATATTCTGTGTTTGTCAATACCACTTTTAGAAAGTAGGTATTTCCTTGCCTACCTGTCCAGGCCTGCCTCTGCTAGGTTGTGTATTCCTTGTCTGGAGTTTGTGAGTGACAGGGCTGGGGGATTCCAGGAGACAGGCTGGGGCAGCCCAGTGGTGAATAGAGAGATCTGAATCTAGATGGGAGGGAGGAATTGCACCTGGGACCTGAATAGAGCTGGGCCTTCCCTCTACAATGCTGGCTCCACCTCCTGTGGTGTGTCTGATGTCTATGCCCTGCACTGTGAAAGAAGAGAAGGAATCATGTCAACAACGTGCTCCAGAGCTGTGCCTTCCCTCCCCTGTGCTGGCTCCACCTCCTGTGGGGGGGCTGATGTCTCTGCCCTGCACAGTGAAAGGAAGGAGTCATGTAAACAAAGTGCCCGGGAACTGGTTTGGACTGGGCAGAGGCCCCTCTGCCTTCAGAGAACAAAGAGAAAAGGAGTATACATTTTGGGACTCAGACCCAAGAACTTTAGATCACTTCTGGGAACAATAAACCTTTTACCAGGGAGAAGAACCAAGGAAGCAGCAGGAGTTTGGACTGCCAGTGTGCTGTTTGATGGGTTAGCCTGCAGTGGTTACTTTATTGCCAAGGGAAAGGAGAAGGAACTTTTTAAGGACTTTCATCATCTACAGTATATTCTCCAAGGGCTTGAACTTTTGCTTGCCTCCTGCTGAGATCGTCGCATCACCGGAGAAGCGTGCCGCGACGCATCTCCATGGAAGCGTGTCTTCGTCAAAGCTGCCTGCTGTGGCATCACCGTAGAAGCGTGACGCCATCGAGAGAGTCGCCATCGCATCACCTGGAGAAGCATGTTGCAGGGCTTGTCGCGGCTCCAAAGTACAGAGTTGTGGCAAGGCTGCCAGGGCACCTACGCATCGTCATCGCAGCATCATCGCACCAAGGGCGCCATCTTCTCGCATCTCAATCGGATCATCGCATCGAGGCGCCATCTTGCGCATCGCAACGGGCCCGCAGGCGGAGAATCTACGCATCACCTCCACACCGGTAAGGATCATGGCGCATCCCCTACTCTGCGCAAGCATTGAGGCCCGACGCATCATTTCCCCCGGATCACAGAACCAACGCATCTCCCCTCTTGCGAGCCTATTGTTCACTTTGCGTTACGCATCCAGGTACTTTGTTGAGAACTTTGTCGCATTTATCAGCAACTTGAACTAAGTAACTTTTACCATCTTTAAGTCCAACATTAAGTACACTATTGTGGATTTATGTCATTTGTGGTCTTGTGTTAAGTCTATATAAAGAATACTTATTTTTATAAAACCTGTGTTTTGTCCATCAGTAGTGTTTTCACTGTATTACTGTGTATATTCACAAATGCTTAACACACTGCCTCTGAGATAAGCCTGTCTGCTCGTGCCAAGCTACCAAAAGGGTGAGCACGGGTTATCTAGGAGTGTAATCCACTTATCCTGACTTAGAAGTAAGAGTCCCTATTTGGTAGGCCTGGGCGGACCACTACGCTACGCTTGCGTAGTTTGCGCTACTCTGCACTACGCGAATTGCACGCAGCACAGTGCAAACACGCGTAGTGCAGCGGTCATTTTTTGCTTGCTCGCGGTCCTCAACGTCAAGTTGGCGACAGCAAGCAAGCAAAATGACATCCGGTGAGACTTTTTCCTCGTTCGCGATCAGCAACATCAAGTTGAGATCAAGATTCTCAACGCAGGGAGTATGCTCGCGACCGCTCGCGATGAGAAACTACCAGTTCGCGTTGAGAAAGCTGCTGCTCGAGTAAAAATCTACTCGAGCGGCAGAAAATGACCGCTTGCACTGTGCGAGATGCCGTTATCAATGAATGCACAGTGCGGACAAGCATCCGGCACTGTGCAATCATCCCCGAACATGCTACTACGCAGTTTGCGAAGTGCTATGCGTAGCTCGCATAGTGCGAAGTGCACTTCGCGTAGCTCTACTTTGTGAACTATGTCCAGGGTTAGTATTTGGAAAAAGGTAAATACCATTGCCAACTAGAGACCCCCAAATCTAACATTGGTGGTCAGCGGTGAGGATTTGGACCTGCTTTTGTGTTTCATATACAGTAATTGGTGTACACTACTAGTGAGTGCAGACCAAACACGACCACATACTTTTTTAGTGGAATCTTTTTCTTTGGAACTGTTATTTTTCCTGAAAACTCCCCATTCTTACTACCATGAGTAAACCAGCATCTGTTGCATCTATGGATCTTGATTTTGAGGAAGAGAGGTTGGAAACCTACACTTTGAAACAGCTCAAGTATCTCTGCAAGAAATTGAAAGTTGCTACACCAGGCATTTCTAAAAAGGATGACTACCAAAAGGCGCTGAGGGCCTGGGTAGAAGCAAGAAATGCCCCTGATCTTGTGATGGATCCAATTGGGGATGCAGATGGGCAAATTGAAAGGCCAGTGTTTTCAGCCACGGGAGGGGCACTTTCTCCACCTGGCAGCAGTATCTCCTCCAAAGACCTGTCTCCCAGAGAGCTGGAAGACTGAGAGAGAAGGGCACACAAGCTGGAGATGGCTAAGCTTAATATGGAGAGTCAGAGGGAAACAGAGAATTACAGATTGTCCTTGGAGAAAGAGAGAATGAGAATGGAACATGAGAGGATGTTGAGGGAGTTAGAAATCAAGGCGAAGGGTTTAGAGATGAATCCCTCTGCTGGCAGCGCACCATCTATGCCTTCAGAAGGCAGGGTACATATTCCCAAGGATGTCATCAAAGGTTTCCACAAATTGTCAACAGAACAATGAATTTTGCAACTTCACTTAAGAATAGTAACGTACTGGTAACTATCATAGCTGGTACACCCTATACATCCTAACATGGTTATTTTTACCCGTTTCAAGATGGCTCTCATCACGTGATCGGTAGTAAAATTAATCGAGGATAGGACCGCACTTTTAGGAAACTATTATCTATTACTAATAGAGAAGTTAGAAACCCTATTTAATGTTATTATATATTGTAAACAGTACAGGGAATTTTGTGATTTCAACAAATGGTCGGTGGAGCTTTGACCCCTGACCCCCAGGCTCTGACCTTTTAAACGCAGCTTCAGCAACCGACAATCCATTGTCAGAAGCTGTGCCGAAGGAGGAGGACAGGGCGGCCGTTTTCCCGCTGCCAGGTAATTTATGTTCCCGATGCTTATCTGTCTGATTAGGCGGCAACTCGTTTATTTGTATGGGTTGAATGAATACGTATCGATGTAGTGGGCCTAACGACATGCTAGCTATGCTCTCGGCTCTGAGTGGATACTTCTCCATTACTATCGGTCTATCGGCAAAATATCGCCATTAACGTGTGAGGTTGTAGTATAGAAACTTGGATTGTTTACGATAGAGATTTGGCGATAACAATAGACAGAAAACCCAAAAGGAAGGGTTTATTTAAAGGTGTAATAGGTTCTGTGTGGGTGTGCATCCTAAGGATGTTCCTTGGATTGCACACTCCGCTTTTCTCCTGCATCCTCGTATAAAATAGAAATAAGTATAAAAATAAACGCACCAATGTCGAGATAGATGGCCATCTTTAAGATAGATGGTTGTTTCTAGCATAAACACAGATTACCCTACAGGTTGCATTTCTAATAAATCTTCTTATCGGGGGTAGATTGCTGCTATATCATAAGTTGTAAAGCATTAAAGAACGAGTTACTAGTCAGTCTAAAAAGAACATTTGTAACAGCCACGCTCAAGTCCTAATGGCATAATATATATTAAAATTCATATTACCAGATCACTGGATCATCGGAAATCCTAGAACTGAAAGGTCGTTATAGAAAGAGAAGTAAATTGCAGGACGACCAAATAATACTGCCAGGCCCCACGATTGAATTATTTCACCGACCTTACAACAGGTAGATATGGAGTTTTGACTTTATACAAAGACGCTTGATGGGTTAAGCAATAGATGATTTATTTTAAATAAAATCTTTTGTATTTCTGTCTATTTAACTTTGTTCCTTTGAATTTATACGTAACCACGGAAACTGTGGTCATCTTTGGCACAGCTTCATATGTATCGTTGAAAACCTGATTACAGGTACGGTTTGCAAACAGGGTGTATAGTTTTATTTTAATCACACCTTACAATATGATCTTTTTAAATAACAACCTTGAATGTGTTTGATGACACAGGTGGATGTCGCAAAGAGTGATATGTGACACCTGACAACAGTGCAAAAGACTAAGCAACATTGCCTTTCTATCTTTAAACAAGAATAAAACTAGTCCCTAGAGACTAGACGTATGTGGATTTCATGTCAGATCAACTATATGTATTAATATATATGAATATCTCTCACTCTAGAATATGATTGGATGTCCCAAAGGGTCACTGTTGACACCTGACAACAAAGCACATTATTAAGTAGCTTTTTCTGTCTCTCTGCTTTACTAGAGACCAAATTGAGTCAGTAGAGAGTAGATGGATGTGTGTTTTATCTCCTATCATGTACACACATTATGAGATGGAAAGATTTCCCATCTGGGGAAGATTTGTTTATACTTGATGTGATATCAGTGGATTACGGTATATAAATGTCATTATCCTTACCTGTGGACACAAAGTTTGTCTGAAGATGCACAATATGAGCTTATGTCCATATTTTAATTGCGCTTCTTGTTAATAAATAATAAAAAAGTGATAGAGTATACTGTGATAAATGAATTAAGGTACAAACATCTACGTCAGTAGAAGTAGAGAGCTCATAATTTATGTTTTTTTTAATACATTGTATATTTTCCCTGTAGAAAAAAAACCGTCCTGAAGAAGGTGTAAAATCCATACAGGCACCGAAACGCCGCGTCGACTTATGTATTTTCTTTTTTTACACAAAGAGTGTTTTAATGTACTGTATATTGTGTTGTTTATGTACTGACCAACTTATTTGTTTTTTTTTACACTAAGAGTTTTTTAATGTACTGTATATTATGTTGTTTATTTTCTGACCATAGGGCTATGCCTTGTATATTTTTTTTAAAAAAAGAATAATAAATTCTGATGTTTTTAACTAAAGATTGTTGATCGAGTATATTGTTATTCTACTGAGCTCCACTGACGTTGTTTTTGCATCTTATACCTCATGGCAGTTTGATGTATGTTTCTAAATAATTTGAGTATCGATCCTGAGATAATGGTTTTTTACTGCCTCCTATATGTTTACTATAGCAGACTGTAATGCCATATTAGAGATATTGTATATCTCACGATCAGGACTCTCTTGATTATTGCCAAAGAGAAGTCTGCATTCTCCACACCAGATGGGCACTACCAATTCCGGGTTATGCCCTTTGGGATGAAGAATGCCCCTGCCACCTTTCAGAGGTTGATCAACCAGGTGTTGGCTGGACTGGAGGATTTCAGTGCTGCCTACCTGGATGACATTGCAGTGTTCAACGCCAGTTGGGAAGAACAACTGCACCACCTCTGGGAAGTGTTGATGGCACTGCACAAGGCAGGCCTCACGATCAAGGCGAGTAAGTGCCAGATCAGGCAGGGTTCCGTGGTGTACTTGGTAGGGAGCAGCCAGGTGGTGCCCCTACAACTCAAGATTGATACCATCCTGGCATGGGAACCCCCAAAGACTCAGACACAGGTGAGAGCCTTTTTAGGACTCTGTGGTATATAAATAAATAATACCGGATCTATTTTTGGATGAATGAATGAATAACAGATAGCTCAATAAAATAAGAGTCAAGATTCGAGGTAGTGGGAGTTTCTGCAGGTTTATTACAGCATAAGGACAGGATCAGGACAACCTGCATAGAATGACCCAGCAGCTGCTGGGGCTTGGTCTGGGATGAGCGCGCTAACTTTTAATAACAATGCATTGACTTATATACATAGCGCAAACACATAGCATTACATTGCAGTAGGCGTAGCAGTGGGTGGAGCAGAAGGCGTGACGCGTAGCAGTCGCGAAAGATAACAGTAAAAAGAGGTGTAACTGGGAGTATACTTAGACATGTGATGCAAACGTAACAGAATATGTCATGAATGGGGCGGAAACATTGGAGGGGGCTACCTAAGGAGCCGGGACCTCTAACCTAATGGTGCGCGAAAACTGGCAATGACGTGTTACTAGGAGAAGCTGGGGGCTACGAACTCTGTGCTAGGAGCAGAGACTAGAGTCTGGAGGGTCGGAGCGACATGTGCCTGAACCCTATCTGGTATCTGATGTTTAGGGAACATGTTGATATAAACTAGAAGTCATGAGGGGAGAGCTAACTTGACTCCAAGACTGGACCATGCATTATTCTACATGTAGTGCGTGATGAAGAATATTAAATGACCATTAATACAGTATTTCTCTAACGTGGAGACGAGAAGGCTAGACAATGACGGAAACTATTGATGCAGTTCAGTAGCTTAGGAATGCAGGAGAGGAGGACTGAACTGATAGCTGGAACTATAACATACTCTTGGCAGACTCAGAGGCAGAGCCAAGCTGCACCGGGCACTGCGAGGCAGGAAGTAAGTGAAGGGTCGAGGATACAGGTGGGGGCTGTATCGCTCCTCAGCGAGGCTTTCAGGAGACAGGAGCTGAATCTGTGGTCCGGGCCCTGTTGAGGCCTGGAAACGGGGACTTTATAATGGAATATCGTGCACACTGGGAAACGTGGCAACATAACTTTACATAGGCCTGATATTCGTAGTATTCACGAGGACTGGAAACTGACATACTAGAGGTGGACACAACTGTAATTGCGTCATTAATCGGACATGGGGAATAACATATGCATATTGGTCATGCACACATAACATATGATGGATGAGGCGTAGGGACACAGAACATGGCAAAATTTACTTTTCCACATTCCCTCCTTGTCACTACGTTTCCATCAGGAAACATCAATTTTCATGATACCGTCTATCATTTCATACAGTACCATTTGCTCGTCTCTAATTGTCTTGGAACGGGATTTAGAACGGGGCTTGGGACTAGGAATACAAGAGGTAGCACACATGCTGCAAATCGCAGGGCCACATTGTATACAGAGGCAGCAGCTGAATATGATCGCTACTGCAATACCTAGAAAGGACAGGACTTTCCATCCCCATACGGAAATTATATTCCAGAACCAACCGGACCATGTCCAGGTGCCTGGGTCTTGATGTAACAGATGGGCAATTTTATGGAGTCTGGTTATAGCTGAATAAACAGACGGCGCGTTATTTGGAATGAAAATGCAGCAACTAGATCCGATGACTCTACAGGCCCCGCCCCTATCGGCCAGTATGACGTCAAGGACGAGACGATTTTGCAAAACGACAAATCTCATAGCAGATTGTTCTTCGGTTAGGTTACCTAGAGCAGAGGCAGTCTCATTTACTACAGCTTCAAGGGTTCTTGTTAACCTACGGATCAGTTTACTATTCTGGACAGGTCCTACAAAGAAGAAGAAACCTTTATTGAAATCTGTATACTGTTCTAGAGTAGTTTCAGTATAATCGACAATTGGGGACTCCCTTCTATGTCTAATGTGTACTAGATGTGTGTTTCTGTGATAATCAGATGGGGCTAGGAAAACAGGTGGCAGTAGGAAGGCAATGTAACAGGTTCCCTCCCAATCGAGGGGCAGACGGACATATGCGGTCTGACCACAAATAAAATAAGAGTGACGTGAAGCTTTGAAAACAGATTTCCCACTGTCACTATACTTGATAACAGTAGTACATTCACTATGACCTACATGTACGGAACCATAACTACGGACACATAATTCGCCTTTGACAGGTAGTACTGAAATAGCAGGTAAGTCTGGAGTAGTATCAGACTGAACATTCAGGACCATGAAATTCGACGAATAATTACCTAAATTATAAACTTCATTTTCTAGATCTAAACCTGTTCTGTGGGGGAAACCTTGCTTGTCTGGAAAACATGTACTGTTAAGAAAAGACATATCTGTTGAGGATGACGTTAACGTGGACCATGCTCCACACGAACCATTGTGTGAGAATGGATAAGGAAACAGTGGCAGAACTCCTTTCGGTGTCTGGAAAGGGGGGAGTCGACCACACACCCAACAATTAGTGGCATTGCTGGTCTGGTGTGAGTAATGTAACATACGGATAAATGTGTTGTTACGCATAGCGAGGCGGTAAGAATATTCGTGAGGAGGCAGATCACTAAACGTGTGCTCTACTGTAGTATTAGCAGACATATTTACATGAGGAACTGGACAATACAGATAGAACGCATAGCTGGTGCAGGAAATCATAATGCTGATGAATAATACAAAACTCAGAAAAACGATACATCTGATTGAACTTTGACTGACTCTCTCACTATGGGGGTCTATTTTATACATGTCAGAAACAGTCTAACCGTTTCACCTAGGGGAGGACTTATACAATCAAACTGACTGACTTATTTTACTAGACCTGAGCTTTAACTTATACTCCTGCTGCGGAGTTTTCTCTAACAAGGGAGGGGTTGTAATAATGTCTTGTGCGGGACAGTCCTTTAAAACAATGTCTTGACAGTCTTTCGAATCTTGGGAATCCTTGGAAATGTTCTTGGAGACTGGTTTTAATCCATTGAAAAGTTTTACATGAGAAAGATGGACCCACCCCTTCCTGCCTTCCAACTTGACGGCAGTACGGGTGGTCAAGAGGACCTGACGTGGCTCCTTCCAACGTGGTTCCAGCGGACTTGATCTGTCAAAATTTCTGATCATCACCAAGGAGCCTGGAACGATCTCGTGCGGTGCCACCTCGGTATTGTCTGGAAATGCGGCAGCAACCTGTGAACGACATGAGTTGAGGGCAGACATCAAGGAAGCTAGGTAATCTGTCAGCATATTACATGAAACATCGGTAATACTTCGGGGTCTAGGAGTACCCCACATGTTAGGGGGGCGGCCGAATACGACCTCATACGGGGATAGACCTGATCTGGAATGTGCGACCATGCGCATATAAAACAGAGCGACTGGCAGAGCTACTAGCCAGTCCACACCTTTTTCTTTACAGACTTTAGCAATACGGATTTTCAGGGTCTGATTATGTCTCTCTACGAGACCGGCTGCTTCAGGATGGCGTACACAATGGAACTTCCACTGGTACCCTAACAAAAGGGAAACGTGCTTCATGAGTTCGGATGAGAATGGCTGGCCGTTATCAGAATATACGACTCTAGGGAGTCCATATCTAGGGAAGAATTCACGAACCAACTGCTTGGCAGTGGTCGCGGCTGTGTAATCTGGGACTGGATATGCTTCTGTCCACCTGGACAAAGCGCATACAACTACAAGGACATACTTGAAACCTCGACATCGCTCCATCTGAATATAATCCATCTGGAGGACCTCAAAAGGGTGGTCAGGGGGCTGGAAACCACCTTGTTCCACCGGGACACTTTTACCTGGATTAAACTGACAACATATCATACAGGTACGGACTTTCTGCTTGGCTGCAGCTCGTAAATGCTTGTTGAACCAAATGTTCTGGATACTGTCTAACATAGCTTTTTCTCCTAAATGTGCTGGACTATGTGCGGTATTGATAATGACTTGAACCATAGAATCAGGGAGAAACCATGTGGCTCTACCCTTCGTTAACCATCCTTGATCTGTCTGGACCCCTCCTTGTTCGGACCATTTCTTGATTTCAGAGGGAGTAGCATGTAACTGGATATCTATGACATCTTGTGTAGGGTCCTTAACTGTCATGCATGTAGTCAGATCTGGAGTATGTGTCTGATTAACTGGAATGTCTGGAGTCTGTGCTGTAAGCTTGGCTGTGCGGTCTGCTAGATCATTACCTTGGGAAATAATGTCAGTGACTTTCGTATGTGCTTTGCATTTCATGATAGCAATAGATGTCGGTAAATGTATGGCATCTAACAGGGCTTGAATAAGGAGACCATGCTGAATCTTGGTTCCATGAGAAGTCATGAAACCTCTCTCCTGCCAGAGCACTCCGAAGTCGTGTACAACTCCGAATGCATAACGTGAATCTGTATAAACATTAACTTTCAGGTTCTTGGCATGTATACAGGCTTGTGTCAGAGCGACTAGCTCTGCTGCTTGAGCGGACAGGGTATCAATACGGTGTGTTTCAATAACTTCAGTGTCAGTAGTCACTGCATACGCGGCGACTAGTTCTCCTGTATTAGTTCTCATACATGAACCATCAACATAAAGTGTCAAGTCGGGATCTGGTAACGGAATGTCTGTCAGGTCTTGTCTTGGCTTTGTCGTAATGTTAACTACTTCCACACAGTCATGTGGGTCAGGATTTGAACTAACTGATGGTAACAGTGTAGCAGGATTCAGAACGTTGCAGCGTCTAATATCTATGTGTGGCTGGAACAGTGTCAATTCATAGCCTGTTAAACGTGCAATTGTCAAGTGCTGAGTTTGTGTTCGATTTAAAAGAACTTCTACTGAATGTGGAACATGTACTGTCAGGGAATGCCCTAAAACTATGGAATCACTTTGTCTGATAGCTAGTGCTGTGGCTGCAACTGACTTGAGGCACGCAGGCAACGCCTGGGCGACTGGATCTAATGTGCTCGAGAAATAAGCACAGGGCTTGTATTGTCCTGCTTGATCTTGTGTGAGAACAGATAATGCTGTACCTTCGCGTTCAGTAACGAAAAGTGTAAAAGGCTTACTGTAGTTCGGTGTAGCTAGAACTGGAGCTTGACATAGAGCTTTCTTTAACTCGTTGAAACTAAGTGTATGTTCAGATGTCCAAGGGAGGACAGTCGATACGGCTGCCTCCTGTGTCGTTAACTGTATCAGTGGCTTGGCTAGAAATGCATACTGGGGAATCCATTGTCTACAATAAGAAGTAAGGCCGATAAAGGCACGTACCTCCTTCTGGGTTCTGGGCTGGGGAAGACTCGCTATTAACTGGATACGGTCTGGTGTCAACTGCCTACCCCTCTTGGACAGCAAGTGTCCTAAGTATACCACTTGCTGGACACAGAATTGAAGCTTCGAAGGTGACACCTTGTGCCCCATCTCGGCTAGGAAATACAGAACTGTAAGGGATGCTCGCTCGCAGGCACGTTCAGAACGGGCTGTGATCAGTAGATCATCGACATACTGGAGCTGGGCAGTGTCAGTTGGCATGTGAATGTTGTCTAGTTGTCTCTTGAGTGCTTGACTGTAAATACTAGGACTTTCTGTGAAACCTTGAGGAGCGCGTGTAAACATATAGCTCCTTCCATTTAAACAAAATCCGAAAAGAAACTGGCTGTCTGGATGAATTGGAACACTAAAAAATGCATTCTTGAGGTCTATGACAGTGAAAAACATGGCTTCGGAATCAATGGCTGTTAACAGGGAAGAGATGTCTGGGACAACTGGGTACTGAGGAATAATACATTTATTAAGCTCTCGTAAATCAATCACTAATCGATATACTGGGGGTGCATTTGGATCAGTACGTTTCATGACTGGAATGATCGGAGAATTGCATACATTGGAGTCAGTTTCTACAACTACTCCTTGAGCCATGAGCTCGTCAATAATTTTGGATAAGGCTGCTACAGCCTCAGGTGGCAATCTGTACTGTCTGATTCGGGGTAACACTACACCTGGTTTGAGAGTCACACGATGGGGTGTGATTTGCATGTAACCTACATCAGTTGGACCTTGCGCCCATAAATGCTGTGGAACTTTAGACAATCTTGAATCAAAATCTCGTAATACATAGTGACCCTTGAAGTCACGTAGGAACAGACGTATTCCCTCTGGGGAGCAGCAAATAACTGCACCTAATTCTTTCAGTGTCTTAATGCCTAATAGATTTTCTGGACATGACTTAGTAAGTAACAGATCAGTAGTACGGGACAATGGACCTACTTCTAGAGTGACTGGCTTTGATATCTCATTAACTATTGGCTTTCCTGAAAATCCAAGGGAAACATTTCTTGAGCCTGAGAGCGGAGCCCCTGGAACTTCGGCGTGACTAATTGTGGTCCTACTTGCCCCTGTATCGATCAAAAACTTTCTATCTTTCCCTAATACTTGACTGTGAACATAGGGACCTTCTTGATCTACAGGTATCTCGATGAGAGGCAAGCCTACCTCCCTCTCTAGGCTGTTTCATGAATATGACTGGTACTCTGGATACTCAGACTGCGCATACTGGTACATCTGCGATGTAACGTGCTGTGTTGCAGCGATAGGCTGCGGTACTGTAACTGTCTGTGGTGCATTCTGTGGCTGAGGAATCTGTGAAACTTGTTCTTGTCTAGGCGGACGTGGTCTTTCTTTAGTCTTACCAGTAGCTATGTTATGTTTCAGAACTGCACACTCGTTTATAAAATGACCTGGCTGTTTACAATAATTGCAGTTCTCTTTAACGGGAGCTGCAGGATGACTGGCTTGATTCGGACCCCTCTTCTGACTGTCTTGAGGAACAGTTTGTGCAACTAGCACTTTCATTTTCGTGTCTTTCATACGTTTTCTCTCGTGTTCTTGCTCTTCTCTGATTCTATTCTGGTGGTACTGGAGCATCTGGAGCATCTGGGACGGGGTATTTGCTTGCCAGGTGCTTTCGACTTTCAAAACTCGATTTTTAATTTGTGGGCTTGAATTCTCGACTAATTTGGTAACGAAAAGATGAGGGTATGACTCACTACTTGTCTTGAGACCACTATTAATACTGAAACATTTCTCAAATCTAGAATAAAAATCACTAATATCTTCATCTTGTTTCTGTTTACAGGCTGAGATTGCATCCCAGTCTTCTTTCCTCGTTGTCAATAATCTGGGTAAAACTTGAATCAGTAATTCTGGTAATTCTTTACATTTATCTCCAAGACCGGTACCTGGTACTCGTGCCTTGTCTTCAGCTTCTAGAGCTGTCCAATCGATCTTTTTCTCTCCCACCTCCCATTCTTTTTCCTTTAACTTTTCATATACCCCTGCGGGTAACAGGACCTTTAACATTTTAATGATATCTGGGTAAGTGTATTCTCCCATACGGAGCATGTCTTTTAATTCTCTATGGAACCCTGCTGGATCTTTGTCATGACAGGGAATTAATTTCTTCATTTCAAGAAGTTCCATCTTTGATATCGGAGTGTATACAAACACTCGTTGCATTACGCCACCCGCCCCTTGGACTGGGTGGACTTCTCGTAACGGATTCTGTCTGTCTATGTAGAATGGCTTATTTTCTGGGGGTGAGACATGAACAAAATGCGGATTCAGGAACGTTCTATATTTGTGACGCTGTTCTAGAATGACACTAATTAAATCGGTACCTAGACCTCTCCATCTATACTGGAGTAACTCGTTCAGGATGTCATGCAACGGACCTGGATCAGAATGTTGACCCTCATACAGAGTAATGAGGTGCTGAATCATATACATACCCACCAGTCGTTGCTCGGCTGGGGGCAGTTTCAGAAACATTTGTGCCACTATTTCGTCTGGAAAAGTGGTAGAATCAGTAATCCATCGGACTGCTGATCGGGCTAGTTCTTGTTCATGCATAGTACTTAATTCACTGTAACCGACTCGTGATTTCAGAATGTGATCGGTAGCTTGAAATACTTGTTCTAGGGAACCTTGTTCTGGTGCTGGATGATGAAAAATAGACTTGTGTTCTAGGCGTAAATGGCGATCTGGAAATCTAGATTTTCCTACATACGCAATTCTGGCGGGATTCTCGTCCTCTTCTTCAGGATCAGAGATACTTTCTTTCTCGCTTACTTGTGCTGCTTTACGCTGTTCGTGTAACCTTATTATTTCTTTACGAATTTTCTTGTACATACTCTCCATGGCACCGACGGTCTTGTGCTTACCCTCGGCTATATTATCACTCCACCTTGTCAGGATTCTCATTTCGGCGGGATCTTTAGACGGGTAATCTTGTTCTCTTATTAGACAATTGATCAGGAACTTTAATATCATGAGCTGGATCTCGGCTTTCCTTTGAGACATAATCTCGCCAATACTTTCTGGATCATCCCCTGTACGGATGAAACGATATATTCTGTCTAGATCTTCTTTCATATTCGGTAAGGTGACTAGATACTCGGTCACTCTCCTTACACGTACGGAATATAAAACCATATTATACTCGCCTGGGACTGGATCATAGACACATTCGCCAAGGGCTTGTCTGATTTCTGTGACAGACTTATTACTTTTAGGAGTACGCTGTGATGCTTGAGCATGTAATTCGAGTGCTGATAAACGCTTGTGTGGCGGCGGGGTTTGAGGAAGACCTCCTCCCGCGGCCCCTAAACTGGAATCGTCGACTGACATTCTTCGTCCTGGCAGAGTCGGTAATTGTAACGTGGGCTGGACTTGTATGGCGGACTGGACCGGGGGAGCTGTTAAGGGCACCCCGGTGTCTGGAAGAGCAGGAAGTGCCTGATTTACAGGGACTGGCGGAGCGCGAACAGGATTTGCATATTCTGGGACTGTGTCGTCCAAATAGGACGAAATAAAAATATCAGCTGCGGTCTGTTTGTGACGTAGCTTGGTCGGAACTAATGGTGGCGGGAAATTACTGGATGCCTCTGGGGTCGCTTTTGGCAAACCTTCGGCAAGGAGAGGATACATACCCTTAATGAGGGCATGCCTCTGTCTGTCTGACTGTTCGGCTTTGACTTGTTCACCTATCTCGATTAATTCTCTTTCTTGGGCTCGTTCCTGGGATTCTCTACTTAACTCTGACTTTCTGACTTCCTTTTCCGTTCTTCTGTGCGCTTCTTTACGCCATAACCCGATGGCATCTTTCTGTGACTGTCTGGCTTTCTTTTTCCATAATGCTTCTTCTACTCGCATGATACATTCGGCATCCCATGTACCCGATACGGGCCATCTATACTTTTCTTCTAACTGTTTGGTATACTCTACCCATAAATCTAGATACATTATGGCGCTTATGCCATGTTTCTGATACATAAAATGACCTGGACTGTCCCTAGGCGGGACAGGAACTGCTTCCTCTAACAGACCCTTTCTAGTTTTTAACTGACGTAATCTTGAAAAGAGCGGCATTGTAAACTTGAATCGGAACACAATACAATACACGAAGAACAATAATAATTGGGAAAACAATTCAGGCATACCACGACATTGGAATTACATTAAACAATATCATAACATAACAGTTCGAACAGAATACTACCTGAAAATACTGAAAACAGAAACAGAACAGATTTTCTCGAGAACGGAACAGACTAGAGTTACTGGATGCACTGCTGTAACAGTACGGAACATACCGGTCCCAAAAAGGGACGCATCAAGACCCGTATCCACCTAGGTGAACACTTCGTTTGTGAGTCTGGGCACCACCAACCCACGGACCAGGAGTCAATTTAGATTGGTCCTGTCTAGATACTACCCCAGCAATGGTACTCACCGGGCAGCACGGAACGGAAAGCCTCGGACGGGACTGGACTGCTACGACGACGAACTTCGGACTTCGGACTTCAGTTACGGGTGGGCCTCCGGATACCTCGGACCTTGGACTCTCGGCTTGGGCTCTGGTCGGGACTCGCCGCGTTCCTCCACCGTCTCGTTCGGATGCTGGACCGCCTCCTCCGTCTCCTCCGTGGGCCTGAGGGATACTTGAAGCAGAAATATCTGCACGTGGCCGGTATGGTTCCGTCACGGCTGCAGAGGGTCAGGGGGTCGGCGTGGCTTCACCGACGCGTGGGGAAAGGGCAAGTCCCTATTCGGGCGCCATTATGTGGTATATAAATAAATAATACCGGATCTATTTTTGGATGAATGAATGAATAACAGATAGCTCAATAAAATAAGAGTCAAGATTCGAGGTAGTGGGAGTTTCTGCAGGTTTATTACAGCATAAGGACAGGATCAGGACAACCTGCATAGAATGACCCAGCAGCTGCTGGGGCTTGGTCTGGGATGAGCGCGCTAACTTTTAATAACAATGCATTGACTTATATACATAGCGCAAACACATAGCATTACATTGCAGTAGGCGTAGCAGTGGGTGGAGCAGAAGGCGTGACGCGTAGCAGTCGCGAAAGATAACAGTAAAAAGAGGTGTAACTGGGAGTATACTTAGACATGTGATGCAAACGTAACAGAATATGTCATGAATGGGGCGGAAACATTGGAGGGGGCTACCTAAGGAGCCGGGACCTCTAACCTAATGGTGCGCGAAAACTGGCAATGACGTGTTACTAGGAGAAGCTGGGGGCTACGAACTCTGTGCTAGGAGCAGAGACTAGAGTCTGGAGGGTCGGAGCGACATGTGCCTGAACCCTATCTGGTATCTGATGTTTAGGGAACATGTTGATATAAACTAGAAGTCATGAGGGGAGAGCTAACTTGACTCTAAGACTGGACCATGCATTATTCTACATGTAGTGCGTGATGAAGAATATTAAATGACCATTAATACAGTATTTCTCTAACGTGGAGACGAGAAGGCTAGACAATGACGGAAACTATTGATGCAGTTCAGTAGCTTAGGAATGCAGGAGAGGAGGACTGAACTGATAGCTGGAACTATAACATACTCTTGGCAGACTCAGAGGCAGAGCCAAGCTGCACCGGGCACTGCGAGGCAGGAAGTAAGTGAAGGGTCGAGGATACAGGTGGGGGCTGTATCGCTCCTCAGCGAGGCTTTCAGGAGACAGGAGCTGAATCTGTGGTCCGGGCCCTGTTGAGGCCTGGAAACGGGGACTTTATAATGGAATATCGTGCACACTGGGAAACGTGGCAACATAACTTTACATAGGCCTGATATTCGTAGTATTCACGAGGACTGGAAACTGACATACTAGAGGTGGACACAACTGTAATTGCGTCATTAATCGGACATGGGGAATAACATATGCATATTGGTCATGCACACATAACATATGATGGATGAGGCGTAGGGACACAGAACATGGCAAAATTTACTTTTCCACAACTCAGGGAAGACTGGACCTCGTTAGCTAACATAAAACATGAGTGGCTCAAAGTCACACTGCATGTGGCTATGATGACAGAATATTTAAGAGCCAACATGGCCCCCAATGGCCTTATTGTAAACAATGTCCTACGCCTGTTCCTGGAGAATGCTGTTTTTAAAAACGAATGGTCCCTAGTAGCTTGGAAATACACTAGGGAATGGTTGATTCTCATAATTAACAAGGCTAAGAGGATCGCCGATGCCCTCCTTATCAGGATACAGACAGCAGAAGGTGCTATCACGGTCATTTTTCAAAACAGCAGCATACAAGAGCAAGATGGCTGAAATCAATGAAGAAATAGCAGACAACCATGAATACCTGATGAAACAGAAGATTTCTAAACTTCAGAAAGACATCCAAAAGTTCTCTTCTGAGAAAGTTTACCCGTACCTTAAGTACCTTAAGTACCTTAAGGCTGATTACAGACAACAGCCACGCGTTACTCCTCGGATGAGGGCTCTACCTCATCACGTAGAGGATCATCGTCTAATAGTGACTCCAGCACTGGTAGTTGGAATAATAGGAGAAATCAGACTTTCCAACACCTGGTGTTTCCACCATACAATGTACCTCCATACCAGGGACCACCCTACTGGAAATATCCTATGTACCAACATGGTCCTCCACCCTTCTTCCAACCCAGGTTTGAGCCACCTTTTTTAGACAGAGGTTGGGGCAGAGGCAGAGGGTGCAGAAGAGGTCAAAAAAGAGTCCAATGGCAGGACCAACCAACACGATTAGTGGAGACCAGGAGCCAAACCAGGGGGAAGAGAAGTTAGTCATTAACCTCTCCTCAAGGGCCCTTACATCCACACAGGAAAGGGCCCTGCAGAATGGCCTAGGCTTTGTCCCCATCCGTAGGAATGACAAATTTTGCGACGTTTGCAAAATACAAGGTTTCTTCCGCAAAATTCGGCTACAAGCCTTTTTCAAGAGCAGTCACCACCAGACACCAACGACTCTGGTCTGCACAAACCTTCCACTTTCACTCCTACCAGCAGCATGGTCCCCAACGAAGTGCTGACTTTTGAGCAAGCAGTATTAAAAGATCTCAACAGCACGACATCTCAGAGAAATTTCCTCATGTCGCAGGTAATCTTTTGTTTTGCATGAAAAATCGGATGTTCTCGCATCAACATGAATTTACTCTAAATGTTGTTTATATCAATTCCCGCAGTAAATAAAACACGTTTTATTCCCTTGGAGTGAGCCTTTGGCCCATTTTCATTCACTTATATGCATGCTACAAATCTTGAGTTTTGGCTCCCTTGAAGCATGAAAATGGCTATAAACATGTTCATTTTAGCTCCAGAAAAGTAATAATCCACATCTGAAAGTCAAAATTAATTGGAAGTTGGAAATTTTCAAAACGGATCATTTTGGTCATCTCAGAGCAATTTCCTCAGGTCGCGGGTCATCTATCTTTTTGCATGAAAAACCGGACATTCTCGCAGGACCATGAATTTACTCTAAATTTTGTTAATATAACTTCCCGCAGTGAATAAACACCTTTTAATACCTCGAACTAAGCATTTGGGTCATTTTCAATCACTTTTACCCAAACTCCAAATCTTGAGTTTTGGCTCCCTAGAAGCATGAAAATGACTATAAAAATGCTAATTTTAGCTCCAAAAGTGATAATCCACGTCTGAAAGTCAAAATTAGTAGAAAGATGGAAATTTTCAAAGCTGACAATTGGTCATCTCAGCGCAATTTCCCCAGGTCGCGGGTCATTGATTGTTTTGCATGAAAAATCGGACTTTCTCGCATGAACATGAATTTACTCTACATTTTGTTTTTATCACTACCCGCAGTCAAAAAATACCTTTTAATTCCTCAAAGTAAGCATTTGGGTAATTTGCAATCTCTTTTACCCAAGCTCCAAATCTTGAGTTTTGGCTCCCTAGAAGCATGAAATAGACTATAAAAATGCGGATTTTAGCTCCAAAAGTGATGATCCACATCTGAATGTCAAAATTAGTTGGAAGAGGGAAATTTTCAAAACTGACCATTCCGGTCATCTCAGACCAATTTGCTCATCTCGCAGGCCATCTATCGTTTTGCTTGACAAATCGGACGTTCTCTCATCAACATGAATTTACTCTAAATGTTGTTTATATCACTTCCTGCAGTAAATAACCATGTTTAATCCCTTGGAGTGAGCATTTGGCCCATTTTCATTCACTTATACGCATGCTACAAATCTTGACTTTTGGCTCCCTATAAGCATGAAAATGGCTATAAACATGCTAATTTTAGCTCCAAAAGTAATAATCCACATCGAAAGTCAAAATTTATTGGAAGATGGACATTTTCAAAACGGATCATTTTGGTAATCTCAGAGCAATTTCCTCAGGTCTATCTTTTTGCATAAAAAACCGGACATTCTCGCATGACCATGAATTTACTCTAAATTTTGTTAATATAACTTCCCGCAGTGAATAAACAACTTTTAATACCTCGAAGTAAGCATTTGGGTCAATTTCAATCACTTTTACCCAAGCTCCAAAACTAGAGTTTTGGCTCCCTAGAAGCATGCAAATGACTATAAACATGCTAATTTTAGCCCCAATAGTGAGGATCCACATCTGAAAGTCAAAATTAGTTGAAAGATGGACATTTTCAAAAGGGAGCATTTTGGTCATCTCAGAGCAATTTCCTCAGGCCGTGGGGTCATCGATCGTTTTGCATGAAAAATCAGAAGTTCTCGCATGAACATGAATTTACTCTAAATGTTGTGTATATCACTTTCCACAGTGAATAAACACGTTTTAATACCTCAAACTAAGCATTTGGGTCATTTTCAATCACTTTTACCCAAGCTCCATATCTTGAGTTTTGGTTCCCTAGAAGCATGAAAATGACAAAAAAAATGCTCATTTTAGCTTCAAAAGTGATAATCCACATCTGAAAGTCAAAATTAGTAGAAAGATGGACATTTTCAAAACGTTCTATTTTGTTCATCTGTTGGACTTGGCCCTTTTGGATGGTTCACCTCGAAACTTTTTGCATTCTCCTAGCCTTTTTCTGTAACCTGGTGTTGGTGATTTTAGGCCTCTGAGCACTTTAGCACTGAGGGACACCCTGAGCAGGCCTAGGGGGTCAGGGTGTTTGTACCCTGCCCCTTTTTCTTGTTTTTCAACTTTACATTTACTCTTTTCTTGTGACTCAATTATCGAGTCACAAGATGGCTGCCTACACTTTCTGGTTTACAGTGTTTGCAGCCAATCAGAATTGAGCTTGTTCTCGGGAGGGTTCGTGAATCCTCCTCGGTGCTCAGACATCAATATTTTAATTTTTTGAATTTCTCAACAACTACTGAACGAATCTACACCATTTAAGAAAAAGTGCTCTTTAAGAACCAAGACCTATCTTTTTACCAAATTTGGTGTAATTCCGTTCAGCAGTTAAGACTGTAGCTTTGTCTAACTTTTCCTAAGGAAATTAACAGGGGGAAAACACATTTTGGGATTCCCCTTTTTCTCAGCCCTTGCTTGACAAATCACCCTGAAACCAGACATGAGCTGACCAGAATGCACCACAAGTTTCGAAAATGTTGCGAAGATTATTCAATCTGTGCCAAAGATACTGGCAAAAGAAAAACACTATTTGAATAGAAACGAGATCCTACCTATACCTACCTACTGGCGACCGCCAGTAGGCGTTTTATATATATATATATATATATATTCACTGAAAAAACCATAGGTTTCAGGCCTTATATAGTTAGGAATCAGCATTTAAAAAACCTTTGAAATTCACTGAAAAAAACATAGGTTTCAGGAGTTATATAGTTAGGAATTCGTTTTTAAAAAACCTTTGAAATTCACTCAAAAAACTACAAGTTTTAGTGGTGTTATAGTTAGCTGGACATTTTACTCATACAAAACCAATGAAATTGCTCCTTTATAGTTAGTTGTACTAACTATATTTCGCGCACCCGCAATCCACTGCTGATGATGTCACATATTAGATCATTCATTACATGGTCAGTGACATCACTGATGACATCTCTAATGACATCACTGGTGCGCGAAATATAGTTAGTACAACTAACTTTCCCAAAACCATCCCATCAATGACCAGTTCCCTTCGTCTACCTGTATAGACTCAGCGGACTTATGTAACCTCAAGATGGCTTGGTACACTGTCGGGGCATTATCTGGTATGAAAACGCAGCAACTAGACCCGATCAATTTACATACTCCACCTCTATCTGCAAGTATAATGACTAAAGCAAAGCGGTTCTGTAATGTCATAAGGTGATCCGCTTGAAGCTCAGCTGTAATATTACGAAGGGCACCTGCAGTCTCATTTATAGTGGCCTCGACCACTCTCGTAAGCTGACGAATAGTCCTACCATTAGCCATAGGACCCCAAAAGGGCAGGAAACCCTTAAAGAAGTCTCCAACTTCTTGTGCGGCAGTGTCTTTCGCATCGATAACACCTCTACCATATCTTGTCTTATGGTAATTGAAAGCAGCTGTGTATGTAGGGGGAAGCAAAAATGCCACATAACATGTGCCTGAAAAGTCAGAAAGCAACCATGTATATGCTCTGTCATAACAAACAAAATACGTGCCTTTAGCTGGCACGAACGGTGGAGATTTCTGGGACGTATAGACATAGGTGTGAGCACACACACTCTTACTAAGCTGAGCTCTCGGATTCTGACCATTACCTTGCAGACAAAAATTACCTCGGTGGGGTACAATCCAAATAGGAGGAGACCTTTTGTGTCTCTCCTTCTCAGTCAAAATAATGCTATATTCAGTCTTGTTCCAACCAATATATGCGCGTACCTCATCTTTAGGGATAGCATTATATGCATCAATATCTCTGACCATATCTACTATTCCCTGTATCAAGGCATTATTATTCGCATTATCTTTGACAGAACGTACAGGAGATGCTTCATTAGCATAGCTAAACATTGATTGGAGTGCCCATACTGACCCATTAGGCGAAAAAGGCGAAACCAAATATGGCATTCCCTTATCAGTCATATGTGGCTTAAAACCACGCACCCAACAATTCGTAGTATTTACAACTAGCTGATGCTGATGTAACATCTGTATAAAAGAATTGTTCACAAATTCTAATCTTCGTGTCTGTTCATGTTCAGGCAACGTATGAAACTCATGTGGGGAAACAGTAGGAAAAGAAAGAGTAGGTTGGGAGGTAGATGCAAGCGTCTGTTGTGTGACATAGAAAACCCAACCCACACAAGCTATCGTAATATTCAAAAGCATTAGAAAACACATTATCAAAAAACATTTGCTTCGAACCAATATACACATTTTTGCTCTGAAATCAAATCTTTTAACACCCTTGTTGAACTCAAAGACTCCATCCTCTAACGTGCTGCTCACCGCAATTTTCCCTCTTCACTTAAGTGTGCACCAAGATCGCACCAACGACCCTGAACCGCAGACCATGGGTCAATACGCGGCTCACCCCTTAAGAACTTATACCGTGACCCTGCAGCTGAGTCCTGATGGTGACTCGAAAAAGTAAAAATGTCTCTTGATCTGACAAGGTGTAATTCACTACATAAAAATATTTAGATTTATTTGTCCATTTCAAACGTCCTTTTTCGATCTCAGATTGTAGCGCTCTTTGCCAGGCACAGTCTGGTCCTTAAAGAGGAGTTCCGGATTCGTAGTGTCGAGTCTCAAGGACGGAGGCACAGCAGCTTGCAGAACATCATCATCCTCGCGTTCTGACTGAGTCCATGTCAAATGTGCATCACTAAAAGGCACAAATCTCGAGACTTTCTCATAATCTGTGTCAGCTATTCCATCCCTCACCCACTGATCATACGATAAAGGCAAAGGAACTTTTTTAGTATGGGTGGCATGCACCCAATTCTTTTTACCAGCTACTCTAACAGCATTCCGAGTTACCAACAACACCAGAAAAGGTCCAGTCCATCTCGGTTCCAAGTTCTTGGATCGCTGAAAATTCTTTAGCAGAACATAGTGACTGGGTTGGATCTTGTGACCTGGATCCGCAGTAGCTGTCGGCAAACTGTCATAGACCTGTTGATGGAGAACACGTAATTTAGCAGTCAAGTCATGTAAGTAATCTACCAACATAGGGTACTCAAGGTCACTGTATTTTTTAGGACGAGGCACACCCCAAACATTCGCTGGACGACCAAAAACTATTTTGTATGGGCTAAGTCCCACACGAGAATGCACTGTCGTCCTTGTTGACAAAAGAGCCAACGGCAAGGCATCCGGCCATGTAAGACCAGTGCTCGCTTGTACCTTAGCTAATTTCAGCTTCAAGGTACCATTGTAACATTCAACAAGTCCAGCAGACTGGGGGAGATTCGCTGCGTGGAACTTCTGATTGATACCCAATCCCGCACACACTTTCTTCATGACTCGGTCCACAAATCCACTCCCATTGTCCGACCATACAATTCTCGGCAAACCAAATCTGGGGAAATACTCTTTGAGCAAAACCTTAGCTGTAGACAAGGCAGTATTATCCTTTAGGGGGTCAGCCTCTATCCAACTGGAAAAGGCGCAAACAACCACAAGGACATACTTCAGGTTGTTGCATCTCTCCATGTGAATGTAATCTAGCTGTATCACTTCAAACGGATACGTCGGAGGAGCAAAATGACCAGCTGGAGTTGGAGTTCCCTTGCCAGGATTATACCTCAGACAAATCCTACAATGCTTCACAACATTCTCAGCACATTTTGGAATTCCAGCATTCTGCCATACTGGAGCCAACAACTTACATATCCCTTTTGCACTGATATGAACCATTCCATGTGCCATAGTAACTACTGGGAGCACATACGCATGAGGCAACAACCATCGCTGCTGTTCTGACAATTCAACCCAACAACCCGTCGAATCCAACATACCCGTACTCTCTCTCCACGTACTCACTTCTTTCTCCGTAGCTTCAGCCTGAATTGGCTTCACACTTTCTATTGTGTCTTCACACATTCCACTTTCCACAACCCATCTTGAAAGACCAGCCACATACATACGGCTCATCATGTCTCTCGCCGTTTCCTTCGCAACTTCATCTGCAAACGCATTCCCTCGACCTACATCGCCCACAACTTTCTTATGCGCACTACAATTCACAATTGCAATCTGCTTTGGGAGAGCAAGAGATTCCAAAAGTTCATTCACTAACTGCCCATGCTGAATTTTTGTGCCATGGGAAGTAAGGAATCCTCTTTCTCTCCACAAACGTCCAAAACTATGGGCAACACCAAACGCATACTGGCTATCGGTATAAACGTTCACTCGCTTTCCCTCTGACAACACACACGCTCGTGTCAATGCAATCAACTCTGCTGCTTGCGCAGAATTCTGTGCTATGCGTGCTGTCTCAACAACTGTATGTAAAGTTGTGACGGCATATGCTGCAGTCGTCTCACCATTCGGAAGCTTAAAACACGAACCATCTACCCATAGGGTACCATCAACATTCTCAAGAGGAGTATCCTTCAGATCAACTCTAGCTTTCGTTTCTTCCTCTGTACGAAGAAAACAATCATGCTGTTCTTGAGCATCCATCTCTGTAGATATCGGCAACAACGTAGCTGGATTCTACACATTACATCTTTTAATGTGAACATGGCTAGCCAAAAGAGTCAACTCATAACCTGACAGACGTGCACTAGTAAGGTGCTGTGTCTTGGTCCTGTTCAATAAGGTATCCTCTGCATGTGGGACCATCACAATCAACGTATTATCCAATACCAAACCAGCAGAATGTCGAATAGAAACAGGTGCTGCCGCTATAGCTCTCAAACAGCTCGGCAACGCTTTAGCTACCAGATCTAACGTCGCTGAAAAATACGCACATGGACGCTGCTTATCTCCGAACTGTTGAGTCAACACTGACAATGCACAACCTTCTCTCTCGTGAACATACAACGTGAAAGGTTTACTGTAGTCAGGAGTACCCAATACCGGAGCCGAACACAATGCATCACGTAATTCAGAAAAACTTTTCTGACACTCATGAGACCAAGGAAGAGGATGCGTAGTATCTTTAAGAGTCAGCGCCAACAGAGGTTTCGCTAGCAGGGAAAAATTAGGGATCCATTGTCTACAATACGAGGTGATACCTAAGAAAGCACGCACTTCTCTCTGTGTGGATGGCACACTCATTTGCGCAATCGTTTGAATTCGTTCTGGGGTCAACCTTCTTCCCTCCTGCGACAAGAGATGACCTAAGTAGGTTACTTCTTGGCGACAATATTGCAACTTTGAAGGTGACACTTTATGATGAAGGTCAGACAAATACCGCAACAGAGAAAGAGTAGCCTCTTTACAAATCTTTTCGTCATCAGCAGTAATCAACAAATCATCAACGTACTGGATAAGAGTAGCACCAGTAGGCAACACAAAGCTATCAAGCTGAGTTTTCAATGCCTGACTATAGATGGAGGGACTTTCACAATAGCCTTGGGGAGCTCTCTTAAACCGGAAGCTTCATCCTCCTAAAGAGAAGCCAAAAATATCCCTACTCTCCTCAGCAATAGGAATACTGAAGAAAGCATTCTTCAAGTCGATGACAGAAAACCAGGCTGCCGAAGCAGGAGTCAACAAAGCAGTGCTATCCGGGACAACAGGAAACTGTGGCGCCACAATCTTGTTGACCTCTCGAAGGTCGATCACAAACCGGTACACAGGTGGCTGAGAAGCATCAGTACGCTTAAGGACAGGCAAAACAGGACTGTTACACACGTTCCCTCTCATTTCTTCAACCACACCCATCTCAACCAAATCATAGACGATCGCTAGAAGAGCTCTCTTGCCATCGCTAGAGATTTTATATTGGGGAATACGAGGTAGCCTAGCATTCGATTTGAGGGTGACAACATAAGGTGGAATCTGCAAAAGACCAACATCATTAGGACCTGTAGCCCAAAGTGTATCAGGAAGAGAACGCAATTCCAGTGGAAGACAAACTTTAGACACATACATCGGAAAAATCACTTTCTTACCTAGGGTAAGATGTACTCCCGAAGGAGAACAATGTAATGTCGCATACAATCTTTTCAGCAAGTCCAAACCCAACAGATTCTCATTACAACCAGTCGTCAAAATAAGAGGAGCTTCCAATTTACAAGGGCCAATAGAAAGGGGCAAAGGATTAGAAATCGGGTTACAAACTGGGGCGCCTGAACATCCTAAGGAAACATTGGTCAAGCCAGACAAAGGTGCGCCAGGAAGTTTAGAGTGCATAATAAAACTCTTTGTCACACCAGTATCCAAAAGAAAAGGTTCTGTCACACCTGATGTAATCACTTCAACATAAGGTCCACTCTGATCTACTGGAACTGACACTACTCCCTCTCTTTGCCCATGGCTGTCCTAACTATCATTATAACCAGCACTCTCACTCTCGACATAATCATCAACATAGTACTGTGCAGACTGACCACTCGGAACATTCTGTCTGTCAAAATAGTTCGCAGAGTTCTGAAGGGAAGAGGAACGCTCATTCTGGGGTAACACACCACGTCCCCTACCCCTAGGAGCTTGTTGGAAACCACCACGACCTCTCTGACCAGATACGCCATTCGCGCGATGTAAAAAAGCCGGGTAACTATTCTTGAAATGACCTTCCTCTCTGCAATAAGCACACTGATTAGGTCCAGGAAAAAATCGCGGAGCATAAGGCTCAGGTTTCTGTAACAACTCTGAAACTGTGGAGGTTGCTGAAACTGAGGCTGGTTCTGACGAGGCGGATAAGCTTGCTGCAAAAGAACTTTCGTCTTTAGATCTTTAGTCTTCTTCTCTGCTTTATCCTTCTCATCTTTATCCCTATTCTCATAATATTGTGCAGTAGCCAATATCTGGGCCGACGAAGAAACAGCCCATGAACTCTCAGAGTCCTTTAACTTATTAGAAAGTTCGGGAAGCAAATTAAAGAAAAATTTGTCCACGAACAACCTTTGACCACCTTCCGTACTCATGTCCTGACCACTATGATCGATAAACGTTTCTTCAAACCTAGTGAAGAAATCAGACACACTCTCGTCTTTTGTTTGCATGCTGCTAACTTGTCCCAATTCACTCGTAAGGCAGGCATCATAGTTAATTAGATTAATAATCCTACCTGGTAATTCTGCAACTAAAGGTTCAGGTTTAGCACCTCCTACCTGCCGACCATCTGCAGCAACAATATTAGCCCACGTATCACCTAATTCTGCCACATGATTCTCATGACGAATCTTCGCCCACAAAGGTTGAGGAACTACATTACCCATTAACATATCTATGTCAGCTAAATTCATAATACACGCTTCAACTGTCTGTGACAACTCCTTGTAATAACCGGCAGGATTCTTACGGGGGTCAGGTAAGGTCTGCTTAAGAGCCAAGACCTCTGCTCTCTTCCAAGGAACATGTATCCACACTCGCTGAAAATGGGCTTCTGCAGCCTGAATACCCCGATTAACATCAGCCTGAACTGCCTCTCTCCAGACAGGGGGAACCTCTTATAGGATACTGCTTCACTTTCCTCCTAACAGAAGGATCAGGTTCGTACAATGGCTGAGGCGGTAACCTAGACCTGAAGGCAAGTATCGTCTCTACAGCATCTGTAACATCAGATTCCACTATCGTCCCTGTAGCAAACTCTGACTGAACATCAAGCACTTCCTGCGGAATCGGACCCAACTCATTATCTTCCCATTCCTGCCTCAAAAAGGCACACATTACATCAAAAACATACCTTTGCTTAGGCGGCTCCCACTGAAAGAAAACATCCATAACTGCTGGCAAATTTGAAAATTATACCTGGAAGCATTTAAAATCCATCTACGAGCCAATAAATCCAACACTGCCCGTTCCTCGGAACTAGGAAGCTTACTACGACTCTGCTTACATTCCGAAACAGGGGTCATACAATGGAGACAACAGATTAGCAAAAGTCTCAGTCATTCGTTTTCGAGCAGTAGGAGAAGAAGCAGACATAAGAACAGGAGAATAAGTATTTTGAGGCAAAAGAGGCGTAGGAACAAGAGCAGTAGGAGTCGAAGATGCAGAAGTAGAAGGCAAAGGAGTTTGAGGCAAAGCTGGAAGCAAAGCTTGCGACCCTAGAGTGGGTTGCGCAGTAGGAGGCAAAACCATCTGTGGAGCACCGGGTGGCTGAACAACAGCAGGAGGTTGAACAACAGCAGGAGGTTGAACAACAAAGGGTAGAACAACCTGGGGTAATGGAGGCGCAGTAGCACCCTGCACATAAGGGGGTGGCAATCTCAGTAAATGAGACATCAAAGGATCTTTTTCAAGGTCTTCAGTCACTTTCGGAGGACAAGACGGCAAGGCCGGATAACATTTATCTATGGCCATGCAACGCTGTCTATCTAAAACTTCACTCACTCGATCTTCCTCGTCTGCTTTAAACTGCCTAGCAGCTTGTAGTACTGACATATTCTTATCTTTCCTATCTCTCTTTGCTTGCTTAATTTCTCGCTGTTTGGCTTCCTTTTGCCAAAGGCGGAAAGAGTCAAACATTGCCGGCCGGGCTTTCTTCTTAAATAACGCAACTTCCAGATTATCTAAAATATTTAATTCAAAACTACCATGTTGGGGCCATCGTAAGACACCATCCTTTCTAGTGTAGCGGACCCATACTTCATTATAAGTAATAGGACCCACTTCGCGTTTTGAATAGAGCTCATAAGTCGGAGTTCCAACCGGAGGTATCGGGCACGAATCCTCTAATCAGGAATCCCTGTTGCAACCACAACTAAACCATTTCCTAATTTTGCTAAGACCCGGCATCTTACAGCTCACTAATCTAGCTTCAAACTTCAAGGGGTTATCAACTATCGATACACTCGTAAATATACGAGCCCCTCGGCTTCAATTTTTGCAAAAATCAAATCAAAACTAAGATCCAAAACAAAGTCGTGGGAGCGACCCACTTATACTTAACCAAATATCTGTCATACCACCAGAAGACCGTCTATCGTCTCGCTCTACAAAGGATCAATCAAGGGTCCAAGACAGGGCGACAGTCAGGGCAGCAGTCCTTCGTAGCCGTCGGAAAGCGGGAAGCCTCGCAGAAAAAACCTTTGGTCCACGTCGACATGCAGGGGTCAATGAAGTGGCGATGTAAAGTGTGTGTGGGAGAACATGGCGGCGGCTAGTTGAGCCGCGGCAGCGCTCTGTGTATGGGCCCCGGCATTGGTTGATACCGGGGAAATATACATGCCATATCAGTGATTAACTGTACACATTTTTCGCGCAGTTTGGAGCTCCGCTATTCCGCTTGGTGTGATCTTGGACAAACAGCATTCTTACCTTCCTTTCTTCTTTGAGCAGTGGCGTCTCCGTGCCATCTTTACCGAGCCTAATGTGTTTGGGGGAGGAGCCCTTGAGGACTGCAGCGTCTGAGGTGGAGGAGCCGGGCGATTGTGCACAGGATTATGTGCGACCCGTAGTAGTGACTCGGCAGCCGGCAGCGCAGTCAGCAGTACAGTCGGCAGAGCAGAAATCCCCGCATCCATCAACGGGGGGGGTGGATCTGGTCGCTGGCCGCCCTGGAGCTTAGGAGGGGTCGCCGCATCCGAGGTGCTTTACTCGAGCGGCGTTGTCCAGCAACAGCTACAGCAACGGCACAGGTGGAGCGACGCGAGGTGGGGGAGACTTTGGAGGAGCAGCCCCGTGCCCAGCAGCGATGTCAACTCAAGCACCACACCGAGAACAACGAGGGCAATACCGGTGGTAACAGGGGCTACAGGGCTGAGGGTAGTAGTAGTGGCGGTGAAACTGAGAGTTCGAGTTTGGTTGGGTCGCCAGTATCAATATCAGCAGCTATGGGGGAGGCCACTCGGAGAGGCAGAGGCAGAGGAAGGGGGAGAGGGCGCACAAGAGGAAAAGGCAAATGTGTAACAAAAAAAATAATAATAACAAAGACATTGCCAAAGCTATTGACCCTCTAAAGGTTTTTTCAGTTCAAAACCTTGGTCTTAAAAGCACAAATGCAAATGCAAATGAGGTAAAAGACCCAACTAGTGTCGATAGCGAGGGAGGAGCGTTGTGCACAAGTGCTTCTCCAGGCACTAATACCAACACTAATGCAAACACAGGAGCATCTGACAATAAAAAACTGTCGACGTATTTAACCGCTCAAGTTAAAGCGAAGCGGGCATATACCCCAAAGTCATCAAAAAAAGCTAAACCAAAAAAATCCGCTACTGCGTCTAGAATAACCCCCTCACTGCGCTCCTATTTTAAAGCGGTGCCTCAATTGGTACTATTGGGCAATAACTCACCCCCCGCCTCTCAGCGTCAGGTGGTTGGCGAGCCTATCTCGGAAATACCAATGACCACTATCGAAGCTGAAAAAAGCCTACTCATGGAGAATACAGTCAGTACGGACTATCCTATTTTTGATCTTACACTAGATGGTGTGGAGGTCTCCAATGATAATAGTACTTGTACCATTGTTAAGGGTAATAACGCCAGCATCGAGGATATGGGCAAAAAAGGCAATGGCAGTAATTTGGCTTCAGGGATCTCCCTAAGGCCTGGAGAGACAGCTCAAGCTGACCTTGACCTTGAGGCTTTGCATGTGCCAAGTGAGTTGTTGTTGCCACTGTCTTCCTCATTGGTCCTGGCTCCTCCACTAGTTCCTCCACTGGTTCCTCCACTATCTCTCGCTCCTCCTAATGTTGCATCTGCGCTGAGTTTGCAATCAGTCATCCAAGATGTTGGTGCAACGACAGATGTAAGGGCTATGGGAGACTCTGACACTGCCCTGGACGCAATTCAGGTTTCGAATACTGACTTGGTTACCACTCTCCAGGCCTCCTTTCAGGCAATGTTTTCAACTCTGGCCGCAGACATCAAAAAGGGCTTTGAGACCTCTGCCTCAAATCAAGCTGACATCCGATGTTTCTGTCAATCTCTGGATAGTAAGCTCGGTGCCCTCACCACCAGGACAGAAGTTCTGGAAGATTCAGTCACAGAAGTGAATATCAATTTAGGCGCAACAAAAGCGGAAATAGTGAATAGTGAATCTTAGGCAGGAGAATCAGAGTTTGTCAGACAGGATGGAGACATTAGAAAACCATGCCCGGAGGAATAATCTGCGCATTTTGAATATACCGGAGGATAAAGAGGGATCAGATATCAAACAATTTGTGGTCTCTCTATTAAAGGAAGCACTGCGGTTAGAATTGAATGAACAGGAAATAGCCTTAGATATCCAGCGCATTCATAGGGAGCCTTTCCGAAGGAATCCCCAGAGAGTAAAACCCAGAAAGGTCTTGGTCAATTTTCTCACCTACTCAGTCAAGGAAACTATTTTGAACATTGCGCTGAAACAGAAGGTGGTTAACGCTAAGGGTTTCAACTTCCAGATTAGATCGGATTTATCCAAAATCACACTCGATAGACAATGGGAACTGGGAAAGAGATTGGAAGCCTTTAGAAGTCAGGGGGCTGTTGCCCAGTTGGTATTTCCGGCAGCATTGAGAGTTATGTACAAGAATACCATGCATAACATAAGATCAGTGCAGGCTGCGGACGAGTTTTTGCTGACTATGGGTAGGGGGGAGAAGTCTGCTAAGTAATTTATGACCCCCACATACTACCTAGGTATCTAATAGTTCATTTTGCTCCCTTCTTAGGTCCTGACCTAGTTAATCTAAGATTCTGCAAAATAGCATAGACCCCCCGTTGATGCTTATATAATAAAATAGAAAAGAGAAACTAGGAGATTCATAGATGTATATAATAGTATAGTATAGAATAAATGGTGGTGGGAACTAAGGAATTAAGGAACTAAGGAAAAGAAAAGAAGGGAAAAGAGATGAAAAAAGGGAGAAAGGGGGAAAGAAGAAAAAAAAAGAAAAAAAGGGAGAAAAAAGGGAGAAGAAAAAATAAAAAAAAGGAATAAGGCCCCTACTAATGTTTAATACATCTCTGTTTTACCTTGTGACAGGCCTGGTCACTACATTCACCATATTCATTTAAAGGTCATATTGTAGGGTGTAACTTCACGGAGGATAGAGTAATATCTGTTAGGGACTTAAGTTTCTGTTTTGTTGATACCACTTTCTTTCTTTTTTTTTTGGTTATTGTCCCCAAATATTGTGTTGGTTGGTCACGGCAGGGGCCCATAGCAGGGTGCTATCTCTCTGGTTTTCCAGATAGATAGAGTGGGGGTTCTCTGAGGGAGGGGGGTTTTGAGAGGGAGGGGGGTTAGGGGGGGTGAAAAAATTAAAAACTGTCCTCTAAAACGTCCATTAAAACATCCTAGAGAGGAGAAAGACAGATATAGGCTAATTCACAACTTACATATGGAAGTATGGCAGGATCGGTCTCTTGTTCTCACATTCTTTTTGCACATGCAGGAAACTCTTTACAATGTATAAACTCCGTGTTTTATCCTGAAACACTAATGGACTTCGAACTTGTCCAAGAAGAAATATCATTATGCAATATTTACGAGACTCTGCTGCACAAATAATAGTGCTCCAGGAGACACATTTGGCAGAAACCGAAATACAAACTTTGTTGGCAAAGAATAAGTGGGTAGACTTTGGAGTTGTTACATCACAATCATCACATATCAGGGGGGTGGCCATCCTCTTTAAAAAATCTATAAGAGCAAGGTTGGTTTCCAAGCAGGTGGACCCTTATGGAAGGTGGGCTATAGCCTCAATTATTATTTCTGGTTCACCACTTACTATAGTAGGATACTATGGCCCGAATCAGGATGATCCATCTGCTCTAGCCACACTCTTTTCACAATTATATCTATTCCCAGAGTCGGTCATCATGGCAGGTGATTATAATGTAGTCTTGGATCCTGTGTTGGACAAATCACCTTCCAATAGGGCCATAACTTTATCTAAGACTAGGACCTTTTTGTTGGATTACATGAAAGCTCTAAATTATAATGACATATGGAGGACACTCCATGGGTCTCAAAGGGGGGTCACATTCAGGAATTATAGATTTCACCATCAGTCTCGAATTGATTTTATTCTGATCAGTCATACTTTGGTTAAACAGGTTAAAGCTGTGTCTCATCTACCTTTCCATCTTTCCGACCATACAGCCATTCTGCTTGAGCTTGAGGTAGGGTCAAGGGCCCCCTTGAGAAATTGGTCTTTTGACAGATCAATCCTTGCCTCTTCCGACATTATTGAGGCATTAAATCATGAAGTTAAGCTTTTTTGGGAAGTTAATCAGGGCTCTGCCCCACCTGGCATCGCATGGGATGCGTTTAAAGCTACACTAAGGGGTTATCTAACCAATAAAACTGCATATAAAAGCAAGATGCATAGGGAATCTGTAGCCTCGCTCGAATTAGAGATTGTGGGTGTCCAAGCAGAGATCGATAGGTACCCAGCAATACCAGGGACCTCATTAGAGGATTTACAGGACAAACTGACAGCTCTAAAAGGAAATCTTTCCTCAGTCCTGAATGCACGGGTCCTGGAGAGATGGGAGGCTAGCAAACTAGCCCACTTTGAATACGGGGAAGGTGCGGGTAAGCTCCTGGCCTGGAAGGCGAAGACAGATAGGGTCCGAAATAATATTAGCTCCATTGATAAGGATGGAATGACACACTCTACAGATGAGGGAATTAGTGGAGCTTTAAGGTGCTTCTTCAGCGAAATATATCGGGAAGATAAGAATATACAACCCACACAAGCAATGGAATGGTTATCGGGGATTTCCCTGCCGGCCCTACTATTAGAACAAAGGAATGCTCTTGAGGGCCCTGTCACAGTGGAGGAAGTACGCACTGCTATTTTTAAAAGCAAAAAAGGCAGGGCTGCAGGACCCGATGGGTTACCATCTGAAATATATAAAGCAACCTGTTTATCAATTCTTCCTTACTTAACAAACCTGTTTAATAGCATCCTACTGGAAGGTGCTTTGCCCCCCACCTCATGGGATAGGGCCTCCATAACCCTGATTTTAAAACCGGGCAAATTGGCAACTAACTGTGGGTCATATAGGCCGATTTCAATCCTTAACACAGATTACAAAATTTTTGCATCTGTTCTTGCAAATAGATTGGGAGGAGTGGCGAATAACAGAACCCGCCAGGGGTGTCCCCTCTCCCCCCTTTTGTTTGACTTGTATATAGAACCCTTTGCACAATTAATTCGAGACAATCCTAATATTAAACCTTTTATTTTTGAAGGGTGGGAGCGAAAAGTCGCACTATACGCGGATGATGTTCTCATCTTTTCGTCCGAGTTGAGCTCGGCATTTTCCACTGTAATAGCCATTGCAGAAGAGTATGGGGCAATATCCGGTTATGAAGTTAATGCTGCTAAGACCGATATCATGGTTTGGAATCATGCTGTGCCGGTGGCAAGGGCACAGCCTAGTTCTATTTTGAGATATCTGGGCTTAAATATCTACACGGATATCAATAAGATTGCCCCTTTAAATTTTGTGCATGTGGCCAAGGAGGCTCGCAGATTGATGAGAACATGGTCAGCTCTACCAATTTCCCTGATAGGTAGGTCCAACCTGGTTAAAATGACTATTTTACCTAAGTTCATGTTTTTGTTCAATACTATCCCTCTTTTCTTTGATCCACACATGATTGCAAAATTTCAAGCTGAAATAAACACATTTATATGGAATAGTCATACACCCAGACTGGCTTGGAAGAAGATAAGACGCCGCCGAGAAAAAGGGGGCCTCGCAGCACCAGATCTGCAATATTACGGTTGGGCCTTTCAATTTTCTCATGTTAGGAGGCTTTTAAAGACCCCTAATAACACGGGTTGTGGGAAACTATTCTCAGCACTTCTTAAGGGGGAAAAAGTTAGGCCTGCGCATTTCCTGTTAAAGTTTGGTGACCCTAAATACTTCAAGAAGGTTAAGCTAAAGATATTGAGGGACCTAGCTAGAACATGGGGTAATTTTAGACGTGGACTCAAATTGGACTATCATCATAGCAGGGCTCCACTTTGGGACTCTCCAGGATCCCCATCCTGGTTCTTAGATAGTTTAGCTTTACCTGTAAGAGAGGCCGGACTTTCTTCATGGGGGGACCTGTTTGCTGATGGTGTTTTACTTTCATGGGAGGCTCAGAGCTCAACAATAGGAACCCGTTTCTCAAGATTCAAATACTTTCAAATTCAAAGCTGGGCTCAGGCTTATAGTCAGGTTAGGGGCAGATTTAAAATAGGAGGTGAGAGTAATCTGGTAACCCATCTGATAGATAAACCACCTTTCAAAAAAGAGATCACATTTTGGTATAACCTTATGATAGACGAGACTGATGGTGAATTCCTGCTCCCCCATTCGCTTTGGGAAACGTATATCACCAACATTGATTTGGAGAGCTTGTGGCTAGAATCGTTTAAAATTATGGGGGACACTGTGAAACCTTCGTGGCTTCGTCGTAACCATCTGTTCACATTGCACAGGGCGTACTATTCCCCACTACGTTTATCTAAATTCTCCAATAACGCTCTGATTGCCTGTCCCAGATGCGGTTTGGTAGCCGCATCAGATATCCATATGTTTTTTGAGTGTCCATTCATAACAGCATTTTGGAATGAGGTCTGCATCTCCCTTTCTTTAGCAGTAGGATCCCAAATTAGCCCATGCCCTATTCTAGTATTTTTTGGTATTCTACCAGAATATGTGGCATAGGTAATAAAAAATTGGTCTTCTATGGTTGTTTGCTGGCTAGAAGAGAAATATGCAAACGTTGGAAAGATAAGACACCTCCTCTCTTTACCGAGTGGCGGGCTTCTATGCTACAGACGTCAAAATTGGACATGATTAGGGCTGGGAACCAAAATAAGAGAAGATTTTGGCTACTATTGAATTGGTAATCATGGATCGGTTCATCATGGTTTTTTTTTTTGTTGTTGTTTTTTTTTCCCCCCATGTCCAATGATTACGCTGCTTGGAAGGGTCTCTGTATTTGGCCCCTTTTTGTTATATATACCCAACAAGGGCGGCTTCAGATACTAATGCGGGTTGTATACAGCAGTACGTTAGCCTAGATGGTACCATGTGACGATTAAATGGTTGATGTAGCGCACTGCGGGATATTCTGGTATGTACCACTATAATCCCCCACCAGTAAACCTGTGTCAGTGTTTCCTGCATCTCCTATATCTTCTCGTTACCATATGGTCACCAAGGGCGAATATGAGGACAAAAAAAAAAAAAAAAGTCAAAGGACGATCCCTGGACAAGTTAATATAAGAGAATCCTATAACACTCACTAGCAGTATATAATCAAAATAATATTGGGATCACTGATCACAGACTAATTTGTAACGTTCACAGTTTTTTGATTAAAAAACATATTTATTAAAATTTCAGTATGAAGTCAATTATACTGAAAACATAAAATATTAAAAAGAAAATCTTTTTTGTACCAACACACCACAATATGCAATAAAATTAAAAACAAAAGGACATTATCATATTAAACTATACAACACAAAAATTGAACAAATACACATTTTCTAAATAGACAACACACTTTTCATCCTTGAAGAAAAAGATAGACGAAGGAAAGGAGAAAACCCCACATGCAGGAAAAATACCTAATATTTTAACAGATAATTCAATTCAACCGCCTACAAAATGATATACTAAGATTTCTGGTATTACAATATGCAAGATATCCAGAATCCCAGAGGCTTGAATTTCATATAAGGACAAAAAGCGTCGACGCGTTTCGGTGTATCAAACCGTAGATATGGTTACACCTTCATCAGGACAGTTTCATTTGGGGTCATCTGGTTAAGTAAACAGATATCCTTGCTGTGTATGAGAGAATTATTGGTCAGTATAAATAACAACTTTTCTTTTTTTTGGCAAAATCTTCAAATTAGATTGCCCTAGGCCAGTTAGCAACATTTTTCTTAGCTACATCTATACAAGTTTTTGTTTAACCGCTACCTTCAAGTACTCTCATTACATTTTTTATTATTGTTTACATCAATAAAGTTGTGTCACTTTCCCTGTGCTCCATTACAATGTAGTCGATGACCAGTGCTCTTTTCACTAAGCTAATGATATCTGGCGGGACTACTAACCTTGGAATAAGGATGCTCGTTATATATGGCAGTGTAGATCAGTTTTCTCACACCGCCTCGAGTGGGATGGGAACAGTTCAACCTTCACTCTAGTCCGATCTAGTGACAGAATTAATCCGTATATTAAACAACATACTACTTATTTTAACGTCTCCAGTTTGTAATGTCTAGATATTTAAATCAAAAAGTTTGGCATTACCGTTTTTTGATGAAAAGGTTTTGTGAAATATTTCTTCCTTCGCTTATTTGATCGAACTCTAGGTTCCCTGGTAATGGATTATTTCCCCAATTTTGTTGCGTGCGAGAACCCTTAATCAAGAACAAAGGAACCTATTTAGGTGCGCCTTGCAGTTAAATAACATAGTTCGACCGTCAATGAAGTGGCGGCCTTCCTCCAGAATGTCCTTACGTGGCTCCTCACGATCCTCGGGCTTGGACCGGTACCGCTGAAGTCGCCCCACCGTTGGGCGTCAACTGACGAACCGGGTTTTAGAACCCAGCGGTGCCAGGGGCACGCCCAAAGTCTTCGGGTTCTCCTGTCTTGGCAAACAGAGACACGGAATACTTCTAGGTGGCGTCAGAGATCAAATTTATTAGCTGCAGCTAGTAACAGTAATTCCAGCAATACAACATGGTGTACAACTCCAGAAACTGTTCAATTTTCATAGAGCAAGATATCAGTATTTATACACAATATTCTCATTATAAATGTACACCCACTGCGCAAAATTCGGACCAATAGGACACATTTTCTAACTGAGTATCACATTAACAAAAACCCAATCTACAGTAACCCAACCCAAAAGTTAATTATTAGGAATGTCCCAAATTCAATTTCCACAAGCCGGACAAACCCATAATTGAAAGCACTACCCATGTAATGAAAAGTTGTAAGGAAAGAAACAATTCAGATGCTGATTAGGATAAGATATGTACAACAAGGGGTGGTGATGGACAGAGTCTCTGAATTAAGCAGAGTACTCTCACCCAGTCAAGAGATCAGGGCTAGATCCAACACCGTTTTTAAGCTCATTGCACCATCCCAGTTTCAGAACCTGGCTTATGCAAATTAGTCTGTCCCTGGCCCAGTGCATCATGGGAACAGGGCAGACCAGACTACAAAAGCCAATTCTTAAACTGGGAAGGAAACAAGCTTCCGGGGACCGGTTTCTGGCATTACAGCCGTCTTCGGCCCGGCTTGCTTGAATCCTGATGGTGCAATGAGCAAGGGACTCACATCTGAGCATACCCTTCCACGCTTAGGGTGGACAAAATTATTTACAACAAGGGGTGGTGATGGACAGAGTCTCTGAATTAAGCAGAGTACTCTCACCCAGTCAAGAGATCAGGGCTAGATCCAACACCGTTTTTTAGCTCATTGCACCATCCCAGTTTCAGAACCTGGCTGTATGCAAATTAGTCTGTCCCTGGCCCAGTGCATCATGGGAACAGGGCAGACCAGACTACAAAAGCCAATTCTTACACTGGGAAGGAAACGGTGTTGGATCTAGCCCTGATCTCTTGACTGGGTGAGAGTACTCTGCTTAATTCAGAGACTCTGTCCATCACCACCCCTTGTTGTAAATAATTTTGTCCACCCTAAGCGTGGAAGGGTATGCTCAGATGTGAGTCCCTTGCTCATTGCACCATCAGGATTCAAGCAAGCCGGGCCGAAGACGGCTGTAATGCCAGAAACCGGTCCCCGGAAGCTTGTTTCCTTCCCAGTGTAAGAATTGGCTTTTGTAGTTTGGTTTGCCCTGTTCCCATCATGCACTGGGACAGGAACAGACTAATTTGCATACAGCCAGGTTCTGAAACTGGGATGGTGCAGTGAGCTAAAAAACGGTGTTGGATCTAGCCCTGATCTCTTGACAGGGTGAGAGTATTCTGCTTAATTCAGAGACTCTGTCCCTCACCACCCCTTGTTGTAAATATTTTTGTCCACCCTAAGCGTGGAAGGGTATACTCAGACATGAGTCCCTTGCTCATTGCACCATCAGGATTCAAGCAAGCCGGGCCGAAGACGGCTGTAATGCCAGAAACTGGTCCCCGGAAGCTTGTTTCCTTCCCAGTGTAAGAATTGGCTTTTGTAGTTTGGTTTGCCCTGTTCCCATCATGCACTGGGACAGGAACAGACTAATTTGCATACAGCCAGGTTCTGAAACTGGGATGGTGCAGTGAGCTAAAAAACGGTGTTGGATCTAGCCCTGATCTCTTGACAGGGTGAGAGTATTCTGCTTAATTCAGAGACTCTGTCCCTCACCACCCCTTGTTGTAAATATTTTTGTCCACCCTAAGCGTGGAAGGGTATACTCAGACATGAGTCCCTTGCTCATTGCACCATCAGGATTCAAGCAAGCCGGGCCGAAGACGGCTGTAATGCCAGAAACCGGTCCCCGGAAGCTTGTTTCCTTCCCAGTGTAAGAATTGGCTTTTGTAGTTTGGTTTGCCCTGTTCCCATCATGCACTGGGACAGGAACAGACTAATTTGCATACAGCCAGGTTCTGAAACTGGGATGGTGCAGTGAGCTAAAAAAACGGTGTTGGATCTAGCCCTGATCTCTTGACAGGGTGAGAGTATTCTGCTTAATTCAGAGACTCTGTCCCTCACCACCCCTTGTTGTAAATATTTTTGTCCACCCTAAGCGTGGAAGGGTATACTCAGACATGAGTCCCTTGCTCATTGCACCATCAGGATTCAAGCAAGCCGGGCCGAAGATGGCTGTAATGCCAGAAACCGGTCCCCGGAAGCTTGTTTCCTTCCCAGTGTAAGAATTGGCTTTTGTAGTTTGGTTTGCCCTGTTCCCATCATGCACTGGGACAGAACAGACTAATTTGCATACAGCCAGGTTCTGAAACTGGGATGGTGCAGTGAGCTAAAAAACGGTGTTGGATCTAGCCCTGATCTCTTGACAGGGTGAGAGTATTCTGCTTAATTCAGAGACTCTGTCCTTCACCACCCCTTGTTGTGGATAAGATATGTGCAAGGAAACAAAGTTAACGAGGTCATGAACATTGATTAGCAATCCCAGACAAGAATCAAACCAAGGGAAATTGGCTTAGTGAAGGGTGAGTTGCAGGTGAAGAGGTCAGCGTCCTGCAGTTCACTCACAAGTCAAAAAGGGCAAGTTAATATGTACATGGACAACGAAGCCCATGCAACTTTGTTTGTTCGTTTACTTCCAAGGCCTACGTGAGGGCAACATAAAATGGCGTCTCGAGCAACGCAAACAAAATGGAGTCCGGTCCCGAAAACCACGGAACCTCACCACCAGGCCCCACTTAAAACAATCTTAGTAAGCTGGTCAATGACCAAGGGAACAACTGGGATCAGTTAATCCCCAGTGTTTGCATATCACACATCTGTGCATGCCTCAACCAAGTGCACTCCATTTGAGGATATGTATGGACGGAAGATTCCCATACACCTCAAAATCTCAGAAGATGATACTGTGGGTCCCATGCTCCTTTCAGAGGATGCCAACTGTGATGTTCTGGTTAAATTGACAACCATCCATGACACTCCGTTCAACGGCCAATACCAATATCCACTCTGCCCAGGAACACCAGAAGCATGCCTTTGATCGCCGACACAACAGCAGCATCGATATTGCTGCTGGTTCCACTGTTTATATAAAGTGTCTGTTCTGTATTCATGACATGTGTACAAAGTTGGAACCACGCTGGATTAGACCCTCAACAGTTGTGGAATCCTTGACCAAGGGGCGAGTTTAACAGAACAATAAGACTGACAAGGTACTGAGCAACACCTACCATGCCAGCAACCTTAATCTTTACCAGTATGCAGAGGCTTCTCCATTACCCGAGTCCCCCCAATGATTATCCTAGTGACTCTGCCGATGAATGCCGAAAGGAACCCACTACTAAGTTCAGGAAGAAAGTATCTTATATAACATGTGCATTTGGTAAAGCGCACAATTACCCGTAGGTGCCCTGGCGATGAACAGATGTTTATTGTTACTAAACTCAATGGTACTCATTTTATCAACCTCAGATAGATGAAATGCTGAGTGGACCAGTCGTGATTTGAACCTGTAACCATGAGGTCAAGCACAGGCCCCTGCAGTGGTTGCTTTAGTCCACTGAGCCACCAGACCCAGCTGACTTAGCACCACACTTGGGCCTTACTTTTGGTAAGGCTGTAGACTTTAGAAGAACAAGGGACCTTTGACCTTGTAGAGAAGTGTGGCTCACTGGTTAGAGGAGGCAGACCTGGAAGCAGAGGTCAGCCCGGGACCAGGGTTCAATTCCCGGCTCGGCGGGGTCTTGAGTCCTAAAATGTCCATGGACTCGACAATTTTCGCTCCGGTGCCTAATCGATTCATGGGTTCACACTCTGCAACTCTGGGCAATAGATTGCTTAATCTCCACAACGGCCCCTCGCGGCGGGATGCCTGGCTTTCACCTTGCGGATACCCTGCCGGGGTATCTCACAGGGAAATACCAGGACGGGTTCCCTAAGCAAGCGCTTAGAAACCAGTGGTGATTTGCGCTATACAAATCCATTTACATTTACAACCACGGGGTATATATAAAACCAAAGGTGATGGAAACCAACTTCCGGGCCATCAGCTACATCTTGACAGGATCAGAAAACAACCTCTACCTTCTCAGAGCTAAATTAATCACCACATGAAGATTGTCTTGACTAAAAAAACTACAGGACTACTTGAACCAATATTTGAATGCATATATAAACCCCTCTGGCATCTCTCATGATAAGAGTCTGGGCAACAGAGCTGAGATCATGGCCACAGCGAATCTATTGCGTTGTGACATCGTCATCCACACAAAAGTCTGACTACATGGATTGGTAGACTTATTCCACAAGCTTCAATCTGCATTAAACAGAACATGCACTTTATCTTGAAAACAAGCATGATCATTCTGATTTTATCGGTGTTGAACTTTGAACATTTATACTTGAGCGAGCATTATAGTGTGTTAGATATGTACTTTTATTTTAAGGTGTTCACACTTCAGAGAAGTATGGTATGGGATCCAATCTTTGTGGAAGTTTATTTTTTCTGATGAAAGTATTTCTGGTTTAAGCAATCAAATTCCATATGTTTACAGTTTTAAATACAATGTTGAAAAATTTACTATTTCGTGTACATCGCTCAACGCTTGATATCATGGGGGTATGGTTTGGCCTAGGCCCTACCATACCCCAGCGTATAAATTGGCCCAGGCCATAATATACCCAAGTATAATCTAGCATAGGCAGTTTTAACCCCGGGTATACTACGGCCGGTTACACCGGGACTTTCTCTGGAGGAGTGCTCTTTAAAAAGACAATATCTCTCCGCAAGGAAATGCTGTGCAAGTGGTCTGTTTTCTTATTTCTATTCGCAGACTAATTGCTGCTGCTCACAGTGACAGGATCCATGTGTTTTCTTACTCTTTACTTCACATATATAGGTTTCTTTGTGATTGTTTGTTGTGGTGCATCCACATGTATGTTTTGTTTTACGGAGGTTTCATATTAGGCGGGCGATTGTTGCAGTCATGCAGTATAGCATACTGTAATTTTCAGCCTCTGCAAACTTTCGTTCTACAAAAGTGAAGCCGCAGAGGGTATTAAAGGTGGATGGTGCCTTTTAAAAAATGTAAAAGATTATCGGTCCTCCACTAGGCTCTCACTGCACTCCTGTTGCCTAAACTTCACAATACTGCATAACGTGTGCACACTTTCCTGTGTAGATCAGATTTAAAATGGGAACTATTGCTCTGTGCACTCTGCGGAGAGGCCAAGGATTAAATGTGCAGCTTTGTCTCACTGGCAGGCACAATAAGAATTTCACAATGCCTTCATCTTAAATTCCAAAGTTAATAAATCTTACCCCACCATGAACACTAATGCAAGCCCTTAACATCCAGGGCTGGGAATCAATCTCTGGAGCGTTCTGCCCAATCCTCAGTTGACCTGGAGCTTGAGAGCCACCACGCTAGTCAGGATAAGCCACGGTTTTGGTAAAAGCAATGGGGGGGGGGGCTTTCGTTACATGCATAAAAAAAGTGAAGTATTTTTCTTTTGCGTTTTCCTTTCATTCAGAAGACAATGGATGCATTTTTCTTTTACATTTGGCACTTCAGAGGGCCTGCTGTTTTAGGAGGACACACAATTCCCTTAACTCCTTACAGCCTCATTTATTGCTGTTTAGGTCAAGAATAGGGGAGGAAGAGGAGTAACAGTTTCAGTTTCATACGTCTTTATTTCGACTATTACATCATAAAAGACATCAATTAAAATACATACATGATTCATAAAAATTCAGTTAATAACATAATTAATCCAACATGTTTAAGAAATTAAGAAATTTCCCCTAGTGTCCTCTAAAGCATCAAGGGTTCAATAAAACAGAATTAAACAAATTGAAAAGACGTTCTAAAATAGAAAATATTTATCTTCATCACATTAAATAACAATTGTTAATCCTCATCTGATTAAATAACAATTTAGTTAATTAACAATTGGGTGCCTAGCTCTAATAATCCATGCCCACCCCAAACATTTGGCCACGCCTATAGTCACCCACTCTGAGGTATTAGATCTTAATACCCAGAGGGATTCCCTACACACCTGTGAATTAATCCTCCTACAAATGGGTTTAAGCCATTTGCACCGCGGGGCAGAGTAAGCAGGGCAGACAAAAAAGAGGTGGCCAATGGATTCCCTTTGTCCGCTACACCAGGGACAGGACTCATTTTGTTGACCACGCCATTTGTATGTAAACGCCCTTACCGGTAGCGTACCAACTCTAAACTGATGATAGAGTTTTCGGACTAGACTTTTGGTAATGCTATCCCAATATAGCTCTAAGCAGATGTCAACCTTATGAAGCAAAAAAAGACCTGTCAGGTTAGTAGACTGTGACAACAAAACATGTTGGTCTTTTACAGTTGCCCAGTATAATAACTTACATTCTTTTTTCGTCGGGAATACGTTGTTTCCCTGGTCTGACCAAAATAGACTCAAGCCCATTTTTTTGTAGGATGGACTTCACTTCCCGAAACCATGGAAGGTTTCCTGACCCTATGATTGATCTCAGATCCAAAATTTCATTAGCAAATAAGATCAATTCTGGGGTGGACCATATACGTCTCCACAGAGCAACCATCCTGTATCGAGCTAGATCTCTAATGCAGTGACAGCCCATATCTAATAGAAGGGGGATGATAGGCGTAGATTGTGGAAGACTAACCAAACTGAGCAAGTACTTATTTTGAATTTTTACCAAAGGTGCAAGATCCACAAAACTCCATATATCCGCTCCATAAAGGATAGCAGAGCTTATTTTAGCATGGTATATTTTTAATGCTGGTAGTATCGTTTTGGTTTGCGAACATCGTTGCTCCTTTACAAGACACCCCATTAAACGGGCACATTTTGAACAGAGGGCCTTGATCTGTGCCTTCCATCGCAGCCTATAGTCTATAACCACCCCTAAATAGGTCATAACACCCACTTGTTCTAAGTTGGTGCCATTCATACTGACTTGACTCCGTTGTGGTTTATTTTTCGTTAAAACCATAAATTTCGTTTTGGACACGTTGATCTCGAGATCGTTAATTTTGCAAAAATCCATAAATTTGTTGATTGCGGTCTGTAGCCCCATTTGTGTTTTTGCCAAGATCAACGCGTCGTCAGCGAAAATAAGAAGGTGAAACTTTCTCCCGCCTAAAAGTGGTGCATCTGTTGGGGTATCTGCTAGAAACTGCACTACTTGATTTATGAAAAGACGGAACAGGGTTGGTGCCAGGACACAACCCTGCCTTACACCACGGTGTTATGTAGTCAGCAGTCTAGTGGTTGGGGGGTGGAGCCAGCTGGGGTTGAGGGGAAGAGGAGGAGCGTAAGGGGATAGAGTTAGTTGGGACAGGGACACTGAAGGAGGTATCCAATAAAGCTCCTACTGATACATATATATTTGTCTGTCATCTTTGGGCCTAGACACGACAACTGGCGACGAGGGTGGGATTGGTGTGCCTACCACCCACAGAACCCTGCAGGAGCGTCCCGTCCCGAGCAGCATCCAGAAAGAGAAGCGGCGCTGTGCAAAGTGAAGCTGCCGCCTGATGTGAGAGGCCAGCAGCAGGTGACCCTATCCCCAGTCAGGCGACTGTGAGGGAGCCAAGAGGAGCCGAGGTAACGAGCGCCAAGACGCTCGAGAAAAGAACTTGTTTGCGCCAAAACGCGACTCACGCCTAATGCGTGCAAGTTGGCACGTACTGAAGAAGCAGAAGTCGGGAGCCCACTCCGACTCTGCCTGCCACCCACAGTAACTCGGGATTGCCCTGACAGGGAGCGCTGTCCCTAGGAGGCCTGCTGACCCGTGCCAGTTAGCGTGGTGAAAACGGAGCACAAGTGGCACACGACATCGAGGTCTCACCCCCGATGCGTGAGATTCGGCATAGCATCGCTGAGTGAGCGCGAGAGTCCAAGAAGCAAGGTGGGAGCCCACCCCAACCCTACCTGAACGTGGCGGCAGTGGCACGAGGCGTGGAGACCTGGAGAAGTACTGCTGTCCCCGAGAGCGGCGGCCGGTGAGTCCCGACTGAATCGGTCCTGGTTCGAATGAGCATAGAGAGAGTCTCGTGTGTGGTGAGACTTCAGCAACGGTGGCCATTTTGAGGTCAGGCAGCCATAAGGACAGACCCCTGCAACAACATAAACAAGCACGAGTAAAGTTATATAACATTGACTAAAGACAATAGTAATCAATTGACCAGAGCACCTGGGCCCAGGAAATGACCAGCCAATTAGAGTCAGAGAAAAGGGTGATAAGCACGTGATATCACGATGGTGACTCCGAATACATCCCCGCAGCGAAATGAAGTTAAGCCCATTGTCACAGGTGTATCGCATCTGCAACCCCTGGAACCCTTGACACTGACCACGGGAGGAAGCATGGGCCCCAGGTGGCAAGAATGGCTTGAAGACTACATTAAAGGGTCCAAGGTAACAGTTGATTAAGAAAAATTGATTGCCCTCCGCAACCTAGCAGGTCGGGAAATAAGCAAGATAATCAAGGATCTTCCCCCTGCAGATGTTGGAACATATGATAAGGCGCGTGAAGCCTTAAACAAAAAATTCCTCCATAAAAGAAATGTTGATTATGAACGTCACTCGTTTCATCAAGCACGCCAAGGAAAGGACGAGGCAATGAGTGCGTTCATCACCCGACTGCGGCGACTATCGAGACACTGAATTTGACAACTTCTCAACCGATGCCACCATAAAATCGCAAATCATAGACGGATGCCACTCGGAAACCCTCAGGAGGCGGCTACTAAGGAAACCTCATGAACTAGATGACATTGAAGAAATGACTCGCGTCTACGACCAGGCCGAGGAACTTGCCGCCAGCATTGAAACAGGACGCAACGTAAGTCATGAGCAGGCGCGTCGTGTCCAAGCCAGCGGCAGCAACCGACGAAACTCGAAGGAAAAGCAATGGAGACCCCGACCGTCATCTTGTCAAAGGCACACTGAGCACCGGAGACGAGACCCTGGGCGAAGAGAAAAAAGGCCGGAAAAGACAAGAAGATGTTATAGGTGCGGATATGACTATCCACATGCAGATGCCTGCCCTGCCATGGGTCAGCGTTGTAGGAGATGTGGGCGGACAAACCATTTCGAAGCGATGTGTGGGGACTATCACAAGGAGAGGCGAAGCGAACCGACGAGGTCATCTCGTTCCAACACCAGACAACATCACATAAGGGCTGTCCAAGGCAAAGCTACATTGTCCTCAGGCTCGTCACACTCCAGCCGAGAGTCACGCAGATCTCGATGGGAGCGGAGATCACCATCCCGAGACTCCAGATCATCATCCAGAGACTCCGAGTACACGGTGGAGTACGTGAATATGATTGCAGAACCCGACCAGCTCAAGAAATATCCACGCCTGGATATAAAAGTAGGGAATCATGATACCAAATTTGTGCTGGACAGCGGGGTTTCGCTAAACTACATCCCGGTCATGGAATATGAGAGAATGAATCCTAAGCCACCACTAACTTGCGCACCGGTCCGAGTTTTCACTTGGATGTCTAAGAGGCCGCTCCCTTGCTTAGGAAAATTTCCAACAGCACTCAAGCATGACACTGACCATACCTGCGGTCATTCATGTCATCAAAGGCCCTGAGGCGGATTGCCTACTCAGTCTTCCAACTGCAGAGCGTCTCCGCCTCGTTGAGATCATATTTAAGGTCAGTGATGGCCAGGACATCGCCAGCAAATTTCCCAGGCTGTTTCAGGGGCTAGGGAAAATGAAGGGATGCCAAATCCATCTGCACATCAATGAACAGATCAGACCTATGGCACAACACCCTCGACGTGTACCATTTCATCTACAAAAAGCTGTGGATGATGAACTCCAAGACCTCCTCTCAGCAGACATTATTGAACGGACGGATGGTCCAACTCCATGGGTATCGCCAGTGGTCATCGTACCAAAGAAAGGCACCCCTCACAAGGTGAGACTGTCGACATGCGCCTACCCAACACGGCAATAGAAAGGGAGCATCATCCTGGGCCACATCTAAGCGACATGATTTCTGCTTTGAATGGGGCGAGGGTGTTCTCGAAGCTGGATTTGAACAAAGGCTATCACCAGCTGGAGTTGGACGTCAAGTCCCGCTACATTACAACATTTGCGACTCACTTGGGACTTTTCAGATACAAGCGACTGAGTTTTGGCGTGTCCTCGGCCGCGGAAATCTTTCAAGAGGCAATCCGTCAAATCATTCAGCACGTCCCTAACACGCTAAACTACAGCGACGCTATCCTTGTGTATGGCTCAGACGTTCGTGAACACGACATGGCCCTGGATCGCGTCTGTCACACCCTGCTGGACGCCAACCTGACATTGAACAAAGATAAGTGTGAGTTCCACCAGTCCACCTTGAAATTCTTTGGTCACATCTTTTCAGATGCAGGGATGAAACCGGATCCAGATAAGATAGCCATTTTGAACAACACCAAGAGCCCACAAGATGTTAGTGAATTGAGATCGTTTCTAGGGATGGCCAGCTATTGAGCCCGTTACATCAGAGACTATGCGACCATCAGCCATCCGCTTCGTGCCCTCACGAAACAAGGCCAATTGTTTGACTGGACGCCCCAGTGTGAACAAGCGATCAGAGAGATCAAGCTGGCAGTGGAGTCCGCCGACAACCTCTCATACTTTAATCCTCGACGAAAAACTGAGATTACTGTGGATGCCAGCCCTGTGGGGTTTGGGGCGATTCTGGCACAATATGACAATGACTCTGACCAGAGACGCATCGTTGCCTATGCCAGTCGCAGTCTGTCTGATCCCGAAAAGGCTTATTCACAACCTGAAAAGGAGAGTCTTGCAGTAGTGTGGGCATGTGAACATTTTCATGTTTTTATCTACGGCAAGCACTTTACCCTGATCACCGATCATCAGGCATTAGTCACTATCTATGGCAACCCTAGATCCAAGATGCCTCAGAGGATTGAGAGATGGGGCCTAAGACTCCAGGAATATATTTTCACTATTGTTCACAAACGTGGGAAGGCGGAGAACCCGGCTGACTACATGTCACGTCACCCTCACGCATCGTCGGACTCCAAGCCCTCCATTGCTGAGGAGTACATCCACTTCGTGGCGGATCAAGCACTGCCACCTGCCATTCCCATGGAAGCCATCAGAGAAGCCACGGCGCAAGAAGTCGTCTTGCAGAAAGTACTACGTCGGATTCAGACCGACCAGTGGAGACATGACTCGAAAGGAGACTACAATGATCCGACTGTCAAGCAGGAATTGCAAGCATTCCGACACGTCTGTGATGAACTGTCCGTCACCATGGATGGAGTGATATTGCGAGGTCAGCGGATCGTTGTTCCTGGTCAACTACGACAAGGCATCAACCTTGCTCATGAAGGTCACCGAGGAGTAGTGTCAACAAAACGAGCCCTCCGGGAAAGAGTGTGGTTCCCCTCCTTGATCAGATGGTGGAGTCTACTCTGGGGGATTGCCATCTAAGCCAGCTGACCAGCAAAGGGGATCCACCGGCCCCATTACAAATGACCACCTTACCCGACGGAGTGTGGCAAGAACTCGCCATGGATTTCTATGGACCACTACAATCTGGAAAATACGTGGTAGCCATAATTGATGAATACTCACGATTTCCCATCGCGCAGTTTGTGCCATCCACAAGTGCCTCTAGCACTCTCAAAGTGCTAGATGAAGTGTTTGCAGCATGGGGTGTCCCCAGAGAGGTGAAAACAGACAACGGACCTCCGTTCAATGAGCACGAGTTCAGTGAGTTTGCAAAGCACCTGGACTTTAAACACAGGAGAGTTACACCCCTCTGGCCGCAAGCAAATGGCACCATTGAAAGATTCATGGCCACGCTCAAAAAGACATTTCAGCAAGCCACTGCGGAAAAGAAGGACCTGCAAGCAGCCCTCAATGAGGTCCTTAGAGCATATAGGACAACTCCTCACTCAACCACCGGAAAGTGTCCTGCAACACTGATGCTGGGGCGCCCCATGAGAAATCGCATCCCAACCTGGGAGGGGGCCTTGCGGGCAGTGTCACCACTCCGCAGCCATCAAGAAGTGATGACAACTGATAGTTGTAACAAGGACAAAATGAAATCATATGCAGATGCCAAGAGGAGGGCGAGATCTCCATCTCTGCATGAAGGAGATAATGTCATTGTCAAACAAGACCAACAAAGAAAGACTGTCGTTTCCGAGATGAACATTTGCTGGTCACCCAACAGAAGGGCACCATGCTAACGGCGGAATCTGATCAACGAAGAGTTACCAGAAATGTATCACATTTTAAGAAATGCCCTCAGGACATGAAAGGAACTTTGGCGAATGCAGCTGGGGCACCTATCCCTGAAGAGTCTGACCAAGGTGACCAAGAGAACGGGAATCAGATAAGAAACCCTCTGGTAGAGGATATGACTGGAGCCATGCCTATGCGACCCCGCCGAGACATCCAACGACCGAAAAGACTCATTGAAGAATTCTGATATGGCACACTGTTCTGTTATTTTGTTAAGAAAGTGGGAGATGTTATGTAGTCAGCAGTCTAGTGGTTGGGGGGTGGAGCCAGCTGGGGTTGAGGGGAAGAGGAGGAGCGCAAGGGGATAGAGTTAGAGCAAGGCCACTGAAGGAGGTATCTAATAAAGCTCCTACTGATACATATATATTTGTCAGTCATCTTTGGGCCTAGACACGACACACGGGTCACTGGGAAGGGCTCTGTCACCTGTCCCTGCCTACCCCATCTTATCCTAGCAAAGTTGTTCTCGTGCAGCCTTTCTGTTAACTCCAATAGTTCTGGTGGCATTCCCATTTTCCTCAAAGCATCCTACAGCTTCTCTCTAAGGACAAGGTCGAACGCAGATTTGAGGTCCACGAATGCTGCATAGATAGTACCCCCACCTAAAAGCACAACCTTCCAATATATCAAATTAAATCCAAACACTTGGTCGACTGTGCTGGTACTTGACCTAAAACCTGCTTGCATCGGGGATAAAATATTTTCCTCACTCATCCATGCCTGAATTTTGGCAAGAAGCATTCTTGCTATAACTTTCTGCAGGGCATCTATAAGGCTTATGGGGCGATAATTCCCTTGTAGAGACCGATCTCCTTTTTATAAACCGGTAGGATTTCGGCCCCTTTCCATGATTCTGGAACCCTAGCCCCATTGGCAATGGCATTAGCTAAAGGCGTTATATATGGTACCCAGTTTTGCTGATCATACTTAAAAAGGTCAGCTGGAATGCAGTCCATGCCGGGCGCTTTGCCCGCTTGGACCAAACTTAACGCATTCTCAGCCTCGGTACTTTCAAACACTAAAAGCTTACTTATGGGCTTCGGTATTGACGACAAGCCTTTCTCTACTTCATTTGTTGCCATCACCAGACCACTAAACTGTGTCGAGTAGTGCTCCACCCAATCCTCGGCAAAAACATGATTAGCAGAAGTTTGTGAGTCCTTGGACCCGCCCCATTTCACAATCTGCCAGAATTTAATCTGGTTGGAGGACAGGCTGGCCTCATACAAATTCAACCAGCGGCGGTCATCCCATGTTTGCTTCGCGATCTTTTGGACCTTCTTATAATTTGACCGTTCCGCTTTAATAGCTGATGTCATCCTAGATGTGATGCGCATATCAAGAGAGAGGACTAGAAAGCTAGTCCGAGTCCCGGTAGTTTATATGTGTTATGAAAAGAGACTAGCTTAAATATGACCAATATTGTTAGGACTCTGATTAGATTTGTCATGGGCACCTCGTTGGTGAGTTCATGAAGCCCTCACCCACCAACCTGGTTGGTGGCATGCTTCATCATCGGGCCCACCCAGTGACACCTAATGTGTCCCGGGTGTGCTGCGACGCCTGATTACAGTGGAGCAGGTATTTTACTGAGAGTGCAGTGTGAGGTGTAAAATGAAGTGCGAGTTAAAACGGCTTGGCGAGGGTCCCAGTACCAGAGGGTAAATTAAATTTTAATAACTGGGCCCCCGTCAGCGGTTAAAATAAGGCTTGGGGATGTTTAAGGGAGGTGAGTTACTACCTCCTACATCCATCAGTTGGTCGACATGTTTCAGCCAGTGCCTTAAACTAAATCTGGCTTTCCTCAGGACCTTTTTAAAATAGAGTGCAGTGCAGGTTAAAAAGGAGTGTAATCCAGGCTATGTGTTACACTCACTAAGGTGTTTCTCTAAGTGTGAGAGGGGGGATTCCCTTCTCATATATGCGCTTAGATTTTGCAGCCAATGCTTCCAGGAGTCCAGCGGTAAGGGGTTGACCAGCTTTTCTGGTCAGAGCCTGCCTTGTACCTGTTGCACCGTCCTCGTACTCCGGTACCGGAGTACGAGGACGGTGCAACAGGTACAAGAAAAGAAAGCTGGTCAACCCCTTACCGCTTCACTCCTGGAAGCATTGGCTTGCAAAATCTAAGCGCATATATGAGAAGGGAATCCCCCCTCTCACACTTAGAGAAACACCTTAGTGAGTTTAACACATAGCCTGGATTACACTCCTTTTTAACCTGCACTGCACTCTATTTTAAAAAGGTCCTGAGGAAAGCCAGATTTAGTTTAAGGCACTGGCTGAAACATGTCGACCAACTGATGGATGTAGGAGGTAGTAACTCGCCTCCCTTAAACATCCCCAAGCCTTATTTTAACCGCTGACGGGGGCCCAGTTATTAAAATTTAATTTACCCTCTGGTACTGGGACCCTCGCCAAGCCGTTTTAACTCGCACTTCATTTTACACCTCAAACTGCACTCTCAGTAAAATACCTGCTCCACTGTAATCAGGCGTCGCAGCACACCCAGGACACATTAGGTGTCACTGGGTGGGCCCGATGATGAAGCATGCCACCAACCAGGTTGGTGGGTGAGGGCTTCATGAACTCACCAACGAGGTGCCCATGACAAATCTAATCAGAGTCCTAACAATATTGGTCATATTTAAGCTAGTCTTTTGATAGCACATCCTAGATTTGTTAGCATTAATCAGGGAGCTATGGGCCTGACCGGTCTTGTCGTACTATTTAGTACCTGAAGAATCTCCACCTATTTTCCCAAATGTCCCTGGCTTAGTAAAGAGGGTTTTTAATTTATCAAACAATTGCTCATGTAAAGAGCAAATCTGCTCAGGTGAGCCTGAGTTTTCAATCACTAACCTGGCCTGTTATGCCGAAGATGACTTTGTGGGAAATTATATCAAGGGTGACTGGGTCGTCCAGGACCCTACACCAACGAACCCCATGACAATCATTAGTGAGGATGGCCTCCGCTGTAATACAATTTGTAGCGTTAAATCTAGCGAATTCCCCTTCAACTTTCAGCTTTAATACCAGGGGGTTATGGTCACTCTCTGGTCTCTCTATGATTACCATATCCTCTAGTAGTGACCAGAACTCTAGTTTGATTAAAAAAATAATCTCAGAGCTAAAGTATAATAATAAGAGGAGTAACGCATTTAATTCCTGGCTCAAAGGTAAGACATTTTCGTATATTAAAGGATTAATGTTTTTACTTCTGGTGAGTAAAAGAATGTTTGGAAATGGTTTTATTTCATGATCTTTCCTAGCATGTCCTTTTCGGTCATCTTTATCAGGCAGTATATCAAAAATGACTTCGGCCTGCCATTTTTAATAAGTGAGTCTCATTTTTGGTTTCTTCTATTTTAAAAGCAAAGTGGTTGGGGCAGTTTTTTCCTTACATGCAGAAAATGAAAGCTTTAGCTACTTCAGAGGGCCTGCGGCCGGTTTTTGGAGGACAATTCCTCAACTCTTACAGCCCAATTTATTACTGATTGGTACAATAATTGAGAGGAAGGGTAGCAAACATTTAATTCATGGTTCTAAGTTAAGGCATTTTTATACAATATATTTAAGGATTAATATTTTTGCTTGCTTCTTGTACTAGTTAGGGGTTTCAGTAGCAAACTTGGGGAGAGCATGTGGACTAACGGCTAGCGCAGTCGACCTATAAGCTGGGTAACTGGGTGGAGTCTCGACCGGGACGATCAACATACTGTGATTCTGGGTAAATCGATTAATCTCCCTGTGCTGAAGAAAAAAAATGATTGTGTCCATCTGTAATGCAACTTGTGCTCCTGTAAAGCGCTCCGATACCTTCGGGTTTAGTTCATGCTATGTAAAACTCCCAAAAACTAATTTTCTGCTCCTACATCTTTCATTTTATTGAAGAAGAAAAAAAAAGAAAAGGGCCATAATTTGCCTCACGCTTCTCTTCTCCTCCTTCCCGATGCCTCACTGCTCTTCTCCGCCCTTGTGCCTCGCGCTGCTCCTCCTCACTCTCCATCCTTGTGCCTCGCACGCTGCTCTTCTCCTGCCTCAGGCCTTGTGCCTCATGCTGCTCCCCTGTCCGTGTGCCTCACACTGCTCTTCTCAATTTCCTTCTGCCGCACTCTCCTCATGTGTGCGTCATGCTGCTCTTCACTTACTCACTCTCCTTCCTTATGCTGCTTCACAAACAATTCCAACCCACATAATTCCACTACATATGCATTCATGCACTCCATAACTCATGGGTAAAACATTGCCATTTACAAAGCCAAACGCTCAAATCAAACAAATGAGACCTAGTCCATTTCCAATTTTTGTTTACCATGTTGTTCAAAAGGTTGCACTAATACTTTACACATTGCCTCTTAAACGAAGTCCGACTGCTGTGCCAAGCTACCAGAAGGTGATCACACAATTTAGGATGTGTTGTGACTTACCTGGACTAGGATTGCGGCTCCTGCTGCTCCAGGTTGCAGACCTCTGCCAACCAGAAACCCAATTTTTTATCACCCACATGCACAACCAAATCTTTCAGCTACCTTATGCCTACTCAATATTCCAGTTTCTACCCCACCCTAAAACCTTTTAACTCTTATTCTATTGCACCAGACATCCCTCTGATCCACCAATAAGGGAAACCTTCCCCCACTTAACCTAAAACCATTGCTCCAAACCAGTTTAGCCACTCAGATTATCACACCCAATTCTAGCCCCTTTCTTCTTCAGCTTCACAACCCACCAGCCCTTCTCATTAAGACGGACACTACAAAATGAAGCCTAACACCACAACAAAATGAGACTAAAAATGTATCTAAACAAAATCTCACCCAAGCATCCTAAAATACCTACGTGCACCCACTCCAAAATACAACATAAGTTAAACCTCTACAAGCAATAAATATACCAATCACTCAGTACACAAACACTTTCATGTCGCTCATCCATTGCTGAAATCAGACAAATTGCCCTCATGTTCCACCCTTCACCCATACACTTTAAACATAAGCAAACTCCTTCACAACACTTCATAACCCAAGCCTACTTTTTGTGCAACTCCACTACCCATCTCCTCAACTTCAACCAGTCCTGCCAACAACCCCCCGCCCAGTGAAAAGAAAAAGCCTTTTGCAGGGCGTTCAGAGTAACTACTGCCAACAGAACACACCCTACAACTTCAGAGTACTCGCTCTTCTGCAGCACACATAAAAGTACCATATTGGACTTATCAAAAGTTAGGTTCTGTCAGTCAATAACGTACTCATGGCAGGAAGGGGGCAGGGGGGATATGGCACCAGTATGCCTTGAGTAGTTCTACCAGGGTATCAAACTGACAATCACAGCCAGAGAGTTGGGGGGTGGTCATCCATTTTTAAAAGAAAGAAAAATTAAACCAATCTAACCTAAATGCTACACCCCAACATCCTGGTCACTGGCCCAGACATACACAACCAACACAACCAACAGCCAATTCTCAATTCCACAGCAATTGTAGGCCAGGCCGTAGATGTCCTTTTCAGCGACCCACACTTCTTCACTATCCAAAGGATTACTCTGGTCACACCAATACCTGGTCATGTTGCCACTCCAGTCATTAAACCAGGTGAACCCCCCCTAGCCTTTGCCCACAATGCTCGCTCTTTAGGCTTCTTTCTTCTGCACCCTACTAGTCCATCTCATTCTCCACCAGTTTAAGCCCTGCATTTTGTGCGCTTGTTTGGGGACAGGGGGTGATGAGATTCCACTCTATACTGGTTTGCTCATGGTGACTGAGGTGTAGTACATTACAGAGAAGAGAAAAGTACAGCCCACTTGGCTATTGGCGCTCTTCACTTTGAGACAGAATGCAGTCTGGATAAATAGCACTTCTACCCAGGAAGAACACAAAAGCAGCCCTCCTTTGCACAATACTGATTTTATAGTTTTTTTGGTTCTTTGAAAATCAGCAGTTCTAGATAATGAACACTTGCTGTTGCTTACAATCCCCCCCGCACTGCATGCGCAGGCCCATTTGTTCTGCAAGACAAACCCATTGCTTTACTCTGCTAGTTTAAAGTTTACAACAAGCATATTGCTTAGAACAGAAATCAGTGATAATTTATACAGCGGTTGATGCTTACTTCAATGAAAGCTTAAATCAACTTTTGATTTATGTTCCAAAGCAAATCTGCTTTCCCTGGTGACAGTCCAGCTTGAATCATTCTACAACTGTAATAAAAACATGGACTCAAGTTTGTGGTATTCATGTTATTACACGTGACCGGTAATGCTGTGGGCAGTGGTCTCATTGCATGGGTTAGCACTAAACTGCACGGCAGCACCATGGTTAACATTAGCCCTCTGTTTGCAAGGTTTGGGTTGGTGCTGGCTGTTGAAATGAGAATGATGAAGGGGTTCAGGACCAGAGCCCCCATGGAAATGGGGGGTAGGCAACAGTTGGTTTCTCCTACAGGTCAGCGCCATAGGATTCTCCAAGCGTAAAGAGCTAAACCTGGGCTAAAGCCCAGTTGCGTAAATCTGCTAGCTTGAAACTGTCCCTAGCCTGCAACCCCTTCCATGTGTCAGGACCATTACAGAATACCCATTTAGGATCCAAATTCGTAACAACTGTTGCCAGGGCCAGACTGGGAAACCAAAAGCAGCCCTGGCAAACATGCTCCAAGTAGCACTGCTCCCTTAGTCTCCTTGTGAATCTCCCTTTCTGTCCCTCTGGTCGCCGAGCTCCACCTTTACACTCCCTCCCCTTCAAGCCTCCATTGCCTGTTCAAAGAAGCCTCAGGAAACTGGGAAGTTAGAGGCACCAGGACTCTCAGAAACAAGCCTCCAAGGGCTCCAGCCCACCGAGGAATGTTCGGTGGAAATAAAAGGCCTGTCCAGCAGACTGCTGCTCACTTCTGGTAAAGTGCCCTCTTCACAATAAAGGGAGCACATTTTACCCCCCCAACATACCACAAATATCACCGATGAAATCAAGTAGATGGAAGGGATTTAAGTGAAATACTTTTATTAGAAAAATAAATTAATGCCTAAATAATCAGTCCCTTAAAAGGGCCTGCTATACCACTGGTTTTTATTAATATAAATAAAAGTTAATATATAATATGCGAGTTCCAACAATTTCATATCTGCCATGGTCCTAGAACAGAGCAACAAAACAGATTTCCACAGTGCAAAACAACAAATGTGTTAAATCAGCAAAGCGCGCTCAGTTTTGCTTTGATTGCAGCCTCGTTAGCTCCTTTCACTGTGGCAACCTAAAAAAAAAAAAAAAAAAAGTGAGAAAATAAGCTACAAGCTATTGTAGACACCATCACAGCTCAAGGACAGGGCAAAACATACTCGTCTCAAATGTTAAGAATAAACTGGAGTATAAATACCCTTTGCGATACTATTAAAAGATGCTCTTAGTAGCTCACTTCAGCCAGGGAAGTGAGAGCGGGCAATTTTCTAGAGAAGACCATATTACAATCCCTCATGGAAAAATTGGTATGGTAAAAAAAAAAAAAAAAAAAAAAAAAAAAAAAAAATTATAAATCTTGCGGTTTTCCCAATTTTTGTTCAGTCCTTACACATCCCAATGGAGATCTGTAAAATTGAAATTTTTCTAGTGATTTTGTCCCCGTGAAAAAAGCAGTTTCTTTGCATAACCGGCCACACCCAGCGGCCTCTGAACCATCCATCGAATCAAATTAGCAGAAGGGTACCTCAAATATACCTGCACCAGACAGCATTGCAGCTAAAGAGTCAATCCACAATACAGGTATTTTAATTTGCATTGCTTAGTGTGGAACTTAATTCCAGTTTTCTACAAGAAACAAAATGTTTCAGCTGATAGCAAGGTTCTTAATTTGCTGTCTAAAGAGCTTCAAATTCTGATAGAAAAGCAGAAAAGCAGAAATCCACACATACCTTCTTAAAATCCTTGATGAAAATGAAGGTGGGCATTGCTTCTATTCTGTATCGTTCGGCCAACACCTGTTAGGAAGACACGACAATATAATGCAACACATTAGTTTAATGGTAGACGTAGTTCTAATTGAAATGACAGTTTCCCGGGAATGCCATGCCTTCTAGACACCCGGCGAAGCAAACCACGACTCCAGGAGTCACCATCTGCACCTGTAGCATGCCACAAGTTCAGATGCAGTTACCGCCGTACATTACATTAGGTTAATGGAGGTTGATGCTAATGTATCAAGTCGTGGAGACTGCCAAGTCAGCCAAGAAAAAGTGATTCAAATGCTCAGGTTATAGAAGCTAAATTTAACCCTCTCGTTAATTCAGCCATTTCGCCATTCAGACAGTACCTGTGCAGAGTGACAAAAAAAATAAAAAATAAATGCTTTTCGGAGAGTCTCAAAACTGCTCTACTCAATTTGGGAATCCAGAGAAGAATAGTTCTAAACCAAGACCGCGAAAATGTTAAACTAAAAATAACTTTAACTAAACGCAACTCTACTTTGTTTTAGCCTGCGTCAGATTTCTCTGGCTAAGGGCTAACAAGTGGCAACACCAAGTTAATACCACCACTATCCTTTTCAATCGAAATTAACAGACTTAACATGTTCACTTCTGAAATTCCATAGTAAACTAAACTAATATACTACCCAAATAACTGAATAACATCCACTACTCAAATTACTTCATATTTTTTTACTATACTAATTTTCAACAGTAATCCTTTATGGGTTCCAGAGTGGCGTGCTACTCGCCAGAAAACCTTTGTCCTCCTTTATCCTTCTGCTATCATTCCAAATCCAAATAACTGACTAACCTATCCACCACTTAAAATGTACTTGCATGTTTCACTATACTAATTCAACACTAATCCTCTATGGATCCTGGAGTAGCATGCTACTCGCCGAAAAAGCGCTTTGACGCCTCGTCAGGGGTAGTAGGCGCTATATAAATGCAATTACAATATTGTATCAGTGTTAAGGGCTCCGTTTCACTTACCGGGTTGTCATCAACATCCACTTTCAGAAATACTACACCACGGTACTCAGTGCTGAACTTCTGCAGAAAGTATAAAATGAAAAACAAAGTTATGCACGTCATGGACACTCCCACCTGCTAAGAAGCATGCATCAAGCCACACTATACACTTCATACCTTTGAACATACGAATAAAATCATTTCATGTATGGCCTTTATTTACCGTCAAACACCAGCACGAAGTAATCTGCACACGGGACGAGTAAATAATTTCAGAATACTAAGAAACCGACATGCACGAACTGATGCAGACTTAAGACTAGCCGAAGTTTAACACTTAATCAGTTCAATTTTTAAAAAAAATGCATGGCAATCAGATCACAGTAGAAATGGCCCTTTTAAGATGCAGCATCTTTGTGCCTCTAGTGGTTAACAAATTAGTATTGAAGTTTGACTTTGGGCGCACTTAATAGCATTTGCATCAATTGGGCCTCCTTGTCCAGCTCCAAGTACATGTGTGAATCGACCCTTCAGCTAGCTGCTAGTACCTGGTAACGACCAATAACAGTGCACTACAGAGGACATGCCTATGAAGTGTAGAGTCCAGTCCTCTTTCTCTGATCAGTACCCAATCCATAAGTGGGCTCTACCTACTGGTGCCCCCCACTTGCAGAAGAGTAAAATGAAGGTTTCACGACTGAAAACATAAGTATGCGGTCCTGCAGGACACAGGAAGGACACCATTGGAAGTGCTGAAGAAATGCTTTGAAATCTTGCTGCCTTAAATGTCTACAGCATAAGAGCATGAAGGTTTGCGTCAATGTAGCAAGTGTTTGCTGAGAGAGCAAAAAGTCCTCGAAATACAGAAGTTAAATTCAAAACATTGATAATTAGCATGGGAGGATAGATCTCTGCATCTATGGATTGCAGAATTCTTACAACCTTTAGGCTATGGATTGCAGTACCTCTTCCCTTCTATCCAAAACTCGTTTTTACCACCTTTTATTACAAGTAACTGTCACCACAACTAATCTATGAAACAGCAGCCTCCAAGGCATGCTGCCATGAGTCAAAGGCTTTAAAGAAACTGAGGACCCGGCAGATTATAGAGAACGATCCTACCTGCATACAAAAAAAAAAAAAAAATCCACTCAAAGAAAGTCAAAAAGGTTTATTGCGTAATTAATTAAAATCATTACAATTTCCACATGTTAATGTTATGGTACAAAAAAAAAAATGCTTACTAAAAAGATTACTCTTCATTTGTTAAAAAGATGTAACAGTTTTAAAAAGGGTTTCCTCCGGGGAGACTCCCACCGGCGTTAGGAGGTCAGAATGTTTTTACATGTTTGTGCAAGGATTACCAGTCATTGGGATCAAGGCAGCGTTAATTAACCCGCTTCTTTCACCCTGTCCTTGTTCCACAAGACTCAGGCGTTTTTTCACTTCTTCCACGAATTTTGTTCCCCGGCATGCCAAAATAATTGAGCTCCCTCCCAGCCAACAAGTTACCGCTTGCCTGCAGGTGTGAATTTTTAAATCATTGCAGATCTGTTTTAGTAAATCGATGACGTACCAGGAGAGCCGGACAGACACAAAAAGTGAGCTAGTGATTCTGTTTTGTAACCACAAAGTCTACAACTCTCGGTCTGGTGGTTACCTTTCCAGGATGGTACTAAGTCCTTCGAAATATGCATACCCATCCTATAGGCTGTAAAGGCTCCTTTTATGTGCACATTGAAGTGAGATGTTAAGTATGCATGCGGTCGTCCAGCTTTGAAGGAGTGGATTATGGTCCAACCATGTCGCCGCTTGAGAAGTAACGCTTTGTCATCTTGGAAAGATTTCATCCTTGCTGCCTTGTTGGCTAATCTACTTATGGTTGCTTTATCCGTCACAGACTCCCATGCTCCTTCCAGCCCCAGCTCTATTACGCAGGTTTTCAAATGTTTTCCCCAAGAGCACAGGGTTCTCTTCACTCCTTGATTTTTTTATGGCTTCCCAGTTTAACCAATCCATTGAATCCGGATCTGCAGATCTTAACTTGTGACAGTTTTATGAAGCCGCTCATGCTCTTATATTTCTGGTTTTGCAGACCGAATTCCAGCCTTACTTGCGGGGCTGAAGCACTCTTTGGAAGATTAAAAACTGCTTTATAGATTTTGGTTTGGAGCTCATTTAGTAGGTCTATTTCCTTGCCACACCAGGTGACGAGACCGTAAGACAATGATGGTAAGATTCGTGCCGACATGACCTTCAAGAGGTGATTGTAATTCGGGCAATTCATTTTTGTTTTTAGCAACCGATAAGCAAAGATTAGACTTTGGGCTTTTGCGCGTATTGCAGTTATATGCTCAGTTTGTTTTGCTCCCTGGGATATCGTTACTCCGAGGTATTTGTACGAACCTTGTTCGTTCACCTTCGTCCCGTTGAAAGTCCAGGTGTAACTAAGTTTTTTTGGGTCTACTAAACGGACCACTTTGTTTTTTTCTTTGTTTAAGTCCAGACCTTCTTGTCTTAAGTACACTGATAAGATGTTTAAAGCTCTTTGTAGACCAACTGGGGTTTTGCTCAGCAGGACTATGTCATCTGCGTATTGCAGACAGGGAATTCGCTGGTTTGCTAATGAAGGAGGGTGCACTTCATCTGTGTCCAGCACGGCTGTGAGATCGGAAAGGAAAAGATTAAAAAGGGTGGCGCTAAAAAACACAGCCTTGTTTTAGGCCCTGGTAGGTTGGTATGTCCCTTGTTGTGTAAGCTCCGTTTCCCAATTTAACCTTTGCCCATGTATCTTCATGCAAAACTTTTATTGCCTGTATTAATTTTGTTGGCGTCCCCCAAAGCTGCAATTTACCCCATAGACGCTCTCGGTTAACTCTGTCGAAGGCATATTTGATGTCAACAAAACAGGCATATAATCGTGCGCCCTTTACTGCTGTTCCATCTATTAATAGTGACAGGCAAGTTAAGTTGGTAATTGTCCCCATATTCCGCCTAAATCCTGTCTGGAACCAGGGGATTCTGTGAGATTCTTCGATCCAGTCTTGCAGCTTTAGGAGGATACAAGAGGCGTAGAGCTTAGCTTTCACGTCTATCAGCAATATGAGTCTGTAATTTGTTGGGTTGCCATGGTCGCCATGTTTAAATATTGTGTGCATCACGTTTCCCTTCCATGATGCAGGTACCTGTGTGTCATGATAGATTTGGTTAAACAGTGGCGTTAGGATTTCTGCCCAGAATTCCGGGTCATGTTTAAAGATGGCGTTGGGCAGTCCATTCAGGCCTGGTGCTCCTTCAGCCTTGAGATGATTTTACAGAGTTCCACTCACTCATAAATGTGGCCATAACAATCCATAACTTAAAAATATATACAAAACGTTAAGACACCTTGGATAAAAGCCAGCAACTTGCAATTTGCTGTAATTACACCAGTTATTCATGTGTCAAAGGAAGTAAATTCCACAGACTTATCTAGCATATAAAGTGCAGAGCATAGTGGCAAAACACAAAATTGGTACAATAAAGTGCCTACAGCTTCCATCACAGGATAAAACCTTTTAGTTAAAAACTTTAATGATTTTAGTCTACTAATAGCACTTTAAGACATTCATGGAGACTCTAGCGGTTTTAGATACACTAGGGATCTAGAAGTTCTAATCCCCGTTAACAGTCTGAATTGACAATATTTGTGAGGTAAAAAAAAATATATATAATATATATTATATTTATTTTTTTACACAAAAGAATGTGAAATGAAACAGGATATCACATGGACATATCAGAAATTGAGGGCTCAAATTGACCAAGCGGGAATCCCAGCACCCGTATCACTAATCCTAACCTGAACCTGGTGATTAGTTTCCCCATTTAAAGTGCAATCAATCCACTAAACGTTTGGCTCCAGGGATGGAGCAGAAGTGTGAATCTCCATATACTTTGATAGACCGTTTATTAAAATTGTGGTCCTCCCTCAGGGCTCTGGACCTTTCCTTAAATGTGGATTTAAGCTAAGATATATCCCTCTTCCATATGGTGGCAGGGTTTAAAGAAAAAAAAAAAAAGTCTGCCTGCCCAGGTTTGGAGTAAAGCAAACCAGTAAAATGATGCCACTCTTGCACATGAGGTAATCACAGATTGCTCTATTCAGTGAGACATGTAGATTAGCCTGGGTAGAACACTACAAGCCAAGGAGCCAGCTTGATGGTATCCTCACACTCCTACCCAGCTCCTAGTGTACAATATAGGTACAGCAAACAGGGGGGCACTCATAAGTGGCCAAAAGCACCCCTTTTTTGCTCCACCTGCAGGGGGCTTGTATTTGAGTATCCGCAAATGCGACGGATTGCGCTCCGCCAGCTCAGTGCCTTATGAGACTACTCCCACCGCCCGCTTTAAGCAGTCCAGGAAAGCTCATGTTGCTCCAGATGAGTCCACCATGGTCTTGCGCTTTACCATGTTAAATAGAAATAAACACTGGGATTAAAAAAAAAAAACAACGCACGTGAACGGATAGCAGGGCCACCCTTGCCAGGAGCACGGGGTCTAAAAGCAAGTGGCATAACGGTGGTCAGCGGCACTTTAGAGACAAGGTGCCAGCACCCAGTAATGCTTCTGGGGAAAGAAAGTTTGCTATCTCTTTACTTGTTACTACAACCGCTTTGTGTGAACGGTTCAAATTGAGCCTTCAAATGAGAACAAAATCAAGACTTTGAAACGTTTGTCTAGTGTGTGTTGGGGGGGGGGCACTTCCTCAGAACTGAAAGCTCGGTGGACAGCAACTCACTGGACGAGTAGGCAAGCAGCAGGTTATCTACTGAATCAACAAACAAAAGCAACACAATAGGTCTCGCATTTTTTAGTTAGAGCTATTGACGTTGTAAATGGCAATGTCTTAAGCTTGTGTTATAGAGTGGATGTTGTGGTTTGAGTGGAATTATGTGGATTGGAATGGTTAGTTGTGTAATGGTGTGGTGTGAATTTGTGTTTTGTAAATGTGGTATGATATGCAGTGGAAATGTGTATAGTAATTGTGATGGAGCACAGTGGTGTAAAGTTGTGTATGGTGGCACTGCTAGAGTAGAGTGGTAAAGAGTAGAGTGGTAAAGAGTAGAGTGGTAAAGAGTAGAGTGGTAAAGAGTAGAGTGGTAAAGAGTAGAGTGGTAAAGAGTAGAGTGGTAAAGAGTAGAGTGGTAAAGAGTAGAGTGGTAAAGAGTAGAGTGGTAAAGAGTAGAGTGGTGTGAGACATCAGCAGTCTTTAAAAACCAAAAAGTGTGAACTCAATCACTAGTTATAACTAAAATAAACAGCAATGCAAAACTAGTTATGGCTAAAGTTATGCCGTTTCTCCTTGGTGTTGCATGTTCGCTCGTTTCACCTGCATCCAGTCGAAGCAGGCCTTGTATGCTTAGAGTGGAGAAGTAGGTGGTCGTGGGGAAGAAGGATGTGTCTTAGTGGTCATTGGACAGAACAGCCGACATCAGGCCTGGGGAATAAAGTGTGCGAGTCTCAGCTGTTGTCTCAAAAACATCAAGTTATTCTGAGCAAATCACTTAAGTGATATCAGTAAGGTCATCGGAAAAACGGGCTTTTCCCCTAGTTGTGGGTACTACCGAACACGGAGACTGCTTGTAACAAAAACAGTCTGTGTACACGTTCACTTGTAGAAGCCCGTGTGTCTCATTCAGTCTTCACCCCCTTTAAAGTCTGGGGTTTACAGCCAGGGCATTTCACTAGTGAGAGGAGCTAAGAGAGGCTACCCTTAACATTCAGAACACATGCAGAGGCTGCTGCATCAGTGAGGAACGAATCCGGTCAGCTAAAAAGGTAAAAAAAAAAAGCTCACCAGACTAGACCTAAAAAGAACTGGTGTGCACTGAAGTAATACATGTTCAAGTGTTGGCGTCACTGAAATGCTTTTACAAGATTCACATGCTGCTCAAATGTGCTCCCTGGCAGCCCTGGGTACTCCTATAAAAGTTTATAAACTCCAGCACTTTAATGCTTGCTTTACTGTGATGGGGTAAACGCATCGTACGAGCAGAGAGAAGCCACTGTCTAAAGAGTTACAATGCCTTTCAGATGAAACGAGAGGGGAACTAGAAAAAACACCTTAAGAGGGGGGCAAATCGCCACCTGTGTTTTCTAGTTCGACGATATTCCCTAGACCACCCAGCCTATATTCGAATCGGGAACCCTCTTTTCTTGATTATAGGAAGCAAGTGGGGTGGCCTAGCCCAGCCACCGACAGGCCCACCCTTGTCCCAGGCATGTCCTGCATTGCGGGAGCACCAGGCAGACTTGGAGTACCTTGTGGTCAACCCTTCGCTACTTATTGAGGTGCCACCAAGTGCAGTGGATTGTTGGGCTGCTGATCCCATTTCAGGGGACAGGTGATGCCTTAGGGAGGTCAGAGCGCCCCATCAGATTCAGCAGGGCACAACACCAGACCTATTTGAAGTCTTTTACAAGGCAGGGGATGCCTTGATAACTGCGTCCCAACACAGTATTAAAGAGGGGCTTACTTACCTGAAACACAGGTGCAATCATTCTGCATGGCCCACACCAAGAAGCAGTGAAGTCTACGACGACCAGCTTCGAATGGGACTGCGCCAGGATGTCATCAAACTGAGCCTGGAAAAAAAAAATAACACACCAGATTGGTAATGTAATCATTGAGAAGTTAGAAAGACTTCTACCAATTACCTTTCTAGTTCATCTGGCCTATAGCAGCCATGACAGATGCCCGCCTCCTACCCTACACGGAGCACTCTCTAGCCAAGGTTCAGCTTTTGAGCTGCAAACAAGTGATCTGAGGAAATCACCCTGATTGCTTTACATACGAGTTTTACCCCAAGACAGATTGCTACCTGCAAGTTATAACAACGTACACTAGTTAGCATAAGGAACAAGGCCCTGGTGAAATTCAATACAACTCTAATCTTTTAGGAATTCACCTACTGCTAAATTATGGCACTCCACCGTGTGGTGCAATTACACCTGAAACAACATATTTGCTTTCAAGAACGTATAACCAGAAAATAAGTTCTTGTTTGCAGCATGCGTTTAGCACTACCCAAGGAGATGCATGTGAAATGAAACTTGTGAAAAGTTATTTTTATGTACCTTGCAGATTTTCACTTAATTATGCCAAAGCAAATTAAGTGAGTTTCACACACCCCAATGTTTGGAACCTCGAAGTTGCATGGAGACTATTCTACATGCCACAATCATGATCCTCAGGTCACTCCTGAGAAATGTGCAGGGACCCATGACATGCACCCCTTGTTCGCGGCCGAGCTCCGATATCTAGAGTGTGCGGTTTATTACAGACTTAACGAGGTCTTCTGTAGAGAAGCAGATGTTAGGGACGGCCTGAAGGACACTGCGTAAAAGCCACACTTGTGACGTATCTAATCAGTACACTTCCATGGATGACGTATCTAATCAGTACTCTCCCATGGATGACGTATCTAATCAGTACTCTCCCATGGATGAGCGTGATGGCAAACGTGTTTACTAAGGAGCAAGACAGACCAACTTGACACAAAGCGCCTAGCAGCAGAGGGAAGGTCAAAAAGAAACGCTTCAAATTGGCCATTGACTGGCAAAATATCGGATAAACTATTAGTCACACATGACTATTGGAACAGTTACATTAACTTAGTCACCTGCGGAGAATTCAACCCAACGCTCCTTAAAGCCCAGTGTGCCTGAAACTGACTGGAGTGTCACAAACACGGCTATGAACACGAAGATGTGGTTTATTACGCGCTCTTATTGGATTGGCAACAATTGTAACTCAACTTCTTGGCGTACTGCACACATTGCTTTAAACATTTTGAGCTCACGATCCCATTGACAAAGCCAAAACGAGTTGCTAGCCTGGAGAAACTTGGCAGCTGCGTCTAACAGCGGAAAGTGTGTTACGTGGAACGTAAACACAACCCTGTAGTGGGCACACTTGTGTAGCTCAGCGTAGCTGATTCAAAAGACAGTTCAAATCCATAAGTTTTTCAACGTTTGCAAATGTTTAATGAAGTTCAAGGGTTCATTATGCGAGGCGTTACATCACGCCATATGATCCATATAAAGTAATCCCATAGCATGTAGTTCAAAATATGCTCCGATGCATTTCGGACTCGTGTAGTCCTTTGTCAAGGAGCACTCTGGGAAGGATACAATGACATCATTTTAGATCAACGAGAAGTGGACCGTGATAAGATTGTGCACATGCGGTGAAGAGTGTGATGAAACAAAGTGAATACATGCGATTTAAAAAAATGAATACATGCGGGTTGTTAAAAAACGGGGATGGTTTCCTAATCATGCAGTTGTTGTGAGCGGTGTGAGTCCGTGAATTTGTGATCAAAAAAGCGTATGGGCGTGTTAAACAGGGGGGGCGCTTTTTAGTGCGTGCGGAAGTTTACAAAAATGTGAGGTTTAAAGATGTGAAAGATATGGCAGGTTTAAACAAAAGGTGAAAGGTTCAAGCGCAAATAAAATGAGTAAAGGGAAGTGTCTTACGCTTCCACTTCGATATACAGCTCACATCAGTGCTGCAAAGAGTGATAAAGCAAGCCATTAGCGGTTGTAAACGAGCAAAAACGATTTAACAGAACGATAACCAGAATCACCTAGCGGTGGTGGTGACTTACTGTGGAGATTCAAAAGAGGTGGACTACGTGTCTCGGGCTTCGCGTAGGTACTGCGGAGTTCGAGAGGAAGTGTGCGGTAATAGAAATAAAAAACAGACATCCCATTAAAGGAGGAGCGGCCATCTTGTAGAGGTGAAAGTGAAAACACCGTGAGGTGTGTTGCAATGGTGTTGACATAACCAGTAAAGTAACATAACCAATAAAATAACAATAACTGTAACAATAAACGTGCAGAATGCGGGTTCAATGTATCAAGCAACCTAATCATAGGTAGCAACTTAGTTCAGTCCGATCATTAAGCCCAAATGGCTTCAAAGATTGGAGTTTGTAAATCCACGATGTTTCGCGTTGTAAGAGGGTCTTATTATTGTCTCTGCCCTCGTACGGGGTGACCATTTCCAATACCAAATACTTCAGTTGGGCTGTGCTGTGATGCGCCTCATTGAAATGTGTGGCCAAAATCGACTTGGTGTTCTTAGTGCGGATATTAGATTTGTGCTCGTTGAGTCTGGTCTTGATTTTTCTGCTGGTTTTGCCAACGTAGACCTTTCCGCACGGACATTTTAGTAAGTAAATCAGGTTGGCTGAGTCACAAGTGGCATCTACTTTCAAGGGGATCGCAAAACCTTTCATCGGATGGTGGATAGTACTGCCTCCGATTACATTGTTACAGTTGTTACAATGATGGCACGGTCGTGTGCCAGTGTGTTTCTTCGGTTTGACAGTGGGTTTCGATAGGATTTCTCCAACGTTCATAGGTCGATTATAAGCGAAGATCGGAGGATCCTTAAAAAGATCCCCGAAATCCGGCTCAGAAGACAAAATTCGCCAGTGTCGTAAAATGATTTTTTTGTACGTCTTACTCACAGTGGAAAATTTGGAAACTAGTGTCAATCTCGGATTCACATCCTTTTTCTTGCTTTTCAAAGCTTCAGTTCTTGGGACGGTGAGTGCTCTGTCTTGCGCTTCTTTGACAATAGCTTCAGGATAACCTCTAGTAGAGAACCTAGAGGCCATCATCTGCATTTGAATGTCTCTTCTGTGTGCGTCTGATACAATCCGAGTAATTCTCAGCATTTGGCTGAATGGAAGGTGTCTCTTGAGGGAGTCTTGGTGAAAGCTGCTATACAGCAGGGTGTTATTGCGATCTGTTGACTTGCGGTATAAATCTGTTTCCATACCGTCTGTAGTGAGTTATGAGTACATCCAAGAATGTAATTTCGGTAGATGAAATATTCCAGGTGAATTCAATGCGGTCATCCATGGTATTCAGTTTGTGTAAAGCGGATTCCAGGTGCTCCCTGGAACCAGTCCACATGAAGAAGAGGTCATCAATGTATCGTGCGTATAATTTAAGGTTGTCAGTCCAATCCACGTTCTTTTCGATGTGATTAGCTTCAAAGTTGCCCATGTATATGTTCGCGTATGTCGGCGCGGCGCAATTGCCCATGGCCATCCCCGACATTTGTAAATACCAATGGTTCTCAAAGCAAAAGTAACTGTGAAACAAGGTAAAAATCATAAGTTCTAAAATGAAGGTTTTCAGTGGATCTGCGATGTCTGATTTCAATAAGGCTGATTCGATAGCTTCAATTCCCCCTGCATGGGGAATGGAGGTATATAGACTCTTAACATCAGCTGTGCATAGTAAGATTTGTTCACCTTGTTTGATTTCAACAGTGTTTAGTCTGTTGATGAAGTCAGTAGTGTCGCGAATGTAGCTTTTGAGATTTGTAACCATAGGTTGTAAGTGACGATCAATAAATTTCCCGGTAGGTTCATGAATTGACCCCCGTGTGGACACGATGGGCCTAAAGGGTGGATCCATTAAGTTCTTATGTATCTTGGGCAGCATGGTAAGAGTGGGACTTTTTGGGTATTCCACGGTCAAGTATCGCTTGGTTCTATCGTCGATAATGTCATTTACTCTGGCATTTTCAATGATGTTAAGTAGCAAAGTTTTAAACTCCTTAGTGGGGTTGCCCTCCAGGGGTAAATAAGTTTCAGCGTCGAAGACGTGTTCTCTGGCTCTACGGGTGTAGAGATCCGTGTTAAGAATGACGAGGGCGCCACCCTTGTCCGCTTTTAAACATTTGATGAATTGGTTGTTCGCAATATTCTTCAAGGTGTCATGTTCCTTGTTGGTGATGTTCCTGTGTTTGGTTTTATTGTAGTTGATCTTGGCGATGTCCTGACGAACTAGGGTTTCAAAATTGTCAATACTCTTATGGCTGCTTGGAGGCATATAGTTGCTTGTGGGTCGTAGGCCCAGTAGTTGGTCCGGTTTGGTTTCCACCATTGGTTCCAAAACTTTCTCAAAAAAGTGTTTAAGGCGTAGTTTCCTGGTCAATTTGAACGTGCTGACTTCTAATTCAAGTAGGTTCGTATTACTGGTTGGGATGAATGACATGCCTTTTTGTAAGGTTCTGATTTGATAAGGTGAAAGGTTGGTGTCAGAGATGTTTATAACTAACGATTCTTCCTCGTTTTGGGTTTGTTTTGAGGTTGACTCTTTCCATTGTTCTTTCTTGGATCTTTTGCCCCGTCGGGGTCGTCGGTTCTGTCTGGGCCTAAATCTAAAAAAGACTCCGCAGTAGTTGTAGATGAAGTGGATGCTTGAGTCGGTTGTTCTTTAGGGCTGGTGCGTTCCGTTGGTGGTTGTCTTGGAGGACGATTGATGGTGTCGCTGTCTGAGAATCGTGACTCCCTCTCTCAGATCCTTTTTCAAAGTACGGCAGCAGGTTCAAGTAGGGCGTAATCTCTCAAATACTCTTAGACACCCTAATATCCGAGATAAAAATATCTCCCCGGTCGCAAGCACTAACACAAGCCCAGCCTGCACCGATATATCCACTATACGCACTCGTACCCCTGTTATCCCTAATAAAATTAACGGTACAAACGGGAGTGAAAAATCTCAGGGAAAAAAACAAGAACAAGAACCAGTAATCCCCAACGACTTACAAATGGAAGAGGTGGGAGATATAAACATGCCTGCAACCTCAATTACCAGCATACCACAGCATGAAAAGCCAATGGCAACAGAACCTTCTCACATGATAGAACAAACGGAGAAACTCTTGGAAAAATTCATGGACAAAGTCCTAGGGGAAATGAGAGAGAAATTCTCAGTCTCAGAGGCTAACCAGAGTAAGATACAAGAGGTATGTGAGGTTTTAGACCAAAAAATGAACGCCCTCGGAGAAAGAGTGGCCGTAGTCGAATCAGCTGTGGAAGATCTCAGTAAGAGAGTTGATATAAACCAGAAAGAAATAAGAAAACTCAAAGAAAATGAAAGAAGCATGAGCGAGAAAATGGAATCGCTTGAAAACCAAGCGAGAAGAAATAACCTAAGGGTTCTTAACGTGCCGGAGAATATGGAAGGTACGGACATTAAAATTTTTATTGTCTCTCTGCTTGAAAAACATTTCTTATGGTCCAAGGAAGCCAATCTTACTGACGACATACAGAGGGTACACCGAGATCCTTTCAGGAAAAACAAAGACAGGAAGACACCGAGAAAAATCCTGATAAACTTTAAAACATACACGCTGAAAGAAAGACTACTGAGTGAAGGTCTAAAACAGGGTATATTGAAAGAAGACAATTGGTCTTTTAGGATTCGCTCCGACATATCCAAGACTACCCAAGACAGACAGTGGGAGCTAGGACAACATATGCAGGAACTAAAATCTCTTGGAGCAAATGTCCAGTTGAAATTCCCTGCCGCATTAAGGATAATGTGGAGAAATAAGATGCACAACATTAGAGACCCCAGAGAGGTAGAAACCTTTATTGAGCAAATAAAAGATCAACTACGATCTGAAACAGAAACCCAAGCAAGATGAACATCACACAAATTTAGGCGAAGCAACGAGCTCGAATAGGGCGAAGAATACCGCCCAAAAAGAAGAAGGGAGGCTTCCTCAGGGTGGGTAACAGGGAACCCCACAAAAAAACACAAATATTTTCTTTAAAAAATGCACGGGTGGGGAGCAAAATAGGGAAAAAAATTGAAAAAAAGTCCTCTGCGATAACAGTAAAAGTAATTATCGGGACCCATAGAACACGGAAAAAAATAAGATACCCATAACAGGAATGGCGACAAAATATAAACATTTTAAGGTACTCTCTTGGAATGTCAATGGCCTAAGGACACCTAGCAGAAGGAGAAGGATTCTTGAATATCTAAAGGAAGTAGACTGCGAGATAATCATCCTACAAGAGACGCACCTCCTAAGTGAGGAATGGGAACAAATAATGAAGAATCTTAGATGGGTTGACAACTATGTTTGCACAAACCAAGAATGCAATACCAAAGGAATAATAATAATCCTTAAAAAAATACTTAAAGCCAAAATTGAACACAAGTCAGTTGATAACAAGGGTAGATGGGCTTTTATTAAAGTAAGAATATATGAAAATACATATACCGTGGCAGGATATTATGGCCCAAATATAGATGACCCAATCCCCCTACAAAAACTGTACACAGAATTACTATCAACAACAGCCCCGATAATATTAGGTGGGGATTACAATATCCTAATAGATCCAAGTCGAGATAGACATCCCCCAGGGAAACACTCAAATCTCCCAAAAATGAGAGAATGGCTAGGTAATTATAAAAATGACCTGGGCTTGCTTGATATGTGGAGAGAGAAAGGGGATAAAAAATATCCCTACACTTTTCATAACAAAAAACTTGGTCATAGATCACGAATCGACTACTTCTTAATAAATGGTACAATACGAGACAATGTCAAGAACATAGAACATTTACCAGAACATATATCCGATCATTCGGCAGTGAAACTAACCATGCAAATAACGAAAAATAATGTACAACCAAGATGGACGGTAGACCGCACAATATTATTAGATCCACAGGCAGTAGAAGAATTAAAGAAAACAACAGCTGACTTCTTTATTGAAAACCAATCTGACACATCTAAACAAAATATCTGGGACACATATAAAGCGGTTATTAGAGGCAAATTATTAAGTCTGGGCTCACATCGAGCCAGGACTGCAAAAATGGAAATTGGAGGTATGGAAAAGGATATTAAAGATCTTGATCTTAAGATAATGGTGAACGCTTCTCCAGAAATAAAAGAATCGTTAGAGAAACAAAGGCAAGAACTAAAGGAAAGTCTAGTAAATCTCCTGGAAAATAAAGTAAAGTCTCGATGGGAAGCCAGTAAGCTATCTAATCATGAATATGGAGAAGGATGCGGAAAACTGTTGGCCTGGAAGACGAAAAAAGAGCAAACTAGAAACAAAATAATCTGCATTCAACGAAATAATATAAACGAAAATGAGGACTCCATAATAATGCAGGAATTTGCGAGCTTCTTCTCTAAATTATATAAAGAAGATGTAAATCCTTCAGAGGAACAGATTCACAAATACCTAGAACATATATCCTTCCCACAACTAACCGAAATAGAAAAAGAAGAGCTAAATAAAGATATCACAATAGAAGAGGTTAGAACCATTATAAAAGATCTAAAAAAAGGTAAAGCAGCTGGCCCGGATACCTTACCAAATGAGTTTTACCAGATTCTAAGAGACTCTCTGACGTCACCAGTAACAGAATTACTAAATCTAACGTATAAAAAAGGAGATAAAATCCCAGATTCCTGGAATGACGCAACAATTAGCATAATTTTAAAGCCAGGAAAAAATCCAGCAATATGTGAGTCATACAGACCCATCTCACTGCTTAATTGTGATTACAAAATTTATATGCAGGTCATGGCGAAAAGATTGGCAGTGATAATGACAAAACTGATAAATCCTGACCAAAAAGGCTTCATAAAGGGTAGGCAAATACAAGAAATCACTCATGAACTCTTTGCCGCAATAGATATAGCCATCGCAGAAAAAATACCATTAACCATAATCACTTTCGACGCTGCCAAAGCGTTTGACAGAGTAAACTGGTTATTCCTTAACAAAGTCATCGATAAATACAACCTAGGTGAGCACTTCGGCAACATGGTGGCAGAGATATACACCAAACCAAGGGCTAAAATATTAGTCAACGGGAATCTCACAAACAACATTGATATACAAAGAGGGACAAGGCAAGGATGCCCACTGTCGCCCCTGCTTTTTAACCTGTATATTGAAGCCCTCGCAATCTCATTAAGAAACCATGCCACAATAACCCCATTCCAGCATCAGGATTGGTCGAAAAAAGTGGCATTATATGCCGATGACCTAATGATTTTCACAAATGACTATAATAGTTCTTCGGACGCAATAGAGTCTACAATAATCAAATTCGGAAAAGTATCAGGTTATCTTACAAACCAAGAAAAAACCGAGGCAATGAGCTGGAACACTAACGTCAACAACCCATACACAAAAGAGAAAATAAAATACCTAGGAATCACACTGGTGAAAGACATTGAAAAAATACCAGAGATAAATCTGAATAGAATCGCCATTGAAACCACGAAACTACTCAAAGTATGGGATGGGCTACCTCTCAGTTTCCTGGGGAGATCAAATATAGTTAAAATGTCTATTGTGCCCAAATTCACTTATCTATTTAATACAATCCCACTAAGTTTCAAGAGAGATGCCTTGAAGAAGATACACAGGAAAATCACAAGTTTTATTTGGTCATCGAAAGGAGCAAGGATATCTTGGAAAAAACTAAGGAGACGAAAACATGAAGGGGGAATAGCAAGTCCTGATCTAATCGAATATTGTAAGGCTTTCCAATTTAAAAATATGAGACCACTTCTTAAGACCTCCCAGTTTTTCCCTGAATTTATGCAAATTATGACGGACAGGTGCGATCATTTCCTATATAAATTTGGACACCCAAAATACTTCAAGAAAATAAAATTGAAGATATTGACTAATGCAGTAAAAACATGGTATCAGGTTAGAAGCACCTTAAACATACCATACTATAGTACACATGCCCCTATCTGGGACTCACCAGGCACCCCAGAATGTTTAAAAGACTCCTTGGCCCTCCCTTTAAAGGAAAATGGAATTGTGAAATGGGGTCAACTGATGACAGGAAGCATCATAATCCCATGGAACCAGTTAGCAATGAATACAAACGAAACAGTGTCCAAATTTAAGTATTATCAACTGTCAAGCTGGGCAAAATCGATCACAGATAAAAAAGAAGGAAATGAAAATATGGAGAAAGAAATGCTGAAATCCCCCCCAATAAAAAAGGAAATATCCAGGTGGTATTGGGCTCTAATCACAACAGGAGAAGAAGATGTACAGATTCCGGAAACATTATGGAGAAATGACATTCTAGATGTAGATGTATATAACATTTGGACAAAATCACTGGAAAAATGTTGGTCTCACATAAAACCAGCCGCACTGAAGAGAAACCATCTTTTTACAATACATAGGGCATATTGGACCCCTAAGAAACTATCTAAATTCAGAGGTGCCTCCGTCAAAGCTTGCCTAAAATGCGGTTTGGAAAGAGCAAACGATATACACATGTTTATAGAATGCCCCATGATAGACACCTTCTGGAAAGAAGTGGGTAAGATGATATCATTGGTTCTGGGAAAACAAGTAAATGTGAGTATAAATCTTATTATCTTTGGGATTGACTTAAATAATGAATTAGTTAAGTTAACTAAAAACCAAGAAAGCCTACTGTTTGTATTGATACTTCTGGCTAGACGTCAAATTTGTATAAATTGGATTAAACCAGCACCGCCTCGGTATGGGGATTGGCTAAACTCAGTAATAAAAACTAACAGAAATGATAGACAAGGGAAACCAAGTAAAAAGTTTGATTTTTGGGAAATCTGGGAAAACTTTTATAATTTGGAACAGGACTCTTAATGAGTAAATGTGGTCTCGAAATACAAAGTCCTATGATTAAAGCGGAGACAATAATTCAGACTGGATTTATTCCCGTCGAGTAGCCAGGAAGGCTAGCTCACCCCCAAGATACCAGAATTATTGACTATGGCAAAGGTTACAGGAGCCCACAAATCCAAAAAAAAACAACGGATGTGAGAAACACCCCTCCTCAGATAGACAAATATGGGGTCGTGAAGGTAAAAAATGTTTTGGATGGAACGGGCTCCCGAGTAAAACCTTAAGCATATATATCGCAAAATGAGGACAAAAAAAAAAAAAAAAAAAAAAAAAAAAAAAAAAAAAAAAGAGTGATTGTTCTGTATGTTTAAATGGGGTCACTCATTTACACCCTGTACTGGGCCCAGATTATACAGCAACCACAGTTTTATCAAATCAAACAGGTGTTTGTACAACTTGTAGTCTGAACCCAGCTTTCATATGCGTGCGATAATGAAGACAATTGTGCACAAGATCACATAATTAAGGAGGTCTTCTGGTTTCACTTTGTACAAACCGGCCAGTCAATCGGTATTCCATTGGATTTCATTATTTTAAGGCGTTGCTTTTACCGCCATGCTGGTTTCTGGAGGTTTCATTTAGAGCTCTTTAAATGAACACCAGTTACATTAGGGCACATTCATTGCGTATACACGGGTGAGATCAAGGCTTTGATGGGAGTCACAGGATGTGGAGCCGACGCCGAGATGGGGACCTGGTCCACCGGCTCCAGAGTCGGCAGCTCCGGCCCCAAGATCACACATCCTGGGTGGAGCGAGGGAGAAAAGAGGAGCCGCATAAAAACTCGAGATTCCGACAGTACCACGAGCTGGGCTTCAGCTTTCGGGGGCTCCCCAATCGCCACTTCCACTAATTTATCAAATTAGAGAAACTGTTTCCTACTAATACGAGGAATCACAATTTAAAGAAAAACCTGTCCGAGTGAGCAGTTACGCCCCTCTCGCTTTTAATGGATTGCTTTCTCTTGAACAAACGAGCACTAGTTCTCCCGAGCCCTCTTCCAGAAAAAAATAACAATTACACAGCCCAGATTTAACAAGAGACTTACCACACTCCTGATCTTCCTCACCATTCTGATAATTGGCAGAGCGAAAAAAAGTACAATATAAATTATGCTCTAACTAACAGCGACCAGACAAACAGCACAACGCCAAGATAAGTACTACAGACGCGCTACCTGAGGGGCTTTTAAACCGATGAGAGTGGGCGGAGCCACGCCGCGGTGCCTTCTGTGGGGCCGGGATTTCCGTTTATCTTAAAAAAAAAAAAATCAACTCTACTTATTTTATCCGACTTAGACGTTTGGAATTGAATGTATAAAACATATTTTTAAAAAGCTTTGTTTTGTAGATATACAACTGGAATGCACACCGATAGCATGGTTGAGTGGGTGGAGTTGCTTCCGACCTGTGCTTCTAGAGAAGAAAGTTGCCGCTTAGGTGAGAGTGTTTCCAGGCACCTTTTCCAACTGCATTCTGGGACTCGTGGTTTGTCTTTCACCATCATTAATCCAGGCCTTGAGGTCCGGTGCACTTCGGCGCCTCAGAACGGGTTGCAAGCGCTTTATAATGACAGGGCTCAATCACAGAATGAAGACAAAAGACGAGGACTAAACACAATCACTCAGCAGCATTCAGTGAGTTATGCCTGCTGGTTTATATTTTTTATCTGTTTGTAACTCAAGCATGCAGTACATCATATAGTCTAGAGGTGGGACAGTAGCAGAGGCAGTGACCCCGTCGGTATCCAACAAGCCTGACCTTTTCCCAGAGCAACAATGGCTATCTCACCTCCCTTTGGGCAGGGAGGGAACACATGTGTTCAATTTCCTTCTGTGAACCTAGAAAGTGCCATTTATATCAAGAGCGATTCCAGTGTTGCTTACAAACATCAACTGTAAACTATTAGGTCTGTCTACATGTTTAGGTAACGTTTTATAAACTAATATCAAAATATGATTCGGAAAGTATATGTTAAAATGACATCTAAAATTACATGTACATTTGTAGCATAATTTCTTCTGTTAATTAGAAGTTATGATTTGTTGAAGAAGGTTACTTTCAAATATATTTTGTCTGAAAGCACTGTGTGCAGATTGCAACATTTCGAGACCAACTTTATTTGTAGAAACATGGTACTGGTAATAATAATAATAGTAATATATCTTTATTCTGAAGCAATCACAACCATATAAGATAAAATCATGCAATAGGAAAATCATCATTCCAATTTCAATTCAAAGTTCAGATAAAACACAGCACATCCCGTTTAAAAGTTAAGATAAAATGCCACTCTTGGTCACAGGTGATTAAACAAGCATTGGCATAGCCAATAGGTCTCGCCTTTGGGACCTTATAAGTGTTAAGCTATGCAACAGTTAATGTTGTTCCCCAAGGATATTGTGCTGCAAAACAAAATACTTATAAGGTCCTAAAGGCGAGACCTATTGGCTATGCCAATAGCGCACTGAAAGTTGACAGACCAGATTGGCTGATGTTAACTGAAACGAAAACCAGTTACTAACAGGGTCTATTCAGTAAGCGGAGAAAGGGTTGGGTGTCAGGCTGACTGTGGGGAGAGTACAAGCTTCAAAATGTTGCACTAACCAAATGAGGGCTCCAACCCGTAGACAAAAGAAGCACAGGACACAGATGAACAGTAAAAGACAAGAATAGAAGGGGATACTTCCCGTTGTGCTATAACTTACACAGCAGAAGAAAAGGTTTTTGCCAGCAACAGAATTACATCTTTTACTGGTTGTTCAGCTTCTGACTTGCAATATGGTGGTTTATCAGCAGCCTAGAGACTTTATAACCCAGATGTGGACACAACAAAGGGATTCAAACCAAGGAATGCAGTGCATTACAATGGATTTTAACTGCAGACATTACTTCTGCTGGCTCTCCTTGAATATCTATCGGAAAGAACTACAGCGTTAAGACGTCTGAGGGGAAACAGCCATTACAACGCAACTTTCACAACGCACTTTTTTATTCAATTTTATTTATAGAGTTTTGTGTAGCGCGAACGTGACCCAAGGGTATCAGAGCGCTTCACAGTTACAAGTGTTACAGCTAGAAAACAAAAGGTATAGTAGTGTTAATATATGTTAGATTCCGATGTATGTCTTTCTTAGCAGTTTCAACAAAAACACATTTAGGATCTGTTTAGTGTACAGAGGTGTACCTCTAATCCTCTCCAAATGGTCCCGATTTGTATTTCCATTAAGTTCTACATCAAGGACCCAGAGTAGTACTGAGGAAAGTCTTGTTTAAGAAGGAATTTGTTCATTTTGAAGATCTTCACTTCCCTCTTGAATGTTGCCATGTTTGGAATTTTTCTAATGATTGGAGGAATTGAGTTCCAGATTCTGGGGGCTGCTCCGGAGAACGCTCTGTCAGACGTTTTCTTCTTCCGAAAGATGGGTGGATTCAGCAACATCTCCTTGGCACTCCTAGCTGGTCTGTTTCCCCCTGATAGCTCACTTTTCTGGGCTAAATACCTTGGTGTTTTGTAGTGGAGCGCTTTGTGGGCAATACATGCCATCTTAAATTGGATTCTGGCTTCGTATGGTAGCCAGTTTAATGCTTTTAAGTGTGGGGTGATATGGCCGCATTGAGACAGGCTTTTAGTGGTGCTGTAGAAATTTTTGGTAGACCTGCTAGTGTTGTACATCAATATTCAATCCTTGAAATAACTAAGGACTGAACTGCCAGTTTGAGGTCCGTCGGAGTGATGAGTTGTTTCATTTTTCTGATATAGTTCAGGTGAAATCGGGCACTTTTCGCCATTGCACTGATGTGGGCTTTCATGTCTAAGTTCTTATCCAGCGTTATTCCCAGTGATTTAGCCGAGTCAACTAGGGTAGGGGTGCAGTTTAGCGCTGTGATCAGATTGGTCCATTCCTTCACATTTGTGGGGTTCTTTGGAGGTGATATTAAAAGGAATTCCGTTTTTTGTGCATTTAGCTTCAGATGGTTGCTAGTTAACCATTGTAGTGACACTTTTAAGGCCTCATTCATTGTCTTGATGTCTTCCAGTGACGCAATCTTGATGTAGATCTGAGTGTCATCTGCGTACATGTGATGTGATATGTTTGCGTCTCGGAGAATTGCTGTAAGGGGTTCAACATACAGGTTGAACAGTGACGGAGATAGTGTTGATCCTTGAGGAATTCCAATTGAATTCAGGCATGAAGGGGACAGCGTCTGATTGACCAGGAACTTTTGTGTTCTGTTCTGGAGGAAGGATTCAAACCATTTCAGAACATTTCGAGATATTCCCATCCTGCCTTGAAGCCGGGCTAGCAATTTTACATGATTTTCCCTGTCAAATGCTGACGACAGGTCAAGAAGGACTAATAAACATGTTTGATTGTGATCTAGGGCCTGCAGCGCATCATCCACTATATGTAAGATTACTGTTTCCGTACTGTGGCCTGGTCTGAATCCCTATTGGCAGTCGTCCAGTAGATTGAAATTAGTAATGTGGTCACTCAGTTGATTTTGCACACATTTCTCAATAAGTTTGACAAGGAATGGAATATTTGTTACTGGGCGAAAGTTATTTGGATCTGCCTGGTCTGCTGTAGGTTTTTTGATGATGGGAGAACTTGACCTGTTTTCAGGCATTCTGGTAGGATCCCTTGAGATAGTGATGCATTGATTATTTTTGTCCATATAGGGACGACAACATGGTTGATTCTTTTTAGGCATTTTGAGGGGAGAGGGTCATTGTAGTGGTTATTTGGTTTGATCTCCGATATAGTTTTGGCAATGGTATTTTGGTCATAAAGTTTGAAGGTTGCCCATTGTGCATTGTTTTTCGAACTCTCAAGATCGTTTTTCGTGTTAGCATCGTCCAGCTGTGGTATTTGGCTAGTGAGGTTGTCGGCTGCCATCCTGAGCTCTCTTTCCAGAGTGATGGCCTTGTCCGTGAAGAATGTTGCGAAATATTCACAGCTCAGCTGCGTTTTAGCTGTCTCTTGGGAAGATTTGGCCAGCTTATTGGATTGTTGCTTTAACATCTCAAATAGTTTCTGAGGTCTGTTTTTGGCGTCATCCAGTTCTGATCTAAAAAATTCCTTTTTGGAATTGAGAACACTTTTGTTGTACTCGTTTCTGATTTTTCTGAGAGTTTTCAGCTGGGGGATGATGGATGCTGTCTCCATTTTCTTTCTGCTAGTCTAAGTTTCAGTGCCCCATTGAACCATGGATTTTTATCTTTTTCTGAGATTCTTTTCAGTTTTAGAGGCATGGTGGAGTTGACTATATTCGTCATTGATGTAGTGTAGTGATCAGTGAGTTCTTTGACATTTAGCAAGTTACTGGGCGGACTTAGGTCCTACTCACATCTTTCTACTAGTAGCTCAATACTAGGGTCTTTGGTGTCTTGTGTCCACTTTTTAAGTTTGACCTGTTGTGTAGTCCTGGTCTTTTTTATGGTGGGTATCCAGAAGGTTATGGCATGGTGATCCAACCAATCGCATGGCATAATCAAGTGGATTGTAATATCCTTGTTTCTCGAGATTACCCAGTCTAAGGTTGCCTCTTTTGAATATGTTGGTTTTGTACAGACTTGAGTAAGTTTAGATCTCTTAAAAATTCTTTAAGTGCGTTGACCTGTTTGTCATAATTGTCGTCCCAGTGTAGATTAAAGTCTCCTAGGTATATGTTGTTTGTGTGACTGTTACAGTTCGCCGTGATAATCTCCATTAACTGGTCTGAGAAGGTGGCATTATTGCCTGGTGGATGGTAGAGCGCATGCAAGTTACACCTTTGATAATCTGCAGTTCTTATACTGATACCGAGGTATTCACAGGACTCAAGAGGGTCTGATTGTATTTGGCTAATTTCGATGTCAGATCGGTGTATGCAGGCTATACCGCCTCCAGTCTTTTTTAGTCTGTCTAATCTCACAATGTTATAGTGAGGGGGCACCAGTAGATCCATGACTTGGGAAGAAGATTCCGTAAGCCATGTTTCTGTTAAGATTGCCACAGCAATTTCCTGGTTAATGATGAGGGCAGCGATGTCTGAGGCATGTTTTGCTGCGGTCCGGCAGTTGAGCAGCAGGCAAAGCAGTGGTTTCCCTGAGGTACTAGGGTTTATCTCCTGAGTATTTGCGGTTATCTAGACTTGTTTTAGGTTGTTGAGGTTCGGTTTCCTGTTCATCGGCCAAGACGTTCTATTTGCATTGATCGGAACTGATCTAATTTCCTCACCTCTGTTGTCATATGACTGGAGTAGGGTTTTGGTTTCAATCTCCGATACATTTTTAAGATTTCTGTACGGTCGATTATGTCTGTTTGATAATGGCATGGCTGTCACTTTATTCTTTCCTAGAGTATTATGTACTGATTTTTTAATGAGCTCGACTTTGGAGTGAGTACTTGCAGGGATTTTTAGTATTTTTTCCATAACTTGCAGTGCTCTTAGAATGTTTTGTGCCATATTGTTCGCTTGAATTTGAAGGGCTTCGATTTCTTTCTGAGTCTGAGTTGATATATTAGGAGAACGCATCTGTTTATTTCGAGGTTTGTTTGTGTCCCAGTGCTCTAGATCTGCGACTTTATCAGTGTACATTTTTTTGTCCTTAGTTCGGGTGTCTATACTTCCTCCATGAGTGATGTGAGATGTGCGCCCTATGTCCTGTGATCTTAGTACCAAGCTAGGGGGATATGAATTTCGTAGGTACGCAGGTGTACTTAGTACTGTTGTAGAGGGGGGTATGGAAGTGATGTTGGCTTCCCTATCTGTCATTGTTAGATGCCCGTTTCCATTGAATGACCTACATGTGTGAGTAAACAAATCCTGAGGCGGAATCGCTGATTTTTCCCGATGTACTGGCGTCGGGCGATGTTAGCGTCAATTGATGATTCTTCTCCTATCTCTGCAGCACTCCCGTCCACTGTGCCTCCTTTCAAATTTGAGTCACCTGACTGCATTGTAGGTTGCGGTTTTAGGGGGTCTCAAGGTATAATGACGTCTGTGTTGGCAATGCTGATGGTAGATAGGGTGGTAGCTTGTGTGGTCTGTTGTTGTTGAGACCTTGTGTTATCTACACATTCCTTTAAGTTTGAAAACAGGTTGTCAAACTTTTCTAACTCGTCGTTGGCTGCTTGTATAAGCACAATACCGTTCTTGTAGATGGTTATGCATAGTACCGCTCTTAGTCTTGGTGATGGGATGATAAATATTTTGGCACCATGAGGGATATTGCTTGTATTTTTTATGTTGAACATTTTCGTAATGACAGTGCACCATTTAGCCGTTTTTCTGGTGAAAAATATCAGGTCAGTTACAATAGTGCCTTTAGTTAGATCAAAGAATGGGTCAGATATCAGTGTGTCAGGGTTTTTCCTAATTTGATTGTGTTTGAATTTTTTGGCTGCCTTCTTGGATAGGTTAGTGGGGTACTCTATGACGTAAGACTTTATGCCTGTTGATTTTAAATTGATTCTGGTCATATTTACTAATGGTGGTAAATAATAAATAATTCACCTGGTAGTTCCTGCAGGTGTGACCTCACTCTGATGTGTCCTCTAGTCCACTACCAGTCCCATTTTGATGTATCCTAGCTGTCTCCGGATGTGTACAGGCTTTGCTGTTTTACCTGTCGGTCTTCCTCAGGAGTAGACTTAATTTACTTATATAACAATTGGTTTGGGCGTATTGCAAAAGTACTATTCCATGATATTTCGCCGTGAAGTTGCAGTTATGGTGAGTCGTTCCAAGATGGCTGCCGTCTTAGTGATCTAAGCTGATCGAAATGGCTATAGGTCCTTGTTAGTTTCTACTTGCTCAGTCCTCTTTCTATTGCCCTTTCCCAGATTGCTACCATTTTGGAGGTGTGTTGGGGACTTGAGAAGGAGCAATCCCTGTTGAAACTGTATGGGGCAATAAGATAAGAAAGGAGCATCACTTTGCACGATTGCAGGGAAAAGGAGAAGCAAGGTTCGTTGTAGGAGAAGCTGAACACTGTCTGCAAAGGCTAGTTCAGATCATCGGCAGCGGCCGCCATTTTAAGGTCAGGCAGGCTGCAATTTAGACTCTATTCTTCTTCACTTATCTTCATATCCTCGCAACACGGGAACCAGGCGAATTACCCCTCTCATCGGGATTCCTGCGCTGGTGCAGAGACGCCGCCGCTTCCTTGACCCGGATCCCGCTGTGGCACCAACGTCTCTGGGGAGCCCGCAATGCACTCGTGGGGCGCAGAGGGTCTCTTGGCTGTGGTGGGATCCCGGCGATTCGACCGACAGTGCTGTTCTGAGAGGGGAGGCTGGCAGAGTCCGTGTGCGGCACTCTGCTGCAGGGGCGACGGACCTCCAGAGCAGAGGGCTCCAACCTGAAGCAGTGGGTCCGATTGTACCATTACAATGAAACTTTTACAACGCAGGATCCATTACAATGCATGCCATTACAACGCATGCCATTACCAACGCAGATTCTATTACAACGCATGCCATTACAACGTAAGTATGGGTAAGTATTTAATTTAGTTTTAACCCCTACACTATCCAACACTTACCCTACTATTACACCCCCTGGAGTTAGAATAGTAATTTTAACCCCTACACTATCCAACACTTACCCTACTATTACATCCCCCTGGAGTTAGAATAGTAATTTTAACCCCTACACTATCCAACATTTACACTACTATTACATTCCTATCAATTAAAATAAAAAAAATACTTACCCATACTTACGTTGTAATGGCATGCGTTGTAATAGCATCTGCGTTGTAATGGCATGCGTTGTAATGGATCCTGCGTTGTAAAAGTTTCATTGTAATGGTATGCGTTGTGAATGTATGCGTTGTAACGTCATACATTCCGCCTGAGCATAGTAAGTGGAGAAAGGTTTGGGTGTCAGGCTGACTGTGGGGAGAGTACAAGCCTCAAAATGTTGCAGTAACCAAATGAGGGCTCCAACCCATAGACCAAAGAAGCACAGGACACAGATGGACAGTAAAAGACAAGAATACAAGGAGATACTTCCAATTGTGCTATAACTTACACAGCAGAAGAAAAGGTTTTCACCAGCAACAGAATGATTTCTTTGACAGGTTGTTCCGCTTCTGATTGTTGCAATATGGTGGTTTATCAGCAGCCTAGAAACTTTTTTTTTTTTAAACATATTTTTATTAAATTTTCTTCGACATCCTATAATCATATAGTACAGTGGGATCAGCATTGCAAAGGCCCATTCTCAGAATGCAAAATAACATTACCCAATATCCCATAGTTCCGCCTAATTCCCCCCCCCCCTCCACCCCCTCTACCCCACCCCCCCTTGTCAGTGTGCTTCCTCTACTCCCCCTGTAAAATGGTATAAACCCCTTGCACTCCGGCACTCAACTCCTTCCGAAAGGTATACTCGGTTACGTCCAACTAGGGGTCCAGTGATCCCAGCTAAATGATCCGATGCGCTTCATATCTCCATACCAGGCTCTGTTCTCCCCCAACCCACCTTGCGGCAGCCAGCACAAACAGTGAATGTCTAGGCTCTAGGTGTCCCCCCTCCCCTATGTTTTCTCCGGGTCTCCCCATCCCAGTAGCTACTTCCTGACTAGTTGGCGCATCCCCCCCATCCCCGTCCTCTGCTTCCGCTGTTGACTGGAGTTCTACCACCAACGCGCCCCACGCCCTGGCCGCTTCTAGCGCTTTGTCATTGGGCGTGCGCCTAGCTATTTGTAATCTGAGCGTTCCTTCACTGCTCGCCCACTGTTGAAAGCTCCCTTGCCATCTCAGAAAACTGGGTCCTGCTCTAGACTTCCAGCGCATAGTGAGCTCCCTTTTTGCCATAATCAGTCCCAGATCTAAAAATGTACTTGTGATTTTCGTGGCGGGTGTGTGCGGGAACCAAAGTAAAAGGCAAACTCCCATCCCCACTTCAATCTGACGTTCTGTAACCCTGTTTAGACAAGCGACAACATCGGCCCAATATGTACCCAACCCCGCGCAGGACCAAAACATATGACCAAAATCAGCACCTTCCACGTTACATCGGGGACACATCGAATGAGTTCCCCCGAATACTTGCTGAATTTTGACCGGCGTCAAGTAAGCCCTGTGGAGCGTGAAATACTGAACCAGTTGAAACCGGGCATTGCACGTGCCCTTCCAGGCCCTCCGCACTAGTTGCGACCAGGTCGTCTCAGGTATCGTCCGGCCGAGATCCTCTTCCCAATGCCCCTTCAATCTATTCAGAGGCGGTAGTCCCTCCAATGCCAATCTCCTGTATAAGCAGGTGATAGCCTTAAAGGTGCCAGAAGCCATAGTGGCATATTGACAGCCCATAGACGTGGAAGGTTCCACCAGGCCCAGCTTCCACTGTTTCTGGATTCCCAACACTAAAGCGGCTTGCAGTAGGAAGTCTCCCCTTGGCAGATCGAAGGAGCTCTGCAGCTCTTGGAATGACAACAAGGCACCATCTCTATATAAGTCTCCTATCACGTGGACTCCACACTCTTCCCAGCCCGCTAGTGCCGACCAGTCCCCGCCATGTGGGATGGCGGTACACATGCCCAAAGGGATCTCCGGCGCGTACGGGATGGGGGTTCCCGCTCATTTCTGGCTACGTAGCCAGCATTGCCGGAGAGTACGCTCTTCTAGAGTAAGTTGGTCCAGCCTGAGTTTCTGCTGGAGCACTATAAAGGAGAGGACATGGCGCGGGATAACTCTGCCCTGTGGTCCGTCGGGGCCCCTAAACTCCCGCGCTACCGCCTGCGTGAGCCACTGCAGCTGTGATGCCAGGTAGTACCATTCGAAATCTGGCACCGCCAGCCCCCCTTCCTCCCACGATCGTGTCAGGGTGTTCAATGCCACTCGCCGTCTGCCAGAGCCCCAAATAAACCCTATCACCATTGATCGCAGTGTCCTGAAAAAGGAAGTCGGTATCCACACCGGTAGTGTGCGAAAGAAATATAGCAGCCGTGGGAGAACCACCATCTTTAGCAACGCTATTCGTCCAGCAATTGACAGCGGAAGGGTGCGCCAAAACCCAATGCTGCCTCTGATTCCCTTCAGTGCTCCACCTATATTGCCCTCATAGAGGTGCAAGTGGGTATGATAGATACGGACGCCCAGATATGGCAGACACTCCGGTTCCCAGCGCAGATCCTCCAGCATCAAGGGCTGGGTGCAATCTGGAGCCAGTGGGAATAGACAGGTCTTGGACCAGTTAACCTGCAGCCCTGACAGCTCGCCAAATTCCCGGAGGCGGGTTCGGGCCCCTCGTACCGATGCCTCCACGTCTGCCAAGTATAGTAAGTGGTCATCGGCGTACAAGGAGATGTAATGCATGTCACCACGCCACAACACCCCCTCATAGTGTCGTCCCTGCCGGGCCCGCGCAGCTAACGGTTCAATCGCCAGCACGAATAAAAGTGGAGACAGAGAACAGCCCTGTAGGGTACCTCTCTCCACCGGGCACGCCGCTGATACAGAGCGGCCCGTATGTACTCTGGCTGTAGCAGAATCGTACAGCAGTTGCGTCCAACGGATGAAATTATCCCCCAGTCCGAAACTACGAAGTACCCGAAACAAATACGACCACTCTACACTATTGAAGGCTTTTTCGATGTCTACGGAGAGTACCGCTGCACCCGGCGGGCCCTCTCCCTCCACCCCCATGTTCCGCACCAGTCGTCGTATACACGTTGCCGTGTTTCTCGTGAGGATGAAGCCCGACTTGTCCGGGTGCACCAATGTGCGCATGTGATCCGAGAGCCACGTAGCCAAGATCCTACTCAGCACCTTATAATCCACCGTAAGCATTGATAGCGGACGATAAGCTGTCCTTTCGGTGGGCAACCCGCCCTTCTTCAATAACGGCACTATGATCGCCTCTCTGGCCGATGGTGGCAGCCTGCCCAGTTCCCAAGCCTCTCCGTACATCAGGTGTAGCTGTGGCGCAAGAAGGTCAATATATGTGGCATAGAATTCCACCGGTAGGCCGTCCGCCCGCGGCGTCTTTTTCCTGGCCATATGTTTGATCGCCGCTCTAATCTCCCCCAGGGAGATAGCAGCTCCCAACGCGTCGCTCTGTTCCGGGGCTAATCGCGGCAACTGTGCCTCCTCTAAAAAAGTATCCAGACCATCCGGTGGCACCTTCAGCCTGCTCTGATAGAGTGTTGTGTAATAATCCAGGAATTGATCATTGATCTCCTCCTGTGAGTAGACCAGGCCCCCTGAGGATGTAGCCAGCGACACTATGGGGTTGCCCCTGGTGTTTGGGTTGGCCAGCCATGCCAGCAGAGTTCCCACCCTGTCCCTCTCCACATGCGCCCGAACCATGTATTCTTTGTAATCGAAGCATCAGAGTCTCTGAACCTGTGTGGCCACCCGCTCTCTCGCCGCCAGCACCTCCTCCTGATTGCCCGCAGCGACATGACTATCCCTCTCCGCCCGACGGAGGCGGGACTCCTCGTGCTCTATATCGCACAACAAGGTCCGACGTGCCCCCACTGTGGACGAGAGACACACGCCCCGTATCACAACCTTGAAAGCGTCCCATTCATGCGCCCTAGATGACGCCGTCCCTGAGTTCTCCTGAAAGTAGTGTTCGATGCCCTCCCTGACCTCTGCACTAAACACCGGGTCTTCCAGCGCCATCGGGTTCAGTCGCCATGTAGGGACCGCCTGCCGCTGTCATGACCAGAGGACCGTTATCAAACAGGGATTATGATCCGAGATGGTTCTCGCCAGGTACTCGCTGTGACGTGTGAGTTCCTGGGCCCCAAGAGTGCAGAGGATGGCATCAAGGCGCACATGAAGGTCGTGAGGTGTGGAATAGAACGAATAATCCCTATCTGTAGGATGGTGCGTCCACCATGCGACTACGAGACCCCACTCCTGCTGCCGGCTCCGTCGCGCCGTAGCCACTCTGCGCACCACCGATTGTGCCAACGGTGGGTGAGAGCGATCCATCCCTACGTCTACCACCAAATTGAAATCTCCCCCCATAAACACTATGCCCACCAATAAGGACGCCAACCTCCCAGAGAGTCTCGAGAAGAACGCGTCCTGATCAGAATTTGGAGCATAAATACTGCAAAACGTAACATCTCGGCCATCTAGGCGTCCTAACACCGTCACAAACCTTCCCTCTGAGTCCACTATCGTGGTCATGGGCTGAAATGGGACCCCAGCGCACACCCAGACCAGAGTCCCCCTAGCATAAGCAGAATAAGTGGTATAAAAGAGTTGCCCCCTCCATCTCCGCTGCAGCGCCTGTCCTTCTGCCTGAGTAAGATGTGTTTCCTGTAAAAAGGCCACCTGGACCCCCCTGCGGACCAAATATGCATGCACTTTATATCGCTTCCTCATCGAGTTGAGTCCTCGCACATTCCAAGTAATACATTTTAATTCAAGTCTACTCGCCATACGGAATCAGACAATTGGACCCAACCCCGCACCACCGAACGAGCACACTGACAGACCCCCTCAACTTGAAACAACCCCAACAAACCCACAGCCCACCCTCCCCCAGAACAGGCGCCAAACAAGTGTTACCCATCCAAACCCAACCCCCGCTAAAGGGGAAACTCTGATAACAACCAGAGACTCACAAACTATGTGAGGTAGAGGAGGTGACCCTTCTCCAGTCGAGCCGGACAGCCATCAACCCATCACACCTTGTTGGCCGATCTCAGAGAAGTTAACCTCTTCACCCCAGCAGCACCCCCCCCATGTGCTCCCCCCCCCTCCTCCTGCGTCCTCCAGTTCCCGGCAATCTCCCTGTGGCACGGGAGCAGGAGTTCCTTCCTTCGTCCAACAAATGTGCCCCAGTGCCTCCCACCGGTACAATGCCACACACCAAACATGCCCCCTTACTGTACATCACGCAGCGTCCAGGAGGGTCAATTATCCAGCAATCCATCAGCAGTCTGTGGGGTAACCTGAGGCGGGTCTCCTGGGTCCCTTCCAGAGCCCTCATCAGAGCCCCTAGATCCCACCTCATCCGAACCCTGCTGGGAGCCTGACTCCACCATCGGGGTCTCCGTCGCCACTCCAGAAATAGCAGACACCGCCTGCAGGGCGGCCTGTCTCTCTAGCTCTGTCTGCGACGCGGGTGGGGATCGTCTATTCAGTGTACGATTCCGGTTGCGCCTGCTCCTGTGCGGCTTCGGACACATCTCAGCTGTCGCATCCCAGGTGCCAGCGCCGTCCGCGCCTGCTCTGTATCATTCCAGCCACTGCCAGGCGTCCTCCGGTGTGTCACAAAAGGTCGCCGTCCCGTCCACTATCACTTTCAGGCGCGCCAGAAACAGCAGGGAATACTGCACTCCCTCGTCACAAAGGGCTATCTTGACCGCCAGGAAGGAAAAGCGGCTCTGCTGAACCTCCTGTGAATAGTCGGGGAAAAGAGAGACCGAAGCGTTGTCCACCTTATACGGGCCAGCCGCTGTGGCCTGTCGCAGAATAATATCCCGGTCCCTGAAGTGCAGTAGGCGCGCAACCACAGGTCGAGGGGGGCGCCCTGGCGCGGGACGTTTGCCCGGTACTCTGTGAGCTCTCTCCAGTGTGTAAAAGTGTGTCAGGCCCTCAGGGACCACCACATACCGCAGCCATTCTTCCAGGTATGCGACCATGTCACTCCCCTCGATTTTCTCCGGCAATCCTACCACCCTAATGTTATTGCACCTGTTGCGTCCTTCCGCATCCTCAGCCCTCCTTTCCAGTTGGCGTACTCTACGCAAGAGGTCCTCCATCGTAGCATCCGTCGCCTTTTGGGCCGGCTCCAGCTTTTCCAATACCAACTCTGTGTTCTTGACCCGATCCGCGAGCTTGTCGTGGTCTGCCCTCAGCAACCCCAGGCCCGTCGACACCTGCGCAATGTCATGACGCAGCGCCTCCCTTGTGTCCGATATGGCTTACGGATCTGCTCCATCTGTTGCTGTTGCAGCCCTGCGCTCTGGCCCCCGGTTGAGCCCTGCCCCTGCTCTGGAGTCTCCAGCGGGTCTTCAACTTGGTCGGCTGGCGCCGTTCCCTGCCTCTTGCGCGGCTTCCCCATGCTTCCGCCCTGGGCCCCGTGTCCACTCCAACCTCAGATGCCCAACTCCTCCAGGCACCAGTGATTGATATAAGGGCCGCCGGCCTCACCACTCTCCAACCAGGTCTGCTTCAGGCGCCCGACGGCCACTGTTCCCCCTCTGTAAAGAAGTAAGCCGGTGTGCCACTCCGCGGCGCCACGGTACATACAGGGCAATCCCGCTGAGAGCGTCTATACCCAAGGGTAGGCCGCTGTAGTCTTAGACCTTCTCCTTCAGTGATCAATAGGGTGTGAAGGTGCAACACGGCACTCTGCTGCCTGGAGCCCCCAGCACTGAGCTCCTCACCCCGGCACCACCACTGGCGTTCCCTCAGACCCTACCGCTCTGCAGCCCATCTCTGCCAGTTCCCTGGGCTACCTCTTGCAAGGACCAGGATCACCCTCGGCTGTGCCGCTGCCGGTCCCCCGATTGGGCGCCCCCGCCAGAATCTTGCTCGCAGCGCGGGAGCACCAACCTCCAAGAGCCGCGATGCCAGTCCGCTAGACGGGTACCACCCGCCGCGTGGGGCTCTTCCCGCCGACTTAATCACCGCCGCCGCCCATTCCAAACCGGGCTCCTCTCGGTGATCACCTGCTGCGCTGCCCCATCTGAGCCCGCAAGAAGTCCCGGGCAGTGCGCCAGTCAACACCGGCTAAGCCCCCATCAGAGCGCCACTCCCCGCCGCCGACCGCGTCTCCGCCACCAGTCAGGGGTGTTGGGCCTGCCCCAGGCCGCAGCTCGGACAGACGGGCCCCCCGATCAGAGCCCCATCGGCCGCTACTCTCGCTGTTGCCGGGGGATTGCGGGCGCCACCTCCTTCAGGGCGTCCGCTCGAGACTCAGGCCGGGTGCGCCCCCAGCTGCAGCGCTGGTCTCCGCCTGCTCCTTGATAGCCTCTCTATAACTCGAGGCCGGGGACTGGTAGGCCGCTCCGGGCCGCAAACAAAATGGCCGGCCCTTCGGGCGGAGTCCCGATTCCTGCCTTTCTTGCCGCCGCCGGGACCTTCCTCTCGCAGTCGGAGAGTGCACAGGCGCTCCTTAGCTCCAGGGCACCGCACGGGGTCACGAGCGTCGCCGGGGGTGACCTAGTTCCAGGATAAGAGCCGAGATCAGCCCGGAGCTCCGGGCTCAGGCGTCCATACTCGATGGCGCTCAAGCCATGCCCCCATCAGCAGCCTAGAAACTTCATGATCCAGATGTGGACACAATAAAGGGATTGGAACCAAGGAATGCAGAGGATTACAACGGATTTTAACTGCAGACATTACTTCCGCTGGCTCACCTTGAATAGCTACCGGAAAGAACTGGAAAGTCAAGACGCCGGAGCATAGGTCATGTATCAAGACTGTCAGTACTATTATGAGCAGTTTAGATCGATAAAGGACATGCTTAAGTGTCACAATATAGGCTTAAAGCAACAAAATAATTAGTACAGATCTCTGAGGATATTATTGACCATTCCGAGGTACAACTTAAAAGTGTATTTCATTAATGTGATTAAGTCAGAGCCTATGGGCAGCCGCCATGTTTAAAGGTACAGTCTACGTAAAAGCTGTATAGCCTGTAACAATGTAAAGGCGGCGTCCGCCTCTCCTTTCAATTTAATGTCCTACACACAGGCATAGAGGGGGGGGGGGGAAAGAACTGGGCTGGCTGCTTGGAAGAGGTGGCATGCATGCCTTGAATGCTGCCTGCTGTGAATGCCCCCAGGGCTATAATGCACTAAGTTGCCGCCCCCTCTCTCAGTGGTATGCATGCTTTGAATGCTGCCTGCTGTGAACACCCCCAGGGCTACAATGCACTAAGTTGGCGCCCTCGCTCCCAGTGGTATGCATGCCTTGAACGCTGCATGCTGTGAACGCCCCCAGGGCTATAATGCAGTAAGTCGGCACCCCGACTCAGCTGCCTTCTGCATTTCTGTTGTGATGTTTAGTTAGCAAGTTAACAAACCTGCTGCCGCTGTCCGTCATGGCTGCGGGGACTCTAGGGATGTTGGAGGTACGTCCAGGTAAGAGAACAGCGCCAATGCGGTCACGTAGCTAAAGCAGCCGAAAATGTTGGAAGCCGCCAAAATGCTGATAATAGGTGCACGGCATCATTGTTAAAGTTAATGTGTGATATTTTGCAGCTGTTGAAAAGAACAAGCGTGCACGGCCAAGCAAACAAAGATGGCATCAGCCTGTCCAGATGGGCTGTCCGAAAAGTGGACAAGGAGGTAACCCAAAAGCCCGCTTTCCAATCACGTGCCATTGCTTAACATAAATGATGACGCAAGCCAATGGAAAAGAGGGGCGGGGCTCCAAGTACACTTCTGGAATCATATCGATTACAAAAGGCCTCGCATGGCTAGAGCAGTGCATGTGTGCTGCTAACACCAGGCGAGACCTAAAAAAGGGTGAGAAAAAAAATAGTGCAAAAACAGATAGCCAAGTCAATGATCATTTGGGTCTAGATAATCTTGATCTATAAGCAGCCTGCAAGAAACTTGTCACTGCACAAAGTGGAAGTTCATTAAGCAACGTACTGAGAGAAAGGGGTCCCAGCGTGAGAAGAATGGCTTAGAAATTCAAACAATTAATTACACCAACAATAGATGCATCCACATTGTTTTATTCACAATGGGATTTGGTATATCAAATATACAAGTCAATGTAAACAGTTGGTTGTACAGTGCCCCATGGAGGAGGGAAGGGGGGAAAGGGGTAAGTGGTAAGTGATGGGTGGGGATGTGGTGATGGAAAGGTAGTGTGACAGTAAAATCAATAAATCACAGACACTGTATTAGATGAATCATATACACTACAGTGGACCGATGGTTCATAACATTCAATCAGGGGATCATCCTTCACATAAAGCCATAAATGGGACAGATGGTGGGGTGAAGTTGATAGTCAATTGAGTGGTTGTCGACGTTTCGACCCTCTAAGAATTGCAGGGATTAGTGGAACCCTTGCTGCGGGGTCTTCATCAGGACAAAGAGGTGGGGCAGGCAACCTGAGTTTAGTGTATAAAAATATTGAATCAAATTTCAAATAATGGGACATGCCTCATGTTATACATTCCATTATAAGCACACACATTTACGCAAGTGGTAGAATCCATAGTGATGATTACTTAAGTATCGGGGACCATTAAATGTCAAATTCAAATTTATATCGACAAAAACAAAAATGAAATTCATAATTGAGTTCACAGTGGGACACGGCCCATCTGAAAGAGCGATTAGGAGCCGAGGGACTGGACCTGAGGGAAGGTGACTATGGCGCTCTTAACAAGAAAGTGAAGGATGGTAAAATACCTTGTATCCGGTTCTTTAGGGGAGTGCGGTCAGAAAACCACCATTATCATTGATCCAGTCAAGGGACAATATGGGTCTGAAATGCAACACGTGATATAAGGCCACCCGTTAGTAATAGGGCACCGCTACTGCGATAGACAACTATGACTGTGGCAAACACAAGAAATCATTAAAAGCCACTAACTTACCCCGCAGTAAACAAAGATTTTGTCACGGGTTGATTATACGGCAATTATAGGTTCTCGAACAAGCGGGAGGACACCAGTAGGGCCGACGGTAGTTCTGAAGTCCTCGATCCCTGTCAAGTAAAATAACCAGGGGTGCGTCAGAGGGCCATACGATTGGTAACCTTATGGTAAAAAGTTAAACCAAAGTAGGGAACTTACTCAAAAACGCTGACTCGATCAGACATGTAACGCCGTTCAAACTCGCAATGGCGAGCCGCCGTTCCGGTTTGGTAAATCACTAAGGAAACCGTATCACGTGGTGAACGGTAGACGTGTAGAGGTAGAAAAAAGACTATGTAAGAGTTAGTAGTTGAGTATTATGTCCTTCGTAAAGTGTGGGCGGATTGAGTGTTTGCATTGGTGTCCGTATCAGCAAAACAAACAATCGGCAAGCAAACCAATTTACAGAAAATCTATTAATAAAAACCTAATCAACAAAGCTCTGCTAGTTTTGAAAATACATTACATAGCAATTTAGCAAATGCATGTACCGGTGTGTACGTCCAGATAATGTTATGCCATGCATCTGCAGTGTCCAGAATTACTGTAATATGTGGCAATTGATCTCATACTGTATGTGGCGTACTTCCAACATTGGGATAAAGGCCATTCAAAATACAGAAAGATAAAACTGTCTCATGATAGCGTTGTTAAAGTTACTGTGGCGTACCTCTCACATGAGGGTAAAGGCCAGTACAGTGCATGGAGATACATGAGGGTGAAAATCGATCCAGTACATGGAGATACATAGTAGACACTCAAATGATAATTAGCATCCCCATAGGTCACGTCACAACATTGTATATATATCTACACATCTCTTGGCCAGTGGACCCAGAAGGCATGCTGTTAATTGGGTGTAAGAGGAAACGAATCAAGATAACGTTGCCAATTGTGAAAAAGAACTGTCATGTTCGTTCAAGCCCGTTTCAATAGAGTCAAAGAAGTACATCCACTTCAATTCACGAGTATTAAGAATACCAGTGATATTGCCACCTCGTGGACCCAGAGCAGCTTTCTCAATTACCACCCATTTGAGGCTGTCCGGGGAATGTCCAGCCCCTTTGAAATGATCTACTAGGGGAGCTCCCTGTACTTCGCATCTGATCCTACTCTTATGCTGAAGGATTCTAGCTTTCACCTTTTGTTGCGTTTGTCCAATGTAGATTTTATCACACGGGCAAGTTATTGCATAAATAACGTTAGAGGAATTGCAATTACTGTGTGTCTTCAGCACAACTCTGTGTTGGCCGTGTTGGAATATCTTGGTCTGAATGGCAGTGTCGCAGGCTTTGCAATTGCCACATCTGGAATGGCCGACCACTGGGGGTAAATCCCAAAGTGAGGTGATGGTAGGCTCATCAGGTGTTGGAAGGAGTGACCGTACTACAAAATTCTTGATACTTTTGGCTTTTTTGAAAGCGTGTAGTGGAGTTTCAGACTGATTGATATCATCCGATATCAGTTGCCAATGATGATTGATTATATGCTTGATCTTGTTGCTCTTGGTGTTGAAGGTGGTTACACAGACAATCCTCTGTTCTGGTAGATCACTTTTGTCTTTTGCTGAAAGTAATTCCTCACGTGGGTAGAACCAGGCGCGTTTACGTGATCTCTTTACCAAACGTCTTGGATATCTGCGTTGTTGCAGTCGTGTGGCAAGGTCCTCCGATTGTGTGAAATAATTTTCTTTGCTGGAGCAATTCCTACGGACCCGTAAGAATTGCCCAAAGGGCAAGTTGTCACGGAGAGCCCTCGGATGGTGACTATTGTATTGCAACAGCGAATTTCTTTCAGCTGGTTTGCGATATAGTGTGGTAAGTAGTATCCCTTATTCCTCATAAATGGTAATGTCTAGAAAGTCAATGGTATGGTTGTACGACTGGATCATGAACTTCAAATGTACAGACTGATGATTTAGCCATGTGAAAAAAGAGGACAATTCCTCCTGATTTCCATTCCAAATTAGCAGGATATCGTCAATGTATCGCACCCAAAGGCCAAGGTGGTCTTTGAATGGATTGACTTGATTGAGAACAGTGTCTTCTTCAAAAGCTGCCATATAAAGTATTGCCACATCAGGAGCGAAGGGTGCCCCCATGGCTACTCCTGATGTCTGGAGGTAAAATTTGTTTTCAAACAAGAAAAAATTCTTAGTCATGGCTATTGTCAATAATGCCACGATAAATTCAGATGGTACTTGTACCGGAGCAGGTCGTCGTTCTAAGCACCGTAATATTACCATGAGAGCTTCTTGTTAGGGGATGCATGTGTACAGCGATACCACATCACAAGTTGCTAATCGTTGAAGACGGTGGTCAAAGGGTAGATTTTCGATGATATTGATCGTGTGCATAGTATCCCTTAGATAGGATTGGGTAGATTCTGCCAATGGCTTCAGAAAAAAGTCGATATATTTCCCAAGAGGCTCCAAGATGAAGCCACATCCCGAGACAATGGGGCGGCCAGGTGGATTGACCATGTTTTTATGTATCTTATGTATGGTATATATTGTCGCCAGACGAGGATGTGTCTGATTGAGGTAGTGGAATTCGTTCTCCGATAAGAAACCTTGGTCACGGCCTGCTTGTGTTAACTCCAAAATCTCTTGGGCAATGGCTTTCGATGGATCGGAACGCAGTAATTGGTAGCTAGTGTCATCACCCAGCTGTCGGAGGATTTCAGATTCATAGGCAGAGGTATCTTGGACAACAATTGCCCCGCCCTTGTCCGCCGGTTTGATCACAACTTGAGTATTGAGGGCTAATGATTGTAATGCTGCCTTCTCCCGTTTGCTAGTGTTGTACTTCGTAAAGGATTTAGCAAGTAGAAGTTCATGTACATCTCTCCAGACCACTGCCTCATAGGCTAAGATTTTATGCGTCATTATACTAGCATAGGGGACAAATGTTGACGGTATTCTTAATCCGGTTATTGATGGATTGAGTTGTGGTCTGGAATTTCGGAAAAAATATTTAAGCCGAATTTTCCGGAAAAATTTGAATAGTTCAGTCCGCACCATGAAATTATCAGGTGTGTGCGTGGGGACATAAGAGAGCCCTTTGCTTAGTACTTTGAGTTCATCCTCACTAAGTGTTTGTTGAGATAAGTTCACAATTGGGCTGAGAGCATTGGCATTCTCTACCATCGGTAGGTCTTGTTGCGGGTTGTCCTCTCCCCGTGTTGTTCTGGTGGGAAGTGAACCTGTTTCAGGGGTTGGCCACGACCCCCGTCCCAGGTGTTCGAATTCTATTGAGGGGCCCGTTGGTGGCCTCGCTGCCAGTTGGTTCCTCTGCCTCGAGGTGGACGCCATGATCCTTGGCGTTGTCCTAAAAAAGGATTGTATGGCTGTTGTTGGTACCCGTAATCTGGGTAATTGTAGGAATTGCTGGAGCCGGCTTGTTCCTGGTCACCCTCAGAACTGTATGATGAGTCTGAGAAGGTCTGATAATTACGTCTACCTCTGTAGGAACCACGTCCTCCGTTGGAGAAGCGGCCCTGGTTATCCTGACGGAAATAATCCTCCTGTAAGTATGGATACGTTTTTTTCTTATCATACAGTCTTATGTCGCGGGCTAATTTCTCCAATTTGCGATTCTGGTTGGTTAAGTCAAAGTCCTTTAATGATGCCTCTAGATTGGTGAGTGTTTCTTTTGCACTGGCAAAGTTCGCATCGGCCGCTATTTCTGCTTTCAGTGCCTTGATTTCTGCAGCGATGATGTGAACTTGTTTGGCGGCCGTTTCCACCCCTAGGACCATCCAATGGCGAGAGCAATTGTTGGAAATGTGGCTGAATCCTTCTTTAAATTTTGGTACCTCAATGAATATGGCCGGTTCTATTTTGATCTGTAATCCCACAGGAATAATGTTCTCCTTGAGATATCTGGTTAAGATGTGGCCATGCCACCTTGTCCGAACCAGTTTCTTCTCCAGTCGCTCTAAGCGTGATATTTTGTCTTTTAAAGTAAAGTCAATAGTTGGGATATTAGTTGAGAAAAAAATGTTGTCAGGGTTTTCCAGAAGTCTACCTATATAATCCTCAGAATATGAAAGTAGTTCTCTTTCTACCATTGTGTGCTAAGAAAAAAATAAATTATTCAAAGAAACCTCGCAGACCAGTGTCTGCTCGAAGTAGAATATCGAAGGGGGGTTTACCCAAACATAGTCGCTGGGACCTGGGTTAAATACGTACTGAGAGAAAGGGGTCCCAGCGTGAGAAGAATGGCTTAGAAATTCAAACAATTAATTACACCAACAATAGATGCATCCACATTGTTTTATTCACAATGGGATTTGGTATATCAAATATACAAGTCAATGTAAACAGTTGGTTGTACAGTGCCCCAAGAAGGAGGGAAGGGGGGAAAGGGGTAAGTGGTAAGTGATGGGTGGGGATGTGGTGATGGAAAGGTAGTGTGACAGTAAAATCAATAAATCACAGACACTGTATTAGATGAATCATATACAGTACAGTGGACCGATGGTTCATAACATTCAATCAGGGGATCATCCTTCACATAAAGCAATAAATGGGACAGATGGTGGGGTGAAGTTGATAGTCAATTGAGTGGTTGTCGACGTTTCGACCCTCTAAGAATTGCAGGGATTAGTGGAACCCTTGCTGCGGGGTCTTCATCAGGACAAAGAGATGGGGCAGGCAACCTGAGTTTAGTGTATAAAAATATTGAATCAAATTTCAAATAATGGGACATGCCTCATGTTATACATTCCATTATAAGCACACACATTTACGCAAGTGGTAGAATCCATAGTGATGATTACTTAAGTATCGGGGACCATTAAATGTCAAATTCAAATTTATATCAACAAAAACAAAAATGAAATTCATAATTGAGTTCACAGTGGGACACGGCCCATCTGAAAGAGCGATTAGGAGCCAAGGGACTGGACCTGAGGGAAGGTGACTATGGCGCTCTTAACAAGAAAGTGAAGGATGGTAAAATACCTTGTATCCGGTTCTTTACGGGAGTGCGGTCAGAAAACCACCATTATCATTGATCCAGTCAAGGGACAATATGGGTCTGAAATGCAACACGTGATATAAGGCCACCCGTTAGTAATAGGGCACCGCTACTGCGATAGACAACTATGACTTTGGCAAACACAAGAAATCATTAAAAGCCACTAACTTACCCCGCAGTAAACAAAGATTTTGTCACAGGTTGATTATATGGCAATTATAGGTTCCCAAACACCAGTAGGGCCGACGGTAGTTCTGAAGTCCTCGATCCCTGTCAAGTAAAATAACCAGGGGTGCGTCAGAGGGCCATACGATTGGTAACCTTATGGTAAAAAGTTAAACCAAAGTAGGGAACTTACTCAAAAACGCTGACTCGATCAGACATGTAACGCCGTTCAAACTCGCAATGGCGAGCCGCCATTCCGGTTTGGTAAATCACTAAGGAAACCGTATCACGTGGTGAACGTTAGACGTGTAGAGGTAGAAAAAAGACTATGTAAGAGTTAGTAGTTGAGTATTATGTCCTTCGTAAAGTGTGGGCGGATTGAGTGTTTGCATCGGTGTCCGTATCAGCAAAACAAACAATCGGCAAACAAACCAATTTACAGAAAATCTATTAATAAAAACCTAATCAACAAAGCTCTGCTAGTTTTGAAAATACATTACATAGCAATTTAGCAAATGCACGTACCGGTGTGTACGTCCAGATAATGTTATGCCATGCATCTGCAGTGTCCAGAATTACTGTAATATGTGGCAATTGATCTCATACTGTATGTGGCGTACCTCCAACATTGGGATAAAGGCCATTCAAAATACAGAAAGATAAAACTGTCTCATGATAGCGTTGTTAAAGTTACTGTGGCGTACCTCTCACATGAGGGTAAAGGCCAGTACAGTGCATGGAAATACATGAGGGTGAAAATCGATCCAGTACATGGAGATACATAGTGGACACTCAAATGATAATTAGCATCCCCATAGGTCACGTCACAACATTGTATATATATCTACACATCTCTTGGCCAGTGGACCCAGAAGGCATGCTGTTAATTGGGTGTAAGAGGAAACGAATCAAGATAACGTTGCCAATTGTGAAAAAGAACTGTCATGTTCGTTCAAGCCCGTTTCAATAGAGTCAAAGAAGTACATCCACTTCTATTCACGAGTATTAAGAATACCAGTGATATTGCCACCTCGTGGACCCAGAGCAGCTTTCTCAATTACCACCCATTTGAGGCTGTCCGGGGAATGTCCTGCCCCTTTGAAATGATCCACTAAGGGAGCTCCCTGTACTTCGCATCTGATCCTACTCTTATGCTGAAGGATTCTAGCTTTCACCTTTTGTTGCGTTTGTCCAATGTAGATTTTATCACACGGGCAAGTTATTGCATAAATAACGTTAGAGGAATTGCAATTACTGTGTGTCTTCAGCACAACTCTGTGTTGGCCGTGTTGGAATATCTTGGTCTGAATGGCAGTGTCGCAGGCTTTGCAATTGCCACATCTGGAATGGCCGACCACTGGGGGTAAATCCCAAAGTGAGGTGATGGTAGGCTCATCAGGTGTTGGAAGGAGTGACCGTACTACAAAATTCTTGATACTTTTGGCTTTTTTGAAAGCGTGTAGTGGAGTTTCAGACTGATTGATATCATCCGATATCAGTTGCCAATGATGATTGATTATACGCTTGATCTTGTTGCTCTTGGTGTTGAAGGTGGTTACATAGACAATCCTCAGTTCTGGTAGATCACTTTTGTCTTTTGCTGAAAGTAATTCCTCACGTGGGTAGAACAACAGCAGTAAATACATAATCGCCACCCTGGCTTGCCTAAACTTAAGGCTCTTTAAAAGGGGGCGAAGGATCTGCCTTGTTGGGAGGGTAAAATATTTGCATAAAAGGAGACTATGTAACATGTCCTGTGGGGTCCTAGAGTCGCAGCCACAGGGTCCTCTCGTGTTTGGAGGATCAAAACTAGACGGAGATGCCAAAAGATGGTGAAGCACGTTGAACCTAAAACAGCTGACTAAAAACCTGTCAGTTGCCATTTTAAGGGTAGAGAGGTCGTTTTTCCTGCCCCGAACTGTCTTTAATGAGGCATGCAACCTCACTGTTTGTTTTTGGAGCTTGGTGTTTGTTAGATTTGGGGGTCTCTAGTTGGCACAGGTAGGCACGTGTGACAAATAGGGACCCTCTCCTCTAGTCAGGGTAAAGGGATTACGCTCCTAAAATAACTCCTGCTCACCCCCTTGGTAGCTTGGCACGAGCAGCAAGGCCTTATCTCAGAGGCGGTGTAAGTTAAGCAGTTGTGACCACATACATTAATCCAGTGACAACACTACAAATGGACACCACACAGGTTTTATATAAAAATAAGTAGACTTTATATAGGGTTACCACAAGACCATAAATGACAAAAATACACACTATGATTACTTTAAGTTGGTAGATTTAAGCTTAGTTCAGTTCAGTTCTTAGATGCGACACTCTGCGTCAATGTACCTTAGGTTGCGTTGCGCTTCCACGACAAGCAATGTTGCAACGATGGGAAAAGCGGCAAAGTTCAGATACAAAGAAATAAAGACGCGAAGATCTTCCAGATGCGGCAGGCTCCTCGGGGATGCGAGAAGCTCTCAGTTCGATGAATGGACTGTAGCGCCGACACTCTTACGATGCGACGGCAACAGCTCCAGCGGCGACGCTCTTCTCCCACGATGCGTGAAGCTTCCGCTCGATGCGACAACTACAGCGGCGACGTCCAAGATGCGACGGCAGCAGCTCCGATGGCGGTTCGCTTCTCGGGGATGCGAGGTGCTCTTGGTCGATGCGGTGCATTGCGACAGTTCCAGCGGCGCCACCCTCCTCCGGAGTTGCGACGGCAGGCACAGCGATGGCGACAATCTCCGACCTCGTTGCGAGATTCTTCTACTGATGCGGTGCAGAGCTACAACTACAGCGGCGACACCCTCCTTTGGAGTTGCGACGGCAGCAACAGCGACAAGCTTCCACTTTGTTGCGGCACGCTTCTCTCCGAATCGGTGCAGTGCGACAGTTCCAGGGGCGACACCCTCCTTTGGAGTTGCGAAGGCAGGCACAGCAACGGCGACACGCTTCTTCTCGTGGAGTCGTACTTCCAGCTCTTTGTGACACGCAGCCACTCAGAAGACTCAAAACAGCAGCAGGCACTTCAAAAGAACTCTGGGGGGTGAAGTCTTTTGTCCCTGAGACTTCAGCAGGAGGCAGGCTCTTTTCCAAGCACTTGGAGATCCTTCACAAGTTGAAAGCAAAGTACACAAAGTTCCTTTCTCCTTCCTTTGGCTTTAAGGCAACCACTGCAGGCCAATCCCCCAAGCAGCACCTCAGCTTGGGAATAGTCTCTCCTCAGTTTCTTCAGGTTCCTCTCCTCAGTAAAGGTTTCTTCTTGTAGTCCAAAGTGATCTAATTTCATGAGATCAGGGTCCCAATATTTATACCCAAAAATCCTTTGTTCTCTGAGGGGAGAGGTGCCTTTTATTTATTATTTTATTGAATTTATATTGCGCTCAGCTTCCCGCAATGGGTTTCCCGGCGCCAGGGACAGACAGAAGAAGAAAAACAAGCAGGTGCAGAGGAGAGGATCACAACAGAGAGAATCAGAACAGAAAGGTCTTCAGTTTTTTGCGAAAAGCTAAAAGATTTGTTTCAGATTTTAGCGCCAGCGGGAGAGCATTCCACATCTTTGGACCAAGATATGCGAATGAGCGGCCTCCCATTTTTGCCAGTCGGATTCTTGGAATCAAAAGATTGCCATTGTTAGAAGACCTAAGGGAGCGGCCAGGAATATAAGGCTGGGCAAGATTGCGAAGATAGATAGGGGCAGAACCCTGACGATCTTAAACATAAAACACAAAGTTTTAAAGATCACACGATCCGAAATATTTAACCAATGTAGGTCACGCAAAGCTTGCATTGCGGACGTACTTCGTGGAACATTGCGCAACAGGCGTGCGGCTGAGTTCTGTACCATTTGAAGTTTATTGATGGTTGCTTTATCCGCTCCTAGATAAAGCACATTGCCATAGTCGATGCGAGACATCACAAGGGCCTGCACGACAGTTCTTTGAGTGGACTCAGGAAACATCCATATGATCTTCTGCAGCCAGCGTAAGGTGTTAAAGCAGACTGCAGCGACCTTGGTTGCCTGCTGCCTCATCGAAAGTTTGTCGTCGATCAGGAAACCGAGGTTACGGGCAACAGGCACAGGGGTAGGCAGCGGGCCCATATCACAGGGCCAATGTCTAGAGCCCCACAGATCTTTATGCTTGCCTAATACGATAACCTCAGTCTTATCTCCATTGAGCTTCAGCAGGTGGACTTGCATCCAAGCTGCAATACGAGATAAGCCAATTTTAAGGGCAGAGGTTTCCTGTACCCTGCTGCTAGTAAGAGAAAACACAATCTGCGTGTCGTCTGCATATGAATATATGGACAGACCGGCGTCCTCAGTGATGGAAGCAAGCGGTCTAATGTAGATGTTGAACAACAAAGGGCTTAAAATAGACCCTTGAGGGACGCCGTAAGCTGAAGAATGAATCGCAGATTCAGCTTTGTTTGAGAAAACCTGAAAGGTGCGCTCATTAAGAAATGAGGCCACCCAGGCAAGCGCTGATCCAACTACACCAAGGGAGCGGAGGGACTCCAAAAGAATGGAATGAGACACGGTATCGAAAGCAGCGCTTAAATCAAGAAGAATAAGCGCAAAGGTCTCACCGCCATCGATACCGTGTCGGAGTCGCTCGGTCACCCCAAGGAGTGCGGATTCGGTGGAATAATTAGCGCGGAAGCCTGATTGGGATGGATGGAGATATCCCACGTTTTCAACAAACTCATTAAGCTGGGTGTTGACATGGCGTTCCAAGATTTTGGAGCAAGCTGGCAGCAGGGATATTGGCCTAAAGTTAGCAAGATTTGTGATGTCGGCACCCGATTTTTTGAGCAAAGGAACGACCATGGCATGTTTCCATTCCTGTGCCACCCGAGATTCGATCAGAGAGATATTTAGTAACCTCATTAGGAATCTCCGTGGTTCAAGGTCAAGTTGTTTTAATATCTTCATAGGGACTGGGTCCCGTGGAGAACCTGACCTAATGCTGTTTAAACAGGACAGGAAGGAAGAATCATCAAATGGTAGCCAGTTGTAAATGAATTCAGTGGGAGAAAAGGAAATATTACAGGAGAGGCCAGGTTGAGAGGGGTCAGTTGGTGGTGGGAAGGAGGCCAGAGATTGATGAATGCCCTCGACCTTAGATATAAAGAAGTCAGCAATGGCATTGCATTGTATACCATCTAGAGCCGGCAACACAGGGGTAGTATCAGCTCCTGTGAGTTTCTTTACCGTGGCAAAAAGAGTCCGAGAACAATCCTGCGCTAGAGTAATAATAGAGGCAATATAGGAGGCCTTAGCATGTTTACAATTTGAATGATAGAGCTTCAACTCTTCTTTATAATTCACTTTAGAAGGGGCGGAATATGACATCCTCCACTTCCTCTCAAGGGCTTTGCATTTAGCACGTTGGATTTTCAGCTCGTCAGAGAACCAAGGGGCTGGGGGATGCAGGGATCTGCATTTGCTACTAGAGCGAGGGGCAAGAGCAGTCACTGCATCTGTCAGCCAGCAGGAAATGGGGATGTTCAAATCCCGCTCTGTATTGGCATAAGACAGGATTGTCTCAGTCAAACGCTGATTAAAAGCAGCCATATCGAGCTTGTCCCAGCGGTAGGATGATTTAATTTCCTCCACATAAACAGTGGCCGAAAAAAGACCAGGTGGTAGCACAAAGTGGATCGCATAGTGATCAGACCAAACAAGTGGACGCGCCGATTGAGTACAATCGAACGAAAGAGTTGAAATAATTGGGTCCAAGAGGTGTCCAGCACGATGAGTAGCCCCAGAATTACAAAGTTTGAGATTGAACACCTCAAGATCCGAAAGAAAAGATTTATTAAGGGGATTATTAACATCTTCTAAATGGATGTTTAAATCACCAAGAATAGTGAAATTATTCGATTTCAAGAGTGTTGCTGATAGGCAATCAACAAGTGAGGAAATCCAAGAAGCAGCATTTCCGGGCGGCCGGTAAATTAGCAGGCCAGAAAGCGTCAATCGAGGATTAATCATAAGTTTAAATAAAGCTGCCTCACTACCTGGAAGATGTAATAGTTCCAGTTTGCATTGATAGATGGATTTAAAAATGATTGCAATTCCACCACCTTTACCGGAGGGTCTATCCTGATGCAGCACAACATAGTTGGAAGGAATGGCTGCAGCAATGTCCGGACCCGAGCTGGCATGGAGCCAGGTCTCGGTCAGGAACAGAGCATCAGGAGATTCATCAGTTATGAAATCGAAGATGTTTAGTTTATTCTTAGGAAGCGATCTACAATTTAAGCTCCAAAAACGGAGCGGAGAAGGGGATGGAGTACGGTCCTTAGTAGGCTTCCTTTTTCCCCTATAATGCTTTATGTTTTGTTGCGTCTTAGAAAGCTGCATTTTGCCAGTGGAAAAGCCACAGCCAGCACATCTAAAATAATGATGAGGTAGAATGCATAAAGTACAAGTGGTGGGGATGGAGGATCGCAATAAACGTAATGCTGTAGAAGTATACTGTACGCGTCCAACCAGACGTAACATACCTGAGGACATGGAAGCAAGGGACAGCCCGTCCTGCAGCCCGCCCTCAGCGCGGACGGGCGCAGACGGGCTGAACTCTGGCGTAACTCCGGCGTCAATCAGGCGTCCCCCTTTGCCCAGTCCAAACCAGTTCTGAAGCAATCTGTTTACCAGACTTCTCCTTTCCTTTCACAGTGCAGGGCATGCACATCAGATGCCCCACAGGAGGTGGAGACAGTATTGTGGAAAGCAAGCACAATCCTGGAGCACTTTGTTTGCAGGACTCCTTCTCTTCTTTCAGTGTGCAGGGCAGGGACATCAGCCGCTCCCCAGGAGGTGGAGCCTGCATTGTGGAAGGCAGGGACAACCCTATTCAAGGTTCAGGTGCAATTCCTCCCTCCCATCTAGATGCAGATCTTTCTATTCACCACCGGGTGACTCAGCCTGTCTCCTGGAATTCCCCAGCCCTGTCACTCACAAAACCAGACTTAGGAATACACAACCTAGCAGAGGCAGGTTTGAATGGTTAGACAAGCAAATACCTAAAAGTGGTATTTGCAAACACAGAATATTAAAACCAACTTCACTAAAATATGTATTTTATCATTCAGAGTTCAGGCATACTAAACTCGAATTTCTATCATGGTCTCTGAGACAGTTGGGATTATAAAATGTAATAACTCTAACAGCCCATTCTGGCCTATGGAAAACAGGTAGCCTCGCAATAGTGAAAAACGAAAATGGCTGTAATTCATTATTAGGACATGCCACACACATCAGGGCTTGCCCTACCTTATATTTACAAGGCACCCTGCCCTTGGTCCTACCATAGTGGTGACTAATATGAAGAAAAGGGAAGGTTTAGGGACTGGGACGTGGGTGCACTTGCCCAGTTAGCATGACAGTACCAGACTAGACGCAGGCTCCGCAATGGCAGACCTTGGACACATTTTACAAGGCTGCTTCTGTGGGTGGCAAAACCAGTGCTGCATGCCCAGCAGCAGCATTTGGATTTACATGCCCTGGGAACACTCAGTGCACTAAACTAGGGTCTGACAAGTAAACCAAATAGCCAAACATGGAACCACTGATTAGTACATCAATTTACAGTAGGGAGCCCTTGCACTGTGGCACTGAATAGCAGTGACACAGTGCCCAAAGCATCTAACACCAGCAAAAATACATGAGGCAACAGCAAAAATGGAAGGGAGACCCACGCCAATGGTGCCAGGTCTAACAGTGTTTTTGAGTTGGGCAGAGGTATAGTTGAAATACAGATATTTTACAATGTTAAAGTCCTGAGGCCTTACTGAGTCACATGAAAGAAAAATATCTGGCCTACCTAGAGCAAAAAAAGACTCCTTTACATACCATAACGAGAGAATTTAAAGGCATACTAGAATGACAGAGAGTCTGAAATTATCAGACGATTTAGGTCCTTATACTCCAAAGACCATATTTTTACCCAGCACAACAGAGGCTTAACTGCCACCTGGTCTTCTAAGAAATGAATGCCAAGCTCTTTCTTGTACTGCATAGGCGGGGGTATTTTGAGGGAACCTCAGAATCCAACGCCAAAACTTATTTAGGACCATTTGTAGGTTGTGTGCTGAAGTATACCCTCAGACTTCACTACCATATTAAAACCTTTTAGGTTCATTTATACTGACAACATTTGAAAATCACCTGGTACCCAAGATCCCAGTCTACAGGCGTAGCTGGCAACGGCTCCTATAGATTTGTTCAAGTCACCCAGCTTGCCCTCCAGTAATGTTTTCCAGTCTAATTTTTCATCAAATAGAATTCCCAGATAGGGGAAGGCCGGGACCTTCTCAAAAGTGTGAGATCCTGCTTTGAAGGTTTTAGTCCAGAGACCCCAGGGGCCAACTCCCAAAACGTCCAACTTTGTAAAGTTGACTGAAAGGTCCTGTCTATCCATAAAATCAACAAAGCCATCAATTAAAACCTGCAGGCCCAGGGCTGTGCGAGCCATAAGCACTGCGTCGTAGGCACATAGTAGTACTGGCAAAGATTTCCTGCAAACTCTTGGGCAATCTGACTGTAATGCAATGAGGGCAGCTTCTAAACCATTGATGTAAATGGTGAATAAAAAAGGGGCTAAGATGCAGCCTTGGCAAACCCCCCTACTGCAATTAAAATGTTCAGTAAGTCCCCCTCCCTGAGAAAAACTTACTCCCACTGTAGTATGCGTGTGAAGATTCATTAATACCGATACAAAGGTGGGATCGGTGCCCAAAGAGGTCAATAAGTCCCACAACTTCTTACGATTTAGCCGATCATAGGTGGACTTAAGGTCCATGAAGGCTAAGAACAACGCTCCTGGTTGAGCAACCATGTATTTATTTATTAGTAAATCGAGCTTATGACATTGCTCAATAGTTGATTTGCCCGGGCGATAGCCAAACTGGACCTCAGATATTATGTTACTGGTGTACACCCATGAAGAGAGTCTACTTAAAATGACCTGGCCCAGCACCTTAACAACAGCATCAATAAGGGTAATAGGGCGGTACCTTTGCGGGTTGTCCTTATCCCCATTTTTATAAATTGTTATAATGGTGGTAGTTGACCAGTAGGGCAGCATCCCTTTCTTCGCTACTGCATTTAGCACAATTGTCAAAACTGGGGCCCAAACTTAAATATTGTCCTGGAAAAAATCTGGGGCGATCCCATCAGGGCCTGGCGCCTTGTTCAGGGACAAAGACTCAATGCTTCCTGTGGACTTCCTCCAACGAGAAGGTGAGTGATGTGATGGCCGGGATGGGAGCAATATCCATGCATGACCCTTCATGAAGGCCAAAATTAAATACACTATCAAAATGGGTGACCCACTGTTCCGGGGGTGATGTGGTGACATAAGACAGATTTTGATTGCTCTGAAAAAGAGGGACTAATAATAATCTGCCAGAAAAGTGTAGAGTTCCTCATTTCGCCAGCTTTGGTTAGATCAGCCCATGCCTGTTTTTGTAATTGGTGCTTCTCTTGTTTCAGGGTCCCTTTATAGTATCAACAGCAATTTGCCACCCATTCCCTGTTGCAAGGCGACTGCTTCAGGGCTTTCTTCAGATGCCTAAGGGCCCTGGAGCACTTGGAATAAACCATGAGGGATGATCCGTACGATACCAATCCACAGGGTTGATAATAGACCAGAAACCAACTGAGCGATGGAGGCAAAATAACTTAAACAAGCACTGGCGTTGCCAATAGGTCTCGCAGTAGGAAAGTTTGAGCTATTGGTTTTCTAAATGACATTTTATTTTTTTGTTTTGTGATTTACAATGCCCATACTTTTAACTTTTTCCATTAGGAAAGTTTGAGCGATTCGTATTGTATTGTATTGTATTGTAAATGACACTTTTTTAATTTTTGTGTTGGTTTTGAAAATAGCAAAATTAATAGCTTTGTCAGTTACAATGTCAATAGTTTTAACTTTTCGCAAATGTGACACCTATTGTATTGTATTTTATTGTATTGTAAATGAGACTGTAAATGACACTTTTTTAATTTATGTGTTGGTTTAGAAAATAGCAAAATTAATAGCTTTGTCAGTTACAATGTCAATAGTTTTAACTTTCGCAAATGTGACACCTATAGCATTTGTAATGCAATGTGTGTTGTATTTACGTGACCTAGATGTATTGATATTACAAATAACAATGGCTTTTAATTTTGTAAATAATTAATACTTAAATAAAAGTTATTGTAATTTATAATGGCAATAGCTTAAACATTTGTAAATAAATTTTGTGAAGATTATGTTCAGTGTATTTTATTGTGACAAATCCAAGAACATTGCATTTGCACCTACACACACATATGTGTTGTAGCACTGAGTGGTGTGAGGGTGAGGGGGTGTGAGGGTGAGGGTGAGTGGGTGTGTGAGTGTGTGAGGGTGAGTGAGGGGGTGTGAGGGTGAGAGTGTGTGAGGGTGAGGATGTGAGGCTGAGTGAGGCTGCGTGTATCATAAAAACGAACTATAATGTGTAAAATTACCAGCACCAAACTATATAATTGGAACATGTCTTAAAACGGACTAAATGGCTGGTACCACTGCAACCATGCAGCTTTCGCATCACGAATGACATAGCTATAATCATAGGAAAATAGAGCAACTCTTCTTCACCTGTTTGTCTTCTTTAAATGTATGAGCGTTGAATTGATAGCTACTAGGAAAGCGCACGCATTCATTGGTTCCAACTACAGGGCATTCTGAGAAGATAATGTCTAGTGATTACTTGCACCCTGGAATACATGTATTAGGTCTCTATTACCATGCTTCTTAAATCAAGCATGATGGTGGGGTTTGGTTCTAATATAGATTAATACCCCGTGAGCACTGACATGTATTAACTGAACCTAAAAAAGCAATTGGGACTGAATATCATGGAAGAAACAACTCCTGAGATAGACTGAAAAGCATTTGTTCCTATTTTTTGATACATGCAGCCTTTTAGAATATCTAGAATGGCAATAAACTCTGAGGTTGGTACAACCTTTCATTTGAATGAATAATCTTTGGTAAGCAAGCAAAATGATATAGGACCCGATATTCTGACTCTAAACTAGAATGGAATAGCGCGCACATGTGCAATGAAAATGAAACATATTTTTATTTTTGGCCGATTCATGTAATAAGATAAAAATCCCTTTTTTCAGTATTTGTTTAAACTCCATGTATTTCCGGATTTCAATGAACTTTTGGGCCAATAGAACAATATCGCCACGAGTTTGTGCACACGTTTCCTTACTCGTATCTAGTAAATGCGATCTTTCCAATATGGCGAACATTGTTTATAGACGTAGAGTAAACTAGAATGGAATAGCGCGCACATGTGCAATGAAAATGCAACATATTTTTATTTTTGGCCGATTCATGTAATAAGATAAAAATCCCTTTTTTTCAGTATTTGTTTAAACTCCATGTATTTCGGGATTTCAATGAACTTTTGGCCAATAGAACAATATCGCCACGAGTTTGTGCACACGTTTCCTTACTCGTATCTAGTAAATGCTATCTTTCCAATATGGCGAACATTGTTTATAGACGTAGAGTGTTCATCATGAGTCCTACCACTCTGTGTAGGACGTACAACGTGAGCTCGAGATGGCGGTCATGTGAACTGCAACCACAGCTAGATAATGGCGTCCTAAAAGCCAAAAGGGTATCGTCGGAGGACTGGCAGTGGAGACAGCACACTTGGAGCATCTTGTGACTAGTAAGTGTTAATGGCCGTACAAAAGAAGGGAGAATGCCAGTAGCAGGAGGGATTGTTATACAAATATCTGTCCGATTACGCTATGCTTTTCGGAACTTTTTTTCACATTGATGTTGGTGGCATGGAAAGAAAGCGCATTGCGGTTTGAGCATGGCAAGACGACAACACCCAACAGTGGCGGCATAGGCACGAGTTGTGGGGCTAAGTTTGGTCGGCCTCGATGTGTGGTGGCATGGAAAGAAAGTGCATTGCGGTTTGAGCATGGCGGCAAGACGACAACACCCAACAGTGGCAGCATAGGCACGAGTTGTGGGGCTAAGTTTGGTCGGCCTCGATGTGTGGTGGCATGGAAAGAAAGTGCATTGCGGTTTGAGCATGGCGGCAAGACGACAACACACAACAGTGGCGGCATAGGCACGAGTTGTGGGGCTAAGTTTGGTCGGCCTCGATGTGTGGTGGCATGGAAAGAAAGTGCATTGCGGTTTGAGCATGGCGGCAAGACGACAATTCAATTTATTTTATTATGTTTTGGCTCTCGACGAGGGCCACATAAAATTCACAATACAAATTACATACCGAAGGAAAAATTCAATCAACACACACGAAACTAATTGCATCCATTGACAAATAGACAAGAGAAAGCAATGTCAGACCTCTCCTAAACACCTTAATAAATAGCTAAAAAACCTTTAAAAAAATAAAAAATGTGGAAGCAAAACATTTCATTTGGAGGACAGTATAGAAATTGTAGAAAAATATTCACATTAGAAATACCTAGTCGGAGACATATTGGTTTTAACCATTTAAGCCGCAATAGGCGGAGTGCAGGGCTAATCAACAAGACATGCATACGATCCTGAATACTCAAGTTACAAAAATTGCACATAGGAGAGGTTCCATACCATTTGGATAAAAGTAGATTTAGGGGCAGAAATCATATCGTAAAAGAAACCATAATCTGCGAACACCATGTGGCATATTCCATGTGGCATAGGGTTGGGCCAACTTCATAGAATAAGAATTAAGGAGGAGGTCACAACCCCCTTTTTCTTGTATTGTATTCTTATCTGTTTGAAAACATAGTTCCCACAATGCCTGTTTTAGCAGGAGTTTTAGCTGTGTCAGTGAGTGAAGGAACAAAACACTTTCATCTAACTTTAAAAGTGACACAGCTCTTCTAAAGTTCCTTACTATTCGTGAGAACTCTTTAAAGTGTCCCAACAATTCATTTTTAAGGAGGGCTCTCATCGACCCCGATTCGGCTCTAGCCAAGCAAACCACCCATCTTACCAGGGCACATAGTCCCTGAACCCAGCTGCTCCTAAGACCGAAATCGAGCCTACATGCGGCCAAAGAACACGCGGTGTTGAGGGTAGATAGGGATCTTAAGAGTTTCCCTTCAATCTTGTGACAAAAATCCCAGTGCTTCAGCTCTATGAGTTCTATGCCATATAATATCGTAGCAGGAATCTTTGCCCTATACACCTCAAGTAAACGGGCGAAGTGTCTTTTTCCAGTGGCAAGATAGAGGGAATTTAAACCTTTGCCATGAGCGAGGGCTTTACGTGAACTATGCTCGATATGGGGCCTCTCACTCAAATTGGCCGCAATTATTTTACCCAAAAAGGTATAGGATTTAACAACCTCTAATTTCTGGCCACCGATAAACCATCCAAAGTTTTCAGAACGGCACTTCTTTTTCCCGGCAATACACATAATTTTACTTTTAGATGTATTAATCTTCATAAAATGGGAATCAGCAAAAGCATGTAGAGCTTGCAGCCGATTAGCGAGACCTTTGGGAGTTAAATCTAAAACAAGAATATCATCGGCATACATCAAACAAGAAATAGGGGCCCCCCATACCACTGGAGCTATACCCACACAAGCTGTCAGGGAAGCAGGAAGGTCTACAGTGTATAAGGAAAACAATAATGGAGCCAAAAGACAGCCTTGTTTAAGGCCGTTCAAAGATGGGATTCTGTGCGAAAGTCCCCTTTCGCCCCCTTGGAGAACACTACACCAAGTTTCCGTATAGAGAGCACGTAGAAGATCCAGTAAATAAGGTGGTAAACCAAGGGCTGCTAACTTTCTCCACAGCGTTCGATGATCAACTTTATCGAACGCCATGGAGAAATCAATGAAAGCAGCGAACACCACCCCCCCTCTCACATGTGTATATTTATCAGAAATCACATGTAGGGTGGTGAGATTGTCTAATGTACCGTGCCCCCTACGGAATCCAGTTTGTTCAAATGGTAAAATATTATTCTCCTCAATCCAATTGTCAAGTAAAATTAGAATACATTTAGCGAAGACCTTTCCGATTGAGTCGAGGAGAGCAATCAGACGGTAGTTCATGGGGCTATCCCTAGCTCCCTTCTTAAAAATAGGGACCAATATACTTCCCCTCCAAGAGGCAGGGACCATTTTAGTATTAAAGCAGGATTTAAACAATGGGTAAAGAATCTTACTCCATAGTGAGGGTTCCTGCTTCAGAACCGTCATAGGGAGTTCGTCAGGTCCCATTGCGCCGGAGGAGCGCATGTTCTTTATGGCCATTTCTATTGTTTTCTCTGTAGGATAATTAATCGGACCCTCAGATGTTAGGTCAGGGTCACTATCTGCAGCCGATGTATCGTTTCCTGCATACAGCTTCCGGATGTAAGAGGACCATACATCTTCAGAAATAGGGATGGGGAGAGGGCTCGTTCTAGTACCACATCCCTTCCCAACTATGGACCAAAATTCTCTGGCTTTGCCATGCGCAACTGCTTCCCGCAAGTTTATCCATACTGAGTCTTCCTTCTCCTTTTTTAATTTCGCTTTTAATCTAGTTCTCCTTCTTTTTAACCTCGATATTTCTTTAGCTAGTTCACCTGATCTACCTAAAAATTGCTCTCGCACTAATTTATTTATTTCCTTATTCAGGATGCGCAATGCACTAGGAAAAATTACCTTTTTCCTAGAACAACTAACCTTTTTTACATCTAAAATGATCTTCCTCATAAATTTTTCAAAGTGAACAATTTCGGAACCATGCCAGTCGTTTAATTCTAATATAGTTTTGCATAGAGTATCATGCACACCTATAATGGCAGTTGGGTTCCAAAAACATCTACCCGAAGATCCATGGAAAGTAACATCATTGTTATTGAAGGACCAAGACTCAGTGGGCTGAGGTTTTAAGGAAAGAGTTATAATGATTATGCTGTGATCACTCAAGGATGTAGGGGCTATCGTGAGATCCTGGATACATGGGAAAATGTCATAATCTGAGATCACATAGTCGAGAATTGAGGCACTAAAAGGGGACCTATGAGTGAATTTCGCGGGCACATCAGAGGGAAATCTCCCATTTAAAATGAGCCCCTCAACTGCCGATAATTCTTCCAGCAGAATCTTCCCTCTTTTATTAGTTATTATTTTGTCTGGAAAGAAGGATTGTGGAATAAAATAAGCCTCTTCTTTGGGTTTATTTCTAAATAGATTTAAACTAGCATTAGAAATTTTACAGTTCAAATCTCCAACTAGGATAACTTCGGGTGGAGAATAAACCTTTTTGATCTGTCCAATATACTGAAATACGTGCTTCAATAAAATGTTAAAACGCTCTTCGGGAGGAATGTACACATTAATGATTACGACAGCAGACTTATTTAGAGATCTGGGGAGATTTGCTATAGTTATAGCTTGAAAGAGATTACTTGGGTCAATATAATGCGAGAATCTCCAATGCAGTTTGTTAGATAACAAGCAAGCGATTCCCCCTTTGGCATGACCTTTCTTGGATGGGGCAGCTGGCGCTTCCAACACATAGTAATCCTTCCCTACAGAGATATTATCAGTACACCATGTTTCTTGGATGCAAATCACATTTGCTCCCAGCGAGAATAAAAACTCTAGTTTCTCTGGACTACTATGTATCCCAGCTGCATTCCAAGAAATAATTTTCAATTGATTGTTAAAGATGATGGAATAATTTGGAATTATCTGTGCTCTTAGTTGATAGGGCACTATGCAGCCAATTCCACCGATGATTATCCTCTGCTGGCAAAGAGTTCTGGATTAGTGGAGGAGGCAATGCCTGGGAGACCGAACGTTTCCCCTTAGAGACCCAAATCTTTAGATCTTTAAAAGGCGAAAAAAACCCATCTTGCTTATCACCCTTTTGGGTCATCCTATGGGGTGAAGTGGTATTACCAAGACTAAAAATAGGCAGAACGTCAATACCTCTACATTGGAAATTCTCCGCTTGCTGTAATATCAGATTTACAATAATTTTAGAGTAAAATTGACCCTTATACGTGATACACTATCTCCACCTAACATAGAAACTAACTCAATGTCACTTGATTGAATGAGGTGAAGACTTTCCAAGTCACTGAAACATTTAAGCAACCATGATCTATTTAAGGGCAAATCCGCATCAAATAGAGGGAAAAAGTCCAAAACCAAAGTGTCCACATAAGACATTGATATTTTTGCCTGGGAAGAGAGGAGTGGGCGTACACCGACCCCGTCCATAGGAGCAAAAGAAGGAGCCAAAGGGTTGAGAGCCCCAAGTTCAACCGGAATAGTGCTCCTTGTCTCTACCTTAGGAGGGGCAGTCAGCCCATGTCCACCCTTCTGAGGTAAGTCTTCCACAGTCGTAGGCAGAGTATTACAAATGATCTCTGGACCACAATATGGACGGCAGGATTCACTTGCCAATTTTATGGCCACCGGGTTCGAGTCAGTGGCATTATCTTCATTATCAGTTAAAACAATAGAATTTTGGAAGATTATCCGCCTTTGTCTTTTCTTCCTGTATTTGCGCACAGGTTTCCTTTTTTTCCCTTTATTATTTCTATGTTTGCAGGTTTTTTCCTTTATTTCTTGATCATCATCTTGTTGCCCTTTTTTTTCAGGGATGAAAATTGGAAATAGTTCCTGTGCTACTTTACAGACTGAGACAGACAGATTTTCTTCCTCTATTTCAAGATCAGAATTCTTTACACAGTTAGTCGCCGCAGAAACTGGCAGGACCGTAGCATTATTTTCTTGAACTATTACTGATGGCTTTATACCAGAATTCTCTGCAAGCGCATTTACATTCCCCGTTGCCAAGCTAATATCGGCCGTGGTGGAAGGGGCACTCCTCATTTCAGGAGCCTTTTGCAGCATTGTATTCAGTATTTGAGTGACAGAATCCAAGATACAATCAGAGCTGCCCACAAATTTGCCCAAAAGACGTAATATGGAGGCTAACAGATGTTCCAGGGCAATCAGAGATTCCGATATAGGTTTTTCGCCAGCAGCAGAAGAAGGACAAATTCCAGATAGATTGAGCTCAGGGCTCGAAACATTTAACAACGCGGACATGCCCTGCACATTTATAGAGGGAGTACTGCTATATAACAATAACCCAGATGGAGTGGCACCCACTGATGGCTTAATGGCTTCTAAAGATTTCAAACTACCTGCATTCACATAACGGCCACAAAGTTCGAGGTCAATGGATGACAATGAAGAATCTCCACCTGACCTAACATACGGAGTAGAGGCTTGTGGCGCTGGAGAATTGTTAGCTTGTTTTCCTTCCATAGAATGAACGTGAAGCTCAATAACACCATCAACTTCGGGATGTACAAGGCTGGTCCTCGCAGTGGATTCTATTTGGAATGGGTCTGTCATTAATGAGAAGGGGACCGAATTATCAACCACTTGAGTTGGGCCAACCTGTGCGACAGAAAGTAGGCCTTCATTTTCAACAACAGATACTTTCTTATCCACTGCTTTTTCCCACAGGTCGAAAAGCTGACATTGTCCCTTTAGTAAAGGATTATTCACTGATTTGTTTCTTAGGGGGTTGGATTTTGTTTTTGCACAAGTCCTTCCCCCCACTAATCTCCCAGAGCGAAGTTTCTTTGTCATCCTCTGAAATAATTTTCCAAAGGATGTCGTTTATGGAAAAATGCATATCCACTGAAAGTGTGATTAAAAATATGAATGGACCATAAAATAGGTTTGATAATGGAGGAAAGTATGCGGTTGCCCTCCAGTCAATGTCAATGGAGCAAAAACTGTTCTTTAACTTCTCAAGGTGACACCTCGTTTTAGACACAACACGTATATTTATGAGCAAATAAAAATAACCGGGCCCAGCCCAGCCTACCTCAGTCACCGAGGGCCACAGAGGGCCCGGCGCCGCCCGCGCGCGTCCCGCGATGCGCGGTCCTGCTGCGCAATTAGAGCCAGGTGAGGGGGGCGTGGCGGGGAGGTGCTCCAGGCCCAGATGGCTTTTGGGCTTTGTTGTTTCCTCGTCTCCCTGTCCGCCTACCAGCCCAGATTCACGAGTGTTTCCCGCGAAGCGGGATACGCGAGCTGTAGAGTTCTAGCGCTGCCAAATAGCGCTTTCAAATGAGCAGCGATTTACAGAGACCGCAGCGTCCCTCCAGCGACGAGATTTCTCCGTCAACACAAAGCAAACAGCCAACTCCGGATCAGCAGCAGTTATCTCCGCTCCCCAGCGGTCCTGCTGCGCAATTAGAGCCAGGTGAGGGGGGCGTGGCGGGGAGGTGCTCCAGGCCCAGATGGCTTTTGGGCTTTGTTGTTTCCTCGTCTCCCTGTCCGCCTACCAGCCCAGATTCACCAGTGTTTCCCGCGAAGCGGGAAACGCGAGCTGTAGAGTTCTAGCGCTGCCAAATAGCGCTTTCAAAAGAGCAGCGATTTACAGAGACCGCAGCGTCCCTCCAGCGACGAGATTTCTCCGTCAACACAAAGCAAACAGCCAACTCCGGATCCGCAGCAGTTATCTCCGCTCCCCAGCGGTCCTGCTGCGCAATTAGAGCCAGGTGAGGGGGGCGTGGCGGGGAGGTGCTCCAGGCCCAGATGGCTTTTGGGCTTTGTTGTTTCCTCGTCTCCCTGTCCGCCTACCAGCCCATATTCACCAGTGTTTCCCGCGAGCTGTAGAGTTCTAGCGCTGCCAAAAAGCGCTTTCAAATGAGCAGCGATTTACAGAGACCGCAGCGTCCCTCCAGCGACGAGATTTCTCCGTCAACACAAAGCAAACAGCCAACTCCGGATCAGCAGCAAGACGACAACACCCAACAGTGGCGGCATAGGCACGAGTTGTGGGGCTAAGTTTGGTCGGCCTCGATGTGTGTATTTCAAAAAGCTCTGCACTGGGGCATGCTTATATTCGATACTAGACACAGCAAAAAACAAGAAATTTAAAAAAAAGGTGTTGGGTTGGAGGATGTGTGTAAATAAAGCACGACCCTTTGAACAAGGGAGAGAGCAACACGAGTGGTGGGGGAAAAGCACGAGGGAGACAGCAACACAGGAAGAAGTACACAAAGGAGACAGCAACACATGGCAGAGAAGATGAGCGGCGCACGGAGACAAAGTGAAATAATGCGTCACCAACACGTACCTGATAATGCAGAGCGGCCGGGAAACTGAAAGTACGGCCGGCCGGCCAGCCATGATTAATTAGTTAGGGGAGGAGAAGCCGCAGAGCGCACGCTGGGCGAAGCCCTTTGTTGTGCTGTGCGGCCGTGAATGCGCGTGCTTGTTTGGTCACGTGATTCACGTGAACTTAATGAAAACCGCAGCGCAAGAAGCCCTTGGTTTCACGAGCGTTTTGAGGACATGAATTCTCGCTCCGCTCAATGCGCTTGCGCGCATTGATAGGTCGCGAGACCTAAAACTCTTCACCAGGCTCTAAAGGGTCCAAGCAAATAAGTAACTCCTGCTGGCAATCTGTGAAAGACTATGATTAAAAGCCTTAGCATCTATTTGTGACCAGCATAAGTGCCTTCCCTGGTCAGTGGGAGTTAAGGCCCCCCGGGGCTTTTGAGGGCCCAGTGAATGGTTCCCTACCCTATCAAGAGACAGGGTCAAAGGGTTATGGTGACTGTAGGGACTATGTAAGATATTGAAAGAGACAGGAGGCCAACCCATACAAGCAGAGGCAAAGATTAAATCAATGATCATGGCGGATCCCCTTTCTTAATATGTCAGAGGGATTTGAGGATTAGACCGGTTTGTCAGCTTGTCTAAAGTAAAAACCAAATTGTGTGTATGCAGGAAGCTATTTATCGCCTCCCCTTCTATGGTATGCTGCAAGTGGAAATCCTCCGAAATCAGGCAAGGTTTTGTGTTAGGTGACGGGTGTAATACATTTGAAGAGGGGTGACAATTAAAAGCCCCTGCCAGGATAAAATTCCTTTGCCTGAAGCCCTCCCTCTTTAATGAGTCTAAGGCCCCCTCTCTGCATTATAAAAATGAATTACTACCATAGAGAGAGCTTTCCCAATGTGCAAGTTTACACCCTGGAACATGTGGACGCCCCACTTCATGATCTGCATAGTGCTACAATACTCAAGAGCTACAAAAATAATATGACCCCCCCTGGCTCTACCCACACTAGAACCCATTGCTGGGCGGAAGATGGTCTTGTACCCCTCCAGGAAAAAAATATGCCTGACTTCCCATGTCTCTAGCAAGCAAATGATGTTAAAGGACTTCATAAACTGTAACCACCTTTCGTCAGAGAACTTAGAGGACAAGCCTGCCACATTCCAAGAAATGAGCCTTAGGTCCTTCCCGGGTCTGTGGATAAAGGCCCTGGTGGAAGATAAAGTGTTGGCTGCTGTATTCGGGCCCCCCGTAGGCTGTGAGTTGCCAGACGATGCACTAAAATTGAGGGATGTTAAGAAGGATAGATTGGTTTTGGTGTGGATAAATCCCTATTCTCTTTCCTACTCTGTGTTCATTTGCCCACTTTATGAACCGACTGAGCGCGTTTATCTTCTGTCTCAGGGAGTTAGTCAAGATCAATAAGATCCGCCAATGCGGCATAACGATTTTAAATCACTAGACTAATTGTGCCCTGATATTATTTCTGCGTACCCACTGCCCAGAGGCTGTCCTACACTAGGGCCATAAAAAAAGCCCAACAGGATTGGTTTTATACAGGTAACTGGGAGGTGCAACTTAGAAACACCAATCAGAATTCTTTGTGCCAATTCGGGGTATCTAATGCTAATAATAATGCAATCTCCCCCAAGTGTTTTCCTAGAGGGCCCTATCCATGAAGCCCTCTATGCCATCAAGATGTCTTTATAGTCCCAACCAGAGTAGCTTGTGTGTTTTCCTAACCAATGTGAAGCTTTATTGATCAGTTGACCAGTGGTTTCCAGATTATGTGTGGTGAGCTTGGGAATCCCTGTCAAGAGAACAGTGTATGGGGAACAGGCTGGAGGGAGAATAATCACCGGGAGTGGGGAGCAAGTGACCAGCCGGCCACCGGTTCGAGCTTCACCTGCCACATTAGATGCCAAGAGGGGCAAAAAGTTAGGAACTGAATCTTCTGTGTTAAGGTGGGGTCCCCGGGGCCCAAAAATGGTATTCTGACTTGTTACAGCCTGGGACTTGGGAATGCCAGTGTCAGGCTGACTACAACTACAACTGAAGAGGTTGGTGGGAGGCATGTCAGTGTTTGTAACGTGGGTGGTAAGGAGTATGGAAAATTATCCATGAGGGTCACAAGTCTCTCCAGTCTACTTGACAGTTCCCTAGAAACTGTCTCCAGATGATCAAGCCTGACCCAAAGAGGGGCCAATAAGTCAGTGAAGGCAGCTGTGATTTGTTTGTAGTACAGGAGCCAGGTGGACCGCTGTGTCCTCAGGGCTCCCATATATGCCTGCAGACCCCTTCATTGTAACCGAAGCATCATCTTTCTTTTTAGCCTTCTGCTTCCCTTTGGGGGCTGGGGGGCTCACCACATTTGTCTTTGGGGGATGAAAGAAGAAGGGGCCTAGATGCGGAAGGGCCAGGGGAGAGAACCACAACCGCAACAGGATTAAGTGAGGAACCCAATGATTTTGGGCTGGAGGCGACTGGCTCCTGCCCCTGTACATTTGGTGCAGTCATCAACGGTGTAATGCCCAGCATAAGTCAGCATTCTAGTGCTGAGCCTGTATCTACACTTAACACCCACCCACCACTGATGTCACTGGTCAGGTGACACAGCATTAATAAAAGAGGCCGAGCCCACGTTCTCTAGGCCAGTTGCACCATACCTCCAGTGTGTCCTGTGTCTGCGTGTGACTGATTGCCAGCATGAGGGCCTAGGGCCCATCACAGACTTTACAATGGCGACGAGAGCGGAGCTGTGCCCAGCGTGCCACAGCTAAGAAAAGAAAACGTCAAGGAAAAGGGGAAGAGAGAGCTGCCTGCTGCAAAGGCACACCCCCTGAGAAAGCAGTCGGCCGCCGAGAGGCCCACGAGGCGTGTGTCGAGCCCCGGGCCTAGAGAAAAGGAAAGAGGTGACCGGAGCCCACCCGCACCTCTCCAGCCTGCCATGGCCCGCCCTGCCGTGGCGGTGCCCTAAGAAGACAGAGAAGCCATCGCGGTGCCCACCCGCGGAAGAACAGGCCCGTCGGCCGAAGGTGAGCCCCGGACTGTAAAGCACCAAAAGCGGAGCCCACCCGCTATAGGCTATAGACACTAACTGTGCCCCCCTGAAGTGAGAGCGGCGCCAGCTATGCCCAATTAATGAAGCAAGGCTCGCGGAGCCCACCCGCGGCCTGCCTACGGCGTCCCCCGCCGCGCGTGTGAAGTGCAGCGGCAGGGTGAATAAACTTTACTGGAGCGCGCCCGCAGCGTGTGGAGAGCTGCTGGGCGCCAATTAATTAAAGCGGAGCCCACCCACATGGTCCTGGCGCCCTGCCGAGCGCACGGCCGCCCACAACAAACGCTATGAAGGAGCAAGGCCAGCGGAGCCCACCAGTGACCTGCCTGCAGCGGTCCCCGTCCCGCAGCGCATGTGAAGTGCGGCGGGGCGAATAACTTCAAAAGAGAGCGCCCGCAGCGTGAGGGGAGCTGCCGGGCGCCCAGACAAGGAACCGAATCTTCAGCGGAGCCCACCCGCAGTGGAGCGCTAATCGCTCCCCACCCCGCGCCACGTGTGAAGTGTGGCTGCGTCGGTGGGGGAGGGGAGGCGGTAATTTCGGCACCCGGCTTGCAGCCGGTAAAAGCAACTCCAGCCGCCCCGGCCTGCAGCGCCGTGAAGAGACCAGAGAAGCACCAACACCTTCTCCACCGACACGCAGCGTGAGGAATAGGAGGCTACTGCGGCGGTGGGGAACAAGTGAAGAAAACTGCGATACCCCAGCAGCCCAGAGACAGAAGCGGTGCAGCTGCACAGCGTGAGGGCCCCAGTGGCGTGCATCGGGAACAATCAGCAGTGCAAGTTCCCCACCAATGACGGATGAAGTAAGCTCCCAGCAGGGATAGATCTTTTGTAATAAATCCAAGCGCTGGGAAGGTGGATGCCTCACTAATGGCAATAAAGAAGGTAGCACCCACCATGAGCCAACCCTGTGCTTTGCCCCAACGGCGCCGGCACCATAGAACCGAGCCTGACTCCAGAGAACTAAGGAGAACAGTCGTGGACTGCCACAGTTTGCCCAGCAGTGTCATCTAGTGGCTATTTCGTGTTACCGCAGCTAGAGAAAAGAATTAGGATGGCTTAAGAACGATTCTGCAGCAAGGGGAAGACCCAGGCTATCTTAGAAGGGACACAGAGCACTAGCACGAAGATCAGAAGGAAAACACTAAGACACAGTGAAGACTGCCAAGTACAGAATAACAGTTCACGAGAGAACTGACATGCCAGAAGTTCACAAGGAACACAGTCAGTGATCCTGAAGCGAAGGCAGGCACGCAAGTCAAAATAGACGGCGACGGAGCGCGCCAGAAGCGGAAAAGAACGTGCTAGAAACCCTAGAAGCGCATCAGGAGTGCAGTAACTCCACGCAGGACAACTCTAGAGGACACGCAGCAAATGCGCAGAAGAAAGGCAAACACTGAGTGCAACCAGCAACGCACAGAAGAAGGAAGACCAGAAGAGCGTCAATGGAGTGGTGACGCAACCCTCCAAGAAGCGAACGCCAGAAGAAGACACAGCGATGCCTGGTGGCCACAGGCCATCGCTGTAGCAGTATGGCGAAAATAGAAGCACCCCCCACACGAACCGACGATGGTTCTGGAGCCCAGCACCAGGAAGTGCGAAAGCGCATGACGCAACTGCCCAGCAGTGCAGACCGCACTAGCCCAAAGCAGCAAGTCACAAGGAAGATACTGCGAAGGAAAGAAAATGGTTGCGCAGACAACCCGCAGCGGTGAGGATCCAACGCAGAAGCAACATGACCACTCAGCCTGGTCACCAAGCATGAAGACGGCCAGCCAGATGGCCGCACCAAGAAGTCGACCAGCCAGATGGTCGCACCGAGAAGCCTACCTGTCAGTGATCGGCAGATGGTCGCATAGAGAAGCCTACCTGTCAGTGATCGGCAGAGGGGACCAGCATGAGGTCCAAGAAGTTCAGACAAGGCGCGGTCCGAGGACATGGACCCACGAACTTCAACCCCATAATTAATGAAAGCAACAGAAAGAGGAAGTGAAGGTCGCGACGCTAACCCTGGGAAGTGAGTGACAAGAAGACAGTGTCCTAGGACTAGGACAAGACCAGGACGACACGTGCAGAGTGCGCGCGCTGCATGGGGAAGCCTGGCCAGAGAAGATGAAGAAAAGGGGACCAGGGTACATCGCGAGAAGAGGAGAAGAGAAGAAGGAAGATCGGAGTGGCACGCCGCCACCGAGGAAAGGAAGAAGGGAGAAGTCGGAATGGCACGCTACCACTGCAAGAAGAAGACGCCCCTGCGGAATGAGGCAAGGTGACAGGCACTGGAACACCTGAGTGCAATGGAAGACAAGCCTGGCAAGAGCACCGGCAGCGCAGACCAAAGACAACCACCTACGAGCCATCCATCCACATGGCGGAACGCAGAAGAGAGCAAGCTAGACTGTTGGCGACATCTACCTCTGGGGTTGAGCGGAAGATTGGATGGCCGGAGACTACTCAGGCCTCGAGAAGCTGAGGAACTGACCACCTCGCACCAGCCCGTGGCAACCCAGAATCAGAGGCCTCAAGGGACTCAGGTGGCAGCGAGTCCCACACGGGAGACAGATCCACAGATGCACGTCTGCAGGACCCAAGGGGATGAAAGCCTCGCGAGCAATGAGAAGAGTCAACAACTCAACCTTCAGGTGGAACTAGGACACGACGGTGAGGCTCGTGGAGTGCCCTGCTCACGGCCCGAAGGCTATGGTGGAGCAACACGACCGAAAACACCAGTCCAGTGGAAGCCTGGCAAAGAGGTCCTCCCGGACATCTGGTGAGAGAGGAATACCGGCGAGAGGGGCATCCTAGTGAGAGGGATGTGTGCACCTACTCTATTCACCTGCCAAGAGTCAACACTAAAGCCTGCCCGGAAAACATCATGAAGCCAGAAGAGAGAACAAAACCAGAAGACTGTTGACACCTGTGTCATCCATTTATCTCTCATCACCAACGGAGCGAAGCAAAGGCAGGGCTGAGAACAGCGGACAGACAGCACAGACAAAGAGGGAACTCGCCAAACAACTGCGAACCGTGCCACCGAGAACTGTTAGTCCTGAATGCAAGAACTATACTGCCTGCGGCTTGCAAGCAGCCAAAGAGACTCGTTTTGAAAGCGCAAGTCCAATGGTACATTTCTATGTTTTTTCTCCCCCACAGGTTTTTGGACTTTTTCTGTTTGGTTGAATTTTTAACCAATTTGGGGAGGGATGTAATGCCCAGCATAAGTCAGCATTCTAGTGCTGAGCCTGTATCTACACTTAACACCCACCCACCACTGATGTCACTGGTCAGGTGACCCAGCATTAATAAAAGAGCCCACGTGCTCTAGGCCAGTTGCACCATACCTCCAGTGTGTCCTGTGTCTGCGTGTGACTGATTGCCAGCATGAGGGCCTAGGGCCCATCACAAACTTTACAAACGGTACATCTATGGGCAAAGAGCCGGAGCTTCCTGATCCGACCGAGAGTTGCCTTTCAGCCCAGTCAATTTCCCCATGGAGGTGAAATGGCAGTGTGGCCGTTTTTGCGAGGCCCCCTGTAAACACAGAAGGCAGGGCACAGGATTAATAAGCCCACTGTAATAGGGTGAGAGAGAAGCAAAGCCGTTTCTGATGGTGCATACTTCGTAGTCACCCCTGAGATATGAATTGGCGCTGTTGATGCTAGCCTGGAGGTTGGAACGCCCGCCTAAACAAGGGCTCCGACCATGAACAGGCTTTGGTGGCACCTTATTTCACTAGGGCAGATGAAAGCCCACGGGAGCCGCCATCAGCATCGTTTGCACGGCATTCTGTCAGCTTTAGACAACCATCCTTGTCTTCCAGAAGAATCGCTGCGCCGTTTGAACACTTTTAACAAGGTTACGTGATATCCCTTACCACTGGCAGCTCCACAATACTATATTGAAGATCATCATCTTCTACATCCTGGCTATTCATTTACCCATATAAATCTATCAAGTGCTGCTCCCGTTCTGAAGCCTTTCCACCTACACTGGCCTAGCAGCATATTAACCCATTCAGACTTTGACAACCATGATCAAACTCACCAGCATTTCATGTCTTGCTGATTAATCATATAGATCCTTGCAGACCCAGGAATATTGTGGCCTACATAAAAATCTCCTGACGAAGGCGTCCTCACATGCCGAAACGCGTCGAAGAATGAGACACTAGCTCAGCCACAACCTTTTTATTGGATTGATTGTATCTACGTGTTTTTTAACTCATGATTATTTTTATGTATTGTAAGATTTGCACACTAGCGTGATTAATAATCGATTTTTATATGCAATTTTTTTATAAAATATCTATCTCAATAATTATAATAAAAATATTTTCCTGTACATGTTTTTGTTAGTTTGAAATTTTCCATTATCTACACACTCTCTTATTGTTTACCGCACAGTATACTGTCTAGGAAGATACCCACATGTTGGCGGCTCCTGGGACTTTCAGCTTTGGGGGTTGTGGTCTCCTTCCCCAAACTGATTCGGTCTCACTGTGCTGGCGGTGCATTGCAGAGCCCCCATACCAATATAAGAAGCATCCCCGGGCGTGATCAGGCACCAGCGGCTCCTGCCACGGTCAGCTAGACAGACCTAATAATTTACAGCTGATGTTTGTAAGCAACACTGGACTCGCTCTTGATATAAATGGTACTTTCCAGGTTCACAGAAGGAAATTGAACACGTGTTCCCTGCCCAAAGGGAGGTGAGATAGCCATTGTTGCTCTGGGAAAAGGTCAGGCTTGTTGGATACCGACAGGGTCACTGCCTCTGCTACTGTCCCACCTCTACACTCTGTGATGTACTGCATGCTTGAGTTACAAACAGATAAAAAATATAAACCAGCAGGCATAACTCACTGAATGCTGCTGAGTGATTGTGTTTAGTCCTCGTCTTTTGTCTTCATTCTATGATTGTGCTCTGTCATTATACAGCGCTTGCACCCCGTTCTGAGGGACCGAAATGCACCGGACCTCAAGGCCTGGTTTAATGATGGTGAAAGACAAACCACAAGTACCAGAATGCACCTGGAAAAGGTGCCTGGAAACACTCTCACCTAAGCGGCAACTTTCTTCTCTCTAGAAGCACAGGTGCCCGTGGGAAGCAACTCCACCCACTCCAATGCTATCGGTGAGCATTCCAGTTGTATATCTACAAAACGAAGCTTTTTTAAAATATTGTTTATATATTCAATTCCCAACGTCTATGTCGGATAAAACAAGCATTTACAATGCAACGGTTTCGCCTTTGGAAACGTTTGAGCTATTGGCATTGTAAATGACAAAATTTGTATTTATGTGTTGGTTTTGAAAACAGATAAATAAATGGCATTGTCATTTACATTGCTAATAGCTCTAACTTTTCCAAAGGAGAAACCGTTGCATTGTAAATGCTTGTTGTCACTGGCTGGAGTCTTTTATTATCATAAATAAACGTCATTATTCCCAATGAACCAACCTGCACTAAAATATGTGGCCCCATGGCTGCCCACACAGGCGTCTGTGGTCGTCACATAAACTAACAGGGATTTCGACTGCAACAGACAGCATTTCCCACAGCTTGACTTGCAATTGTTTTTAAATCTGACCTAGACACACATTTAGCCTCTTATCAGGTTAATATATATATATATATATATATATATATATATATCTCTAATTACCACTCCGGTGGTTGGTCCACCATAAGGAGAAACACGGACACTGGAATTGCCGTTCTCACTGCTGGCAACAGTGACTTTTATTTAAACCAGGTGCGCAAAAGTCAGGCAGGATGACGAGTTTCGGCTAACGCAGTAGCCTTGTTCACATGTGTGTGTGTGTGTATATATATATATATATATATATATATATATATATATATATATATATATATATATATATATACACACACACAGGATTTTTAGGGGTAAGATCTTCTAAATCTTTCGGTCTATTCAAGTGCAATTTGCATTTTGCTTCCACCCACCACAGCCTATATATAGCATATGGCAATGGGTCAGCCCATTTCACCCACTGACTCACTTTGTGAATTGCAGCATTTGCTCTTGCCCACATGCACCCTATGGCTAGAAAGTAGTCCACTAGTAGGTCATTCTCTGTTTTCATGTCTTTTATCATTTCACTTTTTTGTTTATTTCTGCAAAACACCTGTAACTTTTTTGCAAACACGTGCACATCAGCTTTAAAAGACAGAAGACTTCACTTTGTATTACTTTTACGCATACACGTTGTTTGCAACAAAAATAAATAATAACAAAAAGTCAGCCTTGACATGGCCAAACATATTGGATCGGTCAAGAATTGTTCATTTAAGAGATGTGTTCTATTTCATAACCAATTATGTGTAGATAAAACGACAAGATTGTTACATAATACTGTATTCTTTTTGGCTATTTCTTAGAGCCCTCTCCTCCCCACTACACTCAATATCACACTTCGAAATATGTTTTGCACTCTGCCCACTAAATAACCCCTTTTCTCCCTTCAGTAGTAACCGTCCTAATAAAGCCTTCTAACCACACTCTTAAATTCACAAAATGTTATCCCAGAGTAAAAAAAAACACAGAAAGAGCCTTGCTCTCTACTAAGTCCTCGTATAGTTCTTGAGCATCCCATCAAGTCCCGAAACGCCCAATACAGCCCACAATTGCCACAATTAAGCCTATCCGCTTCCTAACACCTCGAAAACCGACATGACAAGGGGAGGAGTCACTTGTGTCAGGGGAGGGACATCCCATGACGTCCAGGACCGTACACAAGGTCCTGGTGACACTAGTACGGTGGACACCAGTTCCGTCAAACACCGTAACCGAACCCCGTCGCCTCTGGATTCGGGTACTCGTAAACGGACACCCCTTAACTCACCTGCGCTGCCCTGTGGCGCCTGTGCAGCCTCCTCCCCGAAGAGAAGCCTGAAGTCCAGCTCTTCGCTGCCACCTCGCTCGGCGGTGGTCATTGGGGGTGGCGGGGCACGTCCCCCGGGCCGGCTCAGGTGCTCATGGTGGTCTCCTCGCGCTGTCTCCCGTCCAGGTTCCCTGCCAAAGCCTACCCAGTTATGCCTACAACTTTCGCCGCAGCCGCTACCGTTCTCCGACTCCAGACCCTAAAGCCCCGCCCACCTGCCACAAACGCTCTACTTTCCCTCCCGCCTCCTCCAATGGGATGCTAGTACGCGGTCACTCAGAACCGCCCACCTGCTACCGACACACTACTTTCCTCCTGCTTTTTCTCATTGGTCGCCTGCGATACCCGGGCCATGCCCACCTGTCCAGTACATCCTCATTTCCCTCTCGTCTCTTATCGTTGGGCACGCTCACCGTTTACGTCACCGCCCCAGTCCGGGCCATGGGCCCGCCCTTCTGTCATTGCATATCTCGTACCCTCCGTGCGTATCCTGTTGGTAGCTCCGCTCCTCCAGCTGTACGTCAGCGGGCCCTGTGCAGTATCCACCCCGCCTACTACTCCTGTAAACCGACTTCAAGCGCTCATCTCTAGTCAGTAGCAGCCGAAACTGAACTTGTGTAGACACGCCCTTCTTCCGAGCCTCTCTTACACCGCTCCCATTGATACAGAAGAAGGACAAATATTTACAGCATGAAAACTGAAGAAAGATATCAAAGCCTGTGCCTGCAAATTAAAGTAATCATAAACACAAAGAAAACTACGAGCTAAGACTTAAAAAGGAAAAACCGGAACGAAAGCAGACACAGAAATAACGAAACAAAACAAGCCTGGCCAACGACAAATCCTCCTGTTGTCGTTTTTTCCCCTCTCGGAACGCAGATGAGCTCCAGACGTCAACAAGTCAGGTCCTGGGCCGGCAGCCAATCACAGCGCGGCCCGGGAATGACGTCACGGGGGTGTCCCGGGCCGGCAGCCAATCGCAGCGCGGCCCGGGACAAAGGGGCGGGGCTTAAAAAAAGCACCAGAAACGCCCCTGAATCGCGTTTTCGTGAGAAAGCGCGATTGACAGCCTCTGCCTCCCAATGGCTAGCCTCCATTTATGGAGCTAGCCAATGAGAGGCAGAGGCGGTCCGAACCTCACTACTAAAAACAAAAGATTTCGTCTGGGCGGGGCTTCGCCCCTCGCCAAAGTCGAAACCTAAAAAAGTAGAGTTAATTTTTTTTGTTTTGTTTAAAGATAAACGGAAATCCCGCCACCACAGAAGGCCCCGCGGCGCGGCTCCGCCCACTCTCACAGGTTTAAAAGCCCCTTGTGCAGCGCGTCTGCAGTACTTATCTTGGCTCTGTGCTGTTTGTCTGGTCGCTGCTAGAGCAGATTTTATATTGTACTTTTTTTTCCGCTCTGCCTGTTATCAGCATGGTGAGGAAGATCAGGAGTGTGGTAAGTCTCTTGTTAAATCTGGGCTGTGTAATTATTATTTTTTTCTGGAGAGAGGCCTGGAAGAGGGCTAGGGAGAACTAATGCTCGTTTGTTCAAACAGAAAACAATCCATTAAAAGCGAGAGGAGCGTAGCTGCTCACTTGGACAGGTTTTTCTTTAAATTGTGATTCCTCGTAGTGCTAGAAAACTGGTTCTCTAATTTAGTATTAATTAGTGGAGGTGGCGATTGGGGAGCCCCCGAAAGCTGAAGCCCAGCTGTCGGAATCTCGAGTTTTTATGCGGCTTCTGCTCTTCACCCTCGCTCCACCCAGGATGTGTGATCTTGGGGCCAGAGCTGCCGACTCTGGAGCTGGGGACCAGGTTCCAATCTCGGCGTCGGCTCCACACCCTGTGACTCCCATCAAAGCCTTCATCTCACCCGTGTATACGCAATGAATGTGACCTAATGTAACTGGTGTTCATTTAAAGAGCTCTGAACTCGCTCTAAATGGAACCTCCAGAAACAAGCATTGCGGTAAAAGCAACGCCTTAAAATAATGAAATCCAATGAATACCGATTGACTGGCCGTTTTGTACAAAGTGAAACCAGAAAACCTGCTTAATTATGTGATCTTGCGCACAATTTTCTTCATTATCTCACGCATATGAAAGCACTTTGAAAGGTGAGTTCAGACTACAAGTTGTACAAATACCTGTTTGATTTGATTCAACTGTGGTTGCTGTATAATCTGGGCCCAGTACAGGGTGTAAATGAGTGACCTGTCTCTTACTATTTAAACGTGCACCATTAGAGAACTATCACTCTTGATACATTCTTATTGATGCGGTGTCATGTGATTTATTTCAAAGCCTTTCCATGTTGACGAAATAAACGAATTGAGTTTTGAATAGACTTTATCATATACCAAGTGATGGTAGTTGCATGATTTACTTAGCAAACCTTTTCAGGGCTCGGCTCGTGCTCTGAGATCCGAGCCAGACCCTTGACTCGGCTCTCCCTGTTAATTTGTTGGCTCACCTGTGTCTGTTAGACGCAGCTGCCAAGTTTCTCCAGGCTATCAATTAGTTTTGGGCTTTTAGCCAATGGGATCGTGAGCGCTCAATAAACCACATCTTCATGTCCGTAGCCGTGTTTGTGACGCTCCAGTCAGTTTCAGGCACATTGGGCTTTAAGGGGCGTTGGGTTTAAGTCTCTGCAGGCGACTGTAAGTTAATGTAACTGTTCTAATAGTCCTGTGTGGTTAATAGTTTATCCGCTATTTTGCCAGTCAATGGCCAATTTAAAGGGTATCTTTATTCGACCTTCCCCCTCGTGCTAGGCGCTTTGTGTTAAGTTGGTCTGGCCTTGCTCCTTAGTAAACGTTTCCCATCGCGCTCATCCATGGGAGAGAACTTATTAGATACGTCACAAGTGTGGCTTTTACGCAGTATCCTTCAGGCCGTCCCTAACATCTGCTTCTCTACAGAAGACCTCGTTAAGTCTGTAATAAACCGCACACTCTAGATATCGGAGCTCGGCCTAGAACAAGGGGCGCATGTCATGGGTCCCTGCACATTCCTCAGGAGTGACCTGAGGATCATGATTGTGGCATGTAGTTTAGTCTCCATGCAACTTCGAGGTTCCAAACATAGCGGTGTGTAAAACTCACTTAATTTGCTTTTGCAAAATTAAGTCCATCTGCAAGGTACATAGAAATGTTCAGTTTTCACAAGTTTCATTTTAACTTGACATGCTTCTCCTTAGGTAGTGCTAAACACATGCTGCAAACAAGAACTTATTTTCTGGTTATACGTTCTTAAAAGCAGACCTGTTGCAGGTGGAATTGCACCACACGGTGGAGTGCCATCATTTAGCACTAGGTGAAATCGTAAAAGACTAGAGTTGTATTGAATTTCACCAGGGCCTTGTTCCTTATGCCAACTAGTGTACGTTGTTATAACTTGCAGGTAGCAATCTGTCTTGGGGTTAAACTCGTATGTAAAACAATCCCGGGTGATTTCCTCAGATCACTTGTTTGCAGCTCAAAAGCTGAACCTTGGCTAGAGTGCTCTGTGTAGGGTAGGAGGCGGGCATCGGTCATGGCTGCTATAGGCCAGATGAACTAGAAAGGTAATTGGAAGAAGTCTTTCTAACTTCTCAATGATGATTACATTACCAATCTGTTGTGTTCATTTTTTTTCCAGGCTCAGTTTGATGACATACTGGCACAGTCCCACTCGAAGCTGGTCGTCGTAGACTTCACTGCGTCTTGGTGTGGGCCATGCAGAATGATTGCACCTGTGTTTCAGGTAAGTAAGCCCCTCTTTAATACTATGTGTTGGGACCCAGTTATCAAGGCATCCCCTGCCTTGTGAAGGACTTCGAATGGGCCTGGCTTTGTTCCCTGCTGAATCTGATGGGGCGCTCTGACCTCCCTAAGGCATCACCTGTCCCCTGAAATGGGATCAGCAGCTCAACAATCCACTGCACTTGGTGGTGCCGCTATGGGTAGCGAAGGGTTGACCACAAGGTACTCCAAGTCTGCCTGGTGCTCCCGCAATGCAGGACATGCCTGGGACAAGGGTGGGCCTGTCGGTGGCTGGGCTAGGCCACCCCACTTGCTTCCTATAATCAAGAGAAGAGGGATACCGATTCGAATATAGGCTGGGATGTCGGGAGAACATCGTGGAACTAGAAAAACACAGGTGACTATTTGCCCCCCTCTTAAGGTGTTTTTTCTAGCCCCCCCCCCCCCCACTTGTTTCATCTGAAAGGCATTGTAACTCTTTAGACAGTGGCTCCTCTCTGCTCGTACGCTAAAGGGTTTACCCCATCACAGTAAGGCAAGCATTAAAGGGCTGGAGTTTATAAACTTTTTTTTATAGGAGGACCCTGGGTTGCTAGGGAGCACATTTGAGCAGCATGTGAATTTTGTAAAAGCATTTGCTTTCTGCCTCCGCATTTCAGTGACACCAACATTTGAACATTTATTACTTCAGTGCACACGTTCTTTTTAGGTCTGGTGAGCTCTTTCTTTGCCTTAAAACAAACCTTTTTTTAGCTGCCCGGATTCGTTCCTCACTGATGCAGCAGCCCCTGCATGTGCTAGAAATGTTAAGGGCTGCGTCTCTGATCTCCTCCCACTAGTGAAATGCCCTGGCTAAACCCCAGACTTCAAAGGGGGTGCAGACTGAATGAGACACACGGGGTTCTACAAGTGAACGTGTACACGGACGGTTTTTGTTACAAGCAGTCTTCGTGTTCGGTAGTGCCCACAACTAGGGAATAGCACTTTGACAAAACCCCGTTTTTCCTATGACCTCCCTGATACCACTTAAGTGATCTGCTCAAAATCACAGGATGTTGTTGAGACAGTGCTGCCCCCCTCCCAACACATACTGCACAAACGTCTGTCTTGATTTTATTCCCATTTGAAGGCCCGATTTGAACCGTTCACACAAAGCGGTTTAGTAACAGGTAAAGAAATAGCAAACCTTCTTTCCCCAGAAGCATTACTGGGTGCTGGCACCTTGTCTCTAAAGTGCCGGTTTACGCACTGACACTGCAGCGCGAGCGAGGTTCCTGGCTACTGCTATAATAAACTCATACCAGCGAGCCACCCCTGCTTTGTAAATGTGTTCTTGCTGACCACGTCAGGCCACTTGCTTTTAGACTGTGCTCCTGGCAAGGGTGGCCCTGCTCTCAGTTCACACGATTATTCTTTTTTTGTTTTTTTTTTGTTTATCCCCAGTGTTGATTTCTGTTGAACATGGTAAAGCGCAAGACCATGGTGGACTCCTCTGGAGCAACATGAGCTTTCCTGGCTGCTTAAAGCGGGCGGTGGGGGTAGTCTCATAAGGCACTGAGCTGGCGGAGCGCCATCCGCCGCTCTCCTGACCTTCCAATCCCTGCACCAGTCCTGCTTGGTGTGCAAAACACCTGTTGTGGCAAGTACCGTCCTAGATGTGCAGTCAAAGCTGAAGCAACCGAGCCAATACCTGCTGGTGCCTCTTCATTAGTATCAGCACCAGGGGACTAATCTGAAAACCAATAGAGCGGATTAAGTGCCAGGTGCCACAGGCAAAAGGAAGTGTCCGAGCTCCAAGTGTAAGAGGCCCTGCGTATCTAATCTCATTCCAAAGCTCACCAAAGGGTTGGCAGAAGATGATATTCTACAGGGTGAAAGAGACCCTTTATAGAGATCACAAGGACCCCATTTCAGTGCAAGATTGAACCTATTTACACCCACCTGGTGGCCATCAGAGCTAAATTAAGCTATCTGATTCTCCCCTTGGCTATTGACTAACCATCTTGGGGTACCTCCAATCGAGGAGGGTAAATGGGTGGGCTAGTATACCATCACCGTCCACTGGAGGCACTGTTTTACATGCTGAGGCGGATCAAAGTACTTTTTCACCTGTCCCACAACCCTTGAATAGCCCTTGTTTCACCCCCCCGCCCCCCTATAAGGTCAACATTGCAAAGAAGTGGTCTTCCCCGTAGCCCTAATCTATGTATGTTGAAACCTTGGCGGCAATGAAGTCTACCCAAGAAGCCCCGGATGAGGTCCCTACGGACCTTTCTAGATCTGCACCGCATCTATGGGCCCCCCTCCTTTGTAATTGTTTTAATGCAATCTGTAAAGAGGACCTCTCGCAGACCTGGTATACTGCTGTGATGGTGCCAATTAAGAGGGTAAACCCACAATCTCCTGTGTGCTATTGGCCAATAACACTGCTGAGTTCAGAAGAAAAGCTGGAGGAAGAGCTGTTGTAGGTGACAGACACGCTGTTGGTTGTGTAGTACAGGTTCCAAGAGGGTCTGAGCATGATTAATCAATGCCTAAATGTACATTTGCTGCTAACTAAATATAGTCTAGCCAGCCAGGGCACTGTCTGCCTGGCCTTTGTTTATCTCTTAAGCCTTAGAAAGCGGAGTCGGGGATGGGGTGGGGGGGGGGGGGCTGAGAAGTTTTATCTTACCTTGGGGTGGGGGACAATCTGATACAATTCTCGAGAGCCCTTCGTTAATATGTCTGGTGAATGGCCAGATGGCTGTAAACTAGGGAGAGGGGTGTGACCGCACTGTCTTAGCTTCTACATTGTTTCTTTTGTATATCAATGGGGTTGGTGCAGCACTTTGAAATGCTGCATCAGACGCTCCTTCAAGTGGCAGGAAAAAGGTCTAAGCGTTATTATACATGGATAATGTCTTGTCTAGAACCCCCCCTAGTCTTATTGCTTATTCCAGGAGTTTGCCTTTTATGGGGACATTGAGCCTGGTTACCAACCCAGTGAAGATGTTTATCCTGGTTTTCAAGCCCAGAAATGATACGATGAGGGGTGCCCATATGCATGGTCATCTTGTTGCCCAGACTGAGGATTTTTCATATCTGAAAGTAGTTACCAATTCTAGGAGTAATTGGTGACCTATTGCTAAGTTGAGGAGCACATTTTTCGCCTCAATGGGCTATATTTTTAATTTGGCTAAATGCTTTGTTGAAAACCGGGTGCCCCTCACTGGAAGTCTATAAAAAGGAACTGTAACCTTGTATTCACTTACGGTACAGGAATTTGGGGATACTCAAATACAAGCCCCCTGTAGGTGAGCGAAAAGGGGTGCTTGGGCTACTTCTGGGAGTGTTGTCCCCCCCCCCCCCCCTGCTTGCAGTACCTATATTGTACACCAGGAGCTGGGGGTGGAGTGAGGATACCATCAAGATGGCTCCTTGGCTTTTGTAGTGTTCTACCCGGGCTAATCTACATGCCTCACGGAATAGAGCTATCCGTGAATGCCTCTCGTGAAAGAGTGGCATCATTTTCCTGATTTGCTTTACTACAGAACTGCGTTAACTAACCTGGGAAGGCAGACTTTTCCCAAGTCTGCCACCATGGAAAAGAGATCTTAGAGTAAATCCATATTTAAGGAAATGTCCAGAGCCCTGAGAGAGGACCACAATTTTAATAATAAACGGTCTATCCAAGTATATGGAGATTCACATTTCTGCTCCATCCCTGGAGCCAAACCTAGAGTGGATTGATTGCACTTTAAATGAGAAACTTATCCCCAGGTTCAGGTTGGGATTAATGATGCAGGTGCTTGGTTTCCCACTTGGTCAATTTGAGCCCTCAATTTCTGATATGTCCATGTGATATCCTGTTTCATTACACTTTCTTTTGTGTGAAAAAAATATGCATATTTTTACCGCACAAATATTGTCAATTCCGACTATGTTAACGGGGGATTATAACTTCTAGATCCCTGGTGTATCTGAAACCGCTAGTGTCCATGAACTTTTAACATTTGTTCTTGGTGCTATTAGTAGACTAAAATCACTAAAGTTTTTAACTTAAAGGTTTTATCCTGGGTTGGAAGTTGTAGGCACTTATTGTACCAATTTTGTGTTTTGCCACTATGCCCTGCACTTTATATGCTAGATAAGTCTGTGGAATTTACTTCCTTTGACTCAGTAATAACTGGTGTAATTACAGAGAATTGCAAGTTGCTGGCTTTTATCCAAGGTGTTTTAACATTCTGTATATATTTTAAGTGGAAGGTTATGGCCACATTTATGAGTGGATTTTATTTTTTTGTATGCAGGTAGGACAGGTCTCCATAATCTGCCAGGTCCTCAGTTTGTTTAAACCCTTTGAAACTCATGGCAGCATGCCTTGGAGGCTCTGGTTTCCTAGACTAGTTGTGGTGACGGTTACTTGTATTAAAAGGTGGTAAAGATGAGTTTTGGATAGAAGGTAAGAGGTACTGCAATCCAAAACCTAAAGGTTGTACGAATTATGCAATACATGGATGCATAGATCTATCAATGTTTTGAATTTAACTTCTGTATTTCGAGGACTTTTTGCTCTCAGCAAACACTTGCAACATTGACGCAAACCTTCATGCTCTTGTGCTGTAGACATTTAAGGCGGCAAGATTTCCAAACATTTCTTCAGTACTTTCAATGGTGTCCTTCCTGTGTCCTGCAGGACCGCATACTTGTTTTCCATCGTGAAACCTTCATTTTACTCTTCTGCAAGTGGGGGGGCACCAGAATGTAGAGCCCACTTATGGACTGAGTACTGATCAGAGAAAGAGGACTTGACTCTACACTTCATAGTCATGTCCTCTGTAGTGCTCTGTTATTGGTCGTCACCAGGTACTAGCTGAAGGGTCGATTCACACATGTACTTGGAGCTGGACAAAGAGGCCCAATTGATGCAAATGCTTAAAGTGCATCCAAAGTCAAACTTCAATACTAATTTGTTAACAACTAGAGACACTAAGAGGCTGCACCTTAAATGGGCCATTTCTACTGTGACCTGATTGCCATGGATTCTTTTTGATTGAACTGGTTAAACGTTAAATTTCGGATAGTCTTAAGTCTGCATCGGTTCTTGCATGTCTGTTTCCTAATTCCTAGTATTCTGAAATGATTTACTCGTCCCGTGTGCATCCTACTTCGTGCTGGTGTTTGACGGTAAATAAATGCCATACATGAAATTGTGTTATTCATAAGTTCAAAGGTATGAAGTGTATAGTGTGGCTTGACACATGCTTAGCAGGTGGGAGTGTCCATGACGTGCATAACTTTGTTTTTCATTATATACTTTCTGCAGAAGTTCAGCACGGAGTACCGTGGTGTAGTATTTCTGAAAGTGGATGTTGATGACATCCCGGTAAGTGAAACGGAGCCCTTAACATTGATACTGTGGTCAGTAAACGTAACTTTGCGAAACGGGGATGCCCCTCGCCCACCCCACAAAAAAGAATTGAAATCACTTAACTTGGAGTTGCCAATTGTTAGCCCTTAGCCAGAGATCTGACTCAGAGATCTGACGCAGGCTAGAACAATGTAGGGTTGCGTTTAGTTAGAGTTTTTTTTTTTGGTGTGTTTTTTTTTTTTTCTCTCCACATTTTCGTGGTCTTGGGTTTACTCTGGATTCCCAAATGGAGCAGAACACTTTTTTCTTGTGTCACCCTGCACAGGTACTGTCTAATTGGTCAAATGGCTGACCTTAACGAGAGGGTGCTGCTTAACTAAAGTTAAATTTAGTTTCTAAAACCTGAGCATTTGAGTCCCTTTTTCTTGGCTGACTTGGCAGTCTCCACGACTTGATAAGATGCATTAGCATCAACCTCCTTTAACCTAATTTAATGTACGGCGGTAACTGCCTCTGAACTTGTGGCATTCTACAGGTGCAGACGACTCCTGCCTGGAGTCGTGGTTTGCTTGGCTGGGTGTGTAGAAGGCATGACATTCCCGAAAAACTGTCATTTCAATTATAACGACATCTACCATTAAACTAATGTGCTTGAATTATATTGTCGTGCTTGAATTATATTGTCGTGTCTTACCATTAAACTAATGTGCTTGAATTATATTGTCGTGTCTTACCAACAGGTGTTGGCCGAAAGATACAGAATAGAAGCAATGCCCACCTTCGTTTTCATCAAGGATTTTAAGAAGGTATGTGTGGATTTCTGCTTTTCTATCACAATTTGAAGCTCTTTAAACAGCAAATTAAGACCCCTGCTATCAACTGAAACCTTTGTTTCTTGTAGAAAACTGGAATTAAGTGCCACACAATAAGCAATGGAAACTAAAATACCTGTGTTTTGGTTTCTGACTCTTTAGCTGTAACGTTGACTAGAGACCAACTAAGCTTCTTGGACCTTCATGGCATCAGCATTTTACGAACTGCTCCCTTTACGTCCATGGTACTGGAAATGGACGGGGGGAGGGGGGTGTTCTCTTGTGCAGGTATATTTGAGGTCCCTTTCCGCTAATTTGATTCGATGGATAGTTCAGAGGCCGCTGGGTGTGGCCGGTTATGCAAAGAAGCTGCTTTCTTTCACAGGGAGAAAACAACTGAAAAAATATCAATTTTACAGATCTCATTGGGATGTGTAAGGACTGAACAAAATTGAAAATCTGGAAGGTTTACAATTATTATTTTTTTTTTCCATACCAGTTTTTCCGTGAGGGATTGTAATATGGTCTTCTCTAAAGAAAATTGCCTGCTCTCACTCCCTGGCTGAAGTGAGCTGCTAAGAGTACTGTTGATCTTAATAGTATCGCAAGGGTTTTTATACGCCAGTTTACTCTTAATATTTGAGATGAGGATGTTTTGTCCTGTCCTTGAGCTGTGATGTTGGTTGTCTACAATAGCTTTTAGCTTATTTTCTCCCTTTTTTTTTAGGTTGCTACAGTGAAGGGAGCTAACGAGGCTGCAATCAAATCAAAACTGAGAGCGCTTTGCTGATTTTAACACAATTGTTACTTTGCACTGTAGATCGGTTTTATTCTGTTATAGGACCAAAGCACATATGAAATTGTTGGAACTCGCATATTATATATTAACTTTTATTTATATTAATAAACCAGTGTTATAGCAGGCCCTTATAAGGGACTGATTATTTAGGCATTAATTTATTTTTCTAATAAAAATATTTCACTTAAATCTCTTCCATCTACTTGATTTCATCAGTGATATTTGTGGTATGTTGGGGGGGGGGGGGACTTGGTAATATGTCCTCTCCCTCTATTGTGAGGAGGGCACTTTACCAGAAGTGAGCAGCAGTCTGCTGGACAGGCCTTTAATTCCCACTGAACATTCCTCGGTTGGCTGGAGCCCTTGGAGGCTTGTTTCTGAGAGTCCTGGTGCCTCTAACTTCCCAGCTTACTGAGGCAAATTGGAACAGGCAAGGTAAGGCTTGAAGAGGAGGGAGTGTAACGGTAGAGCTCGGCGACCAGAGCATACATGCCAACAGACCCGATTCAGGCGGGAGACTACCGATTTTAAAAGCCAAAAATGGCTTTATTTTAGCAGTCTCCCGCCTGAAATTGCATTTTCTACAACAGAAGTCAATGGGGAATTTTCATTCTCCCGATTTTTTCTTATAAATCTCCCACTTCCTTGTCCTTAAATGTTGGCATGTATGCCAGAGGGACAGAAGGGGAGATTCACAAGGAGACTAGGGAGCAGTGCTACTTGGAGCATGTTTGCCAGGGCTGCTTTTGGTGTCCCAGTCTGGCCCTGGCAACAGTTGTTACGAATTTAGATCCTAAATGGGTATTCGGTAATGGTCCAGGCAAACTTGAGTCCCTGATCTTATTAGAGTTGTAGAATGATTCAAGCTGAACTATCAACAGGGAAAACAGATTTGCTTTGGAACATAAATCAAAAGTTGATTTAAGTTTTCAGTGAAGTAATTATCACTGATTTCTGTTCTAAGCAATATGCTTGTTGTAAACTTTAAACAAGCACAGTAAAGCAATGGTTTTGTCTCGCAGAACAAATGGGCCTGCACATTGCGGGGGATTGTAAGCAACAGCAAGTGTTCATTATCTCGAACTGCTGATATTCAAAGAACCAAAAAAACTGCAAAATCAGTATTGGGCAAAGGAGGGCAGCTTGTGTTCTTCCTGGGTAGAAGTGCTTTTTCTGCACAGACTGCATTCTGTCTTAAAGTGAAGAGCGCCAAGAGCAAAGTGGGCTGAACTTTGCTCTACAATGTACTACACCTCGGACACCGTGAGGAGACCAGTATAGAGGAATCTCATCCCCCTGGGGCATACACTGGTGGAGAATGAGATGGACTAGAAGGGTGCAGAAGAAAACAGCAGCCCAAAGAGCGAGCATGGTGGGTAAAGGCTAGTTGTTGATTGGGGGGGAGGGGGGGGGGGGTTTAATGACTGGAGTGGCAACATGACCAGGTATTGGTGTGACCAGAGTAATCCTTTGGATAGTGACTATGGGGGTCATTAGGATGGTGGGTGGACTGTTGGCCAGCCATCCTATCGTGAAATGGGACCACCCGCCATAAGGGCAGGGTCCCGTGGGCTGTTAGGATGCACCCCCACAGTGGCTGGCGCATCCTGCATTCCTGACATTGTGGCGGGCGGTGCACTCGGCACTGTCCACCACAATGCCAGGAAGGCATGTCGTGCAGTTCCATGCACAACATGGAAGGCACAGCACGGTGCCTGCCATGTTGTGCATGGAACTGCAGGGAGGTACCATATGTACCCCCAGAGTCCCTGGGGGCCTGCAACGGGCCCCCACAAGCAATTCCCGCATGCCTTTCTGTAGAGGCAATGCCGCCACGGAACGGCATGTTTCTACCCCATAGTAATATGGCTGGCGGTGTCTGACAGACACTGCCAGCATATTAAACTCTTTTCTGCCTGGTCGACTTGTTGACCAGGTGTAAAAGTGGCAGACGGTCTTTCAGTCTGCTGCGTTCCCCAGCCATAGTAATATAGCTAGAGGAAATGGGTGGCGGGCGGGTACGGATCTCTGGTGGAACGCCACCGCCATGCGGGCAGTGGCGATCCACCTGAGATCCTAATGGGCTCCTACGTGTGGGTTGCTGAAAAGGACATCTACGGCTTGGCCTACAATGTCTGTGGAATCGAGTTGGTTGTGTATGTCTAGGACAGTGACCAGGATTTTGGGGTGTAGCATTTAGGTTTGTTAAACCATTTGTTCGGGTCTCCAAGGATGCATAGGTTTGCATATATTGTATGATGTGACATTGTCTAGAGCAGTATGCGTTTCATTGCTAGATGGCTATCTGTAAATGAGAAAAGGACAGGTTGTCATAGGGTTGCATCCCACAAGGGCCTCAACCTTGTGTAAAACACCCCTAGCCTCAAAGATTGGATTATTATACATTTTTTTTACATGATGGATTAGCCCCCCTCCTTTTCAGGCTGGGATTGTCAGTTGGATAGCCTGGTGGAACTACTCAATGCAATACAGGTGCCACATCCTTCCTCTTCCCCCCCCCCCCCCCCCCCTGCCACGAGTCCGTTATTAACTGACAGAGAACCTAACTTTTCATAAGCAATATGGTACTTTTTTGTGTGCAGCGGAAGAGTGTACTCTGAAGTTGTAGTGTGTTTTGTTGGCAGTTGTTACTCTTAACGCCCTGCAGAAGGCTTTGAATTTTTCTTCACTGGGCTGGGGGCGTTGTTGGCAGGACCGGTTGAGGTGGGTAGTGGAGTTGCACAAAAGGTAGTCTTGCGCTATAGATTAGGGTGCAAGGTAATGAAGTGTTGTGAAGGAGTTTGCTTATGTTTAAAGTATGGAGAGTTTGCTATGTTTAAAGTATGGGTGAAGGGTGGAACATGAGGGCAATTTGTCTGATTTTAGCAATGGATGAGCGACATGAAAGTGTGTACTGAGTGATTGGTATATTTATTGCTTGTAAAGTGTGAGGTAGAGGTTTCAATTTATGTTGGATTTCGAAGTGGGTGCATGCAGATATTTTAGGATGCTTGGGTGTTTGAGTGAGATTTTGTTTAGATACATTTTGTTAGTCTCATTTTGTTGTGGTGTTAGGCTTCATTTTGTAGTAACTTGAGGGTGTCTATCTTAATGTGAAGGGCTGGTTGGTTGTGAAGCTGAAGAAGAGAGGCTAGAATTACGTGTGATGAGTGTTATATGGGGTTTTATAGCGCGCTCAATTACTAGAGTATCCTGGCGCAAAGGGAGCAATGTTAGAGGCCGAAGTAACAAAGAAAGCAGAACTTAAAATGCCAGTTTTAACAGATGGGTCTTATGTGCTTTTTTAAAAAGCACATAATTCGGATTGGAGCGGAGGGTCCAAGGAAGAGTTCCAAGCAGTTGCTGCTTTAACAGCAAATGACTGGCCTCCGAAACGGTAGCGCTGAAAACGTGGAACCGCCAGCCGATATTTGGTGGCGGAGCGCAGGGGACGATTGGGAAGATAGAAGGAAAACAGTTTCCTCCGATATAAAGGGCCCTGATCACAGATGGCCCTGTGGGCAAAAGTGAGTCTTGAATATAATTCGTTGTGAAACCGGAAGCCAGTGCAGACTGCGCAGATGGAGTCGGACGCTAGTTCGCCTGGAGATGTTAAACGGGAGTCTGGCAGTCGCATTTTGGAATATCTGGAGAAGATTGGTCAAATATGCCGGAGAGCCACTGAGCAGGGCGTTAGCATAGTTTAAGACGAGAGAGAATAGGCGCTCTAGCAACTGTTTCTCTTGCTGTTCTGGGAAGAAGAGGAAACCATTTTCGTAGAGGCTTAAGCATGCCAAAGCAGCCACAGGTGAGTTTTTTTTTTTTTAATGTGGGCCTGAAAGTTTAGGACTGGTGGAAACTGCCAATAAAGAAGGATTTCAGTTTTGTCTTCATTACATTTTAACTGGGCAGAAGCCAACCAATTAAAAAGAGGAGACGTCTGGATGGCAGCAGTTTCCAAGTCCGTAGCAGGCCAGGTGAACAGCAGCTGTTGTCAGCATAAGCTATTTTAGCACCCAGTTGTTCGGCCTAAACAATCAAATGGGTCATGTGTATATATTAAAGGGAAACATCCTTTACAACGCAACTTTTACCACGCAGTGCCTTTACGATGCCACTTTTACAACGCAAACCATTGCAACGCATTGTGCTGGGGGGCGCTCTAGGATAGGGAATAGGTTTAATTTACTATCCAACACCTTCCCTACTATCCACGGGGACTGGAGTTGGAATAGTAAATTAAACTATTTATCCAGCGCCCCAAAGCACTATGCGTTGTAAAGGCATGTGTTGTAAAAACAGCGTTGTAAAGGCATGCGATGTAAAAGCATGCGTAGTAATGTCATACTTCCATATATTAAATAACAGTAGGCTTAAAGTTGACCCCTGAGGCGCCCCAGTAGAAAGAAGCTTAGCTGATGACGAAAAAGCAGGTAGTCAGACCTGCTGAGACCGAAGTCAGCCACTCTAAAGCCCAACCAGTGACGCCAATGGATAACAGATGGGAAAGAAGGAGCTGATGGGGTACTGTATCGAATGCGGCAGAGGTCCAACCGAATTAAAGCGGCTCTGCCGCCAGCGTCCAAACAGTCCCTAATGACCTCCGAAATTTCCACCAAAGCAGATTCCATGTTGTGGGCAGTGCAGAATCCAGACTGGGCTGGGTGGAGAGCATGGGATGTTTCCACAAATGTATTTAATTGACGGAAGGCCATTTGTTTCGCAGACCTTGGCCATCCCTGGTAATAGAGATCGGCCAGTAGTTAGCTGGGACTGCTGGGTCAAGACACCCTTACCCCCCCCCCCACCCCCCCTCTGAAGTACTAGAAATCCTCAAACTCCTTCTCAGGGGTCTTACCAATAAGTAGTCCATTCAAAAGCAGCAAAGAAATCAACAGAGAATATGAAAAGACATCTTTATTACAATTAATTGTGAGGCTATGTCGCCCAGTCACACCTAAAGCAACTGAATGAGGCAGCCCGCTGAATGGTTTCAGCAGAGACCTTTTATACCATTTATTATGCCCTAGGCACACATTTTCTCTTTGAAGTACATTATTGTTGGTCATTCCCAGGACGTGCACACAAAGCACTGTAGATGACAAACCCACTTTCAAGATAAGTCCAGGCCAAAAACAATGTCCACATAATGCATACATTTTCTAGCTGACAAGGCCGGATAAACCCAAAACAGTAAGATCACAGCCCATGTCATAAATAGCTCGTGGAGGCAGGAACAGGAACAGATGGAAGTATGATAGGCAGGGTGTGTGTGCGATGAAAAGGTTTATGGCATGTTGTGCCTTGATGCTATCTCGCTCGGCTACTGGGAGAGGAACTGACCAAACAGATTCGGCCTGGGGCAATGTTGCAGCTTGCCCAGGTCAGAGAAAAGTCAATTAAGGTGTACGTGTCCTTTGGAATCGAATTTAGCTGTATTATAAGCCTATGTGAGGGCAACCCACAAAATGGCTGCCGTACACAAAGTGGAAGCCAAGGTTTCAGGACGAAAATGACGATTTCGAGGTGAAATCGTCACTCGAATATGACAAATGCTTGTACATAGTGTACTAGCCATTCTCAGTCTTTTGATATAAAAATCGTCATGCTACGACAAATTGTATTACACGAGTCCAGAATTTTCAGTACCACAGACGCTCCTTTTGCCCTTACATAGGCAATAACCTATACTCACGCTAGTCTGAGTCCAGGTCTATATTTATCAAATCATCAAGATGTTGCTGAAGCATAATCCTATTACTTAGCGACTCTCTCGGGACAGGTCTCCTTACACACGCAGTAGCACAAAGGCCATATATGGCAGGACCAAATAGGGAACACCTCTATCTGTAGTATGTGGTATAAAACCACACACCCAACAATTAGTGATGTTCACTACTAACTGGTATCGATGCAGAAACTGTACAAAAGGAATTATCAGTAAACTCTGACCTCCTAACTAGTCCATGTAAAATCTGGAAAGAATGCAAAGAAGTAGAAGTAGGAAGAGACATAGGTTGGGAGGTGGGTGCAGACGTGAATTGGGCAGCAAAAACAATCCCACCCATAAAAGACAATGCCATGTTTAAAAAAACACTAGAAAACACGTCATTAAGAACATATAGACAAAGTAGTGACCGCTATTACAAATGACATAATTTTTCACAACCCTAAGCAAAGGTAGATCCTAAAATTATCTAGTAACATTGCAGGTTTTCCTATGCATTTTCTGTAATTTATTATATTTTCAAGTGAAACAGTGGTGGCCCTCATTAATGCTCTGAGGTGAAAAGGGGATACTCTTCCACAGGAAATGGACTTTATTCTGCTTTTTCTAAACAGAATACTACTTAAAAATAATGCCAGTTGAACAATAAAATCATTCTCCTAACACTTAGTCTATACAATCACACGGAAACCTCTTGTGAAAACCAACTATGCCCAGAGTCTGTTCAAAAAGCCTCTCTGGCAAGCTTCTATTGTCCAATCCAGTCTGCTCCGGTTGTTGCATGGGCCTTTGGATTCAGGCCTCCCATGCTCTTGATGTTCAGTATCTGTTGGAGTGCCCTCCTGGCAAACACTCATAGCTCATTCACAAAGTCTCAATGTCTCAAGGCAGTGCACCGTATCTCTCCTCTGTGGCAGACACTACAGATTTTGTGCGCTTCAATGGGCACAGATCATCTCGTGCAGACCCGGGACCATTCTCAGACTCCAACACTCATCATTCAGTGTCAGAGGACGCTCAGGCTGCTCTTTCATGGGCACCAGAATGGAGTGCCTTTTGCCGCTCTTGGATCCTCCTGTGCACTGCACTTCCGTTGAAGCAAGGGAAAAAAAGGGGTGCGTGGCCAAAACTCAGGCCAGGGGGCTCAAGGGACTGCACACTGTCAGAGGTTAACCAGCACATAACAGGCGCTCTTTTGCACTGAAATCTCAAGGGACTGCACACTGTCAGAAGTTAAGCAGCACATAACAGGTGCTCTTTTGCACTGAAATCTCAAGGGACTGTGGCAAAACCAGCTCCTTCTTCTTGATGTTGAACGCCTTCTGATGAAGCAAGTGCGGTGCTTTAAACAGTTCATTGTACAACAAGGGGACTGCAAACCGGTGGCCTGCGATCTTCAAAGGAGTGGCCACATGCCATGGGACAATTCTGTCTTGGAATACACTGTCATTCTCGAAGGCAATACAAAAACAAAGGCAATAGGCAAAACAGTGCTCTAGTCTCTTCAATTGGGTTTCCGTGTGAGAGCATATCAATCATCATAGCGACATGGGAATTCTATCTGAATGGAGGTCCTCACACATAGTGGCATCGTCTAATTGGGTAAACACATTTTATCTCAATGATACATATAAGTGTTCCTAAAATACTCATCTAGAACATCTCAAAAGCGGGATCACATACATATTATCATAATTGTGCATCAGGTGGGACTATGCAATACAAAAGCTAATTATCAAGATGTGGAAACAAAAGGCAAGAACTAGAGAGTCCTGGTATTTCCATTATTTATAATATATCTGGTCCATCAAAAATTAAAGCAGTAAAAGAACTAAAAAACAATTTTAGAATAGGCATTGAATTTAAAAAAACTTAATGTGTCTCCTATTGAGGTGGAAAGTTTATCTTAGTATAGTATTGAGTCAGTTAATCAGTCCTAACAGTCAGACTGGAAAAACATCAGAATAGGCCTAAAGAAAATTCTTAGAAATCAGTCTAGTTATGCAACAGGGAATTATACATAAAATGGGGGTCCATGGTACATTACTGCAATCTGAAAGTGCGAACCTGAACAATATGCTAATAATAATAAAAAGCTGATTGGTGAAAGGAATACGGAAAAGAGAATAGGACACAGCTAAAAATCCCCAATAACTAGGCCTGAAACAGGTGCTTGGGTGATAGTCAGGCATGTGACAAAAAATGAAACCTGGTTTCTTTTACGGTCCAGAGCCATAGGAAGCAGAATAAAACTGACTAATGTGATATTAGGTCACTATGTACAAGAGTCACAAATATATAATTTATCCTTACGTCCAATCAGGATATATAATTTTAGGGCTGCCCTTTCCTTACAGGAAAGGGCAGTATCGTGACTACAAATGACACAATTTGCTGTTTATTTTTCTTCAATCCTTATAGCCAAATTTGACATACACTGGTGAAGTGTTATCTGTCTGGTTCACAATATAAAAAAAAATCATATCTGTGAATTTTAGTATCAGCGAAAATTTTACCCAACTGTTGACAGCGACACGTATCGTCATACATGTCCCTGATAACGACACGGGTGAATTTGTAATAATTTTTCAAGCAGCAACATACAACATAAAACATGCAAAAACGCTCAAAACGGACGTGAAGCCATCAGATATACTCGCTGTAAAACGATAGCATACATAAATGAGCGGTGACGCATAATACCGTGTAAGGATACCGTCCTTTTTGACAGTAGATCACCAATAGTGGGTATCTGCTGTCAAATACAACTTTCGGACACACAGAACCAGTAAGAACAATTCATGATAGAACAAAATACACAAACATGAAAAACGCATGGACATTTCTTTTTAAAGAAGTTGCGCAAAAAACACATCTTTGTCTAACCAACCAAACTCACGTGTCTTGTCTTCTTTAAATCACCCAGAACAATCCATGAATGGTCTGTAGGCAGAAGCAACAAAAAAACATACACAACCCACGAGAGACATTTCTGACAACAAGCGAATTTCAATTATAACCTTTAATCAGAAGACAAAACATTATACACATTAAGAAACACAAAAATAAATTTCCATTACTGAACTGTTACCATCTTGCCAGTCACCTTGCAACATGAAGCCCTTTTGACTTTTTAGAGGTAAAATCCTTTCCCTGACACCTAAAATTAGCCTCGTGCCACAATCTCTATGATAAAAAACTTCTGAATTGGCAAATCGTTCTTACTTATTCATGTAGGCTTCAAAATTTTAGTAAAAGGCTGCATCTTATTTTTTTGTCTAAGACGTAATGCAACACTTCGTTTTCGTTTTTTAGAGCAGAAATACAAATGTCATGATGTTGGGACTTTTAAAGAAACCTTTCAAGAAACCTTTTTTATATTTCTCTTTGGAATTAAGTCTTTAACTTTAAACCAGAAATTCTACCTTTCAGAGGCCTGTTTAGCAAGGTTATTCTGCATTTCACAGAGACAAGGCTCGATTTAAAAGGTCACAATGTCAACATGACAGACAGAAAGCCTACTACATTTACTGTGAAGAGTTCCCACATACCAGTTTTTAAAACAAATGTTTGCTACCACCCTATACAATGATACTCATTTTAGCAACCTAACATTGATGAACGTCTGAAATGGGCCCGCTAAATTTAGAACCTTCAACCCTGATATTAAACACAAACCTCTGCACCGGGCACATTGGCTCACCGAGCTATGAAAAACAACCTCAATAACAACCCACAAGTTTGTATTATACCCAAATGTATGCATTTACTGAAGACCGAGACACTTTCACTATGGTAAATGACAAGAATCTGTGTTAAAAACAACTATTTAACTCAATTTTGACTTTTATCTTTGGGGCACTTAAACCCTAACTTAAAACATGACATTTTTTGCGCCATTTTTAAAGGGCAATCAGTATTTAACAAAAGAACCAAAAATATACTTTAAAAAAATTGCTTAAAGAGAAGAAAACCCCATTTGGATGTCTTCCAGTGATACAAAGTGCTGAACCTTATTTTGTAACCCTCTAAAAACACTATTCTGAAATGAAAAAAATCCAACTGTGCTAAGTCCTGGGCCTAAATAAACGTTCCAATGCTATTTATTGCCTTCGAAAAACAACATCTGCTGCCTTAAGGCAGGAAAGGCTGAAAACCTGAAAGAGTGCTGAAACCTGAGCACGCTTTTAGTTTTACTGAAAACAGACATTTCAAGTTTTAAAAATGCACGTGCAAAAAGATGCATTTAAATCTAGCAAGAAAAAAATGTACTTTAGCTGAAGTGTTTGCCTTTAAAAAATGCTACAAATTTGTTTTGCTACCAAAGGCACAATTATTTTTGAGGCCCTTCATATTCCTAGTGAATGTGAATTAACTTATCTATTTTAAGCATTTAACAGTTTGCACATATGCGTTTTTGCTTAGTCTGTAAATTAAATAGCAACACATAGCGAATTTTAGCATGTGACATAGTAAATTGCTGGAGTGTCATTTAATTTCTACCTAATATTAATTCATCTGACATTTTACTTAACAGACTGAAAACATCAAGAAACCTACAAAAACATTGAGCTCATTGCAGACATAAAGAGAAAAGATTTAAACACTCTGGACACACAATACAGTGCTGTAGCTATTACTGAAGTTACACTAATGAGAAAAACCACATAGACATTGAAACACACATTGAACCCACAAATCGACACTCGAAAATAAAGCCATTTGTAAATACTAGCTAAGTCATATTTACAAGAAACCCGTATTATGTCATATTTTAATTCCCTGGGGATGCAGAAATCACCAAAGAAGAAATATGTTTTATAAATCTAAACCTATTAGATATCCCCTTTAGGGGAAGCCGGCTAATCCAAACGTATACAAAGTTGGCCAACACAAATCTCCAAATTCGCTAAGATCAGGCATCTTATAGCTCACTAATCTAGCTTCAAACTTCAAGGGGCTATCTCTATCGATACACTCGTAAATATACAAGACCCTCGGTTTTTGAAAATTGCAATATTCAAATAAAACTAAGGACAAATCAAACTAAGAACCAGGCTAAGGAAGCAAAGAACAAATGACTGGGAGCGACCCACTTATACTTAACTCTTACTTTTACTAATCAAAATATTATCCCAATTCTAACTGTCAAGTTCTAACTGCACTAACAGTCTCTTTTTTAAAAAAAAACACTTACGCCAAAAAGGTTCCTCAGTCAGGAGTGACATCTTTTGGAGAGTTTAAGTCAGAAAAATCAAACATATACTGGGCCGCAGAGACAAATAATCCCCCCGAACCTCTGTGCACAGAGTACCTCTTTTAGCAGATTTCTGTCTTGCCTGCCCCAGTAGATTTCTGTCCTCTGCCAAGATTACTCCTCCAGATAGTCACTTCTTGATGAGGCCCATCGTTGGTCGTGCCATTTGAAGTACTAGAAATCCTCAAACTCCTTCTCAGGGGTCTTACCAATAAGTAGTCCATTCAAAAGCAGCAAAGAAATCAACAGAGAATCTGAAATATGAAAAGACATCTTTATTACAATTAATTGTGAGGCTACGTCGCCCAGTCACACCTAAAGCAACTGAATGAGGCAGCCCTCTGAATGGTCTCAGCACAGACCTTTTATACCATTTATTATGCCCTAGGCACACATTTTCTCTTTGAAGTACATTATTGTTGGTCATTCCCAGGACGTGCACACAAAGCACTGTAGATGACAAACCCACTTTCAAGATAGTCCAGGCCATAAACAATGTCCACATAATGCATACATTCTCTAGCTGACAAGGCCGGATAAACCCAAAACAGTAAGATCACAGCCCATGTCATAAATAGCTCGTGGAGGCAGGAACAGATGGAAGTAAGATAGGCAGGGTGTGTGTGCGATGAAAAGGTTTATGGCATGTTGTGCCTTGATGCTATCTCGCTCGGCTACTGGGAGAGGAACTGACCAAACAGGTTCGGCCTGGGGCAATGTTGCAGCTTGCCCAGGTCAGAGAAAAGTCAATTAAGGTGTACGTGTCCTTTGGAATCGAGTTTAGCTGTATTATAAGCCTATGTGAGGGCAACCCACAAAATGGCTGCCGTACACAAAATGGAAGCCAAGGTTTCAGGACGAAAATGACGATTTCGAGGTGAAATCGTCACTCGAATATGACAAAAATGCTTGTACATAGTGTACTAGCCATTCTCGGTCTTTTGATATAAAAACCGTCATGCTTCGACAAAGTTTATTACACGAGTCCAGAATTTTCGGTACCACACCTCCCCCCCCGAACATGCGCTGGATGGGGGTCAATAGGTGATCCTGATTTCAGGGATTTTAGGACTGCTAATGGATCCTCTCCCGAAGGTGGGGAAAATTCCTCAAAGGTGTAAACTCAGGAAGAGGGTAGAGAGGAGGGCACAGGAGCCAGGAAGCCCTAGCTAAGACAGGTAGTCCGTAGGTTGGCGTGGATCCCTGCTATCTTTTTATCAAAAAATGAGGACAGGCCCTCACACCAGAGCGCAGAAGAAGGCACTATTGGTTGCTCGGCGCAAGGGGAAAGAAAGCTATTGACAAGCGAAAAAATGTCCCTACTGTTACTGTTCGCCTTAGCAATCCTACCTGCAAAGTATTCGCTCTTAGCTGTTCTAATACTAGCGTAATGGTCCCTCTGAGCTACACGTAGGGCCTCCTTGACAATAGGGCAATAGGAGAGCCACCAGCGTTTTTCCAGTCTTTTGCAACCGAGCTTGAGCTCTCTTGGACCGCGAGAACCAGGGTTTGGAGGGGGTGGAGTGGGTTTTAGGTCTAATGCTCCCTTTGGAGGAGGACTCTACCCCCGCGCACATCCAGGTATTAAAGGTCTGCACAGCAGCGGTCCGCTCCGTGCCTAGCGCTGGACGACTACTATGAAGGGTATTGGACAAGGTAGACAAATTAATCTTCTGGGGGCAAATAACAGATTTACAATTGACGGGAATTTTATCAGAAGACCGATCAGCCTATGATCTGACCACGTAAGGATTTCAGGGTCCGATACAGATGGGGGAAGATTCGAGCAGACCACATACAGGGTATGGCCCCCGTAATGTCTAGGTAGCATGACCCATTGGGTTAGTTGGGCAAGGCTGAAAGACTCCAACAGATATTTGGAGTCTGGTAGCTCGGCAACTTCCGTATGAATGTTGAAATCGCCCAGGAGGAGAAATCTAGGAAACCTCAGGTGCGGGGCACAAAAACATCAGCCAATGCCTTAGGAAAGGTCCAGTGGGACCAGGGGGACGGTAGATCAGTGTGCCACTCACTGTAAAATGGGGTGAAAGGGTGAGAGAAATTAAAAACTTCACCATCCCCTAACTCATCAGTCACTGTGAAAAGACCATGTGTCTTTAAAAGCAATGGCTAGCCCCCCCCCCCCCTCCCCAATGCTTGATCCCTCCTAATTATTTTAAAGCCTCTGGGAATAGCAAGCTCAATGACGGGGGCACTGGAGTTAAGCCATGTTTGTTATGAACAGAATATCAAGATGACCATCAGACAAAAGTTCGAATCTGTCGGCGGCATGTTTGCTCATGGACTGAGCATTTGAGAGCCGCCGCAATTACTTGTGAGTGATTAGTGGCGCGAGTGGAAGCAACCAAGGTTTGTGCAAGACTAAAATCACACACTGGACAGGGGCTGGAGATGCCGTCGGTCAAAGCCCATGGAGCAAAGCCCGAGCACTTGACAGTTTTAAGTGATAAAAGTTTTTCTCGTGAATAGTTTATTGGGGCATCAATCAAAGTGGTAGGGTTTCGGGCAGCATGACCAGCGCTAGGCGGGCCCGAGGTGCGGACAGGTGCAGACTGGCAGACCTTTGGCTTACCTTCGGCGCGGCACGACCACTGTGCGTTCGAAAGAGCATGTTAAATTTATGGCTGCACCTCCCTCCCCCAGCTAGAATGCTGCCACTGGTCCGGGACTACACGCAAGATGGCCGCCCGCCCCTCCACTCAATCGGCAATACAGCAGCGGTGAAACGGGGCAGGGAAGGCACACCTCAACACACCAAATAAGCTTAACAGGTAAGTGTATCGCCCACAAAATAAAATAAACTGAGCGATGCAATCCAGATAAGAAAATAGGCAAGGTGCCTCTTCGTGGGACTCGAACACAAAATTATTTAGCAAAGTTGATTAAAATGCAGTAAAAAGTTAAGAACTTAAGTATGGCCTCAGAGCATTAAACGGGTCCGTATGGGAGCTGCCACCACCCACAGAATCTGAGTGGCTAAACTGGTTTGGAGCAATAGTTTTAGGTTGAGTGGGGGAGGGTTTTGCCTTATTGATGGATCAGAGGGCTGTCTGGTGAAGCAATAGAATAAGAGTTGAAAGGTTTTAGTGTGGGGTAGAAAGTGAAATTTTTAGTAGGCAGAAGGGAGCTGATAGATTTGGTTGTGAATGTGGGTGTTAAAAATTGGGTTTCTGGCTGGCAGAGGTCTGCAACCTGGACCAGCTGGAGCCGCAATCCTAGTCCAGGTAAGTCGCAACACGTCCTAAATTCTGTGATCACCTTCTGGTAGCTTGGCACATCAGTCTGGCTTAGTTTAAGAGGCAATTTGTAAAGTATTTGTGCAACCCTCCAAACAACATGGTAAACAAAATTTGGAAATGGACTAGGTCTCACATTTGTTTGATTTGAGCGTTTGGCTTTGTAAATGGCAATGTGTTTTACCCATGTGTTACGGAGTGCATGTATGCATAAGTAGTGGAATTGTGGGTTGGAATTGTTTGTGGAGCAGCATGACTTTTAAGGAAGGAGAGTGAGTAAGTGAAGAGGAGCATGACGCACACGTGAGGAGAGTGGCAGAAAGAAAGTTAGAAGAGCAGTGTGAGGCACAAGGAGAGGAGTAGCGCAAGGCACAAGGACTGAGTGAGGAGTACCAGAGCAGTGCGAGGCACAAGGACTGGGAAAAGCAGTGTGAGGCATCAGGAAGGAGGAGACCAGCGTGAGGCAAATTAAGATCCCTTCTTTCTTTTTAGGTTGAGGACCGTAGGCTGCGCTTGTGCAGTCTCGGTCAGAGAATTAATGTTTTCTAGAGTGGGGCTTGAACCCGCCCCTCTTCTCCATTGGCTGGCTTCCTAAACAGAGGCCAGCCATTGGAGGAGAGGGGCGTCACTCCGTTCAAGCCCGTCTTTTTCAGATTCGGGGGTGTGTTTTTTCGCTTCTTTCTTGTTTTCGTTCTCTTCCCATTGGCTGGAATTTTACCTTCCAGCCAATGGGAAGAGGAGAGCATGAAAACCACGCCCCCCTAATCTGAGAGACTATGCTTTCTCCGAGCCATTTCTGAATGACCTCGGAGAAACATGGTGGTGGTCAAGGACACCCTCCCTCTCGCCGAGGTCCCAGTCTATTCCTCATGTAATGTACCTTTTGCTACCTCTTGTATTTTGTTTGCTCACAATTGTCACTTTGCTTTTGTAATTTGTTCACTTGTAATATCCTCATCTATCATTACTGTTCCTATTGTGAAGCGCTCTGACACCTTCGGTTATAGTCCGCGCTATATAAAGACTCATAAAATAAAATACCATCACCCCCTGTCGGTGTCTGGACTTGTTTTTTTATCGGCCCACCCCGCATTGATGGAAGAAAAAAAGGAAAACACGAGCCCAAGTCGGCGCCCGACGGTGGGCTGGGCCGGCCGAGATAAGAGATAAGCCTTGCGGGCTCCATTTCCGCTTCCCTGTTTGGAGTTCTTTCATTGTGAGTAGCGCCTCCGAGGGGGTCATCGGGACAGGAGTCAAGGGGGGGGGTGGGTCGACTGCGCCTTCCCCCTGCACATAAGCTGTCCTGGGGAGTCCCTCGCTCGCGGCCCCCGAACTCTCTAAAAACCTCCCCGTCCATTTCCCTCCAGGGCCGGCGTCAGTCTGGTGCAGAGCGGGGGGGGAGTTTGGGGGAATGTCTCCATGCCTGGGGGGGCAGGGGTGGGGATGCACACACGGAGGCAGATCAGCAAGCAAACTAGCACCACAAATTGAACATTAAAGATTAAAATGCAGTAAATAATACCTGTGTCTTCGTTTCCGGGAGGGGTGATGGAAGCCTGCATTGTAAGGAGGGCTTCAAGCTCGGCGCATGCTTATCACTGCACTTGTCAGCAGCTGTTCTGGGGAGTCCCTCGCTTGCAGCCCCTGTCCTGGGGAGTCCCTCGCTCACGACACCTGAACTTTCTAAAATCCTCCCCGTCCATCTCCCTCCAGGGCCGGTGTCAGTCTGGTGCAGAGCGGGGGGGGAGGGGAGAGATGTCTCCATGCCTGGGGGGGATGGGGGCGAGGATGTCTCCATGCCTGGGGGGGGGGGGCGGGGATGCCTCCATGCCTGGGGGGCCGGGGGCAGGGATGCATGCACGGAGGCAGATCAGCAAGCAAACGCTTGGATAACTAAAAAGGCCCGGTTTGGGCCACAGGGCAAGTCAGACAGAGATGGGCACTGGGGCGAGCAAGACAGCTGCTGAATGGAAAGCCATATTTCAGGTGTGCTCTTGGACTGACCGCCTCCCGCCCGCTCCATCTGCATGTCCGCCGACAGTCATTAGCTCAGACAGGTGGCCGACCTTTTTTCAAAAAGAACTTCAAAATGTTTGGGGACGGTCCCTAGGAGAGATGAGAAAGGAGCTTTGAAAGTAAAACCTCTACTCTGACATTTTAAACATTTATTTTCAATGAAGGGGATGAGGGGGGCAATAACACTGTCAAACAAGTGGCTGGACCAAGTCCCCAAGTAGTACTCATTTTATTTACAACTAGCAGCCCGTCCCGACGTTGTCTGAATATGAATTGCTGCCGGCAGATTGTTGCGCCCATTGGCCACACCCCCCAGAACACGAAATATTGCTCAATAAAAATGACCATAACAAATGCCTAAATCCTAATATGTGAGCGCCCTCCATAGAACTTCTGGCGGGAGGTGTGTCTAAAAGTGTATCTCTGTGCTGGCCATCAATGGGAGAGACCTGTGCATTTTTCAAATTGGTGGTGAAACAATATGAGTATGTTGCTGGAGATGTGGCCCGCCGTGCCAGCAATGTACTTACCGGGGGAGGGATAGGCCTTTTCCGTGGAGGCGGGGCCTCGTTTCCAGATGTGCATCGTGCGAGTCCTGTGCGCAACAGAAGTGGTAAATCTCCAGTGTGCGCATCAGGCGTCACCGGATGATAAGGCAAGATTAGACTTCCTGCACAATGGCCCCTGTTTGCGCTCCTTCCGGCCCTTGGGAATAGCGACATGCCTGACCTACATACAGTAAAGCAGGTGCATGGCACTGGGAGCGCGGGGCAAGTGCACCCGGAGCTGGAATGTACGCTCGCTTTTTTTTACTTTGTAATGCCATGCCATGCCCTGCACACGCCCACGCCCCCAGCACAGGATATGAGACATGGCATGAAGGGCGGAACGTACCTCACGTTTTCGTAATGCCGCGCCCCCAGCACACGCCCACAGCACATATGAGACATGGCATGAAGGGTGTAACATACCACACGCCCTCAGCACAACGCAGACACGCCCACAAGGGACTAATTTGCTGGCACGGTTCTTTTACCTTCTAAATGTATATGGTGGGCGTCTGCATAGCCTATATCCTTCTGCTGCAACTGCCCTTTCCAACCCTGTACTTGGTGTTGTGATTGGTGCTGTGGTTACTGAGATTACCCGCCTCAAAGGTTTAGGCTCTCTCTTTATTATATTAGTATGGATACGTGTAGGAAGGTGGATACCTGACTAAGGTTACCCCAGATTTTTTTGCCTTGTGTTTAGCTGATTTTCGACTTAGTTGGCCTGGGATCCTGCTAATTAGGGTCCCAGGCTATCAGCTCTCTCTTTAAAATGGACTCCATGTACCCTAGGTACATACCTAATTGGATATTGGGTCACCTTATCAGCCCCTGTACAGTGTACTATAGGTACCCAGGGCATAGGTGCATCCAAGGCCTACCAGGGGCTGCAGCATATCTTTTGCCACCCCTGGCTGGCCATCCAAAATGACACAACTGGCTGATCACTCAGCTGGGGCAAGGTCGTGTTATCACCCCTTGCTTAGATATAGTATATCTATATCTAAACCTATATCTGGACACATATATACCTATACGTCACTCCTATGGCAGGCCTTAACAATCCTGGAGTCAGAGTGCTTGGTTTTATGTGAGATGATGCTCTAGCATGAGATGAGCCTGTCTGCAGCTTTCCGAACCATTTCCTTATAGCTGTTCTAGGATACTGCCATACCATATACTCTTAAGTGCATCATAATCCTCTCGGTTATTGCTAACTTTGGTTTGGCTTTATCAAAACATGTTGTGTAAGGTGTCATACGCTTTGGAATACTACCCCCTCGCTAGTTCTGGCGACGGGGGTAGCATTCCACCCTTCTAGAGGGAGAAGACATGTGGGTAACAGTAAACGCGGTTAAAACTAACCAGAGCCTCAGCATCACAAAATGGATGCTGTTGCCCCGACACAAGTCTGGCCTCCTGCTACTGACCGAAACCTGGCAGGGGAGGCTTGGACAAAGGGTTTCCTGTCACAGGGAGGTGCTACACCACCCCAGACAGGAGATAGTGGATTGGAGCAGGGAGGGCTGAAAGAAATACTGCCTGGGGCACACAAGGTGTCCCATGCAAAATCCAAAATTAAAAAACAAAGTGGTTCTGTTGGGTGGCAACAAAAATTGCTTTGGAAAGAGGCAAGATCAGCTCATTACACAATGAAGTAAACCTCTCTGAAAACAACTGAAGTTCAAATCTTTATATGGTTAAAAAACAATCACAATATACAGGAATTACTTCATTCTGTGACGGCACAAGTTTCAATAAATGGTAAAACGTGGTATCTTGACCAATATTGAGCGTCGACATTTCGACCCTAGTGCGCCCCAGTAGGTGGTCGCGGCGGGTCTTTATCAAGACAGGGAAGGTATTGGGATCTGGTAGGGCAGGAGGAAATATCACAACCTGGAAGGCAGCCGGTGGGTCAACCCCAAGTGGTTCAACAATTGAGCAGTAGGTCCGAGTGCGATCACTACAATGGGGAAGCGCCGTCTGAGCTGTCAGCGAGGTTCTCGAGGACGTGCTAGAACCTCGCTGACAGCTCAGACGGCGCTTCCCCATTGTCCTACCAGATCCCAATACCTTCCCCTGTCTTGATAAACGTCGACGCTCAATATTGGTCAAGATACCTTCAGGAACTTGCACAGCAACCTCTTGTTTCCTTGGAGTACTAATTCAAAATTCTGGCCTTCCAAAAATTCCCCCTTGTACAATTTGTATATATGTGTCACTGAATTTAATGCACTGATCACTTTGTTCACCAACAGTCACTTGTCCCCACATGTTTTACCATTTATTGAAACTTGTGCCGTCACGGAATGAAGTAATTCCTGTGTATTGTGATTGTTTTTTAACCATATAAAGATTTGAACTTCAGTTGTTTTCAGAGAGGTTTACTTCATTGTGTAATGAGCTGATCTTGCCTCTTTCCAAAGTAATTTTTGTTGCCACCCAACAGAACCACTTTGTTTTTTAATCACGCTTACCCAGGTTCTGAGGGACACAGGGTTACCCCTTTTTTGTAAAACCATGATAAATCCAGTCAAACCGGTTCTGGGGCACTCCAGCCCCAGTTCTGGTGTGAAACTGGACAAAGGGAAAGGGGTGTAACCACCCCCTTCCTGGGTCCCACCCATAGGATGGACCTAGCAGGTAAACCAGCCCCTTGATTTGGAATAAAGGTAGGAGCTGTGCCCATGAGCATTAGATTTATCCTGACTGAAACTTTGATACAGAACTCTGGACCCTTCGACATCCCACTCGACGTGGAAGACTGAAGAATCTCCCTTGTGGGCAAAGGAGTGACCACCCTGTGCAAACAGGTACCATCCAGCGCCCAACGGTTTGCTTTGTTGCAGTTCCCACCAGAACTCGAGCAACAGAGATCAACAAGACCCAGCGTTCCTGCCTTCCAACAGCCCGATTCACAGTCCCAGCGCATCTGAGACCCGTGGAGGCGACCTGAAGTGTGGGGCCGGCCATCTTGAAAAGACTGCAAAGTGCTGACCGTGCAGCTCCTGAGGCACCCTCGAAGCTGTGCTTTGGGGTTTGAGAAGCCCCATCCCCGAGCAACTTGTGCACTGAATATCTCCCCTCCACACTCACCTAGTGCTGCGTGGGGCCCTTTTGCATTTTCCTGCTTGACTCGTTGGTCCAGTCGCTTGCCCATTGGCTAGTGGCCCCAGTACCGATGAACCTTTAAATTTGCTCTGCTAGTCTGGTTGCTCCAGACTGGCCCTCGCTCTCCTGAAAAGGAGCAACCCCTCTGACCTTGCTGGTCCGAGAAAGAAGCGATCTTACAATCCTGCGTGGGTTGTCTTTGCCAAGGCCTGTTGACTTCGATCCGCAAACTGACACCGCCGACAGTGAGCGCCTTTGTGGGACAGCTCGTGATGCACTACTGGTCATCCTCGATGCCCCAGAGTCCACGTGGCAGCGGAGACAAGCTTCTCCTTAACCACCTGATTCCGCCCGACATCGCCTGGTTCCTTCATGGTGCCATCCTGGTCACTGGCTAGTGACCTAGACTCTGTCCCCTCTGCTTTCAGGTACTCTACATCTTCGATCCACCCTTGGATCCAACCGGACTCTTCTCTCCTGGCCGCCTGCAGCATCTTCATCTCCAGGCTCCATAGAACTCCACGACGAAACCCGACACACTTTGGCACCTATGCACCCGCTTCCTGTGGGTGAGGTAACGATTGAGCGCCGGTGCTCCTGTAGTGATTTACACCTCTAGTGTCCTATTTTTAAGTGGCTACGTTCTAGTCCAGTCGGAAGACTTCTAAAACAGTAACTTTGTAACTTTTACGCACCATTGACTTTGCATTGGTGCATGCGTGTGCTTTTTGCGCTGCACCCGATTCCCGCGGGCTACTCCCCTCCTAACTGCTGTTAGTCCAGTGTAGTCCAAGCGATTCCCAAGGCCCTAGGCCTTACCATTGTTCGTAAAGTGATACTTATTTTTTTTAAATATATTTTTTATTGCAGAATCAGGAAGAAACACAACCAACAAATCAACCCATGCACCAGCGGGTCCCATCATACAGCACTTATAGCAATGCAATACACAGCCGATTAGCCCACATCCCGGAGGCTGGGCGGCGCGTCAATGAAGCAGTTCGCTGGAGGTACCTCGGTGCACGCCCTGAGCGGGACACGGGTCAAGTGTAGCACTTCGTGTCTGCTTTTATCCCAAAACAACCAACCATCCCTTCCCCACCCAATCCCAGGTCACTTCAATGTCATATCACAAAATCAACCCGACTATGTTCCTGGGCCATCCGGCTCCGGGAAGTCGCTGGCAACCCACCCCTTCTCACAACTCCTACTCTAAGCCCCCCCCCCAACTGCTGCTAACGCGGGTATCCCCAATCCCCTCCTGCTCTAGGTTGACAACTATCAGGAAGTTTTAACAAACAAGCGGTCACATGGAATCCCTGTTCATAACTGATCAGCTTCTTCGCCTTCAATTAAGTGATCCCTCAATGCCTGCACCACCCTCTCCCATGACCGTGCCAGATCCAAGCTCTTTTCATTACCCGTTCTAGTCGCCTGGCGCATTCGTGACACACTCTCACAGCCCGACCACTTCACCAATTCGTTCCTCCACCTCCGTACAGACGGCCCCTCTTTAGACTTCCAATGCCAAGTGAGTTCTCGCTGCGCCAGTATCAGACCCAACCCAATGAATTTACTCGTCACCTTGGTCTTTTTGGTATGCGGGAACCAAAGAAGCAGGCACGCGGCCATATCAAAATCCACCTCCCGATCTGTGACAGCATTCAAGAGGTCTCCCACTTCGGCCCAGTAGTCCCCTAACCTCGGGCAACCCCACAGCATGTGATCAAGATCTGCCTCGGGCTCCAAACATCTCGGGCACATGGCGTCAAGCACTTGGAAGTGTCTACGTAACCTCTCCGGGGTCAAATATGCCCTATGGAGCACAAAATAATGCACCTGTTGGAATCTCGCATTCCTTGTCTCTTTCCAGGCCCTGTGTAGCACCTGACCCCAAACAGAATCCGGAATTGGTCTACCGATGCTGGCCTCCCAACGCGACTTCAACTCGACCAACGGAGCCAGACCCTCGTTCAGCATCCTATTGTGGAGGCAAGTCACCGCCTTGACGGTGCCCGCGGCCATCACCACATATTGGCCCACCGCCGACACCTCCGGTTCAGCTAATCCGCCCCCCCAGTGCTTCCGCAGAGCCGCGACCACCGCCGCATGCAGCAAGAAGGAGCCATTCGGCAGGCCGAACTGCTCCTGCAAGGTCTGGAACGGGGCCAGCACCCCATCCACATACAGGTCACCTACCATCTGCAAGCCCAGGTCCTCCCACTCCAACAATTGGGACCAATCACCCCCGTGCGGTAAGGCAGTGAGCATTCCCAACGGAATCTCCGGGGCGTACGGTCGGCGCTTCCCAGCCCTTTTCATATATCTGTTCCAACACAATCTGAGTGTCCACTCCTCCATCGTGACTTCCCTACTGGCCAGTCTCTGTTGCATCACGATAGACGACAAGACATGCCTCTGAACGCCGACCCCCCGGCCAACCTCGGGCCCCCTGAATTCTCTGGCCACGTTCTGCGTCAGGACCTGGAGCTGCGCTGCCAAATAGTATAACTCGTAGTCGAGGACGGCCATCCCTCCCTCACACTTGGGTCCCAGCAGGGTAGTCAATGCCACCCGTCTGCGACCGTGGCCCCAGAGAAAACCGGTCACCATCATCCTCAGCTCCCGAAAGATGCCCTGCGGGATCCACACCGGCAGTGTCCTAAAATAGTAGAGCAGTCTCGGGAGTGCCACCATTTTCAACAGCGCCACTCGGCCCAGTACAGACAGCGGGAGGGAGGCCCAGAAGTCCATACTGCCTCTCAACGCCCTAATGCAGCGCCCCACATTCCCCTCAAGGAGGTCCGTCGTGGCATGGTAGATGCGTACCCCTAAGTACAGAAAACAAGATGGTTCCCACACCACCGGCCTCGTAAGCTGTGGGCAGAGCGTGGCCTTCCGCAGCGAAAACACACAAGTCTTAGTCTAGTTCACCCCGAGACCCGAAAGCCTCCCAAACCTGCCCAGCATATCCACCGCGCCTTCTAGAGCCCTCCCAGCATCCGCCAAGTACAGCAACAAGTCGTCAGCGTACAACGATATATAATGCGAGTCAGGTCCCTGCACAATCCCGTCGTAAACAACGCCCAGCCTCGCCTGCGCCGCCAAGGGTTCCATCGCCAGAGCAAAGAGCAGAGGGGATAGCGAGCAGCCCTGCCTCGTGCCCCGACATACCGGATAAACCGAGGAGACCAGTGTCCCTAGCCGCACCCGTGCCTTAGCCGATGAATAGAGCACTCTTGTCCAGCCTCGGAACCCCTCCCCAACCCCGAACTTCAACAGCACACCATCTAGAAAATCCCATTCCAAACTATCAAACGCCTTTTCAATATCAACCGCCAGCACCACCGGGCCCGGATCCGACAAGGCAGCACTATCAATGACCCCAATCAGCCGACGGATATTCATCGAGGTACTCCTGGAGGGGATGAATCCCGCCTGATCCCTATGTACCAAAGAGGTCATCAATGGCAGGAGCCGGGTGGCCAGGATTCGGCTCAGAATCTTATAATCCACAGTCAACATAGACAACGGACGAAAAGAAGCGACCTCCAAAGCATCCCTGCCCGGTTTCAGCAGGGGCACAACCAGCGCCTCCGTCATAGAATCAGGCAGTCGCCCCAGTTCTTTCGCCTCCGCATATACAGCCTGCAGTCTCGGCGCCAGCACTTCGATAAATTTGGCGTAGAACTCGATCGGCAGCCCATCCACCCCAGGGGTCTTATTCCGCGCCATATGACTAATCGCCCCTCTAATTTCGGCCAGGGAGACAGGGCCCCCCAACTCCCGAGCCTCCTCCTCATCCAATACCGGCAAAGGAATTTGATCTAAATAATCGCTAATGTCCGTGGCTTCCACCTCGAGGTGGCTGGTATAGAGGCCCGCGTAGTAGGATTGAAAGCGTTCCAGGACCGCGGACTGTGAACAAACCACCACCCCGTCCCCCTTTCGCACACTCAGCACCGGACAACCCCTAGGGTTTGGATCAGCCAGCTTCGCCAGGAGCGTGCCCACCTTATCACGTTCCTCATGCACTTTCACCGCATACAACTTATAGTCATAGCACCGCAGTCTCTCTGTCTCAGTCGCCACCGCTTCCTTAGCACGCAACAGGCTGTCCTGCAGCTCCGGCTTCTCCGGACGCTGCTGTTCCACTCCTCTCAGCACCGTCTCTGCTTTCGCGAGGTCAGACAGCACGGTTCCCCTCACAGTCAGAAACCGGCCCATACATATCCCCCTCACCACCACTTTCATCGCATCCCATTCGTTAGCTCTGGTCGCCGTCGACCCAGCATTGTTCGCGAAATAGTCGTCAACGCTCTGACGGACCGTATCACAGAACGCTGGGTCCTCCAACGTCTCTGGACGGAGTCGCCATGTGGGGACCGCCGATCTCGCCAGCTGCCATTGCATTGAAATCAGCAGCGGGTTATGGTCCGAGATGGTTCTAGACAAGTACTCAGTGTGCCGCACCACCTTCGCCAGTGACTCACAACACAGCACCGAATCCAAACGAACATGCAGATCATGCAGCGCCGAGAAATAGGAGTAGTCCCGAGCGTCGGGGTGCTGCGCCCTCCATACATCCACCAAGCCCCATCTTTCCTGCCAGTCCCGCCTATGGGTCGCAAGTCTGCGCACTGGGGAGTCCACCAAAGGCGTGTGCGACCTGTCCAACTGCACATCCGTAATGGAGTTAAAATCCCCTGCCAGGAGGATAGGGCCTGCCAAGTAGCACGCCAGTGAGCGCGACAAGCTCTCAAAGAAGTGGGCCTGCTCAGCGTTGGGGGCATAGATGTTACACAGCACTACTTCCCTTCCATACAGCCGTCCCTCCACCACTACATAACGACCCTCCGCATCTATTTTCTGATTCGTGACCTGGAATGGGGTGCCTGCTCTGACCCATATCAACACTCCCCTGGCAAATGCTGAGTAGGTCGTGCCAAACACCTGACCCCGCCACCTCCTCTGCAATGCCCCGCATTCCTGCTGTGTCAAGTGAGTCTCCTGAAGCATTGCTATCTGAACGCCCCGCCTCACCAAGTAGGCATGCACCTTGTGGCGCTTGACCATAGTACGAAGGCCCCGGACATTCCATGTGACACATTTCAAATTAGGTAACGTCCCCATAGAGCATCAGACCCAGCAGTGGCGCATGCCAATAAATGTGACCCGTATCGCAGCAATTGTACAACCCCCTCAAAACATCCCCTGTAACTCCCACCCTCCCCTTCCCCAGGACAGGGCCTAATAACCCAGCTTCAGCCCCGTTCCAAACCTCAAACACCCCACACATCACACTAATCTGTGGTCGACACCACAGAAGACCTTAAGGGTCTGATGGGGACTATGGAGCCCCGAACCAGGACGACAGAGCAACCACCCCGCGCCCATAGCCCCGTGCTGCCAATGCAGCCCCATACCTGGCAGTCCAATAGATGTCAGGAGCGTTCAGGCCATGCCAAAGTCCAGCCGCCACAAGCCTCATCCATTAAAGATACCATCGGATGTCTGTGGAGTAACCTCCGGCCCCAGCGCTCCCCCCACCTCCGAGTCCTCATCACCAGTCTTCAAACCTTCACTCTCCGAAGCCGAACCCCTGGAGGCGTCCTCTTGCTGCGATCCCGTTATGCTCGCTGTGGCCTCCAACGCACTCCGTCTATCGGCCAGCATCTGCGCCTCTCGCTCGGCCCGCTGACGTCGATTCCGGGAGCGGATGCGCTGCGACTTCCTGACCCTGACCGGTTGTTCCCGATCTCTGGCTGGCCTGTGCGCCCGATCCGTCCCCGCTCGATACAGTTCCAGCCAGGACCAAGCCGCATCGGGCGTTTGGAAAAATTGAGTCTTGCCGTCAACGATAATCCGCAGCTTGGCCGGGAAAAGCAAGGAGTATTGAATCCCCTCATCTCTCAGCTCCCTTTTCACCGACAGGAAAGAAGCCCTGGTCCGCTGCACCTCCTGCGTATAGTCCGGAAATATCGTCACCTTGCTGTTGTCCACTTGAAAGGGCCCACGATCTCTCGCCTTTTGGATCAGCAGATCCCTATCTTTGTAGTGCAGCAGTCTGGCCACCACCGGCCGGGGTGGTCGGCCCTCCAGGGGAGGCTTCGCGGGCACCCTATGCGCTCTTTCCAGGGAGAAGAAGGGGGACAGGCCCTCAGGCGCCACCACAGTGCGGAACCAGTCTTCCAAATAGGCCACTGCATCATCCTTCTCAATTTTCTCCGGAAGCCCCACCACCCTCACGTTGTTCCGGCGGTTGCGACCTTCCGCGTCCTCCACCCTACGCTCCAGAGTCGCCAGGCGATGGACAACGTCATCAAGTTTATGTTCCGCCGTGACCACCGCCGGTTTCAGCTCTTGGAGCAGTTGTTCATTGGACTTCACCCGGTCCGAGAGCTTGGCATGGTCCGCCCTCAGCAGGCCGAGCCCGGACGCCACCTGCGCAATATCTTGGCGCAGCTCCTCCTTCGTAGCGGTTATCGCGGCCAAGATTGCGTCAAGGCGGAGGTTGAGCCTCTGTTCTTGCGGCGAGGACTCCGTCGGGAAGCCGCCAGTCACGTCCTCCGGCCTCCGGCTCCCCTGTCCAGATGGCTCGGCGTCGCCATTTCCCTGCGCGGCCATCTTGGATGCAGATATTCGGCCACTCGAGCAGCCCCTCCGGCCAAAGGCGAGGCCCACCAGAAACGCCCAGCGGAGCGCCCCCACGAGCGCGGCTCACCAGTCCTCAAGACAAGCGGGGCTCGCGGCGTCTACTGCACCCCACGCACAATCCTCCGACCAGGTCCAGTCCGGAAGTGCGTTCCACTATGCCCCACAGTCACTCAGGGAACATCCGCAAGGCTCACCAGGGCTAGGGGGGGCAGAGGCCATGAAAGGGCGGCCAGTGAATCAGGCGAGGCCCCGGGCAACACCGGCCCCTGCGTGGGGGTCAGCACCACTCCACCAGCCCGGCGCTTCCCCACCGTCCAGCGGGCGGGACCCCCTCCTTCGATCGGGCCGACAGCCACCTCCAATGCACCGGGCCCCTGGATGGCGAGGCGCCGTGGGCAGCCGCCCCCCCAGCGCCCCACCAGCTCACCGTCCAATTCTGCATCCAGTTGGCCCTTATGGCGGTTCAGCCAGTGGGCGGGCGGCCCCCCAGGCCAGCAGTGCCTCCGCCGGCACAGCGCAAGTACAGGCTCCGCTCCTCAGCTGTTTCAGGATCAAGTGGGGGAGGGGCGCCACACACGCCGTACACGCCGGCAATTCTCCGCCGGTCTCCTCCGCGGCGCGGGGTCCGCCCCGATGGGCCCCCGCTCTGCACACAGCTGCACAAGTGCTCCGCAGGAGCCTATTGCCGCACCGGCGCCCCAAACCGCTCCGCTCCCGGAGCTTTCAGGCAGTCGGCGCCGCCATCTTGTCTTTGTTCGCTCGCCAAGCGAGCCTAGCACCAGGTCCGCCCGCGGCCACCGGCCAGGGTCCCGACGGAGCCAAACGCTCCCCAACAGGTCACCAGTCCCCCGGACCACGATTCCGTCCGCCAGGCAGCTCGGTGCGTCGGTCGGCAGGAGAAAAGACGGGGCATGGCGCGGAGCAACTCGCTCACGCAGCCATCCCGGTCGGCGCTGTAGCCACGCCCCCTCGTAAAGTGATACTTATACCACTTTTTCAATATATGGTTTGAGTGGCCACCGGCCCTATCCAAAATTGTGCAACTTGTGTATGTTTAACTGTGCTTTTGTTTAAACGCTTGTGCTCCTGTCCTCATAAAGAGTACAGGGGATTATTCTAGTAATAAATACATATATTTTCATAATATGTAACTTGTGTGGTGTCCTTTCATTTGATATTACAGGACTGCATATGGTAAAACAGCTGGCTTCACATGCCCTTTTGAGTTTAGCCTGAAGGCTGCTTAGTCCATGCTACCTCTAGGATAGCTTGTCTATAAGGTTGACTTACAACCACCACCATAAGGGATTGTTTGGACTGATACAAGGTGCCCACAGAATTGTGGACATCATACATTAGGCCAACTTCTCACAATAAGTATTCTTATTTATGTCCAAATCACACGACGTTAAACCCAATCTGATTTTATGGAGATCCCAGTTCTTTTTTCTCATCTCGTTTATTTTCCGGCTCTTTGTTAACCGGGTTCTGTTCGGTGGAAAAGTTGGTTTTCATTAGCCTATCCTGCGTTTGAACAGCAATGTGCCTGTCATTTCACCTCCCCAATGCCTCCTTATTGCTGCTAAGTTCAACTGTGACTCCATTATAGCTATTAGGAATGAGTGCTTGGTAAATGTACGACGTGAAGAGGCTTCGCCAACCACTTAATGATCTGTTACAGAAGTTATAGGGCCCAAGACAGACTACATGCAGCTTAACCAAACCAGCTGAGCACTGACTGGTTAGCAGACATAGCAGCACTGCACATACCAACTATTTTAAAGTGCGCTAACAAAAGCCTTATTAAAGAGACCATTGGTACCAGGAAATAATGTTTTCAATGTTGCCTCAGTCAATCAATTCACCTCTGTTCTCTCGTTTTTCATGCCCTCTGTTCCCCTGTTTTTTCTGCCCTCTGTTCCCTCGTTTTTCTGCCCTCTGTTCTCTTGTTTTTCTGCCCTCTGTTCCCTGTGTGTGTGGGGCTCTGTGTGTGTGTGGGGCTCTGTGTGTGTGTGTGGGGCTCTGTGTGTGTGGGGGGGCTCTGTGTGTGGGGGGCTCTGTGTGTGTGTGTGTGGGGCTCTGTGTGTGTGTGGGTCTCTGTGTGTGGGGGGGCTCTGTGTGTGTGTGTGGGGGGGGCTCTGTGTGCGTGTGTGTGGGGGGCTCTGTGTGTGTGGGGGGCTTTGTGTGTGTGGGGGGCTCTGTGTGTGGGGGGGCTCTGTGTGTGTGGGGCTGTGTGTGTGGGGGACTCTGTGTGTGTGGGGGGCTCTGTGTGTATGGGGCTGTGTGTGTGTGGGGGGTCTCTGTGTGTGTGGGGGGCTCTGTGTGTGTTGGGGCTCTGTGCGTGTGTGGGGCTCTGTGTGTGTGGGGGGCTGTGTGTGTGGGGGGCTCTGTGTATGGGGGGCTCTGTGTGTGTGGGGGCTCTGTGTGTGTGTGGGGGCTCTGTGTGTGTGGGGGGCTCTGTGTGTGGGGGGCTCTGTGTGTGGGTGGGGGGCTCCGTGTGTGTGTGTGGGGGGCTCTGTGTGTGTGGGGGGCTCTGTGTGTGTGGGGGGCTCTGTGTGTGTGTGAGGGGCTCTCTGTGTGGGTGGGGAGCTCTGTGTGTGTGTGTGGGGGGGGCTCTGTGTGTGTGTGTGTGTGTGTGGGGCTCTGTGTGTGTGTGGGGGGGTGCTCTGTGTGTGGCTCTCTGTGTGTGTGTGGGTGTGTGTGCAAATGCAATAGGTCTCGCATTTGCGAGAAATTAAGCTATTGACATTGTAAATGACAATGCCATTTATTTATCTGTTTTCAAAACCAACACATAAATAAACATTTTTTCATTTACAATGCCAATAGCTGTAACTTTGGCAAAGGCAAGACCGTTGCATTGTAAATGCTAGTTTTAAAACAGAGATATAGGAGCAGAAAATTAGTTTTAGGGAGTTTTACACAGCATGAACTAGACCCGAAGGTATCCGAGCGCTTTACAGGAGTTCCAGTTGCATTACAGATGGACACAAATATTTTTTTTGTTAGGCACAGGGAGATTAAGTGATTTGCCCAGAATCACAGGATGTACATCGTCCCTGTCGAGGCTCCAACCCAGTTACCCAGCTTATAGGTCGACTGCGCTAGCCGTTAGTCCACATACTCTCCCCAAGTTTGCCACTGAAACTCCTAACAGTAGTACAAGAAGGAAGTAAAAACATTAGTCCTTAAATATAATGTATAAAAATGCCTTAACTTAGAACCATGAATTAAATGTTTGCTACCCTTCCCCTCTCGATTCTTGTGCCAATCCAGTAATACATCGGGCTGTAAGGAGAGGTGAGGAATTGTCCTCCCAAAAACAAAACAGCAGGCCCTCTGAAGTACCAGAAGCTTTCATTTTCTGCATGTAAGGAAAAACTTCCCCCACCACCTTGCTTTCAAAATAGAAGAAACCAAACATGAGACTCTCTCTTAATTAAAAATGGCACGCCAAAGGCATTTTTGATTTACTGCCTGATAAAGATGACCGAAAAGGACATGCAAGGAAAGATCATGAAATAAAACCATTTCCAAACATTCTTTAACTCGCCAGAAGTAAAAACATGAATCCTTAAATATAGCCAGGAATGAAATGTATGTCCCCCCCCATGCTTTTAGCGAAACCATGGCTTATCCTGACGAGCGTGGTGGCTGTCAAGCTCCAGGTCAACTGGAGATTGGGCAGAACGCTCCAGAGACTGACGCCCTGCCCTGGATGTTAAGGGCGTACATTAGTGTTCATATTGGGGTAAGATTGAATAACTTTGGAGTTTGAGATGAAGGCATTGTGAGCTTCTTATTGTGCCTGCCAGTGAGACAGAAAGCTGCAGATTCAATCCTTGGCATCTCCGCAGAGTGCACAGAGCAATAGCTACATAGTTCCCATTTTAAATCTGAACTACACAGGGAAAGTGTGCACACATTATGCAGATGTATGGAGTTTAGGCAACAGGAGTGCAGTGAGAGCCCAGCTGAGGACCGATAATCTTTTTCATTTTTTAAAAGGCACCATCCACCTTTAATACCCTCTGTGGCTTCATTTTGTAGAACGGAAGTTTACAGGGGCTGAAAATTACAGTATGTATACTGCATGACTGCAACAATCGCCGGCTAAATATGAAACCTCAGTAAAACAAAACATACATGTGGATGCACCACAACAAACAATCACAAAGACACATATATGTGAAGTAAAGAGTACAAACACATGGATCCTGCCACTGTAAGCAGCAGCAATTAGTCTGTGAGTAGAAATAAGAAAACAGACCACTTGCACAGCATTTCCTTGCGGAGAGATATTGTTTTTTTTTAAGATCTCTCCTCCAGAGAAAGTCCTGGTGTAACAGGCCGTAGTACTCCCCCAGGTGGGAGTATACCTGGGGTTAAAACTGCCTACGCTAGATTATACTTGGGTATATTATGGCCTGGGCCAATTTATACGCTGGGGTATGTTGGGGCCTAGACCAAACCATACCCCCATGATATCAATAGTGTTGAGCGATATACACATAGTAAATTTTTCAACATTTTATTTAAAACTGTAAACATATAGAATTTGATTCAACCAGAAAAACTTTAATCAGAAAAAACAAACTTCCACAAAGATTAGATTAGTTCCATACTTCTCAGAAGTGTTAATGTTAACACCGTAAAATAAAAGTACATATCGAACGCATTATAATGCTTGCTCAAGAATAAATGTTCAAAGTTCAACACCCATAAAATCAAAATGATCAGGCTTGTTTTCAAGATAAAGTGCATGTTCTGTTTAATGCAGATTGAAGCTTGTGGGATGAGTCTACCAATCCATGTAGTCAGACTTTTGTGTGGATGACAATGTCACAACTCACTAGATTTGCTGTGGCAATGATCTCCGCTCCGTTGCCCAGAGACTATCATGAGAGATGCCAGAGGGGTTTACATATTCATTCAAATCTTGGTTCAAGTAGTCCTGTAGTTTTTTTGTCAAGACAGTCTTCATGTGGTGATGACTTTAGCTCTGAGAAGGGAGAGGTTGTTTTCTGATCCTGTCAAGATGTAGCTGATGGCCTGGAAGTTGTAGTTTCCGTCACCTTTGGTTTTATATATACCATGTGGTTGTCCAAGGTCCCTTGTTCTTCCAAAGTCTACAGCCTTACCAAAAGTAAGGCCAAGTGTGGTGCTAAGTTGGCCGGGTCTGGTGGCTCAGTCGACTAAAGCAGCCACTGCAGGGGCCTGTGTTCGACCTCCTGGTCACAGGTTCAAATCCCGACGGGTCCACTCAGCCTTTCATCCATCTGAGGTTGATAAAATGAGTACCATTGAGTTTGGTAACAATAAACATCTGTTTACTGCCAGGACACCTATGGGTAATTGTGCGCTTTACAAAATGCACATTTTATGTAAGATACATTCTTCCTGAACTTGGTAGTGGGTTGAAAGTCTTGGTCTGCTTGTGTTTCCCCAAGATATAGCTGTCATAACTGTCTGATTTTCAAGTGGTGTTTTGATTGTCTTTTCCTTTGGGCATTCATCGGCAGTCACGGGGATAATCATTGGGGGACTATGGTGGTGGAGAAGCCTCTGCATACTGGTAAAGCTTAAGGTTGCTGGCATGGTAGGTGTTGCTCAGTATCTTATCAGTCTTATTGTTCTATTTAACTCGCCCCTTGGTCAAGGATTCCACAACTGTTGAGGGTCAATTCCAGTGTGGTTCCAACTTTGTACGGCACTGACACTTGGAACCAGCAGCAATGTCTTTGCTGCGGTTGTGTCGGCGATCAAAGGCACGCTTCTTGTGTTCCTGGGCAGAGTGGATATTGGTATTGGCGGTTGAACGGAGCGTGTCACGGATGGTTGTCAATTTAACCAGAACATCACAGTTGGCATCCTCTGAAAGGAGCATGGGACCCACAGTATCATCTTCTGAGATTTTGAGGTCTATAGGAAGCTTCAGTCCATACATGACCTCAAATGGAGTGCACTTGGTTGAGGCATGCACAGATGTGATATGCAAACACTGGGGATTAACTGGTCCCAGTTGTTCTCTTGGTCTTTGACAAGCTTACTAAGATTGTTTTAAGTGGGGCCTAGTGGGGTATGCTCTGGCCTGGCCATCTAGTTTAAACCCCCGGGTATAGTTTAGCCTAGGACACTATATCACGCGGCTATACTTTGGCCTGGGCCAAACTATACTCAGGTATAAGCGTCCTCTTTCAGATGGGGCATATTGTAGCCTAGTGGGGTATGGTCTGATCCAATCTATTTTAAACCCCGGGTATTGTTTAACCTAAGACATTTTTACCCCCCGGGTATGCTCTGGCCTGGGCCAAACTATACCGGGGTTTAATCTGGGCAGCGGTATTTTTGGCCTGCTTCACAAGCCCTGAAAGTGGAAAGGAACTGGGGAGTAAACTGGCTTATTGCTGGATTGGGACTGAGTGAGGTGAGGATTATGTATGTGTGGGTGGGAGGGAGCTTGAGCCAGCAGGCTGCCTGCCCCGGATTTCATCTGTCTTCCACTTCATTTCCTGGAGCTCCCAGCATGATGGTAACGTAAAAGGCAATGCAGTTTCCGGTTCTAGCATTGCATTTTAAAAATGCACGTTTGGCTAAAAAAAGAGTTGGGCAGCAGCACAAGAGTAAAGAAAAGGGTTGCAGCTGCCATTGTGGAACCGGTTCATATTCCTGTATTTTATAAAGAGCCAGCTGCATTTTTAACCATCAAAGTTGAGAAAAGAGTTGAATGTCTGCTCAAAAGTAAACAAAGGGGAGTGGCTGCCATTGTTGAAGGTACATAATAAATATAGAAAACATACTAGTGGCACATATGCACTTTCTTTGTTTAACCACATTATTGTTTGCGAATTTAAACCAGCCCAATCCGTTTTGAACGGAAGCATGATATTGCACATTGAGGTGGTTGACGCTGAAACTCATACCTGCATAAATGCTGGAACATAAATATAGCTTATTGCGGATAGGCATTATTGTTATGGTGAGATGCATCATGGTATTTATAATGGTGGAAAAGACAGTTCAATTATCATCAACTTACTAGAATACATCCAATTATCCATGATGGCAAGTGTAATAAATATGATAATGGTTTTCATCTATATTAAAATTCCACAATAAATAATAAAACCAATGACGCAATTGCTAAAAAATCTTCTCTAAATAAATTCATAAACATCAGTGCCACTATGATCACATATAAATATGCTATCACCTCAATGATTATGTGCAACAGTCCGCAATATGTAAACAATTAGACGGCACCCATTACTTTTTTAATGTTATGCCGGAAAGTGCAAAGTGCTGTATTTAAAGTGCAAAGATTATGTGCAATGGTGCAGGTTATATATCCACCTAAAATAAGTGTATAGAAAATGTAAAAAACGGGAAGGGGGTTTTCTCAGCTGGGGATACATAGAACATTATAGGAAATTATGGAGTTCTTCAGTGTTATTGAGCCCTTTAGGGTGTTTGCTGTCGAGTTCTAGGATCATTTTTAGGTCTCGCCTATTAATCCCGCAAGGGATAATAGGACGAGAGTATAGAGGCCAAACCAAGGTCTGAAACCATCGCGGATATCCTACAGTTCGTGTGGTGCACTCGAGCGGAAAGCGCGTCCACATCAAAGCCATCAGCCTCCCTCCCACAGGCATCTGAAGCTTCCCCCAGCGGCCTCAGGCATTCACCCCAGCGCGCGCTCGGCCTCACTTCTCTTCCCCCATAATTACATCCCTGCTGTTTCACTCACTTTCATGGCCGCGAGGCCGTGCTTCAAAGGGATCCGCTCCCCTGCCTCCCTAGTTTTTTTATGAATTGCTTATAAATGCTGTGTGTAGTTCCCTCACGCTCGGTATTCTAAGGTCAAACAGACGAGAGAGCAATGCGTCGAGCTTGCAAATAAATTCTCCTAGCTGCCTTATTTTGCCCGCAGGCGCTACATTGTACACACTTCTAATTGCGAAGCACATCGAGCTTGGTAGATGCTGGTCGTGTCTGTTTGCATTTCACGGTATTGCTTGTTATTATTTTATTTTTTCCACCTCATGTTCTCCCGGAAATATTATAGCACTCTCACAGACTGCTTCGAGCGGCCGTTTGAAACTTGTGTTTATTTATTTCAAACAGCGCATTAACTTTGCATTGTCACACGAAGTCCAGCCATTACATCGCGCATATTTCCAATATGGCGCTGACTGATACACGGTATGAACAGGCAGTAAATTCTGTTGTCCTCTTTTGAGGTCTATTCGGGCACTTTTGTTACGCTTCTCTTGAAAAACTGACACGCACACTTCTAATACGGACACTCTCCGAGTTTGAGCCGGAACACGATTGCGTATAACTCATCCGCCGTACTTCTCACATACTAGGTAAGCGTTATGTATACCCGCTTATTACGAGTTTCAATATCTCTTACAAACTCTTGTTCAATGAGATTTTCGCATTCCTTTCAGACCTCGAGAGTTGGTTTCTGATTCACGTTATTCACTAAGCATTGCAGAGGTATGTTCACCGCATGCTTCTTTATCCGTTCCTGCACTACTCTTTCACATTCCCCTATTGATTTCTTTAACATGCAGCGGTAAACCGGGTCCGGATGCAGATTTGCACGTTTCTATCATCACGTGTTTTAAATTTTGCTGAGACCATATCTAGAATCTCATGACACATGGGAAACTCTTCGGTTACCTTGGTTTTCATATCATTATTCACGAGCACCACGATTTAACGAATACGTTCACTCGTATCACTGAGGCACTTTTTTATGTATTCGTCACATCAATACTCACACGACATGACATCGTGAAACTCTATACTTCAGCTGGTACAGGACTGAAGGGTCCAAACGCTTGAATATTATTTGTTTGTTTTCAGGAAATGCTGTCCCCTGACGAAGGGTCCAAGACCCGAAATGCATAGGGATGATCAACGTGACATGTCATATGTTTAGTGACACCATGAATCAATAATACCTGATACATACTCATCTATGAGAATATATCATAATGATGTTTGGAATATGAAATAAAAATAACATTCATTCAATAAGAAGAAAAAACGGATAACTGTGGACCTTATTTATTTGTTAAAATTGAGAAAGGTTTCTATAACCTAAACCGGAGAGCAACAAGGGGACCTAAGGATCTTTTAACTTAGTGCTACATTTGGATTTTCGATTGAACTCCCCTAGGCTAGAGGGAGGCACCCAACGTTCACCCAAGGCGTTTACTGAACTTAAAGCCCGTGCACGCGCTTGCTGCCATTTGCTTCCCCGAGCCTCCTGCATCATCGCATCAGACCCGCCACAGCAATGCCGAGAGCTTCACACTGCAAAGGAATGCTCTCCCCCGCCCCACTCTGCGCGATGCCTCGCTCCCATTTGCTCCCCGTCTCTCCGTGCTTACTGCAATGTGTCCCCCCCACCCCCCATAGCGCTGTTTTTGACGCTTCCGACTTCAAAGGCTAGGCGATTGTAAAGAGCTCCATTGATTAATTATTCCTGGTTTTACCTCTTGTCATTCCTTCCAAACACCCACACAAACGCACCAAAGACATGCAAGCCTTACTTCTTTCAGAAATGGTTACTAATTGGAGTTTTACATCGTACATCAAGGTAGCCCAGATTATTCAGAGGCCCTCTTTTTTATTTTACAAAACACCTTTAGTTTCTGATAAAAGTGCACTTGTTTGGTGCAAACAGTGCGCATACATGGATTACTTTCTCATTTTACAACTCTGTAAAAACTCCTCTACATTTGTGTGCAAACAATCAGCAATATTAAATCAGTATGTCAACAGAATTCTTGTGGAGAAGCTGTCACACGTGAGCCTTTCTCATGGATGACAAATCATGCTCGGCTGCTCCCACTGAAAACAAAGGCACTGTAGAAGTCGGGGAGGCACAGTACGCTGCTTGCAGACAATGGGAATTCATTTCATTTACAACACCAATTGCGTCACAGACCTCTGTGGGCTGGTGAAACTGGAGAGAACAGCAACCTAAACGAACATTTGGCAAGAAAAATTAAGCAACACTTAAAACATGAGTTTTCTTGCAGAACATCCACTTTCTTCTTCCACGACGCTTGTTTTTTCTGAAACTTATTGTGTATCTGTGTTTACCTGGGTACATGCTCACCAGTGGAAGACGCTTTACAGATTTTACATTTGTGGGGTGGGCATATTACACTTTGCAAAAGAGACTCTGTAGTTTTGCCATTTACATGTTGTGGTCTGTGACTATTCCAGTAGGAATGTTTGTAGCCAGGTGCCCTTCATGTAATTACACTGCCAGCAGGCTCCTTTCTTCCCGTCATATAGACATGGACTTTGTACTTAGGCCCCTGAGTCTTGCGCCAGCACAGCTGTGTGAGCCGCGGCATCAATGCATGCCAACTCTCTTATCTCGAGGGAACCTTCCATTTTTATTAACTCACGAAGGTTTTACTTCCAACAGTATTTTACATTCTACGTTCTCTCACTTAAAAATATCAGTGCTTCTAATTAAAGTTAACTGGTAAAGGGTATTCCCCCAAATGTTTATTTTTTTTTAAAACTCTCCCTCGTTTGTGATTCAAAATCGTGAACACTAGGCAGTCCACCAGAAACTGCAGTACAGTATCTTTTCAGAGATCCTACTGGTGTACCCAAATACAAGTTCGGGTTAAAGACACATAGGTACGAAGATTCCTTTTTAAGGAGAGACGTTCCATTTTAATACTTTGGTAGGTACATATTGAGTCGTTTAAACAAATAAAAAAAAACTCAGTTTTAGTGGGATGACTTGCAGTAGAAAATGTTTACTCACATACCACTGAGGGCCACACAATTACACGCCACATAATTACACTGCACTCAATGCAACATACACTCCAAATACCACTCAGTGCCACATTACAAGCCACATAATTACACTGCACTCAATGTAACCTACACTCCAAATACCACTCAGTGCCACATAATTACACTGCACTCAATGCTACATACACTACAAATACCACTCAGTGCCACATTACACGCCACATAATTACACTGCACTCAATGCAACATACACTCCAAAAACAACTCAGTGCCACATTACACGCCACATAATTACACTGCACTCAATGCAACATGCATTCAAAATACCACTCATTGCCACATGTTTACACGCCACATAATTACACTGTACTCAATACAACATACACTCCAAATACCACTCAGTACCACATAATTACACTGCACTCAATTTAACATACACTCCAAATACCAACCAGTGCGACATAATTACACGCCACATAATTACACTCTACTGAATGCAACACACACTCCACACAAAACCGCACGCCACATAATTATATGCTACATAATTACACTGCACTCAATGCAACATACACTCCAAACAATACCACTCAGTGCCACATAATTATACGCCACATAATTACACGCCACATAATTACTCTATCTATCGCCCTCACTCTATCGCCCCTCACCCTATCAATCTATCTATCGCCCTCACTCGATCGCCCTCACTCTAACTATCGCCCTCACTCTATCTATCTCTCGCCCCTCACTCTATCAATCTATCTATCGCCCTCACTCTATCTATCGCCCTCACTCTATCTATCGCCCTCACTCTATCTATCGCCCTCACTCTATCTATCGCCCTCACTCTATCTATCGCCCTCACTCTATCTATCGCCCTCACTCTATCTATCGCCCTCACTCGATCGCCCTCACTCTATCTATCGCCCTCACTCTATCTATCGCCCTCACTCTATCTATCGCCCTCACTCTATCTATCGCCCTCACTCTATCTATCGCCCTCACTCTATCTATCGCCCTCACTCGATCGCCCTCACTCGATCGCCCTCACTCGATCGCCCTCACTCGATCGCCCTCACTCGATCGCCCTCACTCGATTGCCCTCACTCGATCGCCCTCACTCTATCGCCCTCACTCGATCGCCCTCACTCGATCGCCCTCACTCGATCGCCCTCACTCTATCTATCGCCCTCACTCTATCTATCGCCCTCACTCTATCTATCGCCCTCACTCTATCGCCCTCACTCTATCGCCCTCACTCGATCGCCCTCACTCGATCGCCCTCACTCGATTGCCCTCACTCGATTGCCCTCACTCTATCGCCCTCACTCTATCGCCCTCACTCGATCGCCCTCACTCGATCGCCCTCACTCGATCGCCCTCACTCTATCTATCGCCCTCACTCTATCTATCGCCCTCACTCTATCTATCGCCCTCACTCTATCGCCCTCACTCTATCGCCCTCACTCTATCTATCGCCCTCACTCTATCTATCGCCCTCACTCTATCTATCGCCCTATCTATCACCATATCTATCACCCCTCACTCTATCAATCTATCTATCTATCGCCCCTCACTCTATCTATCTATCTATCTAGCGCCCCTCACTCTATCTATCTATCTAGCGCCCCTCACTCTATCAATCTATCTATCTAGCGCCCCTCTCTCTATCTATCGCCCTCTATCTATCGCCCTCTATCTATCGCCCTCTATCTATCGCCCTCTATCTATCGCCCTCTATCTATCTATCGCCCTCACTCTATCAATCTATCGATCGCCCTCACTCTATCAATCTATCGATCGCCCTCACTCTATCAATCTATCGATCGCCCTCACTCTATCAATCTATCGATCGCCCTCACTCTATCAATCTATCGATCGGCCTCACTCTATCAATCTATCGATCGGCCTCACTTTATCAATCTATCGATCGCCCTCACTCTATCAATCTATCGATCGCCCTCACTCTATCTATCTAACGCCCTCACTCTATCTATCTAACGCCCTCACTCTATCTATCTAACGCCCTCACTCTATCTATCTAACGCCCTCACTCTATCTATCTAACGCCCTCACTCTAACACCCTCACTCTATCTATCGCCCTCACTCTATCACCCTACTCTATCTATCTATCTATCTATCTATCTATCTATCTATCTATCTATCTATCTATCTATCTATCTATCTATCTATCTATCTATCTATCGCCCCTCACTCTATCTATCTATCGCCCTTCATTCTATCTATCTATCTATCGCCCCAATCTATCTATCGCCCCTCACTCTATCTATCTATCGCCCCTCACTCTATCAATCTATCTATCTAGCACCCCTCACTCTATCTATCTATCTATCTATCTAGCACCCCTCACTCTATCTATCGCCCTCTATCTATCGCCCTCTATCTATCGCCCTCTATCTATCGCCCTCTATCTATCGCCTTCTATCTATCGCCCTCACTCTATCTCTCGCCCTCACTCTATCTATCGCCCTCACTCTATCTATCGCCCTCACTCTATCTATCGCCCTCACTCTATCTATCTATCGCCCTCTATCTATCTATCGCCCTCACTCTATCTATCTATCGCCCTCTATCTATCTATCACCCTCTATCTATCTATCGCCCTCTATCTATCTATCGCCCATCTATCTATCTATCTATCTATCTATCTATCTATCTATCTATCTATCTATCTATCTATCTATCTATCTATCTATCTATCTATCTATCTATCTATCTATCTATCTATCTATCTATCTATCTATCTATCTATCTATCTATCTATCTATCTATCGCCCTCACTCTATCGCCCCTCACTCTATCAATCTATCGCCCTCACTCTATCAATCTATCACCCTCACTCTATCTATCTATCGCCCTCACTCTATCTATCTATCACCCTCACTCTATCTCTCGCCCTCACTCTATCTATCGCCCTCACTCTATCTATCGCCCTCACTCTATCTATCGCCCTCACTCTATCTATCTATCGCCCTCTATCTATCTATCGCCCTCACTCTATCTATCTATCGCCCTCTATCTATCTATCACCCTCTATCTATCTATCGCCCTCTATCTATCTATCGCCCATCTATCTATCTATCTATCTATCTATCTATCTATCTATCTATCTATCTATCTATCTATCTATCTATCTATCTATCTATCTATCTATCGCCCTCACTCTATCGCCCCTCACTCTATCAATCTATCGCCCTCACTCTATCAATCTATCACCCTCACTCTATCTATCTATCGCCCTCACTCTATCTATCTATCACCCTCACTCTATCTATCTATCGCCCTCACTCTATCTATCGCCCTCACTCTATCTATCGCCCTCCCTCTATCTATCTATCTATCGCCCTCTATCTATCTATCTATCGCCCTCTATCTATCTATCACCCTCTATCTATCGCCCTATCTATCTATCTATCTATCTATCTATCTATCTATCTATCTATCTATCTATCTATCTATCTATCTATCTATCTATCTATCTATCTATCTATCTATCTATCGCCATATCTATCTATCTATCTATCTATCTATCTATCTATCTATCTATCTATCTATCTATCTATCTATCTATCTATCGATCGCCCTCACTCTATCGCCCTCACTCTATCGCCCTCACTCTATCACCCTCACTCTATCGCCCCTCACTCTATCAATCTATCGCCTTCTATCTATCTATCTATCTATCGCCCATCTATCTATCTATCTAACGCCCTCACTCTATCTAACGCCCTCACTCTATCTAACGCCCTCACTCTATCTAACGCCCTCACTCTATCTAACGCCCTCACTCTATCTAACGCCCTCACTCTATCTAGCGCCCTCACTCTATCTAGCGCCCTCACTCTATCTAGCACCCTCACTCTATCTAGCACCCTCACTCTATCTAGCGCCCTCACTCTATCTAGCGCCCTCACTCTATCTAGCTAGTGCACTCGCTCTATCTATCACACCACCACAGCATGACTCAGCACCACCACAGCATCACTCAGGGGCACCACAACATCACTATGCCCTACCACAGCATTACTGAACGCCAAAGCATTACGTGTCGCCACCACAACATCACTCAGTGCCACCACTGCATCAATCTGTGCAACCATTCAAAAACAACTGGTTCAAATATGTTCTATCAATGTTTCAAGCTTTATTACAAATGTCACAAAAAGATGTTAATATTTCACTTCTGTTCTTGGATTTTCGTCACAATAAAATACACTGAACATAATCTTCACAAAAGTTATTTACAAAAGTCTAAGCTATTGCCTTTATAAATTACAATAACTTTTATTTAAGTATTAATTATTTAAAAAAATTAAAAGCCATTGTTATTTTTAATATCAATACATCTAAGTCACGTAAATACAGCACATATTGCATTACAAATGCAATAGGTGTCATATTTGCAAAAGTTATAACTATTGGCATTGTAAATGACAAAGCTATTAATTTCGCTATTTTCCAAACCAACACATAAATAAAAAATGTCATTTACAATACCAAAAGCTCAAACTTTCCTAATGCGAGACCTATTGCATTGCAAAGGCTTGTTGACTCCAGTTGCCTTAAGGAAGGTTCCCGGTTGCCCCCTCTAGGGGGTTTGTGGAATAGTTGCAATCACAAAATATTTTATGCACTTGAAGACATTGCCATGCACTGTTTTTAAGTGCCTGGCTACTGGGTATGCTGTGTCATTGTTGACGATTGCTCGCAAATGTTGTAAGATTCTGACATGCACCTGTAACTTTGAACTGCCTACATATCTGAGGCCATAGGTGCATGTCAGAACATACGCAGCATACTCAGTTTTGCAGTTGTAGCTGCCTTTGATCCTTTGTTCATATATTTGGTGGTGGTTTCTCCAAATCTGCATGCTCTGCATGAGGAGCACTTGTAGAACCCCTGTCTTGGTTGCAGCCAAGTAGTATTTTTGGTTAGGGTTTCAGGGCTTTTTTCACTATTTGGGTTCTCATGGAGATGCCTTTTCTAAATGTGATGGTGGGGCTATTGGACAGGTCTGGTGCTATGACTGCATCCGTCAGAACTATTGGCCTATATCGTTTTATCATGGACCTTATCTGGCGTTCTTGTTGAGTAAATGTGAGGATGAGTCTCGGTGTATTGGTTTCATTTGTCTGTTCAATGGTATTGTTTTTGGGTTCTAACAAGGAGTCCCTAGATCTTTGTGCTACTTTGGCAACTGCCTGATTCAGGGTAGATGTACTATATCCTCTTTGTCTAAACCTCTGAACTGCCTCACTGGTGCATGCTTCCTGATGTTCTCTGATGCTACATATTCTTTTTATCCTTAGTAGTTCACCACAGGGTATGCTTTGCACTAGATGTTGTGGATGGGCGCTTGACGCATAAAGCGTTGAGTTCCCTGTTATCTCCTTTCTGTGAAGAGTGGTATTGATCTTGCCTTTATTAATGTATGTATATATGTATGTATGTGTCTTGTAAAGCGCACTGCTGCCCTGAGGCGTCGTGGCGCTGTAGACCGCTGGGGAACCCGTCCTGGCTATCCCTGTGAGATGGTCCCTACTGGGTATCTCCAAGGTGAAACCAGGCATCCCCGGCGAATGTGGGGGGCCGTTGAAGAGATGAGGCAAGCTAATGCCCAGAGTTGCCGAGTGTGATCTCTGGTTAGAGTAGGCACCGAGGCGAGAATTATCGAGTCTGTATACTCTAACATCCAGAAAGTCAACTTCTTTTTCACTTATATGTGAGGTAAACCTTAAGTTGGCTGCATTGTTATTGATGATCTCTACAAATGAAATGGCAATCTTTTCACTGCCCTGCCAAACAACAAATACATCATCAATATACCTAAGACAGTGTCTACTATGCTTGGCCTATTGTTCATGGTGTACCAGCCTGAGGGTCTGCTCCTCCCACCAGCCCACCGTAAGATGGGGGTAGCTGGGGGAGAAGCATGATCCCATCGCAGTGCCCCTTAGTTGTTTATACATTTGGGAACCAAACATCAAATAGTTGTTGTTAAGACACCATTCTATACATTTGAGCATGGTCTTATTGTGCACATAACATTCTGCTGGTTTTGTACCCAAGAAATGTTTAGTTGCTTGAAGCCCAATAGTGTGTTCAATGCACGTATACAACGACTCAATGTCTAGAGTAATGAATCTCATGTTTGTTCCCTATTGTATTTCTTTGATTTTGTTGAGAAAATCTCCTGTCTCTTTTATGTATGTTGGGAGGTCTTTTACAAGATCTTGCAAAAAAGAATCAACATACTGCGATATATGTTCTCACATTCTGTTGATTGCGGAGATAATGTGTCGTCCTGGGATGGGGCTGACATTTTTGTGTGTCTTGGGTGCAAAGTTAAATAGATGGAATTACTGGATGTTCTACCCATAAGAATTTAAATTCTTCTGCTGATATCATGCCTTCGTGTTTAAATTGATGGAGTTGTTTGGTTGGCATCTCCTTTGCTTTGTTGTACTCTTTCATAGTGGACTGTTGGTAGCATGCCTGGTCAGAGAGTTGCAGTTGTGCTTCTTTTAGATAGTCATTTTGAGGCCATAGCACAATGTTGCCTCCTTTGTCCGATTGTTTCACTACTACCTCATTATTTTTGCTCAGTTTATTGATTAGTTTGATATATTCAATTTCCTTATTGCGTTTCTGTCATTTGTTATGGTTATGAGACAGCTGTTTTATATCTTCTGTCACTCTTTCGGGGAATATATCAATTGAGTCTTTGGCATTTGGGGGTCAAATGTGGACTTCTTTTTAGAGGGGCTGCTCCCTGCCCCTCTTTGTACTATATTAGCTTGTTGTAGCTGTTGTTGTGTTGATAAATTCGCTTGGATGTTTTCAGTTCTGTTTTCATTGGATGATTCCAGCATTATGGATTGTGCTGTAAGCAGGACAGGGATATCAGAGACTTGTAGATTGCTCCCTGGTTGTTGTTGTTTTGATGTATCAGCGCAGTTGCTTTCCAAACCATTTTTTACTGTAAAAAACATTATTAGTTTAAGCTTACGGATGTAACTAAAAATGTCAATTCTGTTTTGAGCATAGTTAGTCATTTGGTGGACAGTACGAGAGACCTAGCATGAGTATTTGCTTTTCTTTATCTGTAAGCTCCATAGTTGTTAAATTAATGATATTTGTATCCTCTTTTATGGTATTTTTTATTTGCGCCAATATCTTCTTTTTGGTTTTGAGATGGCTTTTTTTGCGTCTGTCTCTCCTTTTTGCATTTCTGTGCTTTCGGGAGGCTGTATTTGTTTCCGCTGCCTTAAAATGTTGTGCTGGTCCTCGACTAAAAAAATCAATTAACTCACCTAAGTCCAACCTTCTTCATCCCATATTGTCACCAGTTCTACTTTTGTCTCTGTATTCTGAACTTGTTTCACTGGTGACTGAGCTATTTTCTGATATGAGTTCTGTGGAAGGGACTGCCTGTTGTTGTCGACTTGTAACTGTGGGATTAAGTTTAGCCGTTGTATATTTCCGGGCAAACGTGTATATTTGACCTTGCTCATAGTCTGCTAGATCCTGAGCAAATTTAAATACTTTGCGTCGTTTAATTTTCTCTTCCTGTTTTAATGAACTGTCCTGTATTTCCTTTCTCATTTTTGTGATGAAGTCATTTGGTTCAAGTTTCCCCAGAGCCTCATTGATGTTGTATATTTCTTTAATGAGTTTCACTCGATCCGACTCTGCATATTTAATTGATTGATTGATTGATTGATAGGCTTTATTTCTATATATAAAAATATCATAAAAGCTTGTACAACAATTATAAAACACAACAATTAAAACAATCGCTTCCTAATTACACAGAAGGGGAAGAAGAGGAAATAAAATGTTAAAAACAGTTAAAACAAGAATTAAATTGACAAGGACAGCCTTTTTGCACTAATCAACCATGACCACTTTAAAAATCTTGAGACACCGCAAACAACCAAAGCAGATGTGTCAGACGTTAGAATGCGTAAGGCCACTGTGTGCTGGCGGGTGCCTAAAAGTCTGCATAAGGGTTTGAGCCAGCGCCTCCTAGGGGCACAGTAATCCGGACATTCGAAAAGAATGTGGGCTACCGACTCTACTCGAGTGGGACAACGCGCACAAAAGGGGGAAAACTGGTAAGAGGATTTCCATCGGGCAACTAGTTCACCTACTGGTAGGGTTCCCACCCTCAACTTAAAATACAGAGCCCGGTCAAGAGGGATGGAGATCATATCTAGATCAGGTTCATAAGCCACCACATCTTTAATCCTCACAAAGGCTGCAGTGGAATTACAATGACGCGGGTCTGAAAGTAATTTAGAAGAGACCCATTTCCAATACAGTTTCTTTATCATGGCTTTAGGTGGGGCAGTTCTCGATGCCCACGCATCACCAAGCCCTATCTCCATTAGTAGCCATTTTACATCCCTCAGCCATTTAATCCTGGACCACCCTTCCATGGCCATGACCTCTGATAGCGCCTCTGCATAGGAGGCTAATTCGGGCACCCGCCACAACCGAGCCCAAAGAAGCAAGGGGCGGAGTTGGGCTTGGTCCTTAATCGATCTGCAACCTAGGTCCAATAGCACGGGTACTGTAGGTGTACTCAGCGGGAGAGCCATCAGATCTTTCAAAAATTTGCTCTCCGATTTTGCTAATGCATCCAGGTTGCAGGTGCCCCACAACTCCGCCCCGTACAAGGCAGCACTGACCCCTCTGGCTTTATATATCTCCACAACTGGGGCGATAGGTTTACTTGTGGAGGAGCGTTGCTCCTTAAGTAATACACCGCCCACCCTTTTATGACTAAGGAGCATTTTTTGGATATGTGGGTTCCAGCTCAATGAGCCGTTAAGGCGGATACCCAGATAGTCGAACTCGGATACCCTCTCCAATGGGACAGAATTCAAAGCCGGGGGACGCCCAGATTTTTTAGGCGGATTCATGATCAAATACTTGGTTTTGTCAGTATTGATTACCAATCCCCTTAATGAACAGAACTCATAAAAGCTATTCAGGAGGCTCTGGAGGCCCATGGGGGTCTTTGAGATGAGAAGGGTATCATCTGCAAAGAGCAGTGTTGGGATCCGTTTGCCCGCCAGGGAGGGAGCATCCGAGGGATTTCTTGACAAATGCTCGACCACTCCGTTCACGTAAAGACCGAGCGGGAGCTAGCACACATCCCTGGCGGACGCCCCTTCCCACAGGTATCCTATCGGTTTTTTCACCATTCATACCCCATCGCACCTGTGCAAAATTACCTGTGTGAAGTCTCACAAGGAGGGATAAAATGTACAGAGGCAGCCCCAGTTCTAACGGAACCTTCCACAACTCCTCCCTTGGTACCAGGTCAAAGCAGTCTTAAGGTCTATAAAGGCCAAATACAGACTGCCTTTGCCCAGCACCACCACCTTCCAATACAAGAGAGCCACTCTAAAGGCCTGTTCGATGGTCCCAGTTCCAGAGCAAAATCCAGCTTGGAAGTCCAACAAGATATTATTATCGTCCACCCACTGGAGCACCCTTCCCAAAATCACCTTCCCTGCCACTTTTTGCGACGAGTCGATGAGACTTATGGGCCTGTAGTTGGCGGGGTTGTCCTGACACCCCTTTTTGAATATCGGGACAACCTCCGCCCCCTTCCAGGATTCAGGTACAGGCGCACCGCTATTGATAGCGTTGAGCAATGACGAAACCAGCTTCCCCCACTCCTTGGGGTTTGCACGTATCAGATCACCCGGGATCCCGTCAGGCCCAGCTGCTTTTAGGGGCACCAATGTTTCAATTACACCTTCCACCTCTCTGGCAGTAAAGGGAGCACCCTCAATATCCCCCATACAGTCAGTTAGGGAAAAGGTGGTGTGGGAAGCCACCTCAGTAGGGGTATAGAGGGACAAAAAATGGTTAAATCAATTCTGGGCTGGGATGTTGCACGTCAACAGGGTGCTGTCTGGCCTATCTCTAGATCTAATAAGATTCCAAAAACCTCTGGCATCCCTACCCGTACTTGCTTCCATGAGATCCACCCAGAACCCGTCCTCCCATTCCTTCTTTGCTGCAATAATTCTCTAGGTGTACTCTTTCCTGGCCAGCCTGATTGCAACCTGGGATTTACTTTTGACTGCACCTATCAGGGCATTTTTCTTCCCCCTGCACTGTTTAGTAAACCAACCCGGCGGTTTGGCCAGCTTCTTACACTTGCCAGGTGCAGAGGCCTTGCTTGGGAGAATGAAAAGGTCACTCAAGGCCTTGGTTATATCACAGAAAAGCAAGGAAACTTCCCTAGACGAAGGAATCAGCGAGTCCAATTTAGACTGAGCTAAATCTAAAAGTGCCCCAATAGCTAGCACTTTCTCTTCGTCTATAATAAGCTTGCTCCACTTCAACCGTCTACCGCAATTGGAGGGATGTACTTCCAGGGGGATAGATGTTATACGAGGCATATGCACCCCCTGGTTCACGACCCACAGGAGAAGGAGGTCAAGAGAGGAGATTGAGATCACTCTCCACTGTTGGGAGAACCTCCATATCCCGCATGGAACTCCAAAGCTTTACGTCAAGGAGAATATAGTCTATCCTTGACGTATGGTTAGCCCTATTATAGGTATGGGCTCCAGAAGAATCTGACGTTGACTTTCCATTAACAGGCCTAAGGCCAAATTCCAAGTTTAGGGAATTAATTTGGACTACCACTTGAGACCACCTCCTGATGGGAGGTATAGTTAGGACTGGTATCCCTCTCCTAGTATCTTCATCGGCGGTTCCCAAAATGTCCTCCATCCTGAGGGGCTCCAACGTGCCGTTTAGGTCCCCCGCGACCAGGACATGAGATCTAATAGGACACCGCCTAAGCAAGGATTCCAACCCTAGTACTGTGGGTGATTGCGAACCCCCCTTCGTGCCCCTGGCGTAGATATTAATAATGTCCAGGATCAGCCCTCTCCGCGGTCCCTTAATAGATATGCTAAGTAGATCGGGTGAATTCGTCCAATGCTGGGCAGCTTGACAGCCAAGCGAGATGGCAACTCATATGAGGAGGCCACCTGAGGGGCGGACTTCCCCCGAAGGGGGGGACACTGCAGGTACACAAAAGGATGAATAGCCTACCTTATGACAAGGCTCCCTACTCCCCAGGTTTCTTGGAAGATGCAAATAGAGTATCCTTCCACAAGGGTGTTCCAATCGGGTAGAGCCAGCTTCCTTGAGATACCCGCAACGTTCCAGCTGAGAATCCTTAGGTCTGGATCCGCCACAGCAGGGACCCTGCGGGGTTCAGGGCTGGATACCCCTTCCCTCTCAGGGGGATGACCATGGTGCGCTTACTCCTTGTGGGGTCCCGACAACCAGGTTGGGATACTGAACCAGGGGGCTACATGTAGCTGGTAAAAATGTTGGATTGGCATTACTTTGGCCCTGGGCGTCAAGCTCCACGACAGATCCTTGGCCGGGAGCAAGGGAGACACCCCCGGGCAAGTATCGTTTCAATGTCCTGGCGTCCTCCCGTATGGCCCAGACCAAGCAACTTGTTGATATGGCAAGGGGATGTAGTGATTCTCGGGACAGGTAAAATTATACCTCCCTCCCCCACCCAAATTAGTACTGTATTGGTTTCCTATGGGTCTTGGGTAGAAGTAAGTTAGATCTACTACACCAATACCTGCACCTCCAATCCCCAAATTCTGATTACAAATTGTTTGGGCAACCCTAACATCCTTAAAATTTACAACCACACAGTCTCCCTCGAGATGCTAACGCCCGTAGCCTACCCACCCTACCCTTCTAACACCTAAAATCAGGCCATCTAATTCCCTAGGGAGAGGTCTATTTGTCCTTAACCAATGTATGGTTTTATTTTTAAGCGTTTGGTAGGATTCTTGCTGGTCATCCTTCAGGGATGGTATGTTTGTAAGGATGGCAACATAGGGCTGACAATCTGGGGGTAAAATCACGGGTGGTTTTCTAAGGGCCTTTTTGAGAGGGAGCGTGTCAAGCTGTGTATCTGGTGGAGGATTGGAACTAATTCTTCTTGGTTGGGCTAGTTTGGGGCCTTTGTTAATGCCAGAGTTTTTTAGTTTGGCATGGCCATTTCTACCAGGAACCTCGGGCCGCACAAGCTTCTTAACAGGGACAGTACTAGCCTTTGTTATGTTAGGGAGTTCTGTAGCATTCGTTGAGGCCAACCCTGGGGTCCGAACACCCCCAGTGGAAGCCTCAGCGTGTGCAGCAGGAGCATTTACCACTACCACCCCATTAGCCGATCCAGGTGCAAAAGGAGGTCCCTGTGAGGATATAGGGGCTGCCCGGGCAACCGTTTCCCCCCTAGTCCATCCTCCCTAATTCTAGAGTGTGGCTTAATGACGGGTTTTATGGAAAAAAAGTTGTCCAGGGTCACTTGCTCGAACCTATCTAATCGCTCTGTCAGCCCTTTAACACTCTCTAAGACCGGGGTCAACAATGATTTCAACATTTTCTCTAATTGAGCAATCGAGGGGGTTTCATGGGGTGGGAATTCAACAGAGTCAGTTGTTGGACCAACACCAAAGGGCTCTCCCCCCATGTTCCCCTGGAGACAACTTGCACCCAGCCCCGCGCCCTTATGGATCCCACCCGCCCTGGTGACAAGTCTCCTAAGTTTCTTGTAGGGTTTAGAATGGCTACCTTTGCGCGGGCTAATGACTCTTTTCCTTTTAATATACACTGGTCTATTTACTACCAGCGGTACCATCACTGGTGGAGCGAGGGAATCCTCATGACTAGGAGAAATGTTAAGAGGGAGCATAGGAACGGAGGTCTCACTGGACCGTAAATCCGAAGCATTGTCTTCGATAAGTGGGGTTAAGGCTGCCATACTCTCCAGCCTATCCAAGCTGTCCCTTAAAGCAGCAACCCTAGGATAATCTGAAAGGGGAGAAGCATTCTCTGCGGGGTTGGTTGCACATGCTGGTGAGGTGACTAGCGCCACAGAACCCAAAGATGACCGTTTATTTGGAAGATATTCTTGAGAAAGACGCCGCTCTGTCATGGCGATTTCCTTCTCGATAACTGTGACAACTCGAGTAATAAACTGGTCCATTGCACCAGTAACACAGCCAGGGCCTCCCCCCCCCTCTCAAACTCTTCCCTGAACGAGTAGCCATTAGCATAAACAGCCAATAACAAATATATACAATGGGCCCAACGAAACGACTTCCCAGTTAGAAAGCAATCAACAGTGAACAGGAGTTGACTAACTGGCCGTACTACCGCAGCCACAATTTCAGGGGGATGGCCCAGCCCAGCCCTGACCAGCCCCGGACGGCACCAGACGGTCCCGCCCTTGTCCCGGGCTTCTCCCGGGACGCTCCAGCGCAGCGGTTACCTGTGCCTACTATATAGGGTAGGGAACGGTCAGGGGGCGGGGCAAGCAGGGAGAGCGGACCAGGTGCTGCAAGTTAGTCAGGCAGGTACTCCTGGGAGATGGAGTCCCTGCGGCACCGCTCGCAGCCCTGCTGCAAATCCACCCCACGCCTCAGCCGGCCACAGTGCCACAATCCCGGGTCCAGAGCAGGCTCCCGCTGGTCAAGGTCCGCGAGGCGAGCTTCAAACAGGCTCAGCAGATGGCAGAATAACAACCAGCAGAGTTCAATCGGACGGCTCCTCCCAGGACAAGGATGCAGACTAATTTCACTGAGGCATCCAGGTTGCTTTTGCCCCATTCTTTCAGCATGGCTGGGTCAGGATTTTCGTTGCTCGGTGCTAAAAGGACCCTGAGCCCACAAGGTACCCGCCCTGCCTCCTCATATTTGGTTAACAACTTATTGTCCCACCACTTGGTGATCTCCGATCTCATACATTTTTCCAGTCGTTTTAACAATGTTTTCGCTGTGTCATCTACTTTCGCCCAGTGTGTGAAGTCCTGCAGGGGCTGAGAATAAAGGGGGGTCCCAAAATGTGTTTTCACCCTGTTAATCTCCATAGGAAATGTTAGACAAAGCTACAGCCTGAACTGCTGTACAGAATTACACCAAATTTGGCAAAAAGGTAGGTCTTGGTTCAGAAAGATCACTTTTTCTTAAATGGTGTAAATTTGTTCAGTAGTTGCTGAGAAATTAAAAAAACGAAAAATATTGATATCTGAGCACCAAAGAGGGTTCGCAAACCCTCCCGAGCACAAGCGCAATTGTGATTGGCTGCCAACACTCAAAACCAGCAAGTGTAGGCAGCCATTTTCTGACTCGGTAATCGAGCCATAAGAAAAGAGTAAATGTAAAGTTGAAAACAAAGAAAAAGGGGCAGGGTACAAATACCCTGACCCCCTAGGCCAGCACAGGGGGTCCCACAGGGACCCCCAGGGCCAAAAAAAGTATAAAACAAAAAATTTGTCAGGTTTGCGCTGGGGTAGCAAATCTGGCTGAGAAAAAAAATACAAAGCAGGGACTCCCGCGCTTCTTTATTCTTAATCCCCCGGGTGGGCCAGGTCCCCAGAGGCATGCCTATTTAATTAGCAGGGGCCGCCCAGCCAGGGGGACAGCCACCTCCCCGGGGTTTATTTTATTGAATGAGGGGGGCTTGCGCCCCCTTACGGCCCTGGGGACAGCCAACTCTCCGAGGCTCTCAACATTTTAAAAATAAAATGTGTGCGGGGCTCGAGCTCCCCCACACGCCCCGGGGACCACCACCTCCACAGGGCTTTGCAAATTAGGGGGCTCATTAGGATGGCGGACGGACCTGCGTCCGTCCGCCACCCTAGAGGAGGAGGGACCGTCCGCAGGGGCAGCGGTGGTCCCTCCAGTGCAATTAGGATGTGACCGCCAGCCTGGCGGTCACATCCTTAATATTTAACATTGCGGCGGGTGCTGCTTGAAGCAGCACCCGCCGCAAGGTTAAATATGCATGCTTAACATTTGCATGCACAAAGCGGCAGGCACCGTGCGGTGCCTGCCGCTTCGTGCACGCAAATGCAGGGGGGTACCATAGGTACTCCCCATGTGCACCCCCCCACCCCCCCACTCACCCAGGGGGCCCGCAACGGGCCCCCAAAGAATTGACCGTATGCCTTTCCACGGCGGAGAATCCGCCACGGAAAGGCATCTGTTTTTCGCCATCCTAATATGGTTGGCGGAAGGCGACCGCGGCGGAAAAGCTGCGGACCGATTTTGAGACCCACCACCATCCTAATTTGGCGGTGGGTCTTTTGTGCCTCCCCAGCGGTTTTCCCGCATCCCCCGGGCCGGCGGTGGCTTCCTCCAGCTCGGAGGATGCGTGAAAACCGCGATCCTAATCGGCCCCTAAATGCGGGCCAAACCTCAAGATTTGGCGAATGGGTATAAGTGACTTAAAATGACCCAAATGCTCACTTCGAGGGCTTAAAACGTGTTTATTCACCGCTGGAAATGATATAAAGAACATTTAGAGTTAATTCATGTTCATGCGAGAACGTCCGATTTTTCATGCAAAACAATCGATGACCCGCGACCTGAGGAAATTGCTCCGAGATGACCAAAATGGTCCATTTTGCAAAGTTCTATCTTTCAACTAATTTTGACTTTCAGGTGTGGATCATCATTTTTGGAGCTAAAATGAGTATGTTTGTAGTCATTTTCATGCTTCTAGGGAGCCAAAACTTGAGATTTGGTGCATGGGTTGAAGTGACTTGAAATGACCCAAATGCACACTTCGAGGGCTTAAAACATGTTTATCCACTGTGGGAAGTGATGTAAACAACATTTAGAGTAAATTCATGTTCATGCGAGAACGTCCGATTTTTCATGCAAAACAATCGATTACCTGAGGAAATTGCTCTGAGATGACCAAAATGGTAAGTTTTCGAAATTTCCATTTTTCAACTAATTTTGACTTTCAGAAGTGGATCATCACTTTTGGAGCTAGAATGAGCTTGTTTATAGTCATTTTCATGCTTCTAGGGAGCCAAAACTCAACATTTGGAGCTTGGTTAAAAGTGAATCAAAATGACCCAAATGCTTATTTCGAGGTATTAATACGTGTTTATTCACTGCTGGAAGTGATGTAAACAACATTTAGAGTAAATTCATGTTCATGCAATAACGTCCAATTTTTCTTGCAAAACGATCGATGACCTGCAACCTGGGGAAATTTCTCTGAGATTACCAAAATGGTCAGTTTTGAACATTTCCATTTTTCAACTAATTTTGACTTTCAGACTTGGATCATCACTTTTGGAGCTAAAATGAGCATGTTTATAGTCATTTTCATGATTCTACGGAGCCAAAACTCAAGATTTGGAGCTTGGGTAAAAGTGATTCAAAATGACCCAAATGCTTAATTTGAGGTATTAAAATGTGTTTATTCACTGTGGGAAGTGAAATAAACAACATATAGAGTTAATTCATGTTCATGCGAGAACGTCCGATTTTTCATGCAAAACGATCGATGACCCGCCCCCTACAGAAATTGCTCTGAGATGATCAAAATGGTCCATTTTGAAAATCTCCATCTTTCAACTAATTTTGACTTCAAGACGTGGATCATCACTTTTGGAGCTAAAATGAGCATGTTTATAGTCACTTCCATTCTTCTAGGGAGCCAAAACTCAAGATTTGGCGCATGGGTTAAAATGACTTAAAATGACCCAAATGCTTACTTCGAGGTATCAAAACGTGTTTATTCACTGCGGGAAGTGATGTAAACAACATTTAGAGTAAGTTCATGTTTAAGCGAGAACGTCCGATTTTTCATGCAAAACGATCGATGACCCTCGACCTGAGGAAATAGCTCTGGGATGACCAAAATGGTCAGTTTTGAAAATTTCAATTTTTCAATTAATTTTTAAGGGTGGGCGTAGTTCGCGAAGTAGCGTTACGCAAAGCTATGTAAAGTGCACTACGCGAACTTCACGTAGCACTACGCGAACTTCACGTAGCACTACGCGAACTTCACGTAGCACTACGCGAACTTCACGTAGCACTACGCGAACTGCGTAGTAGCATGTTCGCACTGTGCAAGATGCGTTTTCAATGATTGCACAGTGCGGACAAGCATCTGGCACTGTGCAATCATTGAAAACTGCATCTTGCACAGTGCAAAGCTGTAGTTTTCTGCTGCTCGAGTAGATTTTTACTCGAGCGGCAGCTTTCTCAACGCGGACTGGTAGTTTATCGTCGCGAGCATGCGCAACCACTTGCAATGAGAAATCTGACCTACCCGCGTTGAGAATCTGGCCGGGATGTCATTTTGCTTGCTCGCGGTCACGAACATGACATTGATGACCGCGAGCAAGCAAAAAAATGACCGCTACGCGTGTTCGCACTGTGCTATGTGCAGCTCGCGTAGTGCGAAGTTGCGCAAACTTCGCAAACTATGCGATTGTAGCATAGTGCTTCGCCCAGGGTTACTAATTTTGACTTTCAGACGTGGATCATCACTTTTGGAGCTAAAATGAGCATGTTTATAGTCATTTTCATACTTCTAGGGATCCAAAACTCAAGATTTGGAGCTTTGGTAAAAGTGAATGAAAATGACTCAAATGCGCACTTCGTGGGCTTAAAATGTGTTTATTCACTGAAGGAAGTGATATAAACATCATTTAGATTAATTTTAATGTTCATGAGAGAACGTCAGATTTTTCATGCAAAACGATCGACGACCCGAGACCTGAGGAAATTGCTCTGAGATGACGAAAATGGTCTGTTTTGAAAATTTCCATCTTTCAACTAATTTTGACTTTCAGATGTGGATCATCACATTTGGAGCTAAAATGAGCATGTTTATAGTAATTTTCATGTTTCTAGGGAGCCAAAACTCAAGATTTGGAGCATGAGAAAAAGTGAATGAAAATTACACACATGCTCACTTCAACGGCTTAAAACGTGTTTATTCACTGCGGGAAGTGATATAAACAACATTTAGAGTTAATTAATGTTCATGCGAGAACGACCTGAGGAAATAGCTTTGAGATGACAAATTGTCCATTTTGAAAATTTCCATCTTTTAACTAAGTTTTGACTTTCAGAAGTGGATCGTCCCTTTTGGAGCTAAAATGATCCTGCTTATAGTAATTTTCATGCTTCTAGGGAGCCAAAACTCAAGATTTTGCGCATGGGTTAAAGTGACTTGAAATGACATGAATGCACACTTCGAGGGCCTCAAACATGTCTATCCACAGTGGGAAGTGATATAAACAACATTTAGAGTAAATTCATGTTCATGCAAGAATGTCCGTTTTTTCTAGCAAAATGGTTGATGACTTGCAACCTGAGGAAATTGCTCTGAGATGACCAAAATGGTCGGTTTTGAAAATGTCCGTCTTTCAACTAATTTTAACTTTCAGATGTGGATCATCACTTTTGGAGCTAAAATTAGCATATTTAAAGTGATTTTCATGCTTCTAGGGAGCCGAAACTCAAGATTTGGCGCATGGGTTAAAGTAACTTGAAATAACCCAAATGCTCACTTCAAGGACTTAAAACGTGTTTATTTACTGCGGGAAGTGATATAAGCAACATTTAGAGTAAATTCATGTGAGAACGTCTGAGTTTTTCATGCAGAAAGATTGATGACCCGCGACCTGAGGAAATTGGTTTCAGATGACCAAAATGGTCCGTGTTATACCTGACATCTTTGGCGTGGTTTCCCCTGTCTTTTTGCCTCTGCCTCCTGTATTTTTGACGCTGTGCTGGATTTCGCTTTTGCTGGTTTAGATGCTTTGGGCACTTTGCCACTGCTGATCAGTGTCAAAGTGCAAGTGCTCCCTGTGTAAATTGTGATTGTAATTGGTTATCCATGATTGGCATATTTGTCTCACCAAGAAGTCCCTAGTAAAGTGCACTGAGTGTGCCAGGGCTGGTGATACAAATGCTACTAGTGGGCCTGCAGCACTGATTGTGCCACCCACATGAGTAGCCCTAAAATGGTGTCTCAGGCCTGCCACCGCAGTGCCTGTGTGCAATCTGTGAACTGCCATGTCCTCCTGGTCAGTGTCCCCACTGACCAGGCCTAACCCTTCCCTTTCTGTACACATTGGTCACCCCTATGGAAGGCCCAAGGTACCCCCCTGGGCAGGGTGCAGTGTATGTGAAAGGTGGAGCATGTACTAGTGCAGGTGACATGCTCTGGTAGTGAATGACAGCCATTTTAGTTGTTCACTATTGTAAGGCTACCTCGCCCATAGGCTATCATGGGGAATGCAGGCTACAGTGACTACCAGCATAATTTCCCATAGGAGCAAGGTAGGACATAAAAGTCAGGTATCCCTGAACTCAGAATTTAATAACACATCTTTTAGGAAAGGTGTTATTTAACTCCTGTGTTTGAGAACAGCACTTTTAGAAAGTTGCTGTTCTCTTGTCTGACCTTTCTGTGTGCCTCAGCCTGTTTGTGAATTGACTGTCTGGTTTGAGAGTGACAGAGGCTGGGGAGCCCCCAGGAGGCTGGCTGAGTCAGCCCTAGGCTGAATAACTGCATCTGCATCTTGAGTGGTGGGAGGGAATAGCACCTGGACCTGAATAGGGCTGTGCCTGCCTTCCACAATGCTGGCTCCACCTCCTGCTGGGCGGCTGACGACCCTGCCCCTCACTCTGAAAGGAAAGGAGAAGCCAGGAAAACAAAGTGCTCCAGGAACACCCGGAACTGGTTCAGACCAGGCTCAGAGCCCTCCTGCACAAAGGGAACAAAGACTTTTAGGGATATAAGTACAGGACCCCTCACTACAGAAAATTAGATCATCCTGGAATCAAGAAGGACCCCCTGCCAAGGAGAAAGCTGAAACTGAAGAAGGAAGACTGTCCTGCTGTTGCTCTGCTGGACTGACCTGCTGTTGCTTTGCTGCCAAGGAGAGGGGAAGAAGTTTGTTTTGTGCTGTGTCCCCTTGCTTGAAGGAATCTCCAAGGGCCTGAGAAGAGCTGGCTCCCTGTTTTTGAAGTCCTAGGAACAAAAGGACTTCAACCCCAGCTTCCCTGAACTCTACTGAGAGAGGTCTGTCCTTCCTGGAGTGCTTGGCTCATGTGAGGTGCCTCTGGAAGCTGTACCTGTAATGGGAAGCTGGAAACCAAGCATTTAAGGAACTTTCTGCAAGTTTTATTGCAGCCCAGGCAGAGCAAGAAAATTGCCGTCGCGACCAAGACCGAGATCGTCGCAGCGCCTGTCGCCGCTGCCTGAAGACGTCGCATCCTTCGTTTGCGGAAAGATTTCCGTTGCTGCGAACATCGTCGCAGAGCCTGTCACCGCTGAGTGAGATCACCGCATCACGTCGCTGCGAGAATCATCGCTGAGCCATCGCATCAAGAAACTGCGAGTGAAAGATCGCCGTTGAGCCGCACATCATCACCCCAGAGATCGTCGCAGTCCCTAAAGATACTTGCATCGTGCTTTTGCAAGCATTTTCCTATGGAACCTCAGCACCGGAATCCATACAAGGTATCGTCTCCCTCCCCATACAGATCGGATTCGTCGCAATACGCCCGCTTAGCCCAGCGGGGTTGTCGCATCGCCCCCTCAAGGACTCAGGAGTGACACATCGTTTGTTTTCTACCGCACCAGCTTCTGTTTTGGAACTTTGTCGCATTGAAAGGTACTGTTGGCAAAACGTGACGCAATTGTGGATTATTTTATCACTAACCCTAAGAACTCTTTTGCAACCATATTCTTGAACTGTGTATGTTGGATTTTTGTCGTTTTGGTCTTTGTTACTGTGAGTTTTGGTAAAAATACTTTACACATTGCCTTTGATAAGCCTTGGCTGCTTGTGCCAAGCTACCAAGGGGGTGAGCAGAGATTATCTAAGAGTGTTTCCTCCTTACCGCGACTAGAAGCAAGGGTCCCTATGTGGACAGTGGTACCTACCTCTGCCAATTAGAGACCCCCAGTTCTAACAGTCCATTTTGAATATTTCCATCTTTTAACTAATTTTGACTTTCAGAAGTGGATCATCACTTTTGGAGCTAAAATGAGCATATTTATAGTCATTTTCATGAATCTAGGGAGCCAAAACTCAAGATTTGGCGAATGGGTTAAAGTGACTTGAAATGACACAAATGCACACATTTGAGGGCTTAAAACCTATTTATCCACTGTGGGAAGTAATATGAACAACATTTAGAGTAAATTCATGTTCATGCGAGAATGTCCGATTTTTCATGCAAACAATCGATGACCCGCGATCTGAGGAAATTGCTCTGAGATGACCAAAATGGTTCATTTTCAAAATTTCCATCTTTTAACTAATTTTGACTTTCAGAAGTGGATCATCACTTTTGGAGCTAAAATGAGCATGTTTATAGTCATTTTCATGCTTCTAGGGAGCCAAAACTCAAGTTTTGGAGCTTGGTTAAAAGTGATTGAAAGTGACCCAAATGCTTACTTCGAGGTATTAAAATGTGTTTATTCACTGCAGGAAATGATGTAAACAACATTTAGAATAAATTCATGTTCATGCGAGAACGTCCGATTTTTCATGCAAAGCGATCGATGACCCGCGACCTGAGGAAATTGCTTTGAGATGAGCAAAATGGTCCATTTTGAAAATTTCCATCTTTCAACGAATTTTGACATTCAGATGTGGATCATCACTTTTGGAGCTAAAATGAGCATGTTTATAGTCATTTTCATGCTTTTAGGGATTCAAAACTCAAGATTTGGCACATGGGTTAAAAAGACTTAAAATGACCCAAATGCTCACAGCGAGGGATTAAAACGAGTTTATTCACTGCGGGAAGTGATATAAACAACATTTAGAGTAAATTCATGTTCATACGAGAATGTCTGATTTTTCATGCAAAACGATCGATGACCCGTGACCTGAGGAAATTATTCTGAGATGACCAAAATGGTCCGCTTGGAAAATTTCCATCTTTCAACTAATTTTAACTTTCAGATGTGGATCATCACTTTTGGAGCTAAAATGAGCATATTTTTAGTCATTTTCATGCTTCTAGTGAGCCAAAACTCAAGATTTGGCGCATGGGTTAAAATGATCCAAATGCTCACTTCAAGGGCTTAAAACGTGTTTATTAACTGTGGGAAGTGATAAAAGCAACATTTAGAGTAAAATCATGTGAGAACATCCGAATTTTCATGCAAAATGATCGATGACCCGTTACCTAAGGAAATTGCTCTGAGATTACCAAAATGGTCAGTTTTGAAAATGTCAATTTGTCAACTAATTTTGACTTTCTGACGTGGATCATCACTTTTGGAGCTAAAATGAGCATGTTTATAATCATTTTCATGCTTCTAGGGATCCAAAACTCAAGATTTGGAGCTTGGGTAAAAGTGATTGACAATTACCTAAATGCTTACTTCGAGGTATTAAAATGTGTTCCTTCACTGCAGGAAGTTATATAAACAACATATAGAGTTAATTCAAGTTCATGCGAGAACGTCTGGTTTTTCATGCAAAACAATCGAAGACCCGCGACCTGAGAAAATTGGTCTAAGATTGCCAAAATGGTCCGTTTTGAAAATTTCCATCTTTCAACTAACTTAGACTTTCAGATGTGTATCATCCGTTTTGGAGCTAAATTGAGCATGTTTCTAGTCATGCTTCTAGGGAGCCAAAGCTCAAGATTTGGAGCATGGGTATAAGTGACTTAAAATGACCCAAATGCTCACTTCGAGGGCTTAAAACATGTTTATTCACCGGGGGGAAGTGATATAAACAACATTTAGAGTTAATTCATGTTCATGCGAGAACGTCCAATTTTTCATGCAAAACGATCGATGACCTGCGACCTGAGAAAATTGCTCTGAGATGACCAAAATGGTCTGTTTTGAAAATGTCCATCTTTTAACTAATTTTGACTTTCAAATGTGGATCATCACTTTTCGAGCTAAAATGAGCATGTTTATAGTCATTTTCATGCTTCTAGGGAGCCAGAACTCAAGATCTGGTGCATGGGTTAAAGTGACTTAAAATGACCCCAATGCTTACTTCGAGGTCTTAAAACGTGTTTATTCACTGCGGAAAGTGATATAAACAACATTTAGAGTTAATTCATGTTCATGCGAGAATATCCGATTTTTCATGCAAAACGATCGATGACCCGCAAGGTGAGGTAATTGCTCTGAGAAGACTAAATACTTCTCTTTTAAAAATGTCTATCTTTCAACCAATTTTGACTTTTAGATGTGGATCATCACTTGTGGAGCTAAAATTAGCATGTTTATAGTCATTTTCATGCTTTTAGGGATCCAAAACTCAAGATTTGGAGCTTGGGGAAAAGTGATTGAAAATGACCCAAATGCTTACTTAAAGGTATTAAAACATTATTATTATTATTATATAAAATTTATAATGCGCTCAGTTACCCAGGGGCATCCCGGCGCAGTACAGAACAAGAAGAAGCGCACTTTATCACTACACTGGAAACAAATAGGTCTTCAGATGTTTCCTAAAGGGTAGGATCTTAGGCTCTGAACGGATCTTAAAAGGAAGGGAGTTCCACAGTGCCGCCACTTGCACTGAGAACCGCCTCCCCACAGAGCGGGCTCTCTTTACTCTGGTTGACTGCAAGAGATGTCTTTGGTCCGACCGCAGTAGACGTGTGGGCTTATAGGGACGAACCATGGGGGCAAGGAGCGGAGGGCCCTTACCATGAAGAATTTTATGGGCCGTACACAGCGCCTTAAATTTCACCCGTTCCCTAACGGGAAGCCAATGAAGCATTTTCAAGGCCGGGGCAGCTGAATGTCTTCTGGGGACATCCATCAACACTCTAGCAGCTGCATTTTGTACCTGTTGGAGGGTCTTCAGAGTTGCTTCGGGGGCGCCAAGAAACACCACGTTCCCATAATCAAGCCTCGACAAGATTAAGCCACGAATCAGGAGCTTCCTCGCTAAATCAGGGAGCAGTGGCAAAACCTTGCGAGCTGACCGAAGCAGGCCGAAGCACACCCCTGCGGTCTTCCTGGCATGAGTCCTCAGGGACAAGTCTTCCTCCAGCCATATTCCCAAGGTTTTGATCTCCTTCTTGGGAGATTGAGGATCACCCAGAGACCGGGGCCAGCAGCTAGCAATAATAGAGGGACTGGACTTTCCCAGGAGCATCAGCTCAGTTTTCTCCCCGTTCAGCTTGAGGGCGGAGTGGGACATCCAACAATGAACATTGGCAAGGCAGTCATGAAGGACTTCAGGTTGTTCCGCCAACTGGGTAAGCCCCACCACCAGCTGTGCATCGTCAGCATAGCTGATGATCTTGACTCCTGAAGGGGCGACCACTCTTTCAAGCGGAGTCATATAGGTATTAAATAAGGTAGGGCTCAAAGATGAGCCCTGCGGAACTCCACATTGAAGAGGGAACCTGGCTCACTGCTCTCCCCCTTCCCATACTTGGTAACAACGATTAGAGAGGAAGGATTCGAGCCATTACATGTGTATTCACTGCGGGAAGTGATATAAACAACATTTAGAGTTAATTCATGTTCATGCGAGAATGTCCGATTTTTCATGCAAAACGATTGATGACCCGCGACCTGAGAAAGTTGATCTGAGATTACCAAAATTATCCATTTTAAAAATTTCCATTTTTCAACAAATTTTGACTTTCAGATGTGGGTCATCACTTTTGGAGCTAAAATGTTATGTTATTGGAGGTTTTGTAGCGCGCTCAATTACTCAGGAGTATCCTGGCGCGTAAAGATGCAGATAGACAAAGAAGAGGTGGTCCTAAGCGGGTCACTTCCTTCACAATGATCGCTAACAAGGAATCAAAATTTGAAGTTGGCATCTGTAGAATGAGGTTACAGTAGGTTTAGAACACAGTAACACGTCAAATACATTTCAGAGTCCTTATTGTTCATTAGGTAAGATTAAAAGGCCATTAGAATACAGTGGCTAGTGATCCTACAAAGCTTCACATCCACCCTAACTTAAAGAATATTATTGAGACATTGTGTCAAAATAAAGGTGAAGGTTTGGGCATCTTCGAACAAGAGACCAGTCACTGGAATTGTAAATAAATGCAATGATTGGCACCTCTAACCACCAGTTCATGGTACTGTGGCAATACATTCCATGTATCCCATAAAGCAAAAGCTTACCTCAGCCCCAGACAACCGTCTCCTAAACTGTACAACACCACTCCAGACAGGACAGCAACTATGACAATCCACAGGCAAACCAAGCACATTCAATGAGCGTCCTTGGAATGTAATCTGTATAATCTGCTGCTCTGCAAAAAGCCTTTTACTGCCATGCCCCAGCTCTCAAACTACCTATGCAAAAAGTTCAAAACTAAACTCAAGAATACTTACTTAAGGCAGTCACATGACACCAGCTTTGAGACATCCACGCTGCCCTACTACAAAGACCCTTTTTAATTCCAATAGCACATGAATGCTAATCATTTCCTGCGCACCTGCCAGCCTGGCTTCATATCACACAACAGCACAAATATTTTAGACATCGTATAGATTTTGTTCTGTTGATCAAAGATGAGGATAATCCCTGGCTCCGCGCAGAATTACAGGATGTTGCACGGCGGAGACTCAAACTGGGATCCCCAGCTCTCGATTCAGCATCTCTGGATTCTGCGCCACATCCTCTCCAGTCCTGTGATGCTGATTACTTTGCTCCTAGAGCTCAATCGGAGTGCACCAGACCTGTCTCGCTCATCACCTTCCTCCTGGCGCTGCTTGGCCCCTCCGCATCCATTTGCTTTCCCTATTCCGCTTCCGGTTACTCCGTGGATCACCAGTTTCAGATGTCCAACTTGTGGTATTTGGGCCCTAGGCCCTCATACTGCTAAAATGAGGTGACGCAGACACAGGTTTAATAGTTGGTTAACTGGCCATGAGCACGTGCGGTCAGCCCATTTTATTTAACAGGGTCATCTGACTGATGATGCCTATGGTGGGTGGGTGTTCAGTGTGTGTCAACATAGTGAACACTAGAACGTATCCAGTGCGATACTACATCCCTCTCAAACTTTAATGAAGGTCCAAACAAAATGAAGTCCGAACCTGTGGGAAAGAATACAAAATTGCAAACCAAAACATAACTCAATGTGGACGACTTCCACATAGTCTCTTCACTGCGGGTCATCTGCCGGCCAGGGTGTCCTTGCAGCCAGGACCATTAGTTCTCCTTGGCACAATGTTCTGGTGCTCTGTGGATGTGCTCCTTTGTGAACTTGCGCCGTGGAAGTTTGCTTTCCAGTTCCTTTCTTCCAACACCACAGTCGGTGAAAAGTGCAGATGGAATGATGGTGGATCATTGGTGTTCTGCTGTCCACTGTATACTCCTGGTTGAGGTGTTTTCTCCAACTGGTGGCTATCTCCAACAGGTTCTGCAGTTGCAGGATATCCCTTCACGGATACCCCTCTCTGGTGGGTGTCCCCTCTCACTGGACGACCCGGAGGCCCTTTGCTGCCAGGCTTCCACTGGACCGGTGGGCTGCCGCCTTGTCGCTCCAAGCGCGTTGGAGGAACGCTACGGGTCCTTTCTCCGTGTCCGAAGCTCCACCTGAAAAGGGCGTTGTTGGCACTTGCTCTGTCGCAGGCTACTGTAGTCCTCCCAGGATCTTCAGAGCAAGATTCAATGGTCCATCTCTCGTTTTGGGATCCGCTGCCACCTGTGTCCCTGAGGCCTCTGCCCCTTGGATATCCACGGTCCTGTGTCCATAACATCCCAGAGGTAGTTGTTACCAATGGACTGGCCTGCTTGCCTCTGTCGTTCCTGGGTGACCTTCGGCTTGCACGTAGATGTGTTCTCCCATTGGTGCTGATGTTTTCCACGTGCTGTGTTCGGATGTCCGTGCATCCTTTTACTTTCCCCATCGGATGTTCCCCTTCTGTTGTGTGTCGTGGTGTTCCGTCACGCACCCTTCTGTGCTCTTCTCCTTTCCTCTTCGGGTGTTCTCCTTCTGGTGTGTGTTTTATTGGACTGTCACGCACCCTTCTGTGCTCTTCTCCTTTCCTCTCTTCTTCCTTCGTCGTGGCGTCATGCCACTCAGGATTAGTCTACTCTTTCCTCCTTCACGACTCGGTCTGGTCTCCTATCTGGTTATTCGCTCTGACCGGGCTTCTCCGTGCACACGTTTCCCCCTGGTCTTGTCCAAGCACTCCAACACTGTCTTCACTTCACTCTGTGACTGGACCTGTCGTCGCGACCTTCTCTCACTCGATTACTTCTGACATTTAGTTGGCTCCGTTAGACTTGGCTTCAGTCTTCTTCCTGGACATCTCCTCCGTTTTTCTCTTCACAGATGTCTTCTCCGTTCTTCTTGTCGGATGTCTTTGTCTGATTTCTTCGATCGCTGACTTCTTGCAGGTCAGCATCCTCCTTGCGACCAACTGGGTGGTCGGCTTCTTCCTCTTTGCGACCAACTGGGTGGTCGGCTTCTTCCTCGTTGCGACCAACTGGGTGGTCGGCTTCTTCCTCGTTGCGACCAACTGGGTGGTCGGCTTCTTCCTCGTTGCGACCAACGAGGTGGTCGGCTTCTTCCTCTTTGCGACCAAATGGGTGGTCTGCTTCTTCATGCTTCTGATGGTCAGCGCAACCGCTCCGTCTTCTCTCCGCGTTGTAGTTCTTTGGGGCGGTTCTGACTGCGCTCTCCTGTCCCTTCCGTGACTTGCTGCTTTGGGCGGTTGCCTTGTAGTCTTCTGCTCCTGGAGCTGTCGCTGCTGTCATTGCGTTGCTGCGCACTTGTTGGTGCTGGGTACCTGAATCACTCCTGTGTGTCTAGTGGTGCTCCTGCCCATCCCTGCTGCTGCAGCGACAACCTGTGGCCACCAGGTACCGCTTTCCCTTTTCCGCTTCCGGTTACTCCGTGGATCACCAGTTTCAGATGTCCAACTTGTGGTATTTGGGCCCTAGGCCCTCATACTGCTAAAATGAGGTGACGCAGACACAGGTTTAATAGTTGGTTAACTGGCCATGAGCATGTGCGCTCAACCCTTTTTATTTAACAGGGTCATCTGACTGATGACGCCTGTGGTGGGTGGGTGTTCAGTGTGTGTCAACATACTGAACACTAGAACGTATCCAGTGCGATACTACACAACTGGCGGGACACTCCCTTTTGTCTTGCTCTGGAAATTTAACACCCATTTTACAGTTGACAAGGAATCGGGTAAAAAAAAGCCAGAAGTTCTTCTGAGTGAAGGACTCTAGTGCAGGGCTCTAGTGTGATCTTTATTTGATATTGCCACTGTGCTGTCCCTTATATTCTTTTATGTGTGAGTTTGTAGATTGTACACACAGGAGATTTCTATTTTCTTTTCACCGATCAATCTTAATTCGCTCTTTTAGATAGCCTCCCGTGACTAACTTTGGGAGAAATGCTTGCATGTATAGTTACGTTATTATGTTTATGCAATCCCGTGTTACTTTTCTGTGTCTATAGTGTATATTTAATCGGCTTGTTTGAAATTCAGTGGCATTAATGCTTACATACTTTACCTCCGGTGCTTCGTAGCGTCAACTTGTCAAAATTCCCTTTGTCTGGTTGGTTGATATTGTGCATCTGTCCCGCCTTTTGGTGCTTCGTTCAGTCTCAGTGGACATCCCCAATTGATTATTTTGGTTGGCCAGCTCTGGCCATCTCTTGACTCCTTGCTTGCACACCACCTCCCTCCTATGATGCAAATGCACGGTCCAGCCATGTTGTTATCTGGACGGGGGAACATTTAGGCCCTTTTCTACAGACCATTGGCCTACTGAAGAAGGTCATGGGATTCTAGAGTAAGATATCGATTAAACAAGCATTTGTAATGCAATAGGTTTTGCGTTATTGAAAGTTTTCCCTATTGGCGTTGCAAATAATAATGCAACGCCAATAGCTCAACCGTTCATTAATGAGAGACCTATTGCTTTGCAAATGCTTGTTTGTTACTGGGAGCCAGTTTTGCAGCAGTGCTGCTATATCGGTCCCAGTAACAAAAGCAGCAGTGGTTTACACTTGCATCTTCCATGCCCCCCTCCCCTCCTGTGGGAGCTGGTTTTACAAAATTGCCAGGGCTGCTTTGGGTTCCCAGTCCGGCCTTGCTGGAGGCGTGGGTTTGAATCCCACTTCTGACGAAACTTTAAGTCGATTTACCCTCTGAGTTCCTTTAGCATCTCAGCTAGAAAAAGTGGCAATGCATATAATATCCAAATTAGTACTAAACTTCAGATTCAATTGCAAATGCATTTGCCCACTTCCACCTTCAAGCTTGCATGATATTCTTCCAGCAGCCGTGATGTTTTATGTGTTTTTTGGGCGTGCGCTTGAAACAGCCCCTTTATTAAATAAAGGCTTAAATTCTCAGCTGGCTGCGGTGTAGTTATATTTTTGGTTTTCAATAAGTCGATTTTAAATTTTATGGCACATAATTTGCATATGCTTCCCTCAAGAGATGCTTCCAGTAAGGAATGTAGAGCAAGGGCGAAAGAGCAAAAGTGATAGAGAATGTGAGGGAGAAGGGGTGTTGATTCGAATCCCATTACTGACATGTATTTTGCAGATGTCATCTTCTTTATGAGGTTACTCCACCCTGTTTTGTGGCTTTGAGATCCCTTGTTGAAATTGCTTCAGCCAGCAAAGAGGAGGCTGGTGACTCAATTTCGAAGCAACTTTGCGCTTTTCAAGTGGCTGGTGAATAGCACTTTCTCTTTGTATGCCCTAAAGATTTAAATGCGTTCTTCATAGGTGCTGCTCTGCATAGATTGTTCAAAGATCAGTTGGAAGTGCTTATAAAAGGATAAATAAATTGAGGGCATTCCTTTTCAGTACCCCACCTGTATGGCTGCCTTGCCCATGAAATGGGACTGGGAACCACAACCAGCCCTGGCAAAGTGCTCGGCCGCCCCCGAGCAGTTTCCCAGGGCCGGTTTTCGGCCGATTTTGGTACAGGGCCGGTTTTGTAGCAAAATTGGCCCTGTACCAAAATTGGCCCCCAGGGGCCCAAAACCGGCCCCCAACCGAGTGGCATACCGGGGGATTGCCCGGTGCCCGCTATGGCCAGTCCGGCCCTGGCTCTGGGGGTCCCCAAACTGACTCAGTCTCACTGGTACTAATAAGAATTAGCATTTATAATTTCCAGTGCCCTTTTAAAGTGGTACAGAGCTGTACATATTAATTTAGAGATGGACACAGCAGGAGTTCGGCCATAAAATATCCAAACGTGTGGCATCTCATTCACTTTTATAGGTGGAACACCCTACGTTTCTGGAAGTGGATCCTCAGCCAGTTCTGCGCTTGAAAGCCCTTGACATGGTGGTCCATCTATGACTGGATCACTGTTAGAAATGGGATTCCTGGTTTGCTGAAGTATGCACCCAGGCCAGGCAAGAGCCACTACTCCAGTCAGGATAAGTTAGATACACACTAAAACATAATCTATGCTCACCTTCTGCAGTAAAGCGCTTAGACTCAAGTAGCACTAAAAAGGTTGGTTTAGGTCATGCAGGACCAGGGCAAAGTCAAAGTTTGGGCCTACCGCGATGGAGCGCCAGCTGGCTACAGGACCCAGCAGACTCCAGTGAACAAAGTACCTTATCTGGTCACAATCCGTAAGGTAAGTCGATATTGAGGCCTGCAGGTGCAGGATGTGCCGATCTTCTCCAGACGGTGAAGGCGATGCGTCAGTTCCGAAGATGGGTGCCCGAGTCGAGAAGTGTTGAGTAATGCGCCATATTTTGCCACACAGTCAAGGGGATGCATTGATCTCACCAAGCTGCAGCGGCAGCGATACGCTGTCCGATGCGCCAGTCTCTGGAGGTAAACCGCTGATTCCGATGCAATGTGCTGATTTTTACTGCTGTCACTGGGTCAATGCCCCGGTTCTGCTACATGCAGACAGGAGATGCATCAAAATCAGTGTTGCAGGTATCTGGGCTACTTCCAATGAATCAGGCACAGGAGTAGGGGTATTGACTTTGATATCCCTGAGTCTCAAGCAACAGGAGGAAAGCCAACAGGCCTTTGGAGATCACTTGGAGTGAAGGCAGAGTCCAGGTCTCCTTCAGGAGAGTCAGTGAGCAGCAGGCAGCAGGGCAACAAACAAACAGAAAAGCAGGCCTTCCAGATCAGCAGTCCAGTGGATTCCTTTAAGCAGCACAGCAGTTCGTCTGGCAGAGCTTCAGTTACAAGTCCAGTAATGTCTGATTTTAGGGGGTCAGAACTCTGTACGTATACCCAAAAGTGCCTTTGATGTGGGGTTTACTTCTGAGCAGCTCTCTGAAGTGCAATAGTATCCCTTTCAACCCAGTCCTGTCTGCCAGGCTATCTGTGGGGGGTAATCAGTCCCTTGTGTAGGGAGAGGACATTGGCTATTCAAGTGAAGTGTTAGCCCCTCTCTTCTATCCTGCCCAGACAAGGCCAAATGAATGCAGGTGTATGTAGATGGGTGCTCAGACACACCTATCCTTCCTGTGTTGTGACTATCTAGAAGGAATGTACAGCGTGTAGTTGTCAGAATGTTTACATTGTCTAAAGAACAATGGATTTAACCCAGATATTTTGCCTGGGGGAGAATGTTTACATTGTCAGCATTCCGTCCATCATTTGTTTGCTGTAACACTTTTCACCCTAAGTGGGATGGGTATGCCCAGACGTGGGTCCCTTGCTCACTGTGCCACTGGATTCAAGCTAGTCTGGCTGAAGAAGGGTGACATATCCTGAAACCGGTCCCAGGATGCTTGTTTCCGGTCCAGGAAGGACCTGGCCTGGCAGTTCACTCTGGACTGTTCCCATGAGGCACAGGGTCAAGACTGATTTGCATATGGCTCGGTCCAAACTGGGGTGGCATAGTGGTAAAAAATGTTTTGCATTGTCAGCATTCCGTCCATCATTTGTTTGCTGTAACACTTGTCACCCACCCCAGACATGCATTAGAGATAGACTGTCAGGCACACAGAGCAGAGAAATGTCCACTTTCTTAATGTGGCATTTCTAAAACAGTACTGATAAATCCAGCTTCACCAGTGAGGAGGATCTATCATGAAAAAACTACTCCTCTCTGATCAGGAATTACAGCTTAAAAGTGTATTAACCCCTTGAGTGAGCCGTGAATTTTTGCGCAGCCCCTGGAGTTTTTATGAGTGGGCGGAGTTCGGACGGCCCCAGGCCATTGTGCGCACATGCCCATCATGACGCGTGACAGCCGGGGGGCCGCCATGAGCACACAAGGAGTTAAGGAATCCCCAATGCTAGTCTATGAGAGGGGTAGGCCTCACAGTAGTGAAAAACAAAGGAAGGTTTTTATCAGTACCAAGACATGTAAAGATTAATCTCACATGTCCTACCTTTTACTTACATGACACCCTGCCCTTAGGGTTATTTAGGGCCTACTTTAGGGGTGACGTATATGTAATAAAAGGGGGGTTTAAGGCTTGGGAAGTAGTTTTAAATACCAAGTCGAAGTGGCAGTAAACTCCACACACAGGCCCTGGATTAGCAGGCCTGAGAATGGTTTGAAAAGCTACTTATGTTAGTGGCACAATCAATGCTGCAGGCCCACTAGTAGCATTTGACTTACATGCCCTGGGTGTATGTTATACCACTTTACAAGGGGCTTACTAGTAAAACAAATATGCCAATCCGGTATACACCAATGTCACCATGTTTAAGGAAGAGAGCACATGCACTTTAGCACTGGTTAGCCGTGATAAAGTGTTTAGAGTACTAAAGCCAACAAAAAGAAGGTCAAAAAAGGAGGAGGAAGGCAAAAAGTGATGGGTGACCCTTCAGATAGGGCCATTTTCCAACAATCGCCATGTCACAGTGATGGACGCCCTGCCCTATTCAAAGTGGGACAACTATTACTGGTGTCCAGGGAAGCATCAGTACACCTGGCTTTTATTAGGCTTCACTCATTTTACCTCCGTGATGCAAGCAGAAAAGAACGGTTTCTTATTTGAGCAGTTTACGTTTAGTGCACAGAAATTGCAGATGATGAAGAGGATTTCGTTTTGAATGAAATGGTTATTTTGATTTGTTCTTGCTTATTTAAAAAATAGGTGGAATGAGCAGAGTATGATTTCACCTGATGCTTTTTGTATTTTGTATTTTTGATTTGTGTCATTTGGTTAATAAAAATAATTAAAAAATAAATAAATAAATAGGTCGACTTGTTTAAGTGGAATGAAAAAAGTGGGTGGGGGGGTCGCTAAATCAGGCATGGCAAATGTACTTATTTTATAGGTATAGCTTAAACATATAAACTAAACTTCTGTGATTCCCATAGTGCTCACCTGACTAGTATTTTGCCTTTGAGCTTTGGTATTGCATCCAGATATAAATCAACTTTTATATACGTAAAACCAGGCAAGGCTATTGGCTTTATCATTGTTTGTTTGTGTGCGCTGTGTAGAAAGGCCAAGGATTGGATGTCCAGGTATCTGAACACCTTTTTGACCAACTGACAGCAGGGCTCGAGTCGGAGTACCACGCTGGTGGACGGCGTCCCCCCACTTATTTTACTGGGGGACGCCATCCCCCCTGCCAAACAGCTGGACTTCACTCTTTGGCCTCTCTGGGACGAGAATCTCGGCTCCTTTCGTGACGTCACTTCCGGCCGTGACGTCACTTCCGGTGACAGCGTCCCCCCACTTCTTTTTTTACGACTTGTGCCCTGACTGACAGACACTCTGGGAAACTCGCACAGCGTCCTGCCTGAAAATGTGAGCTGTCTTTCATGGTAGTTATAAACACCTGGAGGTGACTCAATTCAAAGCATGCACTACACAAGAGTAATATGCTGAACAAAAATAAAAACACAACAGCCTGGGAATAGCTAACACTCTAGTGGAGTGCAAGGGTCATCAAAACGTATGAAAAACGGGAACTAAATCACTGACATGGATTATCTGAACATTTATTACATTAATTGTTCAGAAATTGTTGGTGTTTTTCTCTGTAAAGTTAAGGACGTGAATATATAGGGCCTGATAAGGACCCGTTTTAATGTCCGTTCAAAAACACTACCAAGTCTGATCCCAAGAGGGACCCGGCCCACTTACAGCCATGCATAGGTGGATTAAAGAAATCATTGTGGCAAATTAAAATGCTCGTTTAGTAATAAAAGAGCAGACAAAGTTAAATAACATATATAAGGGGAAGGTGTATAGCTTTTCAGCAGTTGGGAATGGTTATTAGGCATGATCTTTGGCTTAAAAATATAGGACTCAAAAAAGGATAGTTGTTATTCTTTGCATACATTTCTTCTGTATGACTGTATGGTTGAGTTGAAGAATCTATGAATTAAGGTTCCTAATTTAAAAAAACTCATCTAAGAAGATTTAGTTACTTTCATCCCATTTCATTCTTCAGTCAACCCACTTAAGGCTGTCTTAGACTCAAAAGCCAAACTCGTTCCTATATCAAGACAGGCCATGGAGATCCTAGCCTTTATTGGGCACCCTGCTGACCCTTGATACACTTTCTTCCTAGATGATAATAGGCCTCAAAACACCATAAGAAGTTTTAAGAATTGATGTAAAGCGAGTTTAAAGCATCCACCAAAGTGTATACTAGAATCGAAATAGCAGAAGTAATGTCCCACTATAGCTATTGAAATGGATGCCCTGGGCATAATGATCAGACAAATGACATCTTCACAAATGTCCACCTTTGATGGCAGTGTTAAACTGCGGTCACATCAATCATACAGAAATACAGAAGTTTTGGGTTGACGTTTATTGGTCCCAGGGGCGTGGGCGTCAGTGGTGCAGCCACAGAAGAGACACAGGGGCCGAGAACTGAGAGAGACCTCGTGCTGCTCTGCAGAGGCTTCAGTGTTTTGTTTAAAATGTTGTTCACTCAGAATAATTTTTACAAGGTACATCAACTACGAGGCAGGGTGGATGCTGGAAGGTTAAGGTGACGTCGGACACATTAATTCCTGTGTGGTCTGTGGGGCTACTCTTCAGGTGGAGGCAGTGGTCAATACCTTCTGAACCAGGTATTGAATGAGTCACAACCATAGACTGATTATACTAATGATTGCTGCAATGTGTTTATCTATTGCTTTATTGTATTTCTAAGTTGATCGGTGTTTACATAACATATGTTTTTATGATATGTATAGTTTATGCATGTGCAGATAATTTGCATAAACCAAAAGATTCTTTACAGTATTAAATATTCTGCTGTAGTAGGTCTATAAACAGGTCTCTCAGGGGAGTTCTCATTGTAATTACAGGTAACAGAATGTGCTTATTTGTCACACTGCTTGATAGCACTGGGCTTCATTTTCACTGTTCTATATGTCACCCCTAACTGCCTCTAAAAAGATAGTGTAAGCTACATTGCTTAGGAGCAGAATTTAAAAGTGTTCATTTTCAACAGGTTTACATCCACAAATTACATGCAAAAATTCTCCACCTGCTGTAGCCCTTAAACTACTGTATAAAAAATATACATTCTATCTAACTTATGTTATTGTTACGTGCTTCCATACCCTTTTTTTAAGTACACCACTGTTTCCCTTCTTCTGCCTGCTTCTTTTGTATAAACGTTTCTCTAATCCTCATGCCTGTCTGCCTTAAGCTCTTTTGTAAACCATAACTATCTTATCAATTCCAGCAAGTAATCACTTCTCACATAGCCCCCTTCTAATGATCACACCTGTGCCAATAATGTACCACAGAGAAACTGGAGTGAATGCATGGAATGAGCATGCAAAACTAACCCCAAAAACGAATGGACTGACCACTAACTTTGGGCTCCCAGGTAGCGTGTTACTCTCCGTAAAGTGATTTGACGCCTCATCAGGGGTAGTAAGCACCATATCAATGCAATTTAAAATTTAAACTTCAATATAAGGAATAGAAACAGTCTAAGGCGGGACTTCAATACCCAGAGGTCTGTTTTGAGGAATAGGCCACGTAACAACGCACGCGTTTACAACACATGCCATTACAACGCAGTCATTACAACAACCAAATTGTAACATCGCATACAATTACAGCGCAAGTTGTTACAACAACTTGGTGTAGGGGGTAGCTGGAGTTAGGTACAGTATAATTTACTATTGCAACTCCAGTCTCTGCAACAGTAGGGAAGGTGTTGTAATGGTATGCGATGTAACAACAAACGCATTGTATTGGAATGCGTTGTTTTGCATTCGTTGTAAACAATGTTTCCCGCTTTGACGCAGGAGGACTGACAGGTTTTATCCACATTTCCTGGATGAAGAGTTCCCTTTAAGACTGCATAGCTCTTTGCTGGAACACTAATATACAGTAATTCAGTAGAAGCCACAGTGGCATAGCTGACGAGCAGCAACCAGTTAACGGGATACTATACTGACAAAGAATTTAGGCTCAAGTCACCTGTTTAAAGCTAAATCTCTTTCTTGGTCATAGCACAAGATTTGTGTTTAATGTTCAGTGTTGGGATCGATAATGGGAATTGTGTGTTCTGCACTTTTCTTACAGATGATGTGTAAAAAAGAGGAACTAAGTCTCCATACCACAAAACAATATGACTTGATCATTTGCAGAGGGCTCTAGCTGGGACTTTCACAAGTAATATTTTTAATAATAATAATGCAGTTTATAAAGCGCATGACTACTTCAATGAAGTGTCCCATCACTAAGACTCAACTTCCGTGAGGATGGTACAGGTAAAATAAATGAACAATTAAAAGGCTGAAGTGAAGGACCTGGTTTTAAACTGCTTCCTGAAGGAGGATTCAGATGGGGTTTAAGGCAGAAAGTTCCAAATCCTAGACACCAGGTAGCTAAAAGAACTGCCTCCAATTCTCACTTTTTTTAATTAGGGGACATAGGCTAGTTTGGCATCAGATGAACTTAAATTCCTGGCTGGAGCATAAGGTATGACAAGAGACTGAAATTAACGCAGGCCAGAATTAGTAAGACCTTATAACAAAAGCAGAGATCTTTAATCGCAGTGCATTGCTGGAATGGGAGCCAATGTAGTTTGCTCAAACCATTTCCTATCGAAGCACGCTTAGGAAGATTAAACAGCAGATGTGCTGCAGAGTTTTGAACGTGCTGAAGTCTACTAAGTCACTACAGGGAGAGGCCAAAATAAAGAGCATTGCAGTAGTTCAGCCTGGAGGTGATCACAGCTTGAACAACAGTTTTATGAGTTAACAATGGCAGAAAACCCAAGATCTTCTTATGGATTTTCAATAACCCAAAACATTTTCCGGCTAATGAGTTGACTTGGTTGTCGAAAGACAGCTGACGATCGTGCCAGAAAGCAAATTATTTTACTTTTGGTTTATGAGAAGGTAATGGACCTAGAGTATTGGGCTACCGTGTGGACCAGATATTCGGCTGATTGCCCAAAATCAGTAATTCAGTCTTTTCACCATTTAACTTTAAGCAGTTATGATTTGTCCAGCTGGCTACTTCCAAAAGGCACATGCACATTAGAGAGGTGGTATTATTGCTTTTTTGAGCAAGAGTGATAATAAGCTGAGTATCATCCATGTACAAAATTATGGTAAAGCCGAAGGTTTTGAGGACATCAGCCAGGGGACGAATGTAAATATTAACCCCTACCGCGCTACCGCGTTTTCCCGCTGTGCGCTGAAAAAAAAAAATGGCTTGTTCATGACAAAGCCAGCTCGTCATCCACGTAGCGCAGGTAACGCCCATGACGAGATGGCTTTGTTATCAGCACTGAAGGGGTTAAAGAAAGTTTAGTCAGGGAAGATCCCAGAGGCACTACTTGACACAATGGAAGCACCCTAGATGAAATTCTTTTCGAGAAACCTGAAAGGTTCAAATTTGCAAGAAAGAGGCAAGCCACTGCAAGGCCTTATCGCCAATGTCGCTTTCCCAAAGTTTTTTTAACAGGATATTGTGAAATACTGTATCAACGGCGTCACTGAGATCCAGCATTATGACCAAAACAGAATTACCTGAGTCCAAGATCCGGTGCACTGACTCAGTAACTAACAGCAAGGCGTATTGGTCTGTAGGACTGGCAAAAGCCTAACTGAGTCCCGTGAAGCAAATCATTCCATTCAAGAAAATTGTTTGTTCACATGTTTCTCAGTGATCTTAGAGAAAAGGGTAGGAGGGAAAGTGGATGACAAATATCTGTTTTCGAGGGATCGAGCAGCATTGTTTCAGTAGTGGAACTACCATTGTATGCTTCCAACTCTGGGGAACACATCCAGAAGCTAGGGAACGATTTAGGAGAACAGCAAGCAGGATAGACAACCACAGAAATTTGCTCTAAGATAGAGGGAGATACTGGGTCTAAAGGAGAGCCGGATTTCACAGAGAAACATAGCGATGCATATCAGCCGGTTCAATGTCATTGATTGTCAGCAGCCTAGTGCTGTCCTCAGAGGTGTTAAACTAGGCACTCATGCATGAGAGTCTCTAGCTTCAGCAGAGAAAGAAGTGTAGATGTTATCAACCGTCTGAGAAAAAAAGAAGGCTAGTTTGGTCAGCTTTTGTTTGTCTGCAACCTCTGATACATTTACGGGACGTTTGGAGAGCTTCTGGTGTCGCCTGCGTAGAAAAATACGATTTAGACATTTTGTTGGGTCAGTGTGCTGTCCAGTACCAGTCGTATTGTCTTTGTTATGCATCATTAGCAACCTAAAATGAAGAGTTTTTCATTGAGGTAGAAGGGCCTGCGAAGGTGAAGGCCATTGAAGGTGTTCAAGGTTGCATGTATTCAAGAGGGAGTCAGCGAAGCCTGATAGGAATTGGAGTAATCTGGTTTGGTATTCCTGGAACAGGGAAATGGAGACTAGATATTTCAAAACAAGAAGGGCCAGCAGCGGCCTGTGCAGGTAAGAGCGGTGTGGAAGTGGGTGCGGGTTGGGGTGGGATTTGACAGACGACCACATGGAAAAATTAAATAAATAATGTTTCCTCGTCGTCTGTTGAAATCCCCCTACTCCTGGCCCCACAGCCCCTCCAATCTTATCTGCACGGGCCTCTGCTGAGAAGCGCACATACATTTAAGCAAGGGAATTATATTTAAAGAGAGTAACAAGCAGGGCATTAACTCTGTTAATCTGTAACAGGAAGAGTGATTATGCCAGAGTTCAAAAGTTACCAGAATGAATGAGAGGCCCATAAAACTGGAATTGTTTTATCAGAAACTGAGGTGAAACCCAAGGATTTGCCATATGTACTCTTTAGGGGACTCCTCAAGAGTGTTAACACATTTTATCCAGTCTGACACTAGTTGTAAATAAGAACCAGAGTGAAATATGGATAATTATCATGATTATCAGCTTGGTTTGATCAATAAATGTGCTGTCTAATTTACTCAGATATTCATGATTAATTAATGGGTTGAGATCTGGTCAACGGGCTATTGCAGGGCTTGCAGCAATCTGCATAATAGAGAATGAACCTGTAAGCAGACAAGATGAGGATGATTTATTTATAACATTTTATACAGCGCGAACAAGGTCCCAAAGGATATCAGAGCGCTTTACAAAAGAATGGAAGGAGGTTAATACATACAATATTGACATTAAGTAGGAATAAAAGCAAGATTAATCACATAATTACAAGACAAATGGGTCAAAGGAGAGTAATACAATAATCTGGTTCATAGCGGGCTAAACGGGGGCACACTATGAGATAAAGAGGAGCAGCATCCAATGATGGTCCAATGGTTGTAGGATCAATGACCTTGAGAAGGTGAACCCAGCCCAATTTTTTTTTTTAAGTTTTATATAGCACAAACTAGACTCGAGACATCGGGTATCAGAGCGCTTTACATGAGCACCAGTTCCATTACAGACAGCCACATTCATTTTTGTTAGGTGCGGGAAGATGACGTGATTTGCCCAGAGTCACAGGATGTTGAGTTTCGTTGCCGAGTCTAGAACCCAGTTCCCCAGCTTCGAGGTCAACAGCTCTAACCACAAGGCTACATCCTCTCCCCAATTAATAACAATTGCACTCCCCTTGAAAACCATCTCTACATTTCGGTAAGCAAACAGGTTTTTAAATTTGTTTTGAAAACAGATTCACTAGCTATGCCTCGAAGATGCTCGGGTAGGGAGTTCTGGAGAGCATCAGCCTGAAAGGCAAAAGACCTCCCACCTGCTCTCTCCTTGTGTATCCTGGGGACGCACAGGAAATTCTGACTTGCTGAGCGAAGTGTTCTAAGTGGTATGTATTTGTTATTCTCTTCTCAATATACAATGGGACTTTTTTGTATAAGGCTTTGTGGGCAATTATTAGAGCCTTAAATCGTATTATTTGCCTGACCTGTAACCAATGCAAGCGCTTCTGGCCTCTTCGCATAGGCTGTCTTTTGGTGATGTTTAAAACCGGTCTGACTGCAGCACTCTTTACAGTCTAATTATCAGTTTATGTGTATGAAGAAAACTGGAACTTAGTGAGTTGTTAACTAGTTTAATATCAACCAACACGCATGCTCCAGACATAGAGCGAAGCTGCAGCCGGCTCGGCGATCAGCTGGTAACTGTCATCTCTGACAGTTATCAGCTGGTGACCTCACTGCTGAGACGGTGTCCTCGCAGGGACACTAACGAGAGCGCATTCATTAAGGTGTCCTGTAAGGGACACATGTATAATAAACATAACACATCCCCCTCCTCTGGGGAGTGATGGAACCAATGGAACTAGTATGGAGCGGTAGGGCTCCACTACCCACATATACAGTCCTTAAGTTCAACCGGCGGTCCCAACAATCTACCAGCCCTGCTGGTGTCCACAGGTCGCGCCTGGTCACAGGTTGGAATGGCAGGTAGTCTGCGACTTGCGCCTGCAGGTCTAGATGAGGAAGCTGAACGGTCCGCTGGTTGGGTGTCTTCATGCATACCATCTTCACTTCTCATCCCTGTGATTGCAGGAAATTCAATGTCAGATTCAGTGTCAGAAAAATATAGTCTTGCAGTACTCGCCAACTGCTTCCTGGATTGCTCTGCATTGGCATCTGAAGGTGTGTTGTCCACTCTATCATTTACGGGATGTTTGAGGGCCGACAGTGCTGAAAAGTGCCAGACCTTACCATCACTCAGGCGTGCGGAATTACAGTACACTTCACGAACGGTAAGGAATTTGGTGTATCTCTCTTGACCCTTGCCGACATGTCCACTCCTCCTTACCTTCACCACATCGCCAGCCTTAATTTCCATCTCCTTGCACCCATGTTTTTTGTCATAGTAAAACTTGCTCCTGGTTTGTGCTAGGGCCAGCTTTTCCTTCACCATCTCTGAAGACCAGTGTACTCTGCGGGCAGCCTTAACCCAACCCACATTGTCCTTTGTAAGCGGGGTCCGTCCGCGCATAAGTTCGAAAGGGCTGTGACCAGTAGACTTACATGGTGTAATTCTGTAGGCCCACACTGTCTTCATTATTTCTTTCTTCCAGTCCAGTTGGTTTGAGGTGGCAATCTGTATGATACCTTTAAGTACTCTGTTAAATCTCTCAACAGCACCATTGCCTGCTGGGTGGTAAATTGACGTTGTCTTGTGTTCAATGTGGTGCCTTACCATGTAGTCTTTGAACAGGTCTGAGGTGAACTGTGCGCCATTGTCGCTTACAACTTTTTTGGGTAAACCCTCGCGCGTGAAAGTGTCTTCCAAGAATTGGACCACGTGTTGAGAGTCTGCCTTTCTGGTGATACTCACTTCAGGCCATTTAGTGTAGTGGTCAATTATGACAATTATGTATTGTAGTTCATTCTCATCAGACACCGGCCCCATTATGTCAATGCCAATTCTTTCCCAAGGCATGATTGGGCTCTGTAATGGCTGAAGGGGAGGTCTGTAAGTTACTTGAGTTTTGTCAGCCTCCACACAACTTGCAGTTCCTCACATTTCTTTCAACGTCACGGCTGATGCCCGGCCACCAATACGTGTTTTTCATCCTGTTCTTACTTTTCGCGATGCCCAGATGTCCCTCGTGTCATACTTCCAGAATTTTCTCCCGTATATTCATCGGTGGTACATATTTTCCGCTTCTCAAAAGTAGTCCATCTTCCAAGGACAGTTCATCCTTCACTTCCCAGAAGGGTTTCAATTCATCTTTAAGTTTATTCTTGCTGGTCCAACCTTCTTTGACCATCTGGATAACCATACATATGTCCTTGTCCTTCATTTGTTCCTCCAACCATTCATTTTTTGTTAACCTGCTGGAATTTTCACATACATTGGCTATGCATGAGTCATCTAATTTGTTTGTTCCTGTGGGATCGTTGGTTTTGATAGGCATCCTACTTAAAAAATCTGCAACCACATTCCTTACGCCAGGGACATATTGTATGTCGTACATGTAATCAAATAGTCGCATAGAGATTCTCGCTAGGCGCGGTGAGGCTGTGTGTAGGCCTTTTGTTGTAAGCACTTTTGTTAAAGGTTTGTGGTCTGTGCACAGGTGTATCTTCCTACCCCACACGTACTGTCTAAAATGTTCAAGGGCCCAAACACAGGCCAGTGCTTCTCGTTCTATTACTGAATATTTATTTTCAGCTGGAGTAAGGGAACGTGAAGCAAATGCAATAGTATATTCTGTACCCTTGGCATCTTTCTGTGTTAGGACTGCACCAATGCCCTTGTTGCTGGCGTCAGTCGTAACAAAGTTATCCAGGGTAGGGTCAAATCCCTGCAAAGGTAATGCTTTGCACATGTTGCATTTCAAGTCTTGGAATGCTTGCTCACATTCGTTCGTCCACTCAAATTTGTTCTTCATTTTAAGCTGTTGCCTTAAGGCGTATGTTTTTGTGGAGAAGTTCTTGATAAACTTGGAGTAGTATTCTACTAGTCTGAGGAATGACCTCACTTCATCTCTGTTGGTGGTTACAGGTGCTTCCTTGATAGCTTGGATTAGTTCATCTTTGGGACTGATGCCATCGCCTGTTATCTGATGTCCCAGATAGTTGACAGATTTGCACGCAAATTTGCATTTGGAATGCTCAGCCGTTAGACCCTTTTTGTTCAATAAGTCCAGGACTTGATCAACCCGACTGTCATGTTCCTCTTTAGACTTACCCATTACCAGTATGTCGTCCTGGAATATCAGTATCCCAGTGCCGTCCTTAAAAATGTTAGTCATCAGTCTTTGAAACATTGCAGCGGCTGAAGCTAACCCAAAAGGAACGCGAGTGAACCTGAAACAACCGAATGGTGTTACAAAAGTAGTTAAAGATTTGCTGTCCCGGTGTAGCTGGACCTGATGGTACGCTGATTTTAGGTCGATGGTGGTAAACCACTTTACTCCCTTGGTGGTGGACAACATCTCGTTTATTTTAGGGAGTGGGTACTGCTCTACAATGATGTTTTGATTAAGATCGCGGAGGTCAATGCAAAGTCTCAGTTTTCCGTTGGGGCGTTTCACTACGACAAGTGGTGCAACCCACTCAGATGCCTCCACCCTTTCTATTATTCCATCAGTTAGCAGTTTCTCAAGTTGATTTTTAACTTCTTCCTTTATAGCAAAAGGTATGTTCCGCGCTTTATGCACTGTGGGCGTGGTGATAGGTTTCAATTGTATCTTATGCTGATATCCCTTGAGTACTCCGATATTTCCACTGAACACCTTAGGAAATTTCGCCAGTATTTGTCCTGCGTAGTCGTCGGTGTCTGACATGCTGAGCACAGGTTCATGGCTGTTAGGATCCAGCTTGATTCCCAGACTACCTTGGTCCATCCATTCAAGCACAGAAGGACCTACTTTTGATATATAAAGTTTGCATTGTGCTTCTCTGCTCTTGAAAATGAACCTGAGACTCCTGTAACCCAATATCTCAATGGGTTTCTCGTTGAATGATTTAATGATGATGTCTGGTTTATTGAGTCTCCGACCGATTACTTCCTTAAATTTTGCTTCCCAGACCTTTTCATTCACAATAGTGTAAGGTGAGCCAGAATCCGCTGTTATGTTTATTTCCACTCCCCCAATGGTCATGGTACACATAGGTTTTTTGGTCTTAGCCCCTTTTCCAGTTCCTTTTACCTCCACTTCATCGTCGTCTATGTTGAGGATGTACATGTTGATGTCTTCATCCGTGTCTTCATCGAACTTGTCTTCCTCTTCTACTACTGCCTTTACATGTCGTGGTTTTCTCCTATTACCCGCCTTGTTAAAATGTCCAGTTAGGCCACAGAATGTGCATTTAGCTTCGCGGGCCGGGCATCTGAAATCATACGCCATGTGTGCAGTGCTTAGGCATCGGTAACAATATCCTTTACCCCGTTTCTCTTGCCTTCTTTCGGGTTGGATGGTGTCTTTTTTTCTTACAGCTTGCTTGTTGTCTTTCCAACCCTTATGATCAGACACCTTGCTGACATGGTCACTTTCTTTTTTAATTTTATCATCCTTCAACACAGCTTTCGCACAACGTCCAGTGAGTTCAGCTTTCCTAGCTATGTCTATTATGTTCTGCAATGGGTACTCACCCTTTGCCCAAAGGTTGTCTTGAATGTTTTCGTTTGACCCTTGCATTACTATTTGATCCCTTATTAGTTCATCATGGAGACCTCCGAAACGACAGTTAATAGCAAGGTCTTTTAGCGCAGATACATAATCGTCTATTGTTTCATCCTTCCCTTGTTTCCTATGGAAAAATTTGTATCTGTCTACCCCAACACAAACTGTGGGTTTATAGTAAGCGTTCAAGTCATCGATAGCGTTGGAGAACACATCGCCATCATCTACACCCCTTGTTTTCTTGTTTATGGAATTATATACTTTTATTCCTCCTGCACCCAAGTTGTGCATTAACATCTTGTACTTCTTTTCAGGTTTTAATTCAGCATCTTCTTCAATTGTGGAAATATAATTGAGGAAATAGTCCCTCCATTCCTCCCACTTCAAAGCTGGTACACTACCTGCACGCAGGAATGACTTAGGGGGTGACAGATTCCAAATGCAACCGGTGGCTAAGTCACTCATTGTAATTTTATAGTGTAATGCCTGCTGAAAATAATTTTATATGTAATGCACTACTACACCTTAATAACCTATATTATGCTTTAGCTAGGTGGATTGTGCTAAAGTTCAATGTACGTTTTGTTTTCACTGAAAGAAGTCACTGTGTGCTGCTTTAATATTCAAAGTTTTTAGTTGGATCGAAATTTACAGTTTTTCACTTAAACCAGTGGTTGCTCCGATGCACATCTGCTCCTCCGGTTTCTGAAGAGAAAAGATTTGATCGCGTAGGCTTGCTCCCTGAGCTCACTTCCTCATTTTCGTTTTTTTTTTAAGAGCTAGACCAGAGAATGCAATCAATTGCTCATTGACTCCTAAAATGGCCACCAACGTCGACTTCTTAAAGACGTGATGCACAGCTCCGATTCACCTCAGCAGCTCACTGATAGTTCACAGCTGCGGCCGTCAGTTTTTACCGTTGGGTTTGACAGTTGAAGATTACTTAACAACGTGCAGTTCTTTTATTTCTAAAATGCCTGGTTACCTCAGCATCAAAGTAATTAGCGCCGCTTGTTTTCACCTTTAAATTTTCCTTTTCGCATCATTAAAACATACTTGGCCAGAGCGTCAGTACACTCACTGTGTATTCCGTCTAATTATTTCTTCATTTTCATCAAAATATTTCTTCATGTGGCCACTCTTGAATGCGCTTTCAGTTTATTTTTCGTCAGCTTGCTTCCTCCTTACTTTGTCAACGGAGATGATTTCCATAGAATGCATTTCTTTTTTTTTTCCTCATTGGGTTTGTGCGTGTTGGTCCTCGTCGCCAGTATTATTAAGAAAACTGGAACTTAGTGAGTTGTTAACTAGTTTAATATCAACCAACACGCATGCTCCAGATATAGAGCGAAGCTGCAGCCGGCTCAGCGATCAGCTGGTGACCTCACTGCTGAGACGGTGTCCTCGCAGGGACACTAACGAGAGCGCATTCAGTAAGGTGTCCTGTAAGGGACACTCGTATAATAAACATAACAATGTGTTACTCCCAGTTATAGTACACTGGCATAATCTAGCCTAGATGGAAGTAGAGCATGTACAATATCTTTTCGCATAGAGAGAGGGAGAAGTGTTCATGTCCTTCTTAAAGATTTTAAGAGGGTAAAACAGACTGCCGATACCGCAATAGATTTGTATCCAGTTTCACCCTAAGATTCCTTGCCACTGGAGTAGGATTCGACGAAAAAGGGTATAAACATTCACCAGGGATGTTTCCGGTCCATTGTATATTTTTGCACACTCTGCCACTCTAGACAGAGACCTGCCATATGCAAATCTGTCATGGTCCTGGTCCATTAGGAACTTAAGGCTCCGCAGTGTTATGTGGCTTGAGTCCTGTGACACAGAGGACACAATACCCACCTGTGGACATACTTATTGTACTAAGGGTGGCAACTGAAAAAACAAATAAGGTGATGAATGGAATGCTTGAATTAATCTGAGTCACCGGAACTTACACACTGACAAATTCCGGTCCTGTCTATTGCCATAGGCAGTGGCGGCTCGCACCGGGCGTGCTGCGTGGTGGTGGTAAAAATTACTGTCCTCCGTTCCATCGTATGTCCGAGTTTGCTACACCCCCACCCTGCCCCTCCCCCACCCCGCCCCGCCTCACCGACCCGCAGCATGCCCTATGCGAGCCGCCACTTGCCATAGGACTTGTGCTGTGCCCTCATGACGAAGCCCAAGTAAGCCAAAACTGGTCTGACGTTACATGTCTTCATTTTGGCGTGGTCTTGGCCTGGCATTTCAAGGAGGGCCGCTCCTAAGGAAGCAGAAAAAGTCTGTTTTGCATATTGCTATTTCTGGTCTGAGGTGGCATGGTGCGCAAAAAATCATGCATCATAAGCACATTGAAAACCTGGAAATGTCACACATAAGCACACTGAAAACTTGGCAGCTTTGTATCTGACACTTTTCCAACCTAACTCTATATAAGGCTCTATGCCTTAACTTCAGGCTCTTGCAGCTGGTTATCTTTCCATATTCTAGCTTCAAATTTCTTTTCTGCTTCCATTAGAATGAATGGCTTACCTTTGTGATAGAACTTGTCGCTGAATCTAATGCTAGCGGCAACCCACATACCCTTACACCATAGTGCAAGGCTGTGCCCGTCATATCAAGAATAGGTTTTGTACAGAAAAGGCACCCTTAACCTTAATCTCTGTAGTATTCCCCCTCTCTCTTTTCACTATCATCATGTCTATGGTCCTTCATCGCCCTACAGTCAGGCGCCATACGCCTCTCCCACCAAACTCACCAATAGTCTTAGAGCCATCACTTAACATATGTTGCCTTTCACTCCATACTTTTTGCTGAGACTCCTGTTGAATTGTTTATTGAATTGTTTATTGGTTTTCATTTTCACAATTCCCTTATTTCCAGTTTATGCTACTTCTTTATAAGGGTGTGCCATGCACTACCATGTTGTTCTGAAGTACAGCGCACAGACCCCTGTCTGGTTTAGTTAAACTCAATAACATGTGAAATAAATAAAATACATAACTAAAGAGTAGTTCTAGAACATGCAACTCATACTTACAAAGCAAATCCCATTACTATCCAATAGCAACCCTACATACAGCACAATAAACTGCAAGATTACTTATTTTTTCCTCTTCTTGAAGCACTAAATCTTCTTGGTGAGTCCTTAAATGTTATAATGCATGCAAGCAGTATGATGCTTCAAGTACCTTACTCCCAAGCAGCTCACCTTTACACAGAACATAGCTGTGCATGGCCGCATATCGCCACCTAGTGGCAATCCTTTAATGAACAGTTCCCGCTCTGTTCACTGTGACTGCTGTCTTTTTTTTGCATTTGGCTAATCGGTCGCTTCTTTATGCTGCAGATCCTAAACATGTTTTCAGTAGCTGAAAAGCTACATGATATTGTTATAAAACCACCAACCAATGATAAAATAATTTCGTTTGAAAAGGCTTTGAAATTCGCCTTTATTATCAAAGCCTTTGCCTGATTTGTTGTGATTATGCATATCTTAGAGTATTTATGTCAAGAAAAACAGATCTTGGATGACAGAGATGTAGTATAACAAAGATACCTTCTCACCAGCGTCTAACCTTCCTTCAGTGCCCAAGTGGATTATTATAGGTTGTAATGAACCACAGTTGTCTCGTTCAGAGTATTCAAATGTGTTTTCTTCAAACTAAGCAGGGACTGTCAGTTCATTTATTTAAATATGTTCTCTGATTAAAATTATGAAATTACTTTCACCTAATAAAGTATTTTCATTGCTGTCCTCCATTCTGGCTCTTGGAGCTCAATAAAAGACAGCTTTAATGCAGTGGGGCGACTGGGCTGTGCATGTAAAGTGGCATATCATGCTGTTTTTAAGACTAGTTGAACGTCCTGGAAGCTTTCACTTCTTACAATAACATAAGATCATTATCTTCTATTTCTTTCTTTTATTGCACACTTTGTCTCTGTTTATGCTTAAAACGTTTGTGAGATGAAGGGCCCGGTTTAGAATGCGAAGTACGGTATTTACTCCATCAGGGTTCTGGAGTAAAATGCTCCCTGGCTCTGACGGAGTACTCATACACCATATTCACAGTTGAGCGAGGGAAGCTTTGGATGTTGCAAGAGTCAGAGGAGGGCTCATGTGGTTTGCTGTGAACTTGGCACTATGTGTAGGCATGTCCCTTATGCAGAGGAGTGTCAGATTGGCAAATTATCACTTTAATAATGTATACCTGCAGTCAGGGGCGGCTGGTGGAATTTTAAACTGGTGAGGCGTAAGCAGAACAAATCAACGTATACGAGCGATCGCAGCGAGCGAGCCTGACGGCAATAAGGGGGGTTCGGAGATTTGTTCACCCCCATCTCCCCTCTCAGTATTCCTGAGCCACCCTCTTTCGGTCTGCACCCCACAGCCCCAGTCGGTATCTCTATGTCCTACATCTGAGTCATTCACGCGGTGGTGGGTGGCAGGAAATTAAATAGAATATTAATATAAATATAAAAGAAAACTGGAAAACTTACCTTCCTCAGCCGGTCGAGCCACCTCTCTGCTGCTCCCCTTGGCGCCTTGTTAACGAATGGCCCTGGAGTGGCCCCTCTCAGCCAATCCTGGCGCTGCCAGCAGCGCCAGGCGAGGCTTAGGGGCACGGCTAATTTTTGCCCGCAGCACACCCATTAGGAGGCCGAAGGGCTCCTAATGGGCATGCGCAGACAAGGGAAAACACAAGTGCGCATGAGTGGGCACGGTGCAAAAATTCGCCTTCTGTCCCCACTCATGCGCACTTGTGTTGTGCTGCTGCTCCTACATGACGCCAGACCGCCCACCCCCTTCGTGGCGGTCCGACGTCATGCTGACTAGTAGTTCTCCCTCGGCGTCTTTGAACTTAAGTAAACTGTTTCAGTTTACCTAAGTTCAAACACCGAGGGAGCTGCGGGTGCGGGGCCTACGCCCCCACGCCCCAATGGACGCATCGCGCCTGCCTCCAGTGGCGGTTTTCTTGTACACGCCTCTATCCTCCATCAGGAGGTGATTTGCCAGGTATTGGTTTAATTGCTGGTTCTTTTTGTGGTGGCAAGATGGGGGTTCATACAGGAGGGGGTAGCAGTACTGTTTTCATTATACCTTGGATCTGATGACTGTGTGAATTAAGGTATTTTAATGTTAATTAAAGCCTGGTGAAGTAGGAGAGAGGAGGGGAATAGGAGTCTGTTAATGGTTTTGAAGGGCGATAGAGGGAAACAGTGAGAGATGTGGAATGCCTTTGGGAACTTCAGTCAATCAATCACTTGTAAAGCGCACTACTTATCCGTGAGGGTCTCAAGGCGCTGAGGGGAGGGGGTGCTCGAAGAGCCAGGTCTTGAGGAGTCTTTCAAAGGTGAGCAGGTCTTGGGTCTGCCGCAGCTGGGTCGGGAGGGTGTTCCAGGTCTTGGCGGCGAGGAAGAAGGACCTGCCACCGGAGGTCGTTCGTTGGATGCGGTGGACGGCGGCGCGGGCAAGGCTGGCGAAGCGGGGCTGGCGGATGGGGGTGTAGAAGCTGAGTCTGCTGTTCAGGTAGGCTGGTCTGGTGTTGTGGAGTGCTTTGTGTGCATGGGTGAGGAGCTTGAAGGTGATCCTCTTGTTGACGGGGAGCCAGTACAAGTTTCTTAGGTGGGGGTGATGTGACTGCGACGAGGGATGTTGAGGATCAGGCGGGCGGAGGTGTTTTGGATGCGTTGCAGTCGTCGTAGGTGTTTGGTCGGGATTCCTGCATAGAGTGCGTTGCCGTAGACCAGCCTGCTGATGACGAGGGCTTGGGTCACCATTCTTCTGGTTTCGGTCGGGATCCACTTATAGATCCTGCGGAGCATGCAGAGGGTGTTGTAGCAGGAGGAGGAGATGGCGTTGACCTGTTTTGACATGGAGCGGGAGGAGTTGAGGATGAATCCTAGGTTGCATGCGTGGTCTGTGGGTGTCGGTGCTGGTCCCAGTGTGGTCGGCCACCAGGAGTCGTCCCAGGCAGAGGGGGCGGGGCCGAGGATGAGGACCTCCGTCTTGTCCGAGTTCAGTTTCAGCCGGCTGCTCTTCATCCATTCGGCGACGGCCTTCTTTCCCTTGTGGAGATTGGTTTTGGCGGTGTGAGGGTCCTTGGTAAGGGAGAGGATGAGCTGTGTGTCATCGGTGTAGGAGGTGATGTTCAGGTCATGCTTATTGGCCACTTGTGCGAGGGGGGCCATGTAGACGTTGAACAGGGTGGAGCTGAGGGATGAGCCCTGGGGTCCGCTGCAGAAGATGTCGGTGGTTTTGGATCGGAAGGGTAGGAGGCAGACTCTCTGGGTTCTGCCGGAGAGGAAGGATGTGGTCCAGTCCAGGGCCTATTCCTGGATTCTGGCTTCTTGGAGGCGTGTCCTTAGTGTGCGGTGGCAGACCGTGTCGAAGGCGGCTGACAGGTCCAGAAGAATGAGGGCGGATGTTTTGCCGTTGTCTAGTTGGCACCTGATGTCGTCTGTGGCGGCGATGAGGGCTCTCTCGGTGCTGTGGTTTCATCTGAATCCGGACTGGGACGGGTCTAAGATGTTGTTGTTCTCGAGGTGGCGGGCTAGTTGCATGGTTGTCGATTTTTTCGATTACCTTCGCCGGGAAAGGGAGCAGGGAGATGGGCCGGAAGTTCTTGAGGTCCTTGGTGTCCGCCTTGGGCTTCTTGAGGAGGGCGTTGATTTCTGCGTGCTTTTAGCTTTCCGGGAATGTCGCTGTTTCGAAGGAGATGTTGATGATCTTCCGAAGTTGGGGTGCGATGGTGTGTCTGCTTTGTTGAATACGTGTGTGGGCAGGGGTCTGACGGTGATCCTGAGTGGATGGAGTTCATTACCTTGCGTGTCTCGTCGTCGTTGACGCAGGACCAGGAGGTCAGGTGGTTGGTGCAGGTGGTGGTGAAGCTGTCATGGGTGTCAGCAATCTTGCGATGGAAGAAGGTGGCCAGTGAGTCTATTGTGTTTTTATCCAGGAGCCTAAATCGATATTACTATTTTATGCCCTTGTTCGGTTATAATCAATATTATCCCTATAATGGCATAGCAATCATATCCATATTCAGTCGTAGCACATGCTGTCACATTAAGCAAGGCTACTTCCCCAGACTCCTAGAAAGCACAACGAGTTCTCTAAACAAACCAAACCTCCAGCAACCTGGGAAATCCCCCTTGCTTTTGTTTTGATTTCGTCCTAGAACTCCTGTAAAGCACTGTAAGAACGGTCAGTTCTTAGTGACATCTTTATTGACGTCTTATGTCCAACCTTACGTCAAACCCGGCACCTTTCAGGTATAAATATACCAACGTTGCCTTAAGCAAACACACGGTGGTGGTTTTGGAGCAGAGCAGCTATCTACTTGCCCGAGAGCCCAGCTGATGCGAGAGCCCACGGACGCTGCCCCTCCCATTTGACGCACTGAGAGAGACGCTGTCTTTTCTCCGGCCGAGAAATCCAGCTCCGGTGTTTCCAGATACCTTCGCGGGTTACTGGGATATCGAGTCCTGAGAGAGAGATACAAGACCTCCTGCTTTCTAATACCCAGGTACGGAGCTGACTAAAACCTTAGCGAGAATTCTCGAGTCAGATTCTTGGCAAAACCAACTTAACTTAAAACTGCTACTTACTTACTCCTTCCCACGTATTATGCTTAGGTCAGGTACACCGGGGTAGGCGTATTTAGAAGCACCAGTTGAGTACGTTAGTCAATGTATATAAGTATGTATATATTTTATCTATTTTAAAGTATCTTATGGCTAAGACACCATATCAATGCTTTTACATTATTATTTTTTAATCCTCCTTTTACTGTACGCACTTTACTTTATGCTAAGTATTGTAATTGTGGCAATTCATTTCTCTTGTATGAGAAAGAAGACTGCTCAATAAATAACATCTTTTATTGAAAACGCCTGTCTCTCTTTTCTCTGCACTCTGGTGAAACTAATTATGCACACTTGACTGAGTGAAATAGCTGTCTATTGTTTTCACACAACTCTAGAGATACACTCTTATTCTGAGGGAGCAAAGTTGTCATGTTATATGGTTGTCAGAAGCTAATCCCTTCTTGTCTATCCAGGGAGGTTAAACTCCTCCTCGTTTATTCGAGAAAGTTCCTAGTGACCTCTGAGCTAGCTGGCAAAAACTTAAGTCTAATATAGTCAGTAGAGACCTAGCCGACCTCAGTCCTACGTCTACACTGCTGAGTATATTATTCCAATGCGCAGAGCCTATTGGGAATATAGGAACTACACTACATGGCGCCCAACGTTTGGTAAGGCGATAAATCTAACGCAAGACGTTAGAGTAACTCAGTCGTGCTTTTTCACACAGACCCCTTTTCCCGTAAATACTCCAAAAGACGTCTAGAGTGAATAAAAGGTTAAAATCCGCCGGAATTTAGCAGGAATAGATTCCTATGTATAGTTTTTGGTTTAGTCAACATTGAAGGATACAGTGTTCCAAAATATTGTGCACCTAACCTTTGTTTCCTTGAAACTTGATCTGCAACAAAAACCTTTCTGTCAGTAAAAATGTCAGAAAGTGAAGACGAAAGGGAGGCAGCTAGAATAGCAGCTCGACTCCTAGCAGATGACACAAGTCTCCAAGAAAATGACCCGAGTGTTATACTCATTCCGGTCAACATAAGGAAAACTAGAACTCTTAAACTTATAGAAAACGGACTAACACCGAGAGGTGGAATAATCGTATTCGTAATTGAGGCCCATGAATATCGGCAGACAGAGGTATTCTATTCAAGGATAAACTTTCCAGCAGCAAACGCTGTCACACACGACTTCCACTATTACAAAATAGAGGAACCACCGGATGAATACACCCCTTTCGAGGAGGTTGAAATCCCATTAAAATACCAAGAGCACCTGCTCTGGTTTAAAGGCGCCCTAAAACATCACAATCACATCACCCGGCTCGGTCCACTAGGTAGACCAGGAGCAACGTGGCCTGTTCTAGCCAGCTACACACCACATCCCGACATAGAAAAAATTTCAGTACCAGAACATTTAGCCCAGCTAAAACAACTGATTAAAATACATAGACAACTAGTCCAATATGTAATGCGCACTACAACAGTTCAACCAGCTATTAACATTCCACAGCTGACCCCTCATCAGGGGAACACAAACAAAATTACACCACAGAACATACAATCATGTCTTGGTAAAACACCCGCAAAACGGGAACAAATTCCATTCTGGTTAGCACTAAAAATTACTCAAATAGAGGCAGTATTTCCGGATACTACCCCAACTGAGAAACACAGAATTCTGACTATCTGTCTTCCAATGGGGATCGCACCACATGTGGAGGACTGTGACACTTGGGCACAGTATTTGCTTCCATTTACACAAAAACACATGGTGGTGCGTCCATGGCGGTAATACCAGATGTGCTAAGACTGATTCAAAATGAATACGGTCCAGAACCTGCTTTAACTCTGGGTATGAAACTACTGAAAGCCTTCAAGCAGGTCTCGGCTATATTATTAGCCAACATAAAAGGAGAAGCAGCATCTGTGGCGATCGGCCAGAAATTGAAAGAAACAGACATAGCAGACCAACCAATTGAACTTGCCAGAATCATAGAAAAATCCTATGAAGAACTAGGCAGAGATAGTTTGGGTGGGAAACCAGTAAAACCCCAACTAACTGAAAATCCTGAAAAGATATTTATTAAAAATAATCCAAACACTCCAAAAAAGAACTGGGAAGGAAATAAACAATCCACTCCCAAAGAAAAAAGATTCCAGTCCAGAGGAAGGTCTCCTCGGCGGAGAGAAAGATCTCCGGACCAAGGACACAAGTCTCCCCAGAGGGAGCCCTCTGAGAAAAGATACAACCTTAGAAATAGGGATAATTTGAAAAAACCTGATAGATATCAAGATATTGATACACGTCCCTCTCGATCTTTTCAGACTTCCTCGCAGAAATTGGAAAGAAGAGGACGGTCAGAACACAGGGAAGAGCACGTCAAGACCAAAGACAAAGAACCTGCTCAACAAAGTAAAAAGTTACAATTTCCAAGAAAGAAGGTAGCCAGTATTAAAATAATCAAACATGCCGAGGATACTGAGGACACAACTGAAAAACGGAGAGTGGGCCCAGACAATGGTAGACAGCGCAGCAGAAGTGACCATAGCTCGCAAGATCCTGATGAATCATCTGGAGACAGTGGACACAAATGAATACATTCAGGTGGAAACTGCAGATACCAGAGTTAGCAAACCTCATAAAATATACGAAATAACACTGCGTATAGAGGGAGATAAGACTAGGAAAGTAAGGGGTCTCTTTTGGGATAATCTTTCAAAAGGCTATGACATCCTTTTAGCTGAGAAAGACTGGCCACCAGAGTTTGTCAGGGAGTGCCCTCATGGCGAAGAAATGATTATGCCTGCCTTCTCAAATCATATTCCAATTCATAGAAAATATACATATGCAAGAAAATGGGCAGTAGCCCAAGCACCTGCATTATACAAAAATCATGTAGGATGGGATGAGGACTCTCCTCCTCACAAAATCCAGTTAAAATGTCAACCCACTGCACAAAGGCAGTACCCAATTAAACAAGAAGCTAAAAAGCAAGTCAGGGAGATCTTAGATCAACTTGAATACCAAGCGGTGATTGAAACATGCACCTCACAAATGAACAATCCTTTGTTTCCTGTCTCCAAACCAGACGATTCATATCATCTAGTTTTGGACTACAGACACCTTAACTCATGTTGCAAGACATTTGCAGTACAAAACCCACACAGTGCGGCACTAATGAATAACTTTGTGCGCAAAATGTACAAAACGACATTAGACATCTCTAATGGATTCTTTTGTCAAAACATAGCACCTGAAAGCAGGTATTTGACCGCTTTCTCAATAATGGGGTCTCAGCAAATATTTCTGTCGACTCCCACAGGGATTCAAGAATAGCCAGGATTATTCTCAGCAAGAGTAACAGAGTTACTACAAATATATGATGATGAAGCATTATCTTATGTCGATGACATCTATCTCACAGATGATGACTTGGAGACTCACTTGAAAAGAGTAAACACCATAATACATGGGTTTGAAGCTGAGGGTTACAAATTCAACTTTAAAAAGTCAAGAATTGCCCATCTTACAGTCCTGTTTTTAGGATATGAATTATCAAGTGAAGGCAAAAGCCTAGCGGACAATTTCTTAGAGAAATGCGCAGTCCTCCAAGCACCAAAAATGCTGAAGAACTTACAATCAATACTAGGTTTCCTGAATTTCGGAAGAACATACATTCTAAATTATGCAGAGAGGGTTAAACCTCTCTATGAATTAATAAAACCTGATTTCAAACCAATCAATTGGACTCAAAAACACACAGAAATTTTAAGATCATTGCAAGCAGACATGTTAGCTAAAACAAAATTACAAACACGCGAAAACACACGCAACCTTGTAATCCGAGTCATTCCAGGAAGATGCGGATTCACGTACCTGACCTCTAATGAGGGAGAAACGGTACCAATAGCTTACAAATCACACTTGTACACACAAGCTGAAAAAACATTCAGTCTTACGGAAAACATTGTAAATGCGGTTCAAACTGCTGTAGCAAAAGAAAGAGCCCAAGCACAAGGCAAAAGAATAACTGTTTTAACAGGAGAATCAGCCTTTGAGGCATTAACAAGCCCACGCAATTTGACTAACGTGGCATTAGATCCAAAATGGATCGAATGGGAAAATTCTCTTGCTGCAGAAGACGTGAAATACTATTTGGACCCGGAAATGAAAAAATTAAAAAATCTAAAATATGAATTAGAATATCCTCTGCCATTCGAGATCTTGCCTCTACCACTTTACGCCTGTGTACTATATACAGACGGATCAGCAAAACCCGCAGTTGGGGGTAAACACAATTACAGTGCTGCGTGCGCGGTTGTTAAATGCCGGTGGCACAAATGAAAATTGAGACCATTGGTAACTATGACTCAATCTTTAAAAGATAGTTCGGATCAACGAACTGAACTGCTAGCTTTAAAGATGGCGCTCGATATTGCAGATCGCGAATTCCCAGCACTATTAGTGTGTGATTCACATTACTGCGTCAATTCTTACAATAATGACTTGCAGAACTGGGTTCAAAACGGTTTCAAAGATGCAAAAGGTGGCACAATCAAGCATAAAACGCATTTGCAGAAGGAACTACAAAAGACTCACGTGATACATACACTGAGTCATCAGCGTGATGGCGTTCACGTTGGAGGGAATTCATTGGCTGACACAGCCACAGCGGAAGCAACCAATCCGGCTTCCGTAGCCACAAAAAAGCGTTCCGAAAAATACATAGACGGGGAAACCATGCTGGCGGTAAAAACGTCTTTACAAGGCAACTGTGCAGCACTACCCCTGAACTATCCACTCAATTATACATACGTAATAGATGCAAACTCCATTCCTTTTGCTCGAATCCCTGGAGTGGGGGATAGAGTGATTCCAAACACGAACAGGAGAATCTTCTTGATTCAAGAAGCACATATGGGACTAGGTCTGAGGCACCAGGAAATCTTGACATCTCTGAAAGAATTACAATCAGAATACTGGTGGCCGGGGATGAGCCTACATAACTACAAATTTGCAAGGGGCTGTCAAAACTGCAACAGAGATCGCAGTGGCAAACCAGCCGGAGTATTACCAGGACCCTTCTTTTAGAAAGCATAAAGCTATCTATACGCAGAAATCCAATAGGAGAAATGCGTCCCATTTATGTTTAAGACCAGATTCACTTAAAATGTAGACACCAGCGCTCGGCTGACGCCAGAACTGTTATAAAAGATTTGCGAGTCCATATCGGCACATACGCAATTGGCATGCTACATTCTGACCAGGGTCCTGCTTTTAGCTCTCGAGCTTATAAGGAGGCCATGACCAGCATGGGCATTGCATTGCGGTACTCTTGTCCCTTCCATCCTGAGGGAAATGGGATTGTGGAAAGAAAAAAACGGGACATAAAGCAATCTATAACGGCGAGGGTATTAGGTTCGGGTGATGGTTGGGTCCAACATTTAACACTACTTATCCGTGAGGGTCTCCAGGCGCTGAGGGGAGGGGGTGCTCGAAGAGCCAGGTCTTGAGGAGTCTTTCAAAGGTGAGCAGGTCTTGGGTCTGCCGCAGCTGGGTCGGGAGGGTGTTCCAGGTCTTGGCGGCGAGGAAGAAGGACCTGCCACCGGAGGTCGTTCGTTGGATGCGGTGGACGGCGGCGCGGGCAAGGCTGGCGAAGCGGAGCTGGCGGGTGGGGGTGTAGAAGCGGAGTCTGCTGTTCAGGTAGGCTGGTCTGGTGTTGTGGAGTGCTTTGTGTGCATGGGTGAGGAGCTTGAAGGTGATCCTCTTGTTGACGGGGAGCCAGTGCAAGTTTCTTAGGTGGGGGTGATGTGACTGCGACGAGGGATGTTGAGGATCAGGCGGGCGGAGGTGTTTTGGATGCGTTGCAGTCGTCGTAGGTGTTTGGTCGGGATTCCTGCATAGAGTGCGTTGCCGTAGAACAGCCTGCTGATGACGAGGGCTTGGGTCACCATTCTTCTGGTTTCGGTCGGGATCCACTTATAGATCCTGCGGAGCATGCAGAGGGTGTTGTAGCAGGAGGAGGAGATGGCGTTGACCTGTTTTGACATGGAGCGGTAGGAGTTGAGGATGAATCCTAGGTTGCATGGGTGGTCTGTGGGTGTCGGTGCTGGTCCCAGTGTGGTCGGCCACCAGGAGTCGTCCCAGGCAGAGGGGGCGGGGCCAAGGATGAGGACCTCCGTCTTGTCAGAGTTCAGTTTCAGCCGGCTGCTCTTCATCCATTCGGCGACGGCCTTCTTTCCCTTGTGGAGATTGGTTTTGGCGGTGTGAGGGTCCTTGGTAAGGGAGAGGATGAGCTGTGTGTCATCGGTGTAGGAGGTGATGTTCAGGTCATGCTTATTGGCCACTTGTGCGAGGGCGGCCATGTAGACGTTGAACAGGGTGGAGCTGAGGGATGAGCCCTGGGGTCCGCTGCAGAAGATGTCGGTGGTTTTGGATCGGAAGGGTAGGAGGCAGACTCTCTGGGTTCTGCCGGAGAGGAAGGATGTGGTCCAGTCCAGGGCCTATTCCTGGATTCTGGCTTCTTGGAGGCGTGTCCTTAGTGTGCGGTGGCAGACCGTGTCGAAGGCGGCTGACAGGTCCAGAAGAATGAGGGCGGATGTTTTGCCGTTGTCTAGTTGGCACCTGATGTCGTCTGTGGCGGCGATGAGGGCTCTCTCGGTGCTGTGGTTTCATCTGAATCCGGACTGGGACGGGTCTAAGATGTTGTTGTTCTCGAGGTGGCGGGCTAGTTGCATGGTTGGCGATTTTTTCGATTACCTTCGCCGGGAAAGGGAGCAGGGAGATGGGCCGGAAGTTCTTGAGGTCCTTGGTGTCCGCCTTGGGCTTCTTGAGGAGGGCGTTGATTTCTGCGTGCTTTTAGCTTTCCGGGAATGTCGCTGTTTCGAAGGAGATGTTGATGATCTTCCGAGGTTGGGGTGCGATGGTGTGTCTGCTTTGTTGAATACGTGTGTGGGCAGGGGTCTGACGGTGATCCTGAGTGGATGGAGTTCATTACCTTGCGTGTCTCGTCGTCGTTGACGCAGGACCAGGAGGTCAGGTGGTTGGTGCAGGTGGTGGTGAAGCTGTCATGGGTGTCAGCAATCTTGCGATGGAAGAAGGTGGCCAGTGAGTCTATTGTGTTTTTATCCAGGAGCCTAAATCGATATTACTATTTTATGCCCTTGTTCGGTTATAATCAATATTATCCCTATAACGGCATAGCAATCATATCCATATTCAGTCGTAGCACATGCTGTCACATTAAGCAAGGCTACTTCCCCAGACTCCTAGAAAGCAAAACGAGTTCTCTAAACAAACCAAACCTCCAGCAACCTGGGAAATCCCCCTTGCTTTTGTTTTGATTTCGTCCTAGAACTCCTGTAAAGCACTGTAAGAATGGTCAGTTCTTAGTGACATCTTTATTGACGTCTTATGTCCAACCTTACGTCAAACCCGGCACCTTTCAGGTATAAATATACCAACGTTGCCTTAAGCAAACACACGGTGGTGGTTTTGGAGCAGAGCATCTATCTACTTGCCCGAGAGCCCAGCTGATGCGAGAGCCCACGGACGCTGCCCCTCCCATTTGACGCACTGAGAGAGACGCTGTCTTTTCTCCGGCCGAGAAATCCAGCTCCGGTGTTTCCAGATACCTTCGCGGGTTACTGGGATATCGAGTCCTGAGAGAGAGATACAAGACCTCCTGCTTTCTAATACCCAGGTACGGAGCTGACTAAAACCTTAGCGAGAATTCTCGAGTCAGATTCTTGGCAAAACCAACTTAACTTAAAACTGCTACTTACTTACTCCTTCCCACGTATTATGCTTAGGTCAGGTACACCGGGGTAGGCGTATTTAGAAGCACCAGTTGAGTACGTTAGTCAATGTATATAAGTATGTATATATTTTATCTATTTTAAAGTATCTTATGGCTAAGACACCATATCAATGCTTTTACATTATTATTTTTTAATCCTCCTTTTACTGTACGCACTTTACTTTATGATAAGTATTGTAATTGTGGCAATTCATTTCTCTTGTATGAGAAAGAAGACTGCTCAATAAATAACATCTTTTATTGAAAACGCCTGTCTCTCTTTTCTCTGCACTCTGGTGAAACTAAGTATGCACACTTGACTGAGTGAAATAGCTGTCTATTGTTTTCACACAACTCTAGAGATACACTCTTATTCTGAGGGAGCAAAGTTGTCATGTTATATGGTTGTCAGAAGCTAATCCCTTCTTGTCTATCCAGGGAGGTTAAACTCCTCCTCGTTTATTCGAGAAAGTTCCTAGTGACCTCTGAGCTAGCTGGCAAAAACTTAAGTCTAATATAGTCAGTAGAGACCTAGTCGACCTCAGTCCTACGTCTACACTGCTGAGTATATTATTCCAATGCGCAGAGCCTATTGGGAATATAGGAACTACACTACATGGCGCCCAACGTTTGGTAAGGCGATAAATCTAACGCAAGACGTTAGAGTAACTCAGTCGTGCTTTTTCACACAGACCCCTTTTCCCGTAAATACTCCAAAAGACGTCTAGAGTGGATAAAAGGTTAAAATCCGCCGGAATTTAGTAGGAATAGATTCCTATGTATAGTTTTTGGTTTAGTCAACATTGAAGGATACAGTGTTCCAAAATATTGTGCACCTAACCTTTGTTTCCTTGAAACTTGATCTGCAACAAAAACCTTTCTGTCAGTAAAAATGTCAGAAAGTGAAGACGAAAGGGAGGCAGCTAGAATAGCAGCTCGACTCCTAGCAGATGACACAAGTCTCCAAGAAAATGACCCGAGTGTTATACTCATTCCGGTCAACATAAGGAAAACTAGAACTCTTAAACTTATAGAAAACGGACTAACACCGAGAGGTGGAATAATCGTATTCGTAATTGAGGCCCATGAATATCGGCAGACAGAGGTATTCTATTCAAGGATAAACTTTCCAGCAGCAAACGCTGTCACACACGACTTCCACTATTACAAAATAGAGGAACCACCGGATGAATACACCCCTTTCGAGGAGGTTGAAATCCCATTAAAATACCAAGAGCACCTGCTCTGGTTTAAAGGCGCCCTAAAACATCACAATCACATCACCCGGCTCGGTCCACTAGGTAGACCAGGAGCAACGTGGCCTGTTCTAGCCAGCTACACACCACATCCCGACATAGAAAAAATGTCAGTACCAGAACATTTAGCCCAGCTAAAACAACTGATTAAAATACATAGACAACTAGTCCAATATGTAATGCGCACTACAACAGTTCAACCAGCTATTAACATTCCACAGCTGACCCCTCATCAGGGGAACACAAACAAAATTACACCACAGAACATACAATCATGTCTTGGTAAAACACCCGCAAAACGGTAACAAATTCCATTCTGGTTAGCACTAAAAATTACTCAAATAGAGGCAGTATTTCCGGATACTACCCCAACTGAGAAACACAGAATTCTGACTATCTGTCTTCCAATGGGGATCGCACCACATGTGGAGGACTGTGACACTTGGGCACAGTCTTTGCTTCCATTTACACAAAAACACATGGTGTTCCGTCCATGGCGGTAATACCAGATGTGCTAAGACAGATTCAAAATGAATACGGTCCAGAACCTGCTTTAACTCTGGGTATGAAACTACTGAAAGCCTTCAAGCAGGTCTCGGCTATATTATTAGCCAACATAAAAGGAGAAGCAGCATCTGTGGCGATCGGCCAGAAATTGAAAGAAACAGACATAGCAGACCAACCAATTGAACTTGCCAGAATCATAGAAAAATCCTATGAAGAACTAGGCAGAGATAGTTTGGGTAGGAAACCAGTAAAACCCCAACTAACTGAAAATCCTGAAAAGATATTTATTAAAAATAATCCAAACACTCCAAAAAAGAACTGGGAAGGAAATAAACAATCCACTCCCAAAGAAAAAAGATTCCAGTCCAGAGGAAGGTCTCCTCGGCGGAGAGAAAGATCTCCGGACCAAGGACACTAGTCTCCCCAGAGGGAGCCCTCTGAGAAAAGATACAACCTTAGAAATAGGGATAATTTGAAAAAACCTGATAGATATCAAGATATTGATACACGTCCCTCTCGATCTTTTCAGACTTCCTCGCAGAAATTGGAAAGAAGAGGACGGTCAGAACACAGGGAAGAGCACGTCAAGTCCAAAGACAAAGAACCTGCTCAACAAAGTAAAAAGTTACAATTTCCAAGAAAGAATGTAGCCAGTATTAAAATAATCAAACATGCCGAGGATACTGAGGACACAACTGAAAAACGGAGAGTGGGCCCAGACAATGCTAGACAGCGCAGCAGAAGTGACCATAGCTCGCAAGATCCTGATGAATCATCTGGAGACAGTGGACACAAATGAATACATTCAGGTGGAAACTGCAGATACCAGAGTTAGCAAACCTCATAAAATATACGAAATAACACTGCGTATAGAGGGAGATAAGACTAGGAAAGTAAGGGGTCTCTTTTGGGATAATCTTTCAAAAGGCTATGACATCCTTTTAGCTGAGAAAGACTGGCCACCAGAGTTTGTCAGGGAGTGCCCTCATGGCGAAGAAATGATTATGCCTGCCTTCTCAAATCATATTCCAATTCATAGAAAATATACATATGCAAGAAAATGGGCAGTAGCCCAAGCACCTGCATTATACAAAAATCATGTAGGATGGGATGAGGACTCTCCTCCTCACAAAATCCAGTTAAAATGTCAACCCACTGCACAAAGGCAGTACCCAATTAAACAAGAAGCTAAAAAGCAAGTCAGGGAGATCTTAGATCAACTTGAATACCAAGCAGTGATTGAAACATGCACCTCACAAATGAACAATCCTTTGTTTCCTGTCTCCAAACCAGACGATTCATATCATCTAGTTTTGGACTACAGACACCTTAACTCATGTTGCAAGACATTTGCAGTACAAAACCCACACAGTGCGGCACTAATGAATAACTTTGTGCGCAAAAAGTACAAAACGACATTAGACATCTCTAATGGATTCTTTTGTCAAAACATAGCACCTGAAAGCAGGTATTTGACCGCTTTCTCAATAATGGGGTCTCAGAAATTTTTCTGTCGACTCCCACAGGGATTCAAGAATAGCCAGGATTATTCTCAGCAAGAGTAACAGAGTTACTACAAATATATGATGATGAAGCATTATCTTATGTCGATGACATCTATCTCACAGATGATGACTTGGAGACTCACTTGAAAAGAGTAAACACCATAATACATGGGTTTGAAGCTGAGGGTTACAAATTCAACTTTAAAAAGTCAAGAATTGCCCATCTTACAGTCCTGTTTTTAGGATATGAATTATCAAGTGAAGGCAAAAGCCTAGCGGACAATTTCTTAGAGAAATGCGCAGTCCTCCAAGCACCAAAAATGCTGAAGAACTTACAATCAATACTAGGTTTCCTGAATTTCGGAAGAACATACATTCTAAATTATGCAGAGAGGGTTAAACCTCTCTATGAATTAATAAAACCTGATTTCAAACCAATCAATTGGACTCAAAAACACACAGAAATTTTAAGATCATTGCAAGCAGACATGTTAGCTAAAACAAAATTACAAACACGCGAAAACACACGCAACCTTGTAATCCGAGTCATTCCAGGAAGATGCAGATTCACGTACCTGACCTCTAATGAGGGAGAAACGGTACCAATAGCTTACAAATCACACTTGTACACACAAGCTGAAAAAACATTCAGTCTTACGGAAAACATTGTAAATGCGGTTCAAACTGCTGTAGCAAAAGAAAGAGCCCAAGCACAAGGCAAAAGAATAACTGTTTTAACAGGAGAATCAGCCTTTGAGGCATTAACAAGCCCACGCAATTTGACTAACGTGGCATTAGATCCAAAATGGATCGAATGGGAAAATTCTCTTGCTGCAGAAGACGTGAAATACTATTTTGACCCGGAAATGAAATAATTAAAAAATCTAAAATATGAATTAGAATATCCTCTGCCATTCGAGATCTTGCCTCTACCACTTTACGCCTGTGTACTATATACAGACGGATCAGCACAACCCGCAGTTGGGGGTAAACACAATTACAGTGCTGCGTGCGCGGTTGTTAAATGCCGGTGGCACAAATGAAAATTGAGACCATTGGTAACTATGACTCAATCTGTAAAAGATAGTTCGGATCAACGAACTGAACTGCTAGCTTTAAAGATGGCGCTCGATATTGCAGATCGCGAATTCCCCACACTATTAGTGTGCGATTCACATTACTGCGTCAATTCTTACAATAATGACTTGCAGAACTGGGTTCAAAACGGTTTCAAAGATGCAAAAGGTGGCACAATCAAGCATAAAACGCTTTGGGAACAGATAGTTCCTTTGCAGAAGGAACTACAAAAGACTCACGTGATACATACACTGAGTCATCAGCGTGATGGTGTTCACGTTGGAGGAAATTCATTGGCTGACACAGCCACAGCGGAAGCAACCAATCCGGCTTCCGTAGCCACAAAAAAGCGTTCCGAAAAATACATAGACGGGGAAACCATGCTGGCGGTAAAAACGTCTTTACAAGGCAACTGTGCAGCACTACCCCTGAACTATCCACTCAATTATACATATGTAATAGATGCAAACTCCATTCCTTTTGCTCGAATCCCTGGAGTGGGGGATAGAGTGATTCCAAACACGAACAGGAGAATCTTCTTGATTCAAGAAGCACATATGGGACTAGGTCTGAGGCACCAGGAAATCTTGACATCTCTGAAAGAATTACAATCAGAATACTGGTGGCCGGGGATGAGCCTGCATAACTACAAATTTGCAAGGGGCTGTCAAAACTGCAACAGAGATCGCAGTGGCAAACCAGCCGGAGTATTACCAGGACCCTTCTTTTAGAAAGCATAAAGCTATCTATACGCAGAAATCCAATAGGAGAAATGCGTCCCATTTATGTTTAAGACCAGATTCACTTAAAATGTAGACACCAGCGCTCGGCTGATGCCAGAACTGTTATAAAAGATTTGCGAGTCCATATCGGCACATACGCAATTGGCATGCTACATTCTGACCAGGGTCCTGCTTTTAGCTCTCGAGCTTATAAGGAGGCCATGACCAGCATGGGCATTGCATTGCGGTACTCTTGTCCCTTCCATCCTGAGGGAAATGGGATTGTGGAAAGAAAAAAACGGGACATAAAGCAATCTATAACGGCGAGGGTATTAGGTTCGGGTGATGGTTGGGTCCAACATTTAACAAGTGTCCAACGTAGTCTTAATAATCTGCCAAGAAATTCTCTAAAAGGTTTCAGTCCGTACAAACTATTTTCGGGACTAGAATGCATATTCAGGACTTAGATAGTCAGACTTCAGTGGTAGAAGAAAAATGCTTTGATATCAAAGATCGTTTGGCTATTTTACAGGACTTAAATGAAACAAGAAAAGACCTGAGCAACATAAAGTTGAAACAGCAGCCAACAGCCAGTGAAGAAAAACCACCTGTCCCAGCAAGGCCTGTCTGGATTCCAAAAATTGGGGATCTGGTCAGAGAGAAGATCGTGGTGAAGAAGAAATTTGGGCCTTCTTACAGAAAAGCAGTACCTGTCTTAGCTGTCAGCGGAACGAGATCAGTTGTACTACCGCCCTTTGCTGGTAAAAAGGAGAACCGAGTTGTATCCATCAACCTGGTAAAACCACAATCATGTGGCCAATAATAAGTAGTAGGCCCAGTGGACTCCCAAGATGTAGCAGAATACCAAAACTTGTTACAATACAAGAGGTTCAAACTGAGAGACTAATCACATTTGATAAACCTGCAGTGAATAAAAAAGGACTATGCAACAATGCCATGGAACTTGTGCCTCTTGAAACCCAAATTGCAACAGTTCGTCAAGAAAGAAGTCTACAACGATGTAGCCTCAGACTATGCTAATGAAACAAAGAAAAATCCAAGAGCAAACGATAATCGGGAAGCAATTCCAATGATTGACAGAACTGCATCTGGCTACTTCATCAATTTCAATAACTTTTCTGAAGATCCAAGCGAGCCTGAAGAAACGCCAACAACAAAAACTTTTAAAGACAAAATAACTGAACTTCAACATCAACTCAAAGAAACCTATCTGATTTCTCCATGGATTGAATTTTGGATTGTGTTAGGTGTACTTTTCCTCCTGCTTTGGCTCATCATGGTTCTTTGTTTGGGAAAATTCATTGAAGGAAAATACAGTACAATGGACACAGCAAGTCAGAACATCAACTTGGTCCTAAAGCCTCACAAGTCATCACACATCGAGAAAAGAGAACTATCATCAGTGAATGTCACAGCCAATCCAACACCCGGTGGGGAAGCATGGGACAAAACGGATTACGAAATCTATGGCCCGGTCGAGCTCTTGAAATATCCACATCAGTTCAAGGTTTCATTAAGTGACTTTGCAAAACCTAGTACATTCTCTGATGATTGGGACTTTGAAAGTATTAATGATATGATGTCAGATTTAGTAATGTCAGCAACATTTACAGAACATGATTACTTACAGGGTTCATCAAATTATGAAGAAATGTATTGTTATAATCACTTTGCACATCATTATTTGCATAAATCTTCTCAGCCTAGAAATGTTTTTAATTATAATCAATGGGAACATTGTGCAACTCCACCGAAAGGTAGTTCAAAAACATTTTATGAGAAATTCCCATACTTCTCAGGGTTTAACACAAGTGATGCAGAAACGTTTTATTTCAAAATGTTAAATAAGACAGGAATGAAAACAATGCTGACAAATACTAAATTGATCTATTCAGAAACATTTTATGAAAAAATGACTACATTTGGTTTTGATTTCTGGAAAAACAACATTGAAACAAAAACCATCTGGGGTACCAAAGATTGGCAGATCCAAGGTTTAGAAGCATTATGTCGAGCCTGCATGATCCCAGAACAAATTATATTCTTGAATGACACAATTCAACAGACAACCTGTCTTGGCCTAGCCAAAATTAAAGACTTAAATAAACTGTCTATTCCAAAGTCAACACCTGACAGTAATAGCACTACAGATATTGAGATAGACGTATCCCATATTTTTAACCAAAACAGAACACATCCTGATTGGAAAAAATGGTTGATCTGGCCCACAGACACAAATAACTGTCAAAATAGATTCCTGAACAAAACACAGGGGTTAAAAATGACCAGGCCAGACCCAAGATACTCCCAGAGACAACATCCAGGGATAGTTACAACATACAGTGTAGGGAAACTCTGCCTCGAATGGCTACAGACATCCACACTGGCTGAAATTAAGCAACACTTGACTTTACTTAAAGACGGTGCTGACTTGCGTGATTTCATAATGGGACCACGCAAACAGCGTCAAAAACGTTTCATAGTGGCCGGTATATACGCTACTTACAACGAAGCTTGGAAAGTGATGCAAATAAAAAACAGCAGAAAAAATACGAGAAATTGATCGTATTAATTTGGAAAAATCATTTTCTGTTGTGGACAATGGGTTAATGACTCTGTCCTCCAGAATATATTCACTGGACAGTATTGTATCCTCTGCTATTGATATCATAGAGCAGGACTTACTAATGTTACAACACGGTCAGTCCCAATTACGTTCTATTGTACAGCTTGGCTGGACGTTGCAAAATCTGCGTTCAGGCTACTTGCCGTGGCGTTTAATCAACACAACGTCATTATTCTCTATCTTTAACCTTACTGATACACAAATCAGTTTGGCACAAAAAGGAGCAGACTATATGATTCTGAGCATTGAAAAACTCGAGAGATTACCATTGACAATGTCAGAAAGACCGGTCATTGAATGGATAATACACGGAATAATTACAATTCCGATAACAAGTTTCAAATTTAAATACTGCCAAGAGTATATACCAGCGGGCCAGTATGAAAGGTTGGGTAAAGGGTACATTAAGTCATCATGGAAATTGCCTTACACACACACATGTTACAGTGAAAAGAAATAGAATGTAAATGCGGTTCAAACTGCTGTAGCAAAAGAAAGAGCCCAAGCACAAGGCAAAAGAATAACTGTTTTAACAGGAGAATCAGCCTTTGAGGCATTAACAAGCCCATGCAATTTGACTAACGTGGCATTATATCCAAAATGGATCGAATGGGAAAATTCTCTTGCTGCAGAAGACGTGAAATACTATTTTGATCCGGAAATTAAAAAATCTAAAATATGAATTAGAATATCCTCTGCCATTCGAGATCTTGCCTCTACCACTTTACACCTGTGTGGGATATCGAGTCCTGAGAGAGAGATACAAGACCTCCTGCTTTCTAATACCCAGGTACGGAGCTGACTAAAACCTTAGAGAGAATTCTTGAGTCAGATTCTTGGCAAAACAAACTTACTTAAAACTGCTAATTACTTACTCCTTCCCACGTATTAGGCTTAGGTCAGGTACACCGGGGTAGGCGTATTTAGAAGCACCAGTTGAGTGCGTTAGTCAATGTATATAAGTATGTATATATTTTATCTATTTTAAAGTATCTTATGGCTAAGAAACCATATCAATGCTTTAACAGTATTATTTCTTAATCCTCCTTTTACTGTACGCACTTTACTTTATGCTAAGTATTGCAATTGTGGCAATTCATTTCTCTTGTATGAGAAAGAAGGCTGCTCAATATATAACATCTTTTATTGAAAACGCCCGTCTCTCTTTTCTCTGCACTCTGGTGAAACTAAGTATGCACACTTGATTGAGTGAAATAGCTGTCTATTGTTTTCACACGACTCTAGAGATACACTCTTATTCTGAGGGAGCAAAGCTGTCATGTTATATGGTTGTCAGAAGCTTATCCCTTCTTGTCTATCCAGTGAGGTTAAACTCCTCATCGTTTATTCGAGAAAGTTTCTAGTGACCTCTGAGCTAGCTGGCAAAAACTTAAGTCTAATATAGTCAGTAGAGACCTAGTCGACCTCAGTCCTACGTCTACACTGCTGAGTATATTATTCCAATGCGCAGAGCCTGTTGGGAATATAGGAACTACACTACAAGTCGCACAGATCTTGCGAGGGCGGGATGTCAATGGTGTTGGCGCTGGGGTTGGAGAGTTCCTTCACTATGCAGAATTGCTCTTTTCTGTCTTGTGCGTTGTTGTCCAGGCGGGCTTTGAAGGAGGATCTCTTGGCTGTTCTGATGAGTTGGTGATGTCTGCAGGTGCGTCCTTGTGGGCAGCGTGGCTGTCAGGTGTGCGATTGTGGAGCCGTTTCTTCTCCAGTTTCCGGCATGCATGTTTGGAGGTCTGGAGCTCTTCGGTGAACCAGGTGGCTTTTTTGCTGGTGTGGTTGTGGAAGGGTTTTTTGAGCGGGACGAGGGTGTTTGCTCAGTCGTCGACCCATTGTCTGAGGTTGAGGGCGCCGGCGTCTGGATCGGTGGGGTCAGTGGGTGGGTTCTGGGCGAGGGTGGAGGGTGGAGGTCAGCTGGACTTCGGTGACTTTGTTCCAGCAGCGGTGAGGCAGCTGTTGGGTGCAGTGGTGCGTAGTTGGTTTCTTGAAGGTGAAATGGATACAGCGGTGGTCGGTCCAGTGGAGTTCTGTGGTGTGGTTGAAGGTGACGTGGGTGCTTGTGGAGAAGACGGGGTCAAGCGTGTGGCCGGCGGCGAGGGTGGGTTCGGTGATGAGTTGTTTGAGGCTGAGGTTGTCGATCAGGGTGGCGGAGTTGGTGTTGGTGTTGTTCTCGAGGTGGAAGTTCAGGTCCCAGAGGAGGATGTAGTCCGTGGAGGCGAGTGCGTGGGTGCTGGCGAGGTCGGCGATGGAGTCGCTGAACAGAGCCCGGGGTCTGTAGATGAGTGTTCCTCTGAGGGTGAGGTCGGTGTGAATACAGAAGTGTAGGTGTTCGGTGGTGTTGAGGGTGTCGTCGGTGTGGACCTGGAGGGTCGACTTGTGGACGATGGCTAAGCCTCCTCCAATTCCGTTGGTGCGATCTCTGCAGGTGATCTTGTAGCCGTTCGGGATGGCTATGGCGATGTCGGGAGCAGACGAGTCGTTCCACCAGGTCTGTGTCAGGAAGGCAACGTCTGAGGTGGCGGTGTCGAGCAGGTCCCAGAGCTCGCCAGTGAGTTTGCGTGCGGAGCGGGTGTTGAGGAGTATGCAGCGAATGTGGTTGGGTCTGGTCCTTGGAGTTTTGGCTGTTCTGTCGCAGGCAAAGTTGCAGGTGTGGCAGAAGAAGGGTCCGTGGGTGCGTTTCGGGGCGGCCTGGAAGCAGCGGTGGTCTCGGCTGGTGTTGAGAGCTTGGAGGGTGTTGGCGTCGTATCGGAGTCTGGTGTCGCGGCGTGCGTGTGGTCCAGGGTTTCTGGTGCTGGGGGCGGTCCAGGCGCGGACGGGAGTATGAGTAAAACAATTTTCTAGAAAGGGGAATCTACCTGGAAAGCGAGTGTGCATGTGATAGACCGGAAATCCTTGGTGTTGGCATTAGGACCTAGCACACTTTACCGCTGCTAACCAGTGCAAAGTGATTGTCCTCTCTCCCTAAATTATGTAAAAGCTGACCTTCCCCTATTTGGCAAATGACATTTACTTATAAGCCCATAGTATGAAGTGCTACATATACACAGGGCCTGTCAATTGAATGGTGCTCTAGGGCCTGTAGCACTAATTGTGCCACCTCCTAACATGATACTTTAGACCATGTCTCAGACCTACCATTGCAGCCTGTAGGGCAGTTTTACACCTTTTGCTGGGCCAAAACTTTCCTTTTTCATACATGTGTCACCCCTCAGGGAGGCCCAAAAGCTCATACTAAAGGGTGCATTGGATTTGAAAAGTAGGGTCTGTGTTTAGGTTTTACAGGTGCTGGTAGTGGAAAACTCCTAAAGTCATTTTTAGGTCGAGCCAAGACACTTGCACTGTTGCTTGGATATGGTTTGTGGAGTTAAACTCTGCTTATTGCTTGCCATTGCTTTTTATTTGTCTATGGCAGTGTCTCTTAAAAATCCTTGCTTGCTATTGGTCAGTCCGGTGTCTTTGTCCATCCTTTTTCTCTTCCGTCCCTCCCACGGTCTAGGGACTAAGGGGCATATTATCAAGAAAGGCATTAAAATTATCACCGCTTTAGCGGTAGTTTCCTGCCACTAAAGCGGCAATAATTTTAACGCCGTTTCTTGACAATATGCCCCTAAGTACTATATCACTAAGCTATGGTTCTCTATCTGTTCTTTTGGGTACTACCATTTCCAAGGTTTCTTGCTCTGTTAATGTTTGCCTGTGTTCAGCTTCGGCGACATAGCTGCTTACATTTTAATATTGAGAACAAAGAAGGCTCGGGTCCTAAAACCTCCTGGACTGGACCACTGTAAGTAACTAGAGAAAAGAGTGTGTCCATTAAGAGGAGGCGGGAGGGAGGAATGCCATATTAAAATGTATGACATTTATACACAATGTTATATTCCACTTAAAAACGAAAACATTCAAAGACATAAATGACAAGTGAAACAGACTTAGACAATCGTGTGCAATAACATTAACATTGAAAGTACAACACCAGTCCTGGTTTTTACATAAGGCACCAAGCGGACGTTAGATTCTTAACTAGACGTTGTTAATTGTCCTGCCTAGGCCAAGAAACCGGGGGTTATATCTTCAAAACAATGTTGCCTACACAAGAGGAAAAAAGTATTACTACATTCCTTAAGGCACAATATATACACAATCCCCGAAACTCACAAGATAATTTTTTAGTTTTTAAGTGGAATATAACATTGTGTATGAATGTGTTTTTGTAAATGTGGTGTTCTGTAAATGGAAGGTTTCTTTTCTAAGACATGAAAAAATATTTATTTGCTTTGCTAATCTAAATATTTTAAAATAAGCTAAATAAAGCAATAAGAACCCTTGAATTGATGGTCTAGGGCAGGGGTACTCATAGTACGGCCCGCGGGCCAGTGGCGGCCCGGCAAGCCTTCCCTGGCGGCCCGCGGACCTTGCACACATCATACCAGTGTTTAATTTTTTTTTTTTTTAAAGAGTGTCTGCAAACTAAGTTACAGCAGCGCTCCGAGACTCTGCTGCTCTGTGGGGGCCGGCCGGGGAATTCCTGCCATAATTGGAGTGGAGCTGCAGGGGCGCTAAGAGGTGAACAACACAGCCTCATTAACATGCTAATGGTCTTTTAAAGACCTGTTAATGTGCTCAGTGCTGCTATGTGTGCGCTCCGAAGCTGTCTCAGCCCGGGCTGACACAGAGGCAGGGTGAGATGACAGAGGGAGAGGGAGGGAGACGGAAAGAAAAGGAGACTCAGTGAGGAAGGGAAAGTGAGAACGGGTGAGGGAGTAAGAGAGGGAAGGAGGAAAAGGGAGGGTGGAAGCAGGGCTCAAGTCGAGGTACCACGCGGGTGGACGGCGTCCCCCCACTTGTTTTACCGGGAGCTCGATAACTGGAGCAAATGGAGCAGCACATTCACTATTTGGCCTCTCTGGGGTGAGATTGGAGCTCATTCAGAACGCTGCTCACGCGCTGGCTTCTCTGATGCAATCGCATCTAAGGGGTGAGCGAGATGAGGCAATGAATCTGATGGTGCAAGCCACCTTTTGTGACATCACTTCCTGTTTTGACGTCAGCGTCCCCCAACTTCTTTTTTTAGGACTTGTGCCCTGGGTGGAAGTGAAAGGGAGGGTAAGGGAGGGCAAGGGAGACAGAGTGAGGGAGGGAAAGGGAGTGACAGTGAGGGAGTGAGGGATGGAAAGGGAGATCGGGTGAGGGAGTGAGAGAGGGAAAGGGCAGGAGGGAAAGGGAGGGAGAAAGGGAAAGGGAGGGGGAGGGAGGGAAAGGGAGTGACAGTGAGGGAGTGAGGGAGGGAAAGGGAGACCGGCTGAGGGAGGGAAAGGGAGACAGAGTGAGGGAGGGAAAGGGAGTGACAGAGTGAGGGAGTAAGGGAGGGAAAGGGAGACAGAGTGAGGGAGTGAGGGAGGGAAAGGGAGTGACAGAGTGAGGGAGTAAGGGAGGGAAAGGGAGACAGAGCGAGGGAGGGAAAGGGAGAGAGCGAGGGAGGGAAAGGGAGACAGAGTGAGGGAGGGAAAGGGAGACAGAGTGAGGGAAAGGGAGACAGAGTGAGGGAGGGAAAGGGAGACAGAGTGAGGGAGTGAGGGAGATAAAGGGAGACAGAGTGAGGGAGGGAAAGGGAGTGACAGAGTGAGGGAGTAAGGGAGGGAAAGGGGACAGAGTGAGGGAGGGAAAGGGAGTGACAGAGTGAGGGAGTAAGGGAGGGAAAGGGAGACAGAGCGAGGGAGGGAAAGGGAGACAGAGTGAGGGAGGGAAAGGGAGACAGAGTGAGGGAGGGAAAGGGAGACAGAGCGAGGGAGGGAAAGGGAGACAGAGCGAGGGAGGGTAAGGGAGACAGAGTGAGGGAGGGAAAGGGAGACAGAGTGAGGGAGGGAAAGGGAGACAGAGTGAGGGAGGGAGAGGGAGTGACAGAGTGAGGGAGTAAGGGAGGGAAAGGGAGACCGAGGGAGGGAAAGGGAGACAGAGTGAGGGAGGGAAAGGGAGACAGAATGAGGGAGTGAGAGAGTGAAATGGATGCAGGGAAAGGGAGGGTAAGGGATGGAGGGAAAGGGAGGGAGAGAAAGGGAGTGAGGTAGAGAAAGAGAGACAGAGTGAGGGAGTGAGAGGGAAAGGGAGACAGAGTGAGGGAGTGAGAGAGGGAAAGGGAGGAAGAGAAAGGGAGTGACAGAGTGAGGGAGGGAGAGAGGGAAAGGGACGGAGGGAAAGGGAGTGACAGAGTGAGGGAGTGAGAGAGGGAAAGGGAGACAGAGTGAGGGAGTGAGGTAGAGAAAGAGAGACAGAGTGAGGGAGTGAGAGGGAAAGGGAGACAGAGTGAGGGAGTGAGAGAGGGAAAGGGACGGAGGGAAAGGGACGGAGGGAAAGGGAGTGACAGAGTGAGGGAGTGAGAGAGGGAAAGGGAGACAGAGTGAGGGAGTGAGAGAGGGAAAGAGAGACAGAGGGAGGGAGACAGAGGGAGGGGGACAGAGGGAGGGGGACAGAGTAAGGGAGAGTAAGAGAGGGAGGGAGGGAGACAGAGAGAGAAAGAGAGCGAGAGAGAGAGAGATGTGTGTATGCCAGGTCTGGTGGCTCAGTGGATGAAGGTGTCCGCTGCAGGGACCAGTGATCAACCTCATGGTCAGTTTTTTTTGTTGCTCTAGTCCCGCCCCCTCCCCCACTGACCCCGCTCCCACTGGGCGGCCCTCGGACACAAACCACAGTGTAAATTTGGCCCCGAGAGAAAGTTTGTGAGTACCCATGGTCTAGGGTATTCTCTTTAACCCCTTCGCTGCTAGGCCTTTTCCCCCTCCTGTGCTAAGGCTTTTTTTGGTGTTTTGGGGTAGTGCGCGCTTAGGCCCTTGTAACTTTTTGACCACATAAGGGATCCGCGCCAAATTTGCGTCCTTTTCTTCCAACATCATGGGGATTCTAAAGGCGCCCAGGGTTTGTGGATTCCCTTGGAGGGGTCCCAGAAATTAACCAAAATATAGTGTTTTGTTTGTTTTTTTCAGAAAAATGGGAAAAACGGGCTGCAAATGAAAGCCTCTGGCTTTTTCCCTGAATATGGTATCAAAAAAGGGTTTGTGGGGCTGAATTCTCCATTTTCTCAGCTTTTAGGGAATGACAGTGTTTTGTCAGAGAACCGAAATTTTTCACTCAGTTTTGGCATTTTTCTGGGACATAGCCTATTTTTGCTATTTTTAGAGCTTTCCACCTCCTTCCAGTTAATGGTAGAAATGAGTTTGAAAGCAATAATGGATCCTGGAAAGCTTTACATTTCCGAAAAATAGACAAAATTCTGAATTCAGAAAGGGGTCATTTGTCTAAATCCATGAAGGTTTCGTTATAGAAACTAACAGTTAGATATTGGAATATTTGAAAATTTGTTGAAAACAACGGCCTTTTGTCTCAACGTTTTTACCTATAACTTTCTCTAATTTTGACAGCTCTTGGAAAGCAATATACCGTTACATCCGTTAGACCTTCCTGGTTGTGGGGATATATGGGACTTGTAGTTTCACCAAGAACCCGACGAACCCAGATCCAAAAACTGAGCAGCAACTTGCAATGGTATTTTTTCATTTACTGGGTATAGTGCACTTTGTTTTGGAAAATGTACACATGGAATAATCTGCATGAAAGACACCTATGTATGTATGAATTGGGTACAAATTATAGAGTTCAGAAACAGTATATAATTGCACATTTTCAAAGTTGGGAATACTCATACTAGCATGAGAATTATTGGTCATTTTTCATAAAGTTTTTTTTTCTACACAATATCTTTCATTCAAAGGGAGAAATGCAAGAAAGCTCAATTGGTAATAACAGTTGATTTACAAATTTGAATTACCCCAAGTGTCCCGATAAAAACGGTACCTCACTTGTGTGGGTCGGCCTTGTGCCTGCGACAGGAAACGGCGCAAAATGCAACGTGGTCACACCTAAATTTTGCAGTTACAAATTGACCCTTTTTTGGCAAAGTGCCTACCTGTAGTTTTTGCACCCTAGTTCTTCCGGCACCTAGGAAACCTAGCAAACCTATACATTTTTGAAAAGTAGACACCCAGGGGAATTCAGGATGGGATGACTCGACTGCCTACCACCAGGTTTTGTTACCCAGAATCCCTTGCAAAGCTCAGATTTTGACAAAAAAAACACATTTTCCTCACATTTCTGTGGTGGAAAGTTCTGGAATCTGCGTGGATCAACAAATTTCCACCCACCCAGCGTGCCCCCAGGTCTCCCAAAAACAATGGTACCTCACTTGTGTGGGTCGGCCTTGTGCCTACGACGGGAAACGGCACAAAATGCAACGTGGTCGCTCCTCAATTTCCCAGTGAAATCTTAAGCTCTTTGGACAAAGAGACTACCTTTTGTTTTTGAGCCGTAGCTCAACCAGCACCTAGGGAAACCTAGCAAACCTATACATTTTTGAAAACTAGACACCCAGGGCAATTCAGGATGGGGTGACTCGTCTGCCTACCCCCAGGTTTTGTTACCCAGAATCCCTTGCAAACATAAATATTTGACCAAAAAAACACATTTTCCTCACATTTCTGTGGTGGAAAGTTCTGGAATCTGCGTGGATCAACAAATTTCCACCCACCCAGCGTGCCCCTAGGTCTCCCGAAAAAAATGGTACCTCACTTGCGTGGGTAGGCATAGTGGCTGCGACATGAAACCGCGCAAAACGCAGCATGGTCGCATCTCAATTTCCCAGTGAAATTTAGCACGATTCGGACAAAAAGACTACCTTTTGTTTTTGCGCCGTAGCTCTGCCAGCACCTAGGGAAACCTAGCAAACCTATACATTTCTGAAAACTAGACACCCAGGGCAATTCAGGATGGGGTGACTCGTCTGCCTACCCCCAGGTTTTGGTACCCAGAATCCTTTTCAAACAAACAAATTTGACCAAAAAAACACATTTTCCTCACATTTCTGTGGTGGAAAGTTCTGGAATCTGCGTGGATCAACAAATTTCCATGCACCCAGTGTGCCCCCAGGTCTCCCGAAAAAAATGGTACCTCACTTGCGTGGGTAGGCATAGTGGCTGCGACATGAAACAGCGCAAAACGCAGCATGGTCGCACCTCAATTTCCCAGTGAAATTTAGCACGATTCGGACAAAAAGACTACCTTTTGTTTTTACGCCGTAGCTCTGCCAGCACCTAGGGAAACCTAGCAAACCTATACATTTCTGAAAACTAGACACCCAGGGCAATTCAGGATGGGGTGACTCGTCTGCCTACCCCCAGGTTTTGTTACCCAGAATCCCTTTCAAACAAAACAATTTGACCAAAAAAACACATTTTCCTCACATTTCTGTGGTGGAAAGTTCTAGAATCTGCGTAGATCAACAAATTTCCACCCACCCAGCGTGCCCCCAGGTCTCCCGAAAAAAATGGTACCTCACTTGCGTGGGTAGGCATAGTGGCTGCGACATGAAACAGCGCAAAACGCAGCATGGTCGCACCTCAATTTCCCAGTGAAATTTTGCACGATTCGGACAAAAAGACTACCTTTTGTTTTTGCGCCGTAGCTCTACCAGCACCTAGGGAAAACTAGCAAACCTATACATTTCTGAAAACTAGACACCCAGGGCAATTCAGGATGGGGTGACTCGTCTGCCTACCCCCAGGTTTTGTTACCCAGAATCCCTTACAAACATAAAAATGTGACCAAAAAAACACATTTTCCTCACATTTCTCTGGTGGAAAGTTCTGGAATCTGCGTGGATCAACAAATTTCCACCCACCCAGCGTGCCCCCAGGTCTCCCGAAAAAAATGGTACCTCACTTGCGTGGGTAGGCATAGTGGCTGCGACATGAAACAGCGCAAAACGCAGCATGGTCGCACCTCAATTTCCCAGTGAAATTTTGCACGATTCGGACAAAAAGACTACCTTTTGTTTTTGCGCCGTAGCTCTGCCAGCACCTAAGGAAAACTAGCAAACCTATACATTTCTGAAAACTAGACACCCAGGGCAATTTAGGATGGGGTGACTCGTCTGCCTACCCCCAGGTTTTGTTACCCAGAATCCCTTACAAACATAAAAATGTGACCAAAAAAACACATTTTCCTCACATTTCTGTGGTGGAAAGTTCTGGAATCTGCGTGGTTCAACAAATTTCCACCCACCCAGCGTGCCCCCAGGTCTCCTGAAAAAAATGGTACCTCACTTGCGTGGGTAGGCATAGTGGCTGCGACATGAAACAGCGCAAAACGCAGCATGGTTGCACCTCAATTTCCCAGTGAAATTTTGCACGATTCGGACAAAAAGACTACCTTTTGTTTTTGCGCCATAGCTCTGCCAGCACCTAAGGAAACCTAGCAAACCTATACATTTTTGAAAACTAGACACCCAGGGGAATTCAGGATGGGGTGACTCGTCTGCCTACCCCCAGGTTTTGTTACCCAGAATCCCTTGAAAACATAAATATTTGACCAAAAAACACATTTTCCTCACATTTCTGTGGTGGAAAGTTCTGGAATCTGCGTGGATCAACAAATTTCCACTCACCCAGCGTGCCCCCAGGTCTCCCGAAAAAAATGGTACCTCACTTGCGTGGGTAGGCATAGTGGCTGCGACATAAAACAGCGCAAAACGCAGCATGGTCGCACCTCAATTTCCCAGTGAAATTTAGCACGATTCGGACAAAAAGACTACCTTTTGTTTTTGCGCCGTAGCTCTGCCAGCACCTAGGGAAACCTAGCAAACCTATACATTTTTGAAAACTAGACACCCAGGGTAATTCAGGATGGGGTGACTCGTCTGCCTACCCCCTGGTTTTGTTACCCAGAATCCCTTGAAAACATAAAAATGTGACCAAAAAAACACATTTTCCTCACATTTCTGTGGTGGAAAGTTCTGGAATCTGCGTGGATCAACAAATTTCCACTCACCCAGCGTGCCCCCAGGTCTCCCGAAAAAAACGGTACCTCACTTGCGTGGGTAGGCATAGTGGCTGCGACATAAAACAGCGCAAAACGCAGCATGGTCGCACCTCAATTTCCCAGTGAAATTTAGCACGATTCGGACAAAAAGACTACCTTTTGTTTTTGCGCCGTAGCTCTGCCAGCACCTAGGGAAACCTAGCAAACCTATACATTTCTGAAAACTAGACACCCAGGGCAATTCAGGATGGGGTGACTCGTCTGCCTACCCCCAGGTTTTGTTACCCAGAATCCCTTTCAAACAAAAACATTTGACCAAAAAAACACATTTTCCTCACATTTCTGTGGTGGAAAGTTCTGGAATCTGCGTGGATCAACAAATTTCCATCCATCCAGTGTGCCCCCAGGTCTCCCGAAAAAAATGGTACCTCACTTGCATGGGTAGGCATAGTGGCTGCGACATGAAACAGCGCAAAACGCAGCATGGTCGCACCTCAATTTCCCAGTGAAATTTAGCACGATTCGGACAAAAAGACTACCTTTTGTTTTTGCGCCGTAGCTCTGCCAGCACCTAGGGAAACCTAGCAAACCTATACATTTCTGAAAACTAGACACCCAGGGCAATTCAGGACGGGGTGACTCGTCTGCCTACCCCCAGGTTTTGTTACCCAGAATCCTTTTCAAACAAAAATATTTGACCAAAAAAACACATTTTCCTCACATTTCTGTGGTGGAAAGTTCTGGAATCTGCGTGGATCAACAAATTTCCATGCACCCAGTGTGCCCCCAGGTCTCCCAAAAAAAATGGTACCTCACTTGCGTGGGTAGGCATAGTGGCTGCGACATGAAACCGCGCAAAACGCAGCATGGTCGCACCTCAATTTCCCAGTGAAATTTTGCACGATTCGGACAAAAAGACTACCTTTTGTTTTTGCGCCGTAGCTCTGCCAGCACCTAAGGAAACCTAGCAAACCTATACATTTTTGAAAACTAGACACCCAGGGGAATTCAGGATGGGGTGACTCGTCTGCCTACCCCCAGGTTTTGTTACCCAGAATCCCTTGAAAACATAAATATTTGACCAAAAAAACACATTTTCCTCACATTTCTGTGGTGGAAAGTTCTGGAATCTGCGTGGATCAACAAATTTCCACTCACCCAGCGTGCCCCGAGGTCTCCCGAAAAAAATGGTACCTCACTTGCGTGGGTAGGCATAGTGGCTGCGACATAAAACAGCGCAAAACGCAGCATGGTCGCACCTCAATTTCCCAGTGAAATTTAGCACGATTCGGACAAAAAGACTACCTTTTGTTTTTGCGCCGTAGCTCTGCCAGCACCTAGGGAAAACTAGCAAACCTATACATTTCTGAAAACTAGACACCCAGGGCAATTCAGGATGGGGTGACTCGTCTGCCTACCCCCAGGTTTTGTTACCCAGAATCCCTTACAAACATAAAAATGTGACCAAAAAAACACATTTTCCTCACATTTCTGTGGTGGAAAGTTCTGGAATCTGCGTGGATCAACAAATTTCCACCCATCCAGCGTGCCCCTAGGTCTCCCGAAAAAAATGGTACCTCACTTGCGTGGGTAGGCATAGTGGCTGCGACATGAAACAGCGCAAAACGCAGCATGGTCGCACCTCAATTTCCCAGTGAAATTTTGCACGATTCGGACAAAAAGACTACCTTTTGTTTTTGCGCCGTAGCTCTGCCAGCACCTAAGGAAACCTAGCAAACCTATACATTTTTGAAAACTAGACACCCAGGGGAATTCAGGATGGGGTGACTCGTCTGCCTACCCCCAGGTTTGGTACCCAGAATCCCTTGAAAACATAAATATTTGACCAAAAAAACACATTTTCCTCACATTTCTGTGGTGGAAAGTTCTGGAATCTGCGTGGATCAACAAATTTCCACTCACCCAGCGTGCCCCCAGGTCTCCCAAAAAAAATGGTACCTCACTTGCGTGGGTAGACATAGTGGCTGCAACAGGAAACGGTTCAAATCGTACGGTGGTGAATTTACATTACCTTATTGCAAAACTACCTTGATTTTGGGGGGGGGGATCTGAATTTGTGGCCCGGGGCTCGGTGGTATTCTTTGCAAAGTAGCAAACCCAAACAGTTCTGAAAACTAGACACCCGGGGGAGTCCAGGGAGGTATGGCATGCATGGGTCCCCCAATGTTTTCCTACCCAGAACTCTCTGCAAACCTTAAAATTAGGTAAAAATTGCACTTTTCCAAACTTTTTGGCGTGGGATCGCCGTGCCGGCAAAAAAGTCGTACCACCCTGCGTTCCCCTTGTTCTCCCGAGTAAAAGGATACCTCACTTGTGTGGGTGCCCCAAAGCAGAACACCCCAAAAATGAATTTTGAAAAAAGTAGTTTTTACTCATATTTACGTTTTACAAATGAAGCACCCCAGCCTAAGTCACTTGCCTTTGGCCCACCCACACAAGTGAGGTATCATTTTACTCGGGAGAACAAGGGAAACGCTGGGTGGTAGGACATTTGTTCCGGCAGCGAGATCCCACCCAAAAAAGTATGGAAAAGTTGGTTTTTGGACCAAAATTTCAGGTTTGCAGGGGTTTCTGGGTAGGAAAACATTGGGGGACCCATGCATGCCATACCACCCTGGACTCCCCCGGGTGTCTAGTTCTCAGAACTGTTTGGGTTTGGTAGTTTCCAAAGATGCCTGCCAAGCCCCGGGCCAAAAGCTCAGGTGACCCCCTCAAAAAATAAGATTATTTGGCTAAAGGTAATGTTTTCGTCTCCACAGTATGAATTGGGCCTTTTCCTAAAGCAGCCGCTATGCCTACCCACGCAAGTGAGGTACCATTTTTATCGGGAGACCTTGGGGAACGCTGGGTGGGAGGTAATTTGTGTGAGCCCAGTGATGCCACGCTTTCCCACACTAAAACGTGTGAAAAAAAATGATTTTTTCCAAGCAAAAAATGAGGTTTGCAAGGGATTCTGGGTAAAGGAACGTTGGAGGATCCACGCAAGCCATACCTCCTTGGAAGCCCCCGGGTGTCTACTTTTCAGAAATGTGTGGGTTTGGTAGGTTTCCCTAGATGGCTGTCTCGCACGGGGCCAAAAACCCGGGTAACCCCTCTTGCAAAAGCTGGTGGACATGAATTCTCCAGCTTTTGCAAGAGGGGCTACCTGGGTTTCTGGCCACGTGCGAGACAGCCATCTAGGGAAACCTACCAAACCCACACATTTCTGAAAAGTAGACACCCGGGGGAGTCCAGGGAGGTATGGCATGCGTGGGTCCCCCAATGTTTTCCTACCCAGAACTCCTTGAAAACATAAAAATGTGACCAAAAAAACACATTTTCCTCACATTTCTGTGGTGGAAAGTTCTGGAATCTGCGTGGATCAACAAATTTCCACCCACCCAGCGTGCCCCCAGGTCTCCCGAAAAAAACGGTACCTCACTTGCGTGGGTAGACATAGTGGCTGCAACAGGAAACGGTTCAAATCGTACGGTGGTGAATTTACATTACCTTATTGCAAAACTACCTTGATTTTGGGGGAGGGGGATCTGAATTTGTGGCCCGGGGCTCGGTGGTATTCTTTGCAAAGTAGCAAACCCAAACAGTTCTGAAAACTAGACACCCGGGGGAGTCCAGGGAGGTATGGCATGCATGGGTCCCCCAATGTTTTCCTACCCAGAACTCTCTGCAAACCTTAAAATTAGGTAAAAATTGCACTTTTCCAAACTTTTTGGCGTGGGATCGCCGTGCCGGCAAAAAAGTCGTACCACCCTGCGTTCCCCTTGTTCTCCCGAGTAAAAGGATACCTCACTTGTGTGGGTGCCCCAAAGCAGAACACCCCAAAAATGAATTTTGAAAAAGGTAGTTTTTACTCATATTTACGTTTTACAAATTAAGCACCCCAGCCTAAGTCACTTGCCTTTGGCCCACCCACACAAGTGAGGTATCATTTTACTCGGGAGAACAAGGGAAACGCTGGGTGGTAGGACATTTGTTCCGGCAGCGAGATCCCACCCAAAAAAGTATGGAAAAGTTGGTTTTTGGACCAAAATTTCAGGTTTGCAGGGGTTTCTGGGTAGGAAAACATTGGGGGACCCACGCATGCCATACCACCCTGGACTCCCCCGGGTGTCTAGTTCTCAGAACTGTTTGGGTTTGGTAGTTTCCAAAGATGCCTGCCAAGCCCCGGGCCAAAAGCTCAGGTGACCCCCTCAAAAAATAAGATTTGGCTAAAGGTAATGTTTTCGTCTCCAAAGTATGAATTGGGCCTTTTCCTAAAGCAGCCGCTATGCCTACCCACGCAAGTGAGGTACCATTTTTATCGGGAGACCTTGGGGAACGCTGGGTGGGAGGTAATTTGTGTGAGCCCAGTGATGCCACGCTTTCCCACACTAAAACGTGTGAAAAAAAATGATTTTTTCCAAGCAAAAAATGAGGTTTGCAAGGGATTCTGGGTAAAGGAACGTTGGAGGATCCACGCAAGCCATACCTCCTTGGAAGCCCCCGGGTGTCTACTTTTCAGAAATGTGTGGGTTTGGTAGGTTTCCCTAGATGGCTGTCTCGCACGGTGCCAAAAACCCGGGTAACCCCTCTTGCAAAAGCTGGTGGACATGAATTCTCCAGCTTTTGCAAGAGGGGTTACCTGGGTTTCTGGCCCCGTGCGAGACAGCCATCTAGGGAAACCTACCAAACCCACACATTTCTGAAAAGTAGACACCCGGGGGAGTCCAGGGAGGTATGGCATGCGTGGGTCCCCCAATGTTTTCCTACCCAGAACTCCTTGCAAACCTTAATTAGGTAAAAATAGCACTTTTCCAAAAATTTTGCCGTGGGATCGCCGTGCCTGCAAAAATGTCCTACCACCCAGCGTTCCCCTTGTTCTCCCGAGTAAAAGGGTACCTCACCTTAACAGAGTTACTCAAAAGTCAAACATTCAAGCACGGCTATCTATTCCTCAAAGACACACACATACAGGTTGGATTTGGCACGAGGGCGAGTGATGGTTCAGTATATAAAATTTTATTAACAAGATATTTCAAAAAAATGAAATGCTCTGTCAATAAATAAATGCATAAAAACCGAACCAGTGACTCGCAACTCGTGAGCTGTAAAGCCACGACAAGGCACCAACCGTTTTACAGGCCATTCACGCACCTTTCATACCTGATACAAACAAGACCACTGACACCATCTGGAATAAAAGCAACACATTACAACAATCACAATATGGGACAAGGTACACCCTAATGCAGAAAGAGAAAAAAAACAATTATTACTGCACACCCATCTAATCCGCAAGCACACACACATACTGGTTGGATTTGGCACGAGGGTGAGTGATGATTCAGTACATACAATTGTATACGCAAGTAATTTCACAAAAATGAAATACACTGTGTATAATTGCAAGTATGATAAACTGAACCACTGACTCACAGCTCGTGAGCTGTAAAGCCACGTCAAGGCACCAACCTCTTTACAGGCCATTCATACACCTTTCGTACGTGTGACACATTCAAAACATTCACACCGCCAGCCGCGGACCCATCACATTTCAACACTCACACCAGCAAACAGCGCCATTCAAGGGCCCATCACTTTCACACGCCCACATTTCTGACACTGGAACTACACAAATTGATGGACTGTGTGGAGTGTCACTCAACAAGCAGTGTGTGCAGTGACCAACAGAAAGTAACTACTCACACACCGCTAGCCGAGCGCCAGTCCACCCACACCACCAGCCAAGCACCAGACCATGCACACCGCCAGCCAAACACTCAGCGCACACCACCAGCCAAGCGCCTCTCCACGCACACCGCCAGCCAAGCACCACTCCGTGCACAGACAGCTAAACACCGCTCCACGCACACCCTCCAGCCAAGTACCACTCCACAAACACCACCAGCCAAGCGCCACTCCACACACACTGCCAGCCAAGCACCATTCCACACACACTGCCAGCCAAGCACCACTCCACACACACCGCCAGCCAAGCAGCACTCCACACACACCGCCAGCCAAGCACCACTCCACACACACCGCCAGCCAAGCACCACTCCAGACACACCGCCAGCCAAGCACCACTCCACACACACCGCCAGCCAAGCACCACTCCACACACACCGCCAGCCAAGCACCACTCCACACACACCGCCAGCCAAGCACCACTCCACACACACCATCAGCCAAACACCACTCCATGCACAGACAGCCAAGTACCACTCCACGAACACCACCAGCCAAGCGCCACTCCACACACACCGCCAGCAAAGCACCACTCCGTGCACAGACAGCCAAGCACCACTCCACACACACCGCCAGCCAAGCACCACTCCACACACACCGCCAGCCAAGCACCACTCCACACACACCGCCAGCCAAGCGCAACTCCACACACACCGCCAGCCAAGCACCAGCCGGCACACACCACAAACACATTTAGAATTCTTTTTTTGAAAATGACACTAAACAAATGGAAATACCTACAAATCAGGTAACACTAATTCTTAAAATAAAAACTTTGCACTAATGCCAATCCTTGAAACAAACTAAAAATGTTTTACAGAATGCAGACCAGGCAATTCACTTTACAGCTCATTCAAACTCCCAATAGTTCTTTTGCGTGTGGTACGATTTAAAACAAGCTGACATACACAATGCAGGCTTAGAAGGACAGTCAGGACAGTATATACGAGACTCCTTCCGCACGCCTCTTCGCCAACAGACTCTGCATCTTCTAGTCGGAAAGTCTCTAGCAGTAGTGGAAGGAATAGATTCAGGAAAGTGGCGATCTTGCAATCTAGCCACTTCCTCCACCACTCCAAATCTAGGAACACTTGCCTGCTGCACAAGTACAAGGCTGCCTATTATAGACTCCTGAAACTTAAGAAAAGTCATCTTCGTCTCAGGACAAGACTTCTGGTACACAACGAAAGCATTAAATGACGCCAAGTGGAACAGATGGATAGCCAACTTCTTGTACCAAACGTAAGCCTTTTGAAGAGCAGCATAAGGTTCCAACCTCTGATCTACTCTGTCAACACCACCCATGAACTTATTGTAAGCTAGAATGCACACAGGTTTGCGCACTTCAGCACCCTGACCCCAAACAGGCACAGGTACAGTACTTTCATCGTGGATAGTAGTCAGCATGTACACATCTCTCTTGTCTGAATACTTCACAGCTAAAAGCTCCCCACATCGCAATGCCGTAGACTGTCCCCGCACAAGCCTTTTGCAAACAAGTTCCTTTGGGAAACCTTTACGGTTACTGCGCATTGTGCCACAAGCAACAGTGCCCACTTTGGCCAACTCCTTGAACAACTGCACACCAGTGTAGAAGTTATCTACATATAAATGATGGCCTTTGTTAAATAATCCTCTACCTAGTTCCCACACAATTTTCTCAGTTACTCCAAAAGTAGAAGGACAACCAGGAGGGTTAATGCGGGACTCCTTACCAGTGTACACCCTGAAATTGTAGACATATCCAGTCTCACTGTCACACAGCATATACAGTTTGATTCCATAGCGTGACCTCTTACTAGGAATGTATTGCCTAAAAACCAAGCGGCCCTTGAACAACACCAAAGACTCATCCACTGCAATTTCTTTACCAGGGACAAAAATCTCAGAAAAACGATCAACAAAGTGATCAAGGACAGGCCGAATTTTAAACAAACGGTCACAATCAGGGTGATCGCGTGACAACGCTAAACTATTATCAGCAAAATGCATCATCCGAAGAAGAAGCGTATACCGATCACGACTTATGACTGCTGGAAATATAGCTGTTACCATCAAGGGACTAGTGGACCAATATGAAGTAATTGATGACTTCCTTATCAAGCCCATCAAAAAAGTTAATCCCAGAAACTTCTTCATCTCTTCAACATTGGTGGGAGTCCACCGGATTGCTCTACAATAGGGCTTAAGGCTGGCACTGTTGGCCCTCAAATATTGTTCTGCATATAAATTGGTTTGCTCAACAATCTCTTGCAAAAACACATCGTCAAAAAACAACTGAAAAAAATTAATTGGCAGAAAATTCTCTGTATTCACTCTACACCCAGGAACACCAGTGAACTCTGGCAATGCCGGCTGCACCAAGCCAGGGGGAACCCAGAGGCCATCCCTATCAACGGGGGGAGCAGCCACCCCAGCCTGCAGCACCGAAACATCTTGCTGCTGTTCTCCAACGGGAAGCCTAACAGCCACAGATACTTCTGGCTGCACAACACCAACAGAAGACGTAGCATCCCCAGAGGGCTCTTCCTGCACTACACCAACGGGAAGCCCAGCAGCCTGAGATGCTTCTTGCTGCACTACACCACCGGGAAACCCAGCAGGCCCAGATGCCTCTTGCCGCTCTACACCAATGGGAAGCCTAACAGCCCCAGATGCCTCTTGCTGCACTACACGAGCAGGAAGACGAAAAGCACCAGATGCCCCTTTGCGCACCACAGCAATGTGAAGCCTTTTGGGTGCAGGCTCCAGCCCACATGCCTCTTGCCGACGTAAAAAGAAAGGAAACCTTGCGGCCCTAGGCAGCAGCACAGGTGCCTCTTGGCCCACTACCGGCAACACAATGTCCTCCTGTACCATAGGCCCTTCATCAGCACTAGAAGAAGAGTCATCATCCGATGATGATGATTCCATGCGAAGAGAAAACTCACTGCCTGAATCTTCTGCCGCTTCCTGGGAGTCCGAATCGGACTCAGACTCTGAACCATGGTCCGAGGAAGACTCAAAAAGCAAACCAAGAACCTGCTGAGCAGTAATCCTGCGACTAGCCATTATCCTTACAAAGCAAGAAGACTGCACACACAAGTGAACAACAACCTACACTGTGCAAAGTAAGAAGTAAACAAGGTAAGGCTTTCACTAAAAGATAAATACAATCCAAAACAATTTCACTCTTACAAAATATAGCTACACTCACCAGCACCTACTCTGTTGAGACACAGCGAAAAGAAATGAAATCCCACTAGAAAGAAAAAAAGAAATGACATTAGAAAACAAAGTGCACATCAAACACTAATGCTGAAAAAAAAAACACAGAGCCACACAAACTGCTAGAAGTACAACCTTTTTCAAAAAGACAAACATCAAGGAGAAGTAGTACAAAATACATTCACTTACCAAGCACAAGCAACTACACAAGCTGCAAACAGACACGCAACCTACAACAATCCAAACAGCAAAAGCCTGGAACAAGACAAAAATAGAGAAGAAAAAAAAATTACTACCACATTTCACAAACAATATAACAATTAAAAAAACAACACACAAATTTGCCCCCCAAATTAAAATTCGGCCAGATGGGCCATCAATTAGGGCTTAGACCAAATGAGATTAGATGAGGTTTAACATCAAGACACTGGATAATTTTTTGAATTTTTTTAAAGTGCCTGACCACTTTGGTGCCAGTCAGTCTTTTGCTACTACCAGTACCCATATCACACAGGGGCAGTAAGGACATTCATACACCTTTTGTACGTGTGACACATACAAAACATTCACACCGCCAGCCGCCCATCACTTTCACACGCCCACATATCTGACATAGCAACTACAGAAAATGATGGACTGCGTAGAGTGTCACTCAACTAGCAGTGTGTGTAGTGACCAACAGAAAGTAACTACTCACACACCGCCAGCAGAGTTCCAGTCCACCCACACCACCATCCAAGCACCAGACCATGCACACCGCCAGCCATACCCCACTCAGCGCACACCGACAGCCAAGTACCACTCCACGCACACCATCCAGCCAAGTACCACTCCCCACACACCGCCAGCCAAACACCACTCCCCACACACCGCCAGCCAAACACCACTCCCCACACACCGCCAGCCAAGCAGCACTCCGTGCACAGACAGCAAAGTAGCACTCCACGCACACCACCAGCCAAGCGTCACTCAACACACACCTCCAGCCAAGCAGCACTCCGTGCACAGACAGCAAAGTAGCACTCCACGCACACCACCAGCCAAGCGCCACTCCACACACACCGCCAGCCAAGCAGCACTCCGTGCACAGACAGCAAAGTAGCACTCCACGCACACCACCAGCCAAGCGCCACTCCACACACACCGCCAGCCAAGCAGCACTCCACACACACCGCCAGCCAAGCAGCACTCCGTGCAGACAGCAAAGTAGCACTCCACGCACACCACCAGCCAAGCGCCACTCCACACACACCGCCAGCCAAGCAGCACTCCGTGCACAGACAGCAAAGTAGCACTCCACGCACACCACCAGCCAAGCGCCACTCCACACACACCGCCAGCCAAGCAGCACTCCGTGCACAGACAGCAAAGTAGCACTCCACGCACACCACCAGCCAAGCGCCACTCCACACACACCGCCAGCCAAGCACCACTCCGTGCACAGACAGCCAAGTACCACTCCACGCACACCACCAGCCAAGCGCCACTCCACACACACCGCCAGCCAAGCAGCACTCCACACACACCGCCAGCCAAGCAGCACTCCGTGCAGACAGCAAAGTAGCACTCCACGCACACCACCAGCCAAGCGCCACTCCACACACACCGCCAGCCAAGCAGCACTCCGTGCACAGACAGCAAAGTAGCACTCCACGCACACCACCAGCCAAGCGCCACTCCACACACACCGCCAGCCAATCAGCACTCCGTGCACAGACAGCAAAGTAGCACTCCACGCACACCACCAGCCAAGCGCCACTCCACACACACCGCCAGCCAAGCAGCACTCCGTGCACAGACCGCAAAGTAGCACTCCATGCACACCACCAGCCAAGCGCCACTCCACACACACCGCCAGCCAAGCAGCACTCCGTGCACAGACAGCAAAGTAGCACTCCACGCACACCACCAGCCAAGCGCCACTCCACACACACCGCCAGCCAAGCAGCACTCCGTGCACAGACAGCAAAGTAGCACTCCACGCACACCACCAGCCAAGCGCCACTCCACACACACCGCCAGCCAAGCAGCACTCCGTGCACAGACAGCAAAGTAGCACTCCACGCACACTAACAGCCAAGCGCCACTCCACACACACCGCCAGCCAAGCACCACTCCGTGCACAGACAGCAAAGTAGCACTCCACGCACACCACCTGCCAAGCGCCACTCCACAAGCACCACCAGCCAAGCACCACTCACCGCCAGCCAAGCACCATCCAGCCAAGCGCCACTCCACACACACCGCCAGCCAAGCGCCACTCCACACACACCGCCAGCCAAGCAGCACTCCGTGCACAGACAGCAAAGTAGCACTCCACGCACACCACCAGCCAAGCGCCACTCCACACACACCGCCAGCCAAGCAGCACTCCGTGCACAGACAGCAAAGTAGCACTCCACGCACACCACCAGCCAAGCGCCACTCCACACACACCGCCAGCCAAGCAGCACTCCGTGCACAGACAGCAAAGTGGCACTCCACGCACACCACCAGCCAAGCGCCACTCCACACACACCACCAGCCAAGCAGCACTCCGTGCACAGACAGCAAAGTAGCACTCCACGCACACCACCAGCCAAGCGCCACTCCACACACACCGCCAGCCAAGCACCACTCCGTGCACAGACAGCCAAGTACCACTCTACACACACCACCAGCCAAGCGCCACTCCACACACACCGCCAGCCAAGCACCACTCCGTGCATAGATAGCCAAGTACCCCTCCACGCACACCGCCAGCCAAACACCACTCAGTGCACACTGACAGCCAAGTACCACTCCACACACACCGCCAGCCAAGCACCGCTCCACGCACACCATCCAGCCAAGTACCACTCCCCACACACACCACCAGCAAACATGCCCAAGGGGTCGCTTCCTAAAAACTTTGTGTTAGTGGGCATTTTCCGCCCCCCCTGGGGGCAAAACGGCAAAAAAAACAGGCCGATTTGCCCCCAGGGTGGACAGAAAAACAAAAACACAATCATGTCCACCTGGAAGCGACCCTTACCCAAGGGGTCGCTTCCCAAAACAAACACATTGCCCCAACAAAAATCCCTGGTTCTAGTGGGTAATTTCTGCCCCCCCTGGGGGCAAAACGGCCGAAAAACGGGCCGATTTCCCCCCAGGGGGGGCAGAAAAAAACGAAAACATACTCAGACCCCGCCTGGAAGCGACCCTTGCCCAAGGGGTCGCTTCCTAAAAACTAAAATTACATCCCTGGTGTCTAGTGGGCATTTTATGTCCCCCCTGGGGGCAAAACGGCAAAAAAAAACGGGCCGATTTGCCCCCAGGGGGGACAGAAAAACGTAAACAAAATCAATGGCCGCCATCTTGGCAAAAATCAATATCCCTGGTGCTAGTGGGGAATTTCTGCCCCCCCTGGGGGCAAAACGGCCGAAAAAACGGGCCGATTTCCCCCCAGGGGGGGCAGAAAAACGAAAACATATTGCCAGCCAGCCTGGAAGCGACCCTTGCCCAAGGGGTCACTTCCTAAAAACTAAAAGTATATCCCTGGTGTCTAGTGGGGGCATTTCCGCCGCACAACCGCGACGCTGTGCGCGATCGTGAGGCAGAAATGCCCTGCAAAGAGACATCAGGGGAAAGGAAAATCTCTTTCCTCTCCCCTGATGCCTCTTCGCTGCCCCCAAACCCCCGCCAGCCTCGAGAAACCTACCTTCTTCCAGCGCGGTCAGGAAGCAAATGGCTTCCTGAGCGCTGGGAATCCCTGATGATGTCAGCGCGCGCTGTGCGCGCTGACGTCATCAGGGATTACCATGGGGGGGGGGCGGGGGCGGCAGCGGAAGCTCTTCCACTGCCGCCTAGGGTGACCAACCGTCCGTAAATTTCACGGACAGTCCGTAATTTCGGCCGTCTGTCCGTTGTCCGTGAAGAATTCTTTAACGGACGCCATTTGTCCGTCATTTTAGCCGGGCACCGGTCGCCTCACCCTAAAGCCGGACAGCCTGCCCCCACCTCCCCTCTTGACTCCGATGCTGTTCCAGAGATCAGATACTCAGCAGCATTGGAGAGGCACAGCGGGGTGGCAAACCTCACACCTCCAGCCCTGGATGAGCTGTTAAGAGGTGCTCGAAGGTGACTGAGAGGTAGGGGCTGCAGCTTTAGGAGCAGGGGCATCCATTCAGATGCAAACAACCCTGAATGGTCACGTCTCTGCAGTTTAGAGGGGACCTCACACATTCCATTTCTACCCAGGGCCCCAAACATCCTAGAACCAGCCCTGATTACACAGATTACACGAGGCAGCATGTGGTTCTCTTCACAGAGCTTAATTACTGTCACTAAATTGTAAGAAAACCTCGATTCTTCAAACATGCAGTCTATAATGTAATAAAACAAAGAAAAGGCACAATCACACCCAGACGGATTACCAAAGTATGGAGGAAAATCAGTTCTCTTAGAGTATCTCCTGTAAGTACTGTACATCACAGTGGGGGGTGACATTTTGGACAGAGAGCCTGTTTCCTTGTCTTGTGCAGGAGGGGGCGAGGAGCCCAAGATGATACTAGAATACTGCATGCCCACCCCTGTGCCCACCTTGGTGGATCCTGTTCCTCCTCCTGTGATGGCTCCTGTCCCCCCTCCACCGCCTGTGATGGCTCCTGTCCCCCATGTGGTGGCTCCTGTGCCCCCCCCACCCCCGCCAGTGATGGCTCCTGTCCCCCCCTCCCCCCGCCTGTGAAGGCTCCTGTCCCCCCTGTGGTGGATCCTGTCTCCGCCCTGGGTGGCTTCTGTCCCACTCCTGGAATGGCTGCTACAGCGAGGGTGAAGTTCTTGATGGGCCTCTTCTCAAAAGGTCTCAGCTCAAAATTAATATGGAAAGGTGGGCGAGTAAGTACGTGAAGGGATGGGTGGATGGCTGGATGAATTAGTGAAAGGGTAAATGGATGAATGAAAGAGTGAATAAATGGATAATGAGAGAGGATGGATGGATTGATGAGTGAGGGGAAGGATGGATGAGAGAAAATGTAAATAGCTGGATGTATGGGTGGAAGGGTAGCTGGATGAGGGGAAGGATGGATGGATGAGGGGATGGATGGAGGGGAAGGATAGGTGGATGAGGGGAAGGATAAATGGATGGGAAGGATGGATGGATGATGGATGAAAGGAAGGACGGATGAGGGGAAGGATGGATGGATGAGGGGAAGAAAGGATGGATGGATGAGGGGAAGGATGGATGATGAGGGGAAGGATGGATGATGAGGGGAAGGATGGATGATGGATGAAAGGAAGGAAGGATGGATGAGGGGAAGGATGGATGGATGAGGGGAAGAAAGGATGGATGAGGGGAAGGATGGATGAGGGGAAGGATGGATGATGAGGGGAAGGATGGATGATGAGGGGAAGGATGGATGATGGATGAAAGGAAGGATGGATGAGGGGAAGGATGGATGAGGGGAAGGATGGATGAATGAGGGGAAGAAAGGATGGATGAGGGGAAGGATGGATGATAAGGGGAAGGATGAATGATGGATGAAAGGAAGGAAGGATGGATGAGGGAAGGATGGATAGATGAGGGGAAGGATGGATGGATGAGGGGAAGGATGGATGATGAGGGGAAGGATGGATGATGAGGGGAAGGATGGATGATGAGGGGAAGGATGGATGATGAGGGGAAGGATGGATGATGGATGAAAGGAAGGATGGATGAGGGGAAGGATGGATGGATGAGGGGAAGGATAGATGGATGAGGGGAAGAAAGGATGGATGAGGGGAAGGATGGATGATGAGGGGATGGATTATGAGGGGATGGATGGATGGATGGGTGAAAGGATGGATGGGTGAAAGGATGGATGGATGATGAGGGGAAGGAAGGATGGATGGATAATTAGGGGAAGGATGGATGGATGATGAGGGGAAGGATGGATGGATGATGCGGGGAAGGATGGATGGATGATGCGGGGAAGGATGGATGGATGATGAGGGGAAGGATGGATGGATGATGAGTGGGTGGAAGGATGGATGGATAATGAGGGGAAGGATGGATGGATGGATGATGAGAGCGGGTGGGTGAAAGGATGGATGGATGAGGAGTGGGTGGATGGATGGATGAGTGGAAGGATGGATGGATGATGACGAGTGAGTGGGTGGGTGGGTGAAAGGATGGATGGATGGATGGAGAGTGGGTGGGTGAAAGGATGGATGGATGAGGAGTGGGTGGGTGGATGGATGATGAGTGGGTGGGTGAAAGGATGGATGGATGAGTGGGTGAGTGAATGATGGGTGGGTGAAAGGATGGATGAGTGGATAGGTGGGTGGGTGGGTGAAAGGATGGATGGGTGGGTGGATGGTTTGGTGGGTGATGGGTGGGTGGATGAGTGAAATGATTGATGGATTGATAAGTGCAAGAGTGAATGAATGGACGTATGAGTGAAAGGGTGGATGTAAGGATGGATGAGTGAGTGAAAGGGAGGGCTCGATGGACAAAAGGATGAATAGATGTGTGAAGGAGTGAAATGATAGATGGATGAGTGATAGGGTCAATGAATGGATTCATGAGTGGATGAGTAGATGGATGGATGGATGGGTGGGTGGATGGATGAATGGATGGAAGGAAGGTTGGCTAAGTGAAAAGGTTGATGGAGAGATAAAGGGAGGATGGATGGATGACTAAAAGAGTGGATGGGTGGAAGGATTAGTAAGTGAAAGGATGGCTGGATTGGTGAAAGGGTAAATGGCTGGATGGATGGGATGAAGAGTGGATAGATAAGTGTACAGATGGATAGGATGAAAGCGTGGATGGATGGATAATGGATGAGTGAAAGGATGGATGAAGGGATGGATGAGTGAAATGACAGATGGAAGGATACATGATGGATAGGTTTGCAAATGGTTGAATATGTTTGGAAATGGCTGGGCTTACTTATATACTATTGCGCGACCTCTGATGTGTCTGTAAAACTTACCTATTGTCCTGAAGTTTTGTCCTGAATTTTGACCTCCTGTCCTGAATTTGTGTCCTGAATTTTGACCCTTTGTCCTGAATTTTTACAATCACCGTCCTGAATTTGCACCAATGCCAGTTGGTCACCCTACTGCCGCCCCCAGCAAAACAACGAGGATCAGAGAGCCTCGGGGGGAGCGCCAGCGCTTCCCCCGAGGGTGGGGCTGATGACGAGCTGGCCTTGTCATCCGCGCAGGACAGGTAAGCGCGATGACGAGCCCAGCTCGTCATTAGCCCCGAAGGGGTTAAAGTGTGCAAACTAGTCCTTCTGGACATGCATTTGAATATGGCATTCCTCCCTCCCGCCTCCTCTTAATGCCACAGTTCTGTTAGTGCTGCCTCCTGCACCATTTACAGGTCTTTTTTTAGCCTTTAGTTACTCTTTTTTCAATTTACGATGTCAATCGGCAGTTGGGCTATTTTGGTAATATGTTGGTTTGGTCGTGGGCTTCCTTTTAAGGGAGATTGGGCTTGTTGAAGTCTTGTTTTTAGGTATGACTGAGACCACCCTAAGAGGAAGGCATTGTTGCAGTGGAACATATTCACTAACACCTATGATACCATTGTGTATTACCGCAACACATTACCATTTAAACTTTACTCCACCTAAGGCGTTTCTTTATGTAAATTGTCGCACTGGCGTAACGAAAAGTGAGGGGGCCTCCCTGCACGGTACTTGGGGGGACCCCCTCCGGCCTCAATCAGGAGCTCTCCTGGCCAGAGTTCAGTGCCGAGGGGGCCCCTTGGACCTAGGGCCCCCCGCACCGCGTGGGCTGCAGGGGCCTGTGTTACGCCCCTGAATTGTCGTGTACACAGGCACCATGCTTCACGTTTTAGTACGGCACCCGCTTTGATATTTTTCATGTTATAATCATTGTTCCATGTTCCGCATTTGCGGTGTGCACATTGTCTTCCCCCACCGCCCCACTTACTTTCACAAAGCATACACATCACTGATACCGTTTATCAGTTGCTGGGTTACTGTTTTAGCAATTTTTGATATGTCGACTGTCAGTTGGGCTTTATTTTGGTAGGATCTTCTTTGGCTTTGGGTTTCCTTTTAAAGGGGATCGGGATTGTTGTTTTTCATTTTTACAATATCTTGAAGTCTTGCAGCGCTGGTACCATCGGAAGATCAATGTGGAAATGTACGGACATGGGGGCAGGTGGAGGGGGTGTTGAGCGTGTGCACAGCCTGCCATAAGAGTTGAATCCTTTATTTAGTGAGCTGCATCCAAAGAGAGGGCAATTGCAGCTTATTTCAGCATCGTAAATAGCCCAGTGAAGGAAGCGTGGGATGGTGTATATGTGATGGGGGTTGACGCTTTCACCCCTCACCTTTACCCTACACACATTTTAAAAAACACTGCGAAAACATATAGGTTTTCCATCTGAAATAACCCATCCATGGTGGCTTTCCAATGACTTGTATATGGCAGGGCTAGCCCTGTTTACCAGGAACCATGATTAGCTAACGCTGGAGGCCTACCCAAGCATACAAGCAAAGTATATTTTCTCAAGTCAAGGGTGCATGCAAGCACATATGAGGCAAACCTTTAATCAAAGACAAGAACCTGGGGCCTTGTCACAGTACAAAGGCCATGCTCGCCTCAGGTGGCTGGCTTACAAAAGCTCCTGTTGATTTAATGAGCCTCCTTGGGCTTCTGCTTATTAGGAGGGTTGGCAATCAATGTGGCACTTCAGTACAGTGACAATAATCAGTTCTGATTGCTGTTGTATTAGCATGGTATTTGGGCACATGACTCAACTGTGATGTTTACCTATGTTATTTTTTCTCTTTTTTTATTTTCACATAAGCACTTCCTTCTATGTATTCTAGTAGTCTCTTCATTGTATCTCTTTACTCCTGCCCCTTTATTCTGTCCCCACACTTTTCAACTAATTTAGGCTTTTTTCCTTCTGTTTTATCCCCTCTTCCCTCACACCTCTTTTTATCTCTCATACTCTTATTCTGTTCCTTGCATTGCTTACTCTAAGGGGAAATGAGGTAATGAGTCAGGAAGCGGTGGTAGAACAGCTGATGCTGGTTACAATAACTGGCAGGGAAGGTTTCCTTGGGAACTGTGTTCTGCTGGCTGGGTCTGCATTGATGGGCACAGATCTCCAAACAAATGCTGACAATGAGATATTCTGGTGTAGACAGCTAGTGAAAGCCTTTGAATAGTGATCTAAAAGCCTGCACTAGCCTTCAACTAGCGAGGGATTGTGTGATAATCATTTGGTTGAAGCACTGGGAACTGGCCAATAGAAGTGTCTCTTTATCTGCCAGTCGCGTTGTTCTTTTATTTTGTTATTTGACTGAAAGTGCTCATGCACTAATCTGTAAAGCCTGCTTTCGTACTGTTTTATCAAGGGCAGTAAGCACTAGTGCCTTGAAAACTTCCATTCCTTTGAGGAGTTTTTGTGGCAAGGTTGTAACATTTGAGAACCTATGCTAGAGATAGGTAAGTTTTTCTGCAGACCAGCCTTCGTTTACCAATAATAAAGTACACGTTGTGTACTAGATCCGAGTATGAATTCAAAGTAATACCAGGAATTATATTTTATTTACAGAGGTTTTTGTGTAGGGCATTTCTGTTTTTAGCCTGTCTCTTGTGGTGAAAGGGACGGAAGTTAGATGTTTTCCAGCTTGCAAATGCACACTTAGATGTTCGAATTTGTGCTTGTTTTCTTCGTGTTTTCACTGCCTTTTCCCCCGTTTTTGCCCGAATTTGTGCTTGTTTTCTTCGTGTTTTCACTGCCTTTTTCCCCGTTTCTGCCCGAATTTGTGCTTGTTTTCTTCGTGTTTTCACTGCCTTTTTCCCCGTTTTTGCCCGAATCTGTGCTTGTTTTCTTCGTGTTTCACTGCCTTTGTTCCCGTTTTTTGCCTGAATTTGTGCTTGTCTTTGCATCTGCCCATCTCGCCGCCCCCCGCTCCCGCTTCCCGCCACCGCCTTAGCCCCGCCCCTTTTTTCTTCTGTTTCCCTCCCCGCTCCCGCCTCCCAGCTGCTCCGCCCACCCGCGCACTTCGCCTTAAATGGCGACCGTGCGAACGCGCAGCGTTGACGCGCAGCGGGCGCGCCGATTGTGCGCCGAAGGCGCGCCAAAGGTAAGCCCGTCTGCGCCCGTCCGCGCCTGGACCGCGCCCAGGGCCAGGACCCCTGGCCCCCACCGACGGAAGCCGACCCGACGAACCTACAGCGCCGCCGACCTCATCGCACTCAACACCGGCCACATCCCAGGATGTCACCGAGCCGCCCCGAAGCACACCCACGGACCCTTCAGCTGCCTCGCCTGCAAGTTCACCTGCATCCGGACCTTCCCTGCACCCGCCAAGCCGACCTCCAGCAGCACCCACCTCAAGTGCATCCTGCTCAACGCCCGCTCCGTCCACAGACACGCCGTAGAACTCTGGGACCTGCTCGACACCACCGCCCCCGACGTTGCCTTCATCACCGAGACCTGGATGAACGCCTCCTCAGCCCCAGACATCGCCATCGCCATCCCAGAGGGCTACAAGATCACCCGGAGGGACCGCGACAACCAGACCGGAGGAGGCATCGCCATCATCCACAGAGACACCATCCGCATCACGACCAACACCGACGACACCCTCACCACCGCTGAACACCTGCACTTCCAGATACACACCAACCCGAAGACCACCCTCAGAGGCACCCTGATCTACCGACCCCCGGGACCGCGCACACGATTCAGCGAGGACATCGCCGACTTCGTCAGCCCGCACGCTCTCCCCTCCGCCGACTACATCCTCCTGGGGGACCTCAACTTCCACCTGGAGAACAACAACGACCGCAACACCATCACCCTGCTCGACAACCTCGACAACCTCGGACTCAAGCAGCTAGTGACCACCCCCACCCACCTCGCCGGACACACACTCGACGCCGTCTTCTCATCCAGCAAAGACGTCACCTTCAGCCACGCAACAGGACTCCACTGGACGGACCACAGCTGCGTCCACTTCACCTTCAGAAGAACGACGATCCACCACCTCCAGCAACAGGTTGCTCGAAGAAGCTGGAACAAGATCACAGCCGACCAGCTCACCGCCTCCCTGAGCCAGCACCCCCCCGCCAGCTCAGCGAACCCCAGCCAGGCCGCCGACAACCTCACGAAGTGGATCAGCAACTGCGCGGACGAACTCGCCCCTCTGAGGACCCCGCCCAGCAGATCCTGCAGCAGAAAAACACCATGGTTCACCGACGAACTCAAGCGCTCCAAGAAGAACTGTCGAGCCCTCGAGAAAGCCTGGAGAAGGGAACCAACGACGGACAACATGACCACCCTCAAGCTCGCCACCCGGAAACACCACCAACTGATCCGCGCCACCAAGAAAAATGCATACAAGGACCGGCTGGACAACAACGCACACAACTGCAAGGAACTCTTCAACATCGTGAAAGAGCTCTCCAACCCCAACGCCGGAAACAACGACATCACCCCGTCGCAAGACCTCTGCAACTCCCTCGCGTCCTACTTCCACAACAAGATCGCGGACATACACAACAGCTTCAACAACCAACCAACGCAAGCCACAACCGCAACGACGCCACCATCCACCACCCTCCGCACCTGGACCCCGATCAGCACCGAAGACACCATCCGCACCATGAACTCCATCCACTCCGGATCTCCGACTGACCCCTGCCCTCACCACGTCTTCAACAAGGCCGACGCTGTCCTCGCACCCCACCTGCGGGACATCATCAACACCTCCTTCGACTCCGCCACCTTCCCTGAGAGCTGGAAGCACGCCGAACTCAGCGCTCTCCTCAAGAAACCCACAGCAGACCCCACCGACCTCAAGAACTACCGTCCCATCTCGCTCCTCCCGTTCCCGGCCAAAGTCATCGAGAAGACCGTCAACAAACAGCTGGCCGCCTTCCTCGAGACGAATGGATCCCTCGACCCCTCACAGTCCGGCTTCCGAGCGAACCACAGCACCGAGACCGCCCTCATCGCCGCCACCGACGACCTTCGAACTCTGATGGACAACGGAGAAACAGCGGCCCTCATCCTCCTGGACCTCTCCGCGGCTTTCGACACTGTCTGCCACCGCACCCTAGTACAGCGCCTCAGCAACATCGGAATCCAGGAGAAGGCGCTGGAATGGATCACCTCCTTCCTCGACGGAAGAACACAAAGAGTCCGCCTACCACCGTACAAGTCAGAGGCCACCAAAGTCATCTGCGGCGTACCCCAAGGATCCTCGCTGAGCCCAACCCTCTTCAACGTATACATGAGCCCCCTCGCGGCCATCGCACGCCAACACAACCTGAACATCATCTCCTACGCCGACGACACCCAGCTGATCCTCTCCCTGACCAACGACCCCGCCACCGCCAGAGCCAACCTGCACGAAGGGATGAGAGACGTAGCCGAATGGATGACGACCAGCCGCCTGAAACTGAACTCAGACAAGACGGAGGTCCTCATCCTGGGCTCCACGCCCTCCGCCTGGGACGACTCCTGGTGGCCCCCCGCCCTGGGCACCGCACCCAAACCGACGGACCACGCACGCAACCTGGGCTTCATCCTGGACTCCTCCCTCTCCATGACCAGACAAGTCAACGCCGTCTCCTCGTCATGCTTCAACATCCTGCGCATGCTACGTAAGATCTTCCGGTGGATCCCCACCGAGACGAGGAAGACGGTCACCCAAGCCCTCGTCACCAGCCGACTGGACTACGGCAACGCCCTCTACGCCGGAACCACTGCCAAACTACAGAAGAGACTCCAGCGGATCCAGAACGCCTCGGCGAGACTCATCCTCGACATCCCCCGACGCAGCCACATCTCCGGACACCTGAGAGATCTGCACTGGCTCCCGGTCAACAAGAGAATCACCTTCCGGCTCCTCACCCACGCGCACAAAGCCCTACACGACCAAGGCCCGAGCTACCTCAACAACCGGATCAACTTCTACACTCCCAAGCGCCTCCTCAGATCAACCAACCACGCCCTCGCCACCGTCCCCCGCATCCGAAGAGCGACAACAGGAGGAAGATCCTTCTCCCACCTGGCCGCCAAGACCTGGAACTCACTTCCGACCAATCTGCGCCTGACCCAAGACCACCTCTCCTTCAGGAAGAAGCTCAAGACCTGGCTGTTCGAGCAGTAGCGGCACCCCCCCCCTCCCAGCGCCTTGAGACCCTACGGGTGAGTAGTGCGCTATACAAATGACCTGATTGATTGATTGATTGATTGTTCTTAACTCAGGCAGTGCGGTCTCATTAAAGGTCAGGCTATCACTTTAGGTACAAAACTAAGACATACTATGAGGCCAATGCTGCAAGCTGCTACTCTGATACCATCGGTAACTCCTCATTCTAAGTCCTCTAGACAGTGCTGCTACTCTGGTCCCAGTGGTAATTACCTATTCTAAGTCTTTCAAGCAGTGGTGCTAGCTGCTACTCTGGTCATGTTGGTAACTCTTCCATTCTAAGTCCTCTAGGCAGTGCTGCAGCTGCTTCTCTGTATCCGGTAGAAATTCCTCATTCTTAGTCCTCTAGGCAGTACGGCTAGCTACTTCTCTGCTCCCACCGGTAATTCCTCACTTGAAGTCCTCTAGACACTGTGCAGCTGCTTCTCTGGTCCTGTTGGCAATTCCCACATTTTAAGTCCTCGAGGCCGCTTTGCAGCAGTGTCTCTGTTCGCAGTGGTAATTCTCATTCTCAGTCCTCTGGGCAGTGCCGATAGCTGCTTCTCTCGTCCCATCAGTAATTCCTTATTCTTAGTACTCTAGGCAGTGCTGCTAGCTGCTTCTCTGGTCCAGTCAGTAACGCTCACATTCCGAGTCCTCTGGACAGTGCTGCAGTTGTGTCTCTGGTCACAGTGGTAATTCCTCATTCTTAGTCCCCTAGACAGTGCTGCTAGCAGCTTCTCTGGTCCTGTCAGTAATAAGTCCTCTAAACAGTGATTCTACCTGTTTCTCTAGTCTCATCAGTAATTCTTAGTCTTCTAGACAGTGCTGCTAGCTGCTTCGCTGGTCCTGTCAGTAACTCCCCCATTCTAAATCATCTAGACCGCGCTTCAGCTTTCTCTCTGTTCCCAGTCCTCTAGGTAGTGCTGCAAATGTGTCTCTGTTCCCAGTGGTAATTCTCATTCTAAATCCTCCAGTCAGTGTGATTTGCTGCTTCTCTGATCTCATTGATAATTCCCCCTTTCTAAGTCCTCTAGACAGTGCTTCTAGTTGACTCTCTGGTCCCAGTGGTAATTTCCCATTCTTAGTCCTCTAGACAGTGTGGCTAGCTGCTTCTCTGATCCCGTCAGTAACCCCCTCATTCTAAGTCCTCCAAGCAGTTCTGTAGCTGTGTCTCCAGTCACAGTGGTAATTCCTCATTCTTATCCTCTGGGCAGAGCCGCTAGCTGCTTCTCAGGTCCCTTCCGTAACTCCTTAATTCTAAATCATCTAGACAGTGCTGCAGCTTTCGCTCTGTTCCCAGTGGTAAATCCACATTCTTAGTTCTCTAGACAGTGCTGCCAGCTGTTTATCTGGCCCCATCAGTAACTCCCCCCCATTCTAAGTCCTCTAGGCAGTGCTGCAGGTGCGTCTGTTCCAAGTGGACATTTCTCATTCTCAGTCCCCTAGACAGTGCTGCAGCTGCGTCTCTGGTCCCGTCTGTAACTCCTTCCTTCTTAGTCCTCTAGGCAGTTCTGCAGCTGTATCTCTCTATTCATACATCCACTACACTCCAAACCAAAACACATAGATAAAAGACATTGAGATTTACAACACCAGTAGCTCTTACTCTCAAAAATGCGAGACTTTTGCGTTGCAAATGCTTGTTACACCTGTAAGGCCTATCTCTCCCATTGACTAACACTGGGTTACCTTATCACATTTAATAGGTGCTAACTTTGGATTGGGAGCAGGTAGAGATGTGAGGTTTAGACTCAAATGAATTGTAATTTTAAATGCTTCTTAATGGTAAAGTAAGATTTTAAGTCACAGTTCTGAAAATGCCACTAGTATAAAGTTGCCATTTATTTTGTCCTAACCAATGGTCCTTCTCCCAGTGTCCTGGGACACATGACTGTGAATCGCTCTGCTGTTGGGTGTTGTGTATTCCTCCCAGACAGTGACACAAAGGGGGCTAGGTGTGAGTAGAATGGTTCATGCTACCAGAACGGCTTGGGACAAGCACTTCAAAGGGATTTCCTCCAGCACACACTAAGGAACCTGACACTAGCCTCTTTTCACCGGAGACTTATTTGAGCCTTGACAGGGGAAGGGAGAAACCTACCAGAACCAGATGTGTGGGTAGGACATACTGTTCCCTGTGTACACAAAGGCTGTCACCTGGTGTAAATATTGGACCTCTAGAACAACTCTTCAGTACACTCCTAGACCCGTGGAAGACTTCAGAAGGACTGCCCTGTTGCTACCAGAGGACTTCCCTGCTGCTTGAAGGACTGCCTTGCTGCTTGAATTAAAAATGGACAATCTCCTTGAACCCTGGATCCACCAGAAGTGACTCCAAGAGCTGGTTGGCTGGCTTCCTGTGTGAGCTATAGGGACATACACTCCTGAGGCCTTGAACCCTGCTGTTTACCTCTGCTGGAGTGAATCATGACATCCCAAGTGATGCACCCAAGCCCTGGACCCTTGGTAGTGGTGTTGATAGTATTTCTCCAAAAGCTGGGATTTAAAGATTTTGCTGGGGAAGCAACAGTAGACAGACACCAACCTGCCAGCCAATTTGCCCACGGTGCATTGTTGGTCAGCCTGACTTCACAGTAGCTCCTCCTACATTCTTCCCCTCAGCAGAAACACTATATTCAGCTTGACCTCTCTGCGATGGTTAGTGGCCTCTTGGAGCACTCTCTGGCTACAGCCTGGTCATGCTGCAGATTTTCAAATTCCAGAAAGGTTTCAAAGTCTGAGGATAAAATTCTTTACCACGATTGATGACTGACTCCCCATCAACGTCCTCATGGATTTGGAAATCCAGCAATTCTGGCTCCGCGCTTTTTCCAGCACCACTGACCCATGTATTGGCATACCTGTTGCGCTTAAGCCGTTGCACTGAATAGACAAACAGTGATAAGATGGAATACTTGAATTATTTGAGGCCCCATTCCAAAAGATCCACCAGAGTCTTCTGGAGATAGACTTTTGCAAGGTATAGTAAATTGGATTATTTCACTCACCTTCAAAAAAACATTGGCAAATTCAATTAACTTGATACTTAGAAAAAATGTAACCAAAAACTTCAGCTAGTGGGAATTTGTTTATTCACTTTAGGCGACCAACTTCAGTAGGGAGCCAGTCAGGGGAACCAGCAAGGTCCTTAGAAACAGTTACCTCAGCAGGTGAAACAGTCTTCAGTCAATTCCAGGCACTTTTATCCTTTGCAGGGATTTCCGTTCAAAATGTTCCTGTTGCAAGGGATGAAGTATGCCGAAGATGCTCAAAGTATGCTGTGGATGCGATGCGGTCAACAGGGGTCTTGCTGTGACTACTCCTCGCCCAGAAAGAGGGTGAGGCAGTCCTGGTCACAGGGCCGGTGTCCCTCGAAGTCCTCTTGGTGCTGTCAAAAGTCCTGTCACCACTGGACTACTGGTCACCAAGTTTCATGGTCACAGGCCAATCCTTCCTGGGTTGATAACTCATTCTCTGACGGTCCCAGCTTCATCTCAATGACACTCTTGGGCTCAGAGAACTCCGGTACAACTATGTTCATTGGATCCTGGATCCTGGACCCTGATTCTGGTTGGCTGCAGTTTGAAGACTTTGGGCTACCAACGTGCCCAAGCAGGCTTCTCAGCTGTTGTGTCCATGTGCTGTGAACACAGGGCCAGCTCATTGATCCTTGGAGTCTCTTGGCTTTGGTTGTGCTCTGGACTGGACTTCTACTAGAGCAGGGCATAGCCATTCTCATTTGCTAGCCACCAGTTTCATCAGGTGCAGTGTACGCTGGCACAGCCACTCTTTGCTGGTTCTACAGTGCAGTCCTTATTTCCTCCTTCGTCCAGTCGAGATCTGAGGTCAGGGTTGTAGGAGGGGCCTAGTTGAGCTTAGAAACACCCTCAGGGTAGGATGTGCTTGGAAGCCAATGGGCTACCAGGTTACCTCCCACTGGATGACGCCTTCCTGCAAAGCGCATCTGGGCATCACAGCATGCACCATTCTGCCCACTTCCAACATGAAAGGACGGGTCTCCTGGCATATGGAGCTACCTAGCCCAACCCAGATGTGTGGCTACCAAGGGGCCACACACCCCTAGAAAACTGGTTTGGCAGCTGGTTTCCGCTCTATTGCCCCAAGTGCTAGCATGTCTGCCCGAACAATAGAGCAGTCACTCTCCTAATTGAAACCTGTCCCTGGATGCTTGTTTACGATACAGGAAAAACATGGCTTGGCAGTTTGGGCTGGACTGTTTCCATGAGGCACAGGGTCAAAACAGATTTGCATATAGCGGTGTGTGAACTGGGTGGCAAAGTGAGCTAAAGAACGATGATGGATTCAACCTAGATCTGTGAATGGGGACAAGTGCCTGAAAAGTTTCAGTGCTCCGTCCATAATCTCCTTGCATTTGCTTTGTTCACCCTAAGTTGACAAGGTATGCCCAGACATGGGTCCCTTGCTACCTTTGCCACTGAACTCAAGCTAGCCTGGCTGAGGAGGGCTTTTAGACCAAAACCGGTCCCCAGATGCTGGTTTCCGGTCCAGGAAAGACATGGCTTGGCAGTTCGGGCTGGACTGTTCCCATGAGGCACAGGGTCAAGACTGATTTGCATATAGCTGTGTCAGAATTGGGGTCGCAAAGTGAGCTAAAGAACGATGATGGATTCAACCCAGATATGTAACTGGGAATGAGTGTCTGAAAAGTTTTGGTGCTCCTTTCATCAACTCCTTGCGTTTGAATTCTCCTAATTGTTACCCATTACTTTTCAAAAGGAAGCTGCTCATTTAAAGCTCACCTTTAGGTGCAACACCTGTGTGGCTTCATGCAGGAAGCCACATTAGTATCCTTTCTTAGGAGTTGTTAACACTTCTCCCTGGGAGCGCAGAAATACGTCTCTGCTACAGTTTACTGATTTTCCTACTAGAACATTTGAAATACATGTCCTGCCCATGAGATGTGTTGCACCAAGTCCTACTCGCTAGGCCAGCCTGGCAGTTTGGGCTGGACTGTTCCCATGGGGAATATGATCTGATTTGCATATGGCTGGGTCTCAACTGGAAAGGTATGGGGAGCAATAAAACAATGGATTTAGGCCCAAATCTGTTTTGGGGTGAATGTTCGACATTGTGCAGTTTATGTCCATCAATTGCTCTTTTTGCATTTATCACCCAGAGTGGGACGGGCGTGCCCAGATGTGGGTCCAGTGCTCTCCATGCCACTGGAGTTAAGCTAGCCTGGCTGATGAGGGGTGATGCCAGGACACCGGTCCCAAGATGCTTGTTTCCAGTCCAGGGAGGACCATACCTGGCAGTTCAGGCTGGACTGCTACCATGGGAAACCGGGTCAAGACTGATTGGCATATGGCTGGATCTCAAATGGAAAGGCACGGGGAGGAAACAACAATGGATTTAGGCCCAGATCTCTGTACTGCAGTGAATGTTTAACATTGTGCAGCATTCTGTCCATCAGTTGTTCTTTTTGTATTTGTCACCACGAGTGGGGTGGGTAAGCCCAGAAGTGGGTCCTGTGCTCTTCATGCCACTGGAGTCAAGCTAGCCTTGCTGATGAGGAGTGATGCCCCAAAACCGGTCCCAGTATGCTTGTTTCCAGTCCAGATGATGATTTAGGCCCAGATCTCTCTTTTGGGGTGAATGTTTGATATTGTGCAGCATTAGGTCCATCAATTGTTCTTTTTGCATTTGTAAGGCCGAGTGGGACGGGCGTGTCCAGACGTGGGTCCCGTGCTCTCCATGTCACTAGAGTCAAGCTAGCCTGGCTGATGAGGGGTGATGCAAGAAAACTGATCCCAGGATGCTCGTTTCCAGTCCAGGGAGGACCATGCCTGGCAGTTCGGGCTGGACTGTTCCCATGGGGAACAGGGTTAAGACTGATTTGCATATGGCTGGGTCTCAACTGGAAAGGCACAGAGAGCAAAAAACCAATGGATTTAGGCCCATATCTCTGTACTGCGGTGAATGTTTGCATTATGCAGAATTCTATCCATCAGTTGTCCTTTTTGCATTAGTCACTGAGTGGGAGGTGAATGCCCAGACACGGTTCACGAGCTCTCCATGCCACTGGACTCAAGCTAGCCTGGCTGATGAGGTGTGATTTCCAACAATCGGTCCCAGGATGCTTGTTTGCAGCCCAGGGAGGACCTGGCCTGGCAGTTCAGGCTGGACTGTTGCCATGGGGAACAGGGTCAAGACTGATTTGCATATGACTAGCTCTCGACTGGAAAGGCATGGGGAGCAATAAAACTATGGATCTAGGTCCAGATCTCTGTTTTGGGGTGAATGTTTAACATTGCGCCAGCATTATGTCCATCAATTGTACTTTTTGCATTTGTCACCCCGAGTGGGACGGGACGTGGGCCCTGTGCTGTCCATGCCACTGGAGTCAAGCTAGCCTGGCTGATGAGGAGTGATGCCCCGGAATCGGTCCCAGGATGCTGGTTTCTAGTCAAGGGAGTACCTGGCCTGACAGTTCGGACTAGAATTATCCCATGGGGAACAGGGTCAAAAATTATTTGCATATGGCTGGGTCTCAACTAGAAAGGCATGGAAGAGCAACACAATATGGAGTTAGGCTCAGATCTCTGTACAGGGGTGAATGTTTGACATTGTGCAGCATTCTGTCCATCAATTGTTCGTTTTTATAGAGATTACTTAATCATATACCAGGTGGGAAGTCTGGCTTTGTCATTGATTTAACTGGCAAAGTCAGGGCTGCAAGTTAAACTGCTCTCCTAGCCTGCAAATGGCGGGCTAGGAGTCTTGTTTTTCTTGTGCCCCACCCAGGGTGCAAACTCTAAAAAGGGGGGGGGGGGTCTCTAGTTTACATGCTTTGAGTACCATTTGCTAGGGACTTACAGATAAGCTAGCTAAGCCAATTGGGTAGAAGCGTATTGCACATTTCAGTTTAAGGGTAAGGGCACAGGCACTGAGGTCTGGTTAGCAGGCTCAGTCCACTGTCCGAATCGAAAAACCGCCCACCGCCTCAAAAAAGATGACACAATAGTGATCAAACCAGCGGACAAAGGTGGGGGTATGGTAATAATGAACAAAATAGACTACAACATGGAATGTAGACGCCTACTGGGTGATACAAAGAACTACCTGCCTCTCCCAACTGATCCCACAGAAGATCTACGCACAGAAATCACAGACCTTGTGGAAACAGCGGAAGCAGCAGGCCACATCTCGAAACAAGAGGCCGACTACCTGAGCAAAACAGAAGCCAGAATACCATATTTCTATGTGGTACCCAAGATGCACAAAAACAAACTGCCCCCCCCAGGAAGACCAATAGTATCCGGCATAGGTTCACTATTGGAACCTCTATCGAGGTTCTGTGACTTTTTCCTGAAAACCATTGTACAAGGGACATCCACATACCTAAAGGATACGAAAAATCTACTAACACTACTAGAGAACATCAAAATGGAGGAAAATACCATCATAGTGAGCTTTGATATTGAAAGCCTCTATACTAACATACCTCAGGAAGCAACCATTGATGTACTAAAGAAAACACTGGAAGAAACCACCTGGGACCACTGCACGCCCAAAGAATTCATCATCAAATGTGCTACCCTAGCCCTGAAAAGGAACTTTTTCGAATATGAAGGATCTCTATACCTCCAAATAGGGGGCACATCCATGGGCAGCGTTTTCGCCCCTAGCGTGGCGGGGCTCTATGTTTTTGACTTTGAGCAAAAACATATCTTATCGCCAGACAACCCCTACTTTGAAAACATCAAATTCTGGCGAAGATATATTGACGATGTTCTAGCAATTTGGCAAGGTCCACAGGAAACATTAATGGCGTTCATAGCCGGGCTCAATAATCGCGACCCCCATTTACACTTTACCCATAGTGCTGACAAAGAGAAAATGGTTTTCTTGGACATACAAATCCAAAGGGAAAATGACACTTTAGCAACTAAAACCTACTTTAAACCAACAGCCAAAAACAATCTGTTAAAGTACGAAAGCTTCCATCCGCGACCCCTGAGGGAAAATCTGCCTTACGGCCAATACCTGCGTCTACGAAGAAATTGTAGCAAACTGACAGACTACAAAAGCCAGGCAGAAGATCTCACCACGAAATTAATGAACCGTGGTTATCCACCCAAGATCATTTACAAGTGCCAATAAAGAGCAAGGAACCAACCCAGACAAGCCCTACTGGAAGAAACAACAAAGAACAAAGAAACAACTCCACTGACATGCGTGACAACCTATAACGCAATTTCAAACCAAGTCAGCAGAAGCATCAATAATCATTTGTCCATAGTAAACTCAGGAAACTTCAAATGGGAAAAACCACTGTTTTCATACAGACGAGCGCAGAGCCTAAAAGACAGTTTGGTCAACACCAGACCCAGGAACACAACAACAATCCCACTCTTACACAGATATGGGGCCTCCCCCCAGTAACGGGACACTCACGATGTGGTGATTGCAGTGTCTGCCACCTCACTGACAACACCAAAACTCTAAATCTAGAAGTGGGCAGGGTCTGGGAACAAAGATCCCACACCAACTGCAATAGCAGCAATGTTGTCTACCTGATCACATGCACCTGTGGAAAGCCCTATGTAGGAATGACAACCCGCAAGATAAAACAGCGCATCTGTGAGCACAGAAGCACGATACGCTGCAAGAAAAATACCACAAAACTGACTGATCACTTTCTCACTGCCCACACTCCAAATGACATGAGGTGGACAGTGATTGAACAATTGCAACCAGGCCCCAATACACAATCACGCCTCTTTGAAAAAGAGCAGCGATGGATCTATAGACTTTCGACCCATAAGATTGGCTTGAATGATAACATTCCATGGGCTGCTGTGCTAAAATGAAAAGTGTCTTCCCTTAAGAATTACATCTATCCATTAGGGCCCCAGATTAACCTCATTGATCACCCATATGCCCTTTTGCCACGGATGAGATTCATTAACAACATCCCCTGGGCCTCAATGCCTTAATCAATTATGCCCATCCTGACACTCATCCTACAACTGAGACCTTGTGACATTTCCACCCCAGTCTCTGTTCACTAATTACAGCGCAATAAGACGTTACCTACTACAGCAATGTCAACCCCCAACCCCCCCCTCCTCTTTCGATTAACACAGAATCGTCCCTTGAAATTCATCGGATTTTTCTAAGCACCTCGTCCAATATCGCTAGGCGCTGGCCCTCTGATCTATAGCGCATTGCTTTGTCAAACCAATCACTCTTCAAAGCATGCGCAAATGCCTCAGCGTTCCATCTCCTTGGTAACTAGCGGTCCACTCGGCTTGCCGTAGCTCAACCCAGCCCAGCCGGTGACGCGGCTCCACGTGATCGCGCCCGGAAGCTCTCTCCTGTTATCACTGGCACCGGACCGCACGGCAATTGTAGCCGAGCAGCGGAAGGTAGAAGTAGGTTATGGGCCTCTCGCCACGCCAGTAAACTGTGTAAAAATCCAGATTCCTACTGAATCCGGATACGAGCATATGAGATGCCACGTACACTTACCGATGCAGCCAGATTTTACCGCTCCACGGCATCGATCGTCATTTGTAATACTAATCACAGGTACGATATTTCTTTACTTAGAATACGTTGTACCGCGTGATGTGCCTACCCCCTGCCCGCCGAAGTACAATACAATACAATACTACAGATAGTAAGCCTGGCCTCTGCCATGCAGTATATGTGACCTTCTCTATGTTACCTGTTTGTCAGTCTTGTATGTCCCTTGCCTGCACTACAATTAAGTGCTACCACTGGGTGGCCATTGTGAAATAATATTGCGCATCAAAATAGATTTGCGACCTAACAACGCAATTCCTCCTACCATTGGAATCTGGCGATAACAATAGCATTGCATGCAAATGTGCACGCACCTATAAACATTGATATATAAAAATCTCCTGGCTTTAACAATAAGCGTTCACGTACACTATATCATCACGCTCATCTCTTGAGGTCTTTCCAAACACTACTGTGGCATGCAGTATGTATGCACTGAGAGTCTGCACGACGTAACAGGCCAGTAAGAATGTTTTGCGCCTGACGCCCATTTATTTTCTCTCCCCACAGGTTTTTGTCCATGCTCCTTATTTTTGAGAGCATTCCACCTTTGGTAAATTTTGCCATAGGTACAGAAAGGATTTAGGATAGGGTGAGTCTTTTAGGGGACTCATACCGTCCTTCTCCTTGGTCCTGATGAATACCGGGAACCTTCCCTAAAGGTTGAAACATGTTGACCAACGCACTATAACACATACAGAGATACGTAGGTCGTAACTCCCCTTCCAGTATCTCGCACTTTACTATTTTTATTATTGTCCAGTTGCTTTTTAATAAAATTCACTTTTTCAAAGTTAAACTAGGACAATTTTTAACATCACTTTTTTTGCACTTACATCTCACAACCTGCTCCACTGTATTACAGGTGTCGAAGCACACCCTGGTGACGCTAGGACACCAGGGTGGACCCCGATGTTGAAGCATGTCACCACTAGGTGGTGAGTGAGGGTTTTTTTAGAAAAGGAACAATTATTCCAGCTTCGAAAAACCTCCAGCCTATACGTCGGGTAATACTCCTTTGTTTTTCAATATCCTTGTATCTTAGCCAAATCTAGTGTCCTACGATACCATGACAGCCGTAAAGGCTCCCACTCACCCCCTTTACCATCCACTGTTTCACTCATCATTTCACAACCTAATGACGGCATTCCCCACTCAGTGATGTCTGTACACCTCGTAGTTCGCCTACTTAGCTGTCCAAATGCCCAGGTGACTGGCCACCCAACCAGGCGTCCGCCCTGGAGCCCAATCTACACCAATTGCTAAACCCTAGGTGGTATCTATTCAATAGCTGCCCCTGGCAGCATCATTACCAGACGCTATAGTACGAATTGGATCTTTTGCGTTTAGGGTACGTGGAAGCATTGACAATAATGCATTACCTTACCACACTGGGAAGTACTTATTAAAAGTGATAGGGGCATATTATCCAGAAACAGCGTTAAAATTATCGCCGCTTTGGTGGCAGGAAACTGCCGCTAAAGCGGCGATAATGGGCTTGATCATATGCCCTTGTGAATTCCCATAGAAACCCATGTTCAGGTGTGAACATGGGCTTCTATGGAAATTATCTAAGGCATATTATCAAGCCCATTATCGCCACTTTAGCTGCAGTTTCCTGCCGCTAAAGCGGCGATAATCTTAACACCCTGCCTGATAATATGCCCCATAGTTTTTTTTAAACATAAACTTAGAACCATTCCTGACTGTCTCCACACTGGCAACAGCGCCAATAGTGAAAAAGAATCTAGATAGTGGTTATAGCAGACCTTTCTGTGGGCCCATTTATTATAAAGCAACGTTATAGTCTATTAAATCAAACACAATAGGTTTCCGCACAGCTGGTATTCCGTACTCACTAATTTGAAAGTGCTTACATGTGTGATTATGGAGAAGGGTTGTGAAATAAAATATGTGCCTAATATCACACAACTTTAAATTTGCACACAAGTGAAATGGCATTATTTTCCAGGTTTTTTTGTTTAATTTTGTACAGCTCAGCCACTTCATGGATATTGGTCTCCTTTTTACCTCAAATGTTAATGCTTGTTTTGACCTCTGTCTGCATGGGGTTAGAGCGAGGGTGGCAGGCAGAAGCCACAGGAATGCTTTGCTCGTTATAGGATCGAGGTTCCAACAGGGCCTCGAGCTACACCAGAGCCGGGCTTCAGGCTCGAGCTTTCAGTGGCTTGCCTGCCTCTAAGGTCTAATATGTTCATTTCTGTAAGCCTCTCCAAATGTATATTACTGAAATGTAGTGAAATATTTAACAGCACTGCAAGTGCTTCTCGAAATAGTGCTTACATGTTGAATGAGATGTTAGTCTTCATGGGAGGTGGGTATCCGGACTGTAGAACAGCAGCAGTTAGTGGTGCAGTTTTTTTTTTTTTAACCCGGAGTAGTGCAAGTATACGTGATGGTAGAATTGTGTGGATCCCTGCAGAGGTTTGCAGGTCATTCTGGGTAAGAAAACATAATGGGATCCATGCATGTACCACCACCCTTGGACTCCCCTGGGTTTTAAGATTTCAGAAATTTCTGGGTTTAGTAGTTTCTCAGTGGCAGCCAGGCCCAGTCTATATACAGCTGCTACACACATTGCGAAAATGGGTCAATTTACAAGACAGAAATGTAGATTTTTCCACATATTTTGGAGCAAGCTATACGCCCAGGCATACAAGAGGGATACTGCTTTCATAGAGAACTGTGGGAACATTTGCTACCAATTGAATTTGTCTTCAGTGCTGAGTTCAATATGTAGGCCAGCAAGCAAGGAAGATCAAATTTTTCAAATATTCCCTCTGAATCACAGCATTGCATGGGTAACCCCAAACTTGTATTCTAGTTCAGGGAGGACCTGGCTTAGTAAGTTTGGGCTGGACTGTTCTCATTGGAGCAGGGTCAAGACTGATTTGCATATAACTGGGTCCAAACTGAGGTTGCAATGTGTGCAAAATAACGATGGGCTCTGGCTTGAGTAATTATCAGTGTCTGAGATTGATTCAAGCATCCCATACTTCAATGTTTTGTATAGTTCAGTATGGGAGGGCTGCCCCATTCGCGGTCAGGCTTGCGTTTCTTCAGTGGTGCTAGGTGCTATGGCCTTTACCTTGTAAAGAGGTACGTCTAGGACGTATGGAAAAAGGGGCTGAGGCAGGAACGTGCTTGAAATGCTTCCCAACCTGGGCGAGTGAAAGGTTGTCCCAGATAAATAAAATATAAGAACCAATTGTATTATAGGTAATACCTGAAAGCAAAAAATTGCATCTGCAATCACAAGGACGCATTTAATTCCAATTGTATGGAAAAGCTTTGACCCTTCAAATGTCAAGCTGTTCCCTAAAAGATAGGTGTTTTTATTTAACTGCATGTTTTGCAACGGTTTTTAAAAATTACGTAGACTTGAACTGCACAGATCAAAGAAGAGTTTGGCAATGATAATTCGAAAATGTATAAAAGACAATATACACAATATATTTTTTTTTTATTGCATTAGTCATATGCTGCGACCCTGCTTGAATAGAAGCTTGCATCATAACGACTCCACAGTGGTTAGAAAAATCATCATAAATCTCGAGCGATCACATGTGTGCATTTAGCTTTTTTTCAACTGCCTTAATGTCAGCTCCTGTGCACACGTCAACCTGCAAATCAAAAACAAATATCCATATCAAAATGAGAAAGTGAGGCACCATTCTTCTTCACAACATGTAGCATAACATTTTATTTTTAAAACGAAATCAGTCAAGAAGGATTTAGATTTACCAAGGGCTAGAGTTACCCTTGCATTTAGCAGGTCAAAGCAAGCACTTAAATCAGATTTACTAAGTCACTGGCATGGCTTAGTAAATCTAGAGTAACGCACAGCAGTGCAAGTCACTGCCTTTAGTTACTTTGTGTTGGCCAGATGCTCCCTGGTTGGACTATGGGTGTTCTCATGCATCCACCCATGGATTTTGGCACATTCCTAGATTTACTAAGAATTGCAAACCTGGAAATGCATCAAAATGATAAACCGTCCCAAAAAGGTGTAATGAGGTGAAATATGTTCATTTCACCTTGTTATTTCCTCTTTCTATGCAGCACAGAGAGGAATTTTCTTCGCTCTAAGGATGGTTTTTGTGCAGGAAGGTGTTCCTTCCTGCACAAAACAAATCCTGATGATAATGCAGGCACCCTTGCACTACTGCGTAAAGGTGCCTGCGCAGGCTCAAGAAAGACTCAGTGACCAGCACACAAGAGAGCAGGAATACACCATATCCAAGTAAATATGGTACATTCCTGCTCTCTGCATCTGATGCAGGGCAACGCAGAAAGTGGTCTTGCCGCTTTGCGCCAAACGTTATTATACCTGGGCCGGATGTATTTTTCTGTACTGGCCTTTAGGGAACAAATACATCCACCATGATGCAGAGCAAGAAATGGAGCAGATAAATAAAACCGGGTAACTCTTTACAGAGATACATTACAATGAATGTGATTCGGTGCAGGAGTGCATAGGGTTCAGGCAGCATCAGCTGGGGCAGTTTTCACTGTTCTGCACTCACTGTAAGAAGGAGAGGACATTGAATGATGTGTCCATCCATAATTAAATGACCAATGTCTTTTTACTTGTTGAGGCAGATGGTCATTATGGACCAGAAATAAAAAATATAGGGTGACATGAGTTTGCACAAAAGCTTAGTGGGCAAACCACAGATGCTAAGGGCCAGATTACAATCTAATAGTAGGGTGAGAGTACCTTCAAGGGATTTTAATGAACATAGGGATTTTTGAACATTTACAAGATGCAATCGTGTGGGTTTAGTAATTTAGACCCATTAATGCTATTTATGCAACAGAAATGATATATGTTCAAACGCTGTTACTCATAAGTAATCAGTCAGAAGAGAGCAAAGGAGCAGGTGTGTATAAACAAGGGATATTTAATCTTTTTTCTTTTTCAAAACAAATTAAAAAGTTGGGTACAAGATGAACAGCAAAGACGTAAAAGGGAGAAACCATTAATTCACACAGCCCTAGTTACATCAATTGCTCGAGCTTTCTACCATACACAAAATTCATTAAACAATCAGTGGTAGATAAAGCCACAGTCGACGTTTCGGTCTCTATTCTTTCGTGTAGGAGACCTTCCTCAGGACATGGGTTTCTAACTTTGAAGGATTCCCTGACTTACACCTTCGAAGGTGTAGTAACGCTTTCCTACAGATCTTTATCAATGAAATAGTCGATTCTAGATTTAATGCATTAAAGTCCGTCTCCACGTAGCACAAGATACAGCAGTCAATGCCTTCAAAGTTAACGAAGGCCCCCTTTCCACAACCTGCGGCTGTGCAAATAACTAACTCAGCAGGGTACTCCAGTGCAGTAGGATATATTCCTGTACCGTTATCAGTGCTATGAAATTAACTCTATGATCCAGATTTTTTCATGATAGACACATGCGACTACACTATTGAGGGTACTCAAGATATGAAACCCATGTCCTGAGGAAGGTCTCCTACACGAACGAATAGAGACCGAAACGTCGACTGTGGCTTTATCTACCACTGATTGTTTAATGAATTTTGTGTATGGTAGAAAGCTCGAGCAATTGATGTAACTAGGGCTGTGTGAATTAATGGATTCTCCCTTTTACATCTTTGCTGTTCATCTTGTACCCAACTTTTAATTTGTTTTGAAAAATAAAAAAAGATTAAATATCCCTTGTTTATACACACCTGCTCCTTTGCTCTCTCTTCTGACTGATTACTTATGAGTAACAGCGTTTGAACATATATCATTTCTGTTGTTGCATAAATAGCATTAATGGGTCTAAATTACTAAACCCACACGATTGCATCTTGTAAATGTTCAAAAATCCCTATGTTCATTAAAATCCCTTGAAGGTACTCTCACCCTACTATACGCTTTGCCCAAACCCTCAAGGGTATACTGGGTTGCCCACTATCAATTTCCTGATTACAATCTAAGACATTATTTATCACCTCTGATAAATAAGGATACCACGGGTGTGTTATTTACCAGATGTGATAAATAACACCTATTAAGAGTTCATAGGGAATAAAATGCTGATTTTGGTGTTTAACGCACCAAAATCCGCATGATATGGTAAATTCCATATGTGTTTCCACTATTAAATTTCAGCAGGATTGATTTGCCAAAATTGTATGAAGAATTAGTTATTTAGCATGCCCAATAATTTTCAAATGTGTTAAATACCTTCAAACTTATAATTCTGACCTAAGATTAAACAGGAGTTTACGCAGGGGTTTGAATATCACGAGATACTTGTAAGCAGGCTCTAATAAAGATATTAGCATACAACCAGGAGCAGGGAGAACGAATGGGAAACATGGGAGTAGATAGGTCTTGAAGCTGAACAAGTGATGAATGGTAGGGCATGACAATGGGTAAGGGAATAATGCAGGAAAACAGCTCAAAGATGCCGTTAGCACTGGAGTCATAATCAGACTTAAGTCAAGCAGAAATCAAATGGACATTCTAGACTTTGATTTTTGGGGTAGGCTAATTAGATCTTTATTCTTTACGCTCACTCAAAGCACCTTTTAAGTTCTTTTTGAAATATGATCTTAGAAACTTTTTATAGAGCAGAGGGTGAAAATTCACTTGTCACAGTATCTGTACTTTCCTTAGAGCATTGATAAAGGACATACAATGTGGGAAGAATAGGGTTGGTTTCAGCCATGGGTGAGGAATACATGGCAGCAGATGCTACAGTAAATACATTACATTGGTTCCGAATTTACTCACTTATTGTTACCAATTACCAACCCCCCACAACTTCAAACGAAACTCCTTTCTGCTTGAAACTCGTATCTTTAAAGAAATAAATCATCTCATATGTTAGGTTATGTGGAATGTGTATAGAGCGCGTTTATTGATTACTTGGCCTCTTAGCACTTTGATACAAATGTTGCCTTCTGGGTTTGTCCCAAGTGTGGGGCTTTGTTGGTGAACATGGACATGCACTCAAAGAGGGAGTGTGGAGTAAGAATAGTGTAGGCCCCCTTGCCCACATGAATGAGGTGCTGGGGAGGAAGGGGAAAATCATGCAAACTGCTGTCCAAACCCATATGGATATTGTATATGTTACAATTTCCTCAGGATGTGGTCTTGGAATACAGGTGTCCCAGATCCACTGGTTACATTGATTAGTTCTAGACATCTGGAGTTACTCTCCTTGTGACACAAAAGTGGTGGGCTCTAGCATTTCGGGTGGCTAGATCTGAAGTTGCAAGACTTAAGAGCTAAAGGACCAGCGGATAGATAAAAAAAAAAAAAAAAAAAGTTTTGCCAGATATCTACACTGCTACAGCGGAATTAAGTATAGTCAACAGCATACTTGTGATTTGAAATTGATGATTTAGAGTATACTTGTAGAGTGCCCCGATATTTTCAGGTGTATTGTTTAGCTCCGTTTGAATCCTTCAACTCTACGATACTATCCTAATTCAACCGTGCTATTAGTCATTTGCACAATATTTATAAAAAAATAATGTGCAAAGTTTACATTTAAAAATGAAATGTGTTAAATGCTAAATTTGTAGTAGGCAACCATACTTATAGAACTGTAACATAGAAATGAAGCATCAGTTCTTAACTGGACATAACTGATGATGCCACGAATAAATAAGAATATAATACTGAAAGGCTTGTTTTTCACATTAAAAAAAAACATTGTGCAAGATGTTTTCTTCTTTGCCGCAGACATTGCAACTTCAGAAGCTACTGTTCGTTAGCTATCGAATAGACACTGGTTTGTATTAGACGACTGATAGTGAGGTTCTCACCTCAAAAGATGCAGACAACAAGGAGAATGATTGATGGGAAGAAGTGTTTGCAAAACAAGAAAGTATGTGCCGCAACATTTAAGGACACATGGTTAAAAGACGATTGTAATCTGGAGAGAAGATGGGGAGTAAACCTTTCACCAGGAGTATGATGAAATCTTATTAGTCACCATGACGAAGAAAGAATATTAATGTTGCTACATTGAAAATGTTTATTTATATTAGTGTGCGTTTAGACAATTTTTAGTCAGATTGAGATTTTCATTCATCCTTTTACTTAGACTGAGAGCAACATCTCATTCTGCCACCGCCCCGACACTCAGAGGAAACTCTTCATTGAAATCCTTGGATTTCTTTACATGGGAAATCTTAGCTTATTTCATGGTCTGCAGTTATTGGAGGTTAAAATACTTTCCACCTGATCAGGCTAAAACTTCATGCTTATGCTCGATTCCCTCATCAGAATCCTTCAAAAGTATCTGAATTCACCTTTTGTCCTTCTCGTATTTTTGATTTATTTAGAATAGGGTAGTTATTTTATGGAACATGCTTGTTTCATTATTATTATATTGATTGCATTATTGACTAATATATTGACTTACCTTTGTTAATGAGACTCAGAAAATACTTTAATAAAGTTGACAAAACTAAAAGATCTAAATTAGAAACCCTTTTAAGTCACACTAAATCTCTTTAACTGAATTAGAAGAAATGATAACAGATAACGTTTTATATTGACTGCAGCTCCTTACGATTCTGCCCACATCCAAGATCGATCAACCTGTATTGCGGGTTTAGGATTAATGATGAGGTGAAAGAGAAAACCTGTGCTCCAACCCTACCATGGCCTACAGTCCCAGTTTCGAGTATCTCAATATCTGCATTACCTCAGATTCCCTATGGCCCAGTTCTCAATCATCATCCCTGCTACAGGGTGCTGGATGTTAGAATTGAGAACGGTCATATGACAGCATAAAAGTAACATGTTTATACCTAATACACAAGGTATGAGGGTGCTACTTTTTGACTGCCTAAAATCAGATTTATACAAGAACGAAAAATGATTTAATAACATAAAAAATGAAATCACCACACAACATACCTTCTCGCCGTTCTTGATGAAAATAAATGTGGGCATTGCAGTAATTCCATATTTTTGGGATATATCCTATGTTGGAAACAAAACGAAATAATATCAGACAGTCTCATCTCTATGTCCCTGCAAGCGGTTAGTGTAAGGGAAGTTGTAAACATACATCATAACTTTCAGCTCAAGTAACATTGAAGTGCCGGAATTTACCTGGTCCGGCAAAATGTAAAAGCAACCAGGAATGTGAAAATGCACTGCTTAAATATAGTACATACTGCAAAATGCAAAACCATTACAACAACCATAGTAGCGTTCAGAACAGAAGCATTCTTTGTCATAACCAAAAATCATCAGCCCTGGGGGAATCAGTTTTTAATTGAACTCACACACAGATATGATCAACTTCAGCAGGGTGGGATTGGGATATAGAAAAAAAAAAAAAATCGGCCAGGGCACACCCCAAAAAAACCCACATTTGCATATTTCCTTTTAGCAAAACACTGCTTCGGCGAATTATTATTATTTTTTTTAATAAGGGGGGGGGGCATGGGGGGTTCTTAAGAAAAAAAAAAAGATGCACAGATTAGTTTACCCTGGTGAAATATGCGTATATTAATGGGTCGGCCCAGCCATAAAAAGGGAGTGACCTCTGCCGTTGATAAAAGGGAGGTAATGGATGCCCATCTACCTCTAGAAAGGCCACTCAGGCACCCACTGGGCCGCTGGCAGTATCGAACAACGCATAAAATGCCCAAATCTGCTCCCCAGGCTGCTCAAACAAACAGCCCACTGCTGGAATTCAGATAACGGCCCAGGCCCGGTTCTAGCGGGTGGGCCGGGTGGGCCAGGCCCACCCAAACAGGAGCCTTGGCCCTCGCAGTGAGGGCTTGAAGGCAGACGGGCACCGGCATTGACCTCAAAGGGTGTCTGTGTGTATGTATGTGTGCGCCCGGGCTGAGACAGCTTCCCATGGGCACAAAGACACACAGACAGTTTGTGAGATTATCGCAGCCACACAGTACTTCACAGGTCTTTAAAAGACCATTTACATATAAACGAGGGTTTTGTTTATGGTTTCACCCCTTCATCTTCATATGGTGAAAGGTGACAAACCCTTTCTTTGACAATGGTAACCTTTGCCTACTGTTCTTCTGCGTGGATATTTTTCTATGCACCGCAGGAGAAAAGACGTTAGTTTATTCCTATTCACCTTTCCTGACTCCTATTCACCTTTCCTGACTCCTGCAGCTGCTTATCACATCAGGCTGTCTGACACCAAATTTGACTAATGGAGTAGTAGGTAAGAGAATGTGTAACGGTTTGTTTTTCTTTTAAAAACCTGCACAGGACCAGCAGGACACATACTTTGTGTGCGCTTCATTTAAAAAGTTCGTCATTATCATGGCAGATGCAGGACAACAATAAGACAATACAAAATGCCCAGATAATACTGGTGATTAATGATCCTGCTGGAGAGCAATCATTTGTCTGTTAATAGTTTTTAAATGCAGATAAACTGTATTTTATGTGGAAGTTCAGTGGATTACTGCCTCTGTCACAGAGATCCTTGTGTTACTTGCAGTTCAGAAGTTACAATCCTAACATAGGACAGTGACCAATGAATTGTCACCAAAGAGCTGCATACAAACATGAATGGTATAGTTAGAACTTTTTTTGTTTTGTGATATTGTTAGAACTTCCTCAGTCTTTCATTATTCTAATGTTGCTAAAATGAGTATGTTTGGGCAGATATACATTTTTATCAGTAAAGCTGACCCACGTAGAATACTTTTTAAATCCTAAGGTTGTGTTTCCCCAGACCAAACCCTTTTAAAATATACTTCCCACCAGTATGGATGACGTGATTCCTACACCTTGTAATCCTCATTGGATAATGTGACATTCCCTGTAGACTGATTTACATACTTGTATGATTCATTGTCTCTGTATAATGTGTGCGTGGTGTAAAGTACTGACACACACTACACTGATATGAGTAGCGCTATACAACAAATGAAATGCATACGAGAGAGGGGCTACGTAAAGATGAGGGGCACTGGAGGAGGGTGGCAGTGAGGGAATCAGAGGAGGAGGTCCATGGGGGTAGGGGGGCGATGGAGAGATGAGGGGCACTGGTGGTGGGTGGTAGTAAGGGAGTCTGAGGAGGAGGTCATGAGGGGGAGGGGCTACAGAGAGAGGAGAGGCACTGGTGGAGGTTGGCAGTGAGAGAATCCGAAGAGGAGATAGTGGGAGGGGCTATGGAGCGATGAGGGTTACTGTTGGAGGGTGACAGTGAGGGAATCCGAGGAAGAGGGGATGGGTTGGAGGGGGGAGCTAGGGAGAGATGAGGGGCACTGTTGTAGGGTGGTAGTGAGGAGTCTGAGGATGGGATCCTGAGGGGGAGGGGCTATAGAGAGATAAGGGGCACTGGTGGAGGGTGGCAGTGAGGGAATCAGAGGTAGGAGGTCATAAGGGGGAGGGGTTATGGAGAGTTGAGGGGCACTTGTGGCATGGCAGTGAGGGAATCAGAGGTAGGAGGTCAATAGGGGGGGCCATGGAGGGATGAGGGGCACTGTTGGAAGGTGGTAGTAAAAGGTATTTACGGAGAAAAAGGTTATAGGTGCGATGCCAAAAAAGACTTTCACATCAGCGCTGAAGCCGGCCTCGTCATGGCCTTTCTTATTTAATTAGCAGTCGGGTCATAAGGGCAACTGTGGAACTTTAAAGTGTGTGCTAATTATATTTACTGCTATATTCAATGTTTTAAGTTTGAAGGTGATTTTACTAATGTTTTTACCGGGAAAAATAAAAGTGGAGCCCGATGGTGCCTTATATGGGGTTGGGGCCCAGGGTCAGCTGTGAGATAAGGTGCATTGGAGAGGAGTGGGTATAATCAAGCCTGTAAGGGAGTCCAGGTTCAGGTGGAGGTAGGTATGAGGAGGGATTCTTCCTGAAGGCTCCCACTGAGGAAGCCCGTGAAGTGTCACTTGCCTGATACTCCCACCTCCGAAACCACCTCTTCCCATCAAAGGAACATTACATGGAAAAAACACTTTTGAGAGTGATAATATTTAGAAAGAGATTTGGAAAAGAGTGCGTTTTACTAGGCCTTGTAAGACTAATAAGCGGAGGGCCCTGAAGCAGGTCTGCCTAGACATATATCCCACAAAATCGAGCCCGCAGTGGCCCACCCAAATGCACCCTTGGCCCACCCAAATAAAAATTCCTGGAGCCGGGCCTGTAACAGCCCCTCTGGCATTGCCAGTTACCAATCCGACGCTGAACTTCAGTGATAAAAAAAATAAAAAATAGCAGAACAACGTTTTAAATTCCAAACGTCACTTTTGCACATCGCTGGCAGCTAGATGCATACCTCAGGGATGGTTATCAACGGCAGGCAGCCATGTATGTGCCTCTCTCGAAAGGTTTGCATAGAATATAATGAAACTAATATCACACCAGGCAATAAATGTATATAACCAGTAAACCGGCAGATTTACAAAAAGCGCTTGCGGTTCAAGTGGCTATAGTCCACGATCCTACAATTAAAGCAAGTGGACAATGGTGCATTTGCAGTGCTGTTGAAAAGGTGGAAATGAACAACGAAAGAGACACTGAAAACAACTTGAATTTTTATTTGTAGACTTGTATAGGGCCTACAAGGCAGAGGGCTTTGCATAAATTAAATAAAGTTAATAGTATGGAGAAATTAAAAACAAAAAATGAAGATACTGGAATTTACCATCAAAACGTCATGAAACGGTCTAAGCCTTCAAACATGGTAAACACAAATTACATGAGAATGATATAATTAGATCCACATTACAAATTCTGGGCTAAATTTCGATCTCTCTGCAAACATATGTTTGCCCTGCAATGGGAATTAAGAGTCCTAAAACAATTATCTCACATTGCATTCCCGTGAAAGATTTCACGTCAAGCCTGTCAAAATTTGAGGGGGGGGGGGGGGGGAACATATATGCCAACATTTTAGAAAAGGAATGTGGGAGCTTTAAATAAAAACATTTAAAAAAAACATTGAGAGAATATTTCTCCCATTGACCCAAAACAATTTCAAATGGAAGACAGACAAAGAAATTCTTTTTTGGCAAAAAAAAATTGTTTTAAAAAATCTTCCACCTGAATTTGGTCTATTGGCATGTATGGGAAAATGATCGGGGGCTGAGGGCTGGGAAAAAACATGTGGAAATTGGTTTGCTAAATTGTTGAATAGAGATTGCTACGGTGCCCAGCCTGGTGCTCATTTCTGGGGTACTGCATTTATATGCATCGGAGGCCACAAATTGCATCAAAAACTTGGAATGGGACGGATTTCCTAGCCCTTTACTGGTCCAAGCAAGGAAGCAGCTGGTGTGTAGAGCGATGAGCAATCCTGAGGGCAGATATTACTGCCCTCCGCTCCTCCCTTATCATGCTGACCACCCCAAACTACTTTTTCTCCTGGAGGGAAGAGCATTGCTGCTGTTCCCACCACCCTCCTTTCCACCACCCTCCTTTCCACCACCAACCAAGTAAATGCCTAAACGCCACTTCCCCATTCAGTTTGAGAATGCTCCTTCATCTGTCAGATTCTCTGAGCAAGAGAAGCATTGGAGCGGAAGAAGCTGTGTGTCCATGCCCTAGCAAAGAGTCAGATGTTGTTTGTGGAGGAGTCAGATGCTGTTTGTGGATTTTTGATTAGGCTAATAAAAATTACACAGCGATTGGTTCCTTGCTGGGGTACAAAGACACACATCTGTACCCCAGTAAAGAGCCAAGACACTGTTTGGATTTTTTTCTTCAGCCTCAAAGAAACAAAAAAACAAACAAAAAAAACCAAAACAGTGTCCAGATGCTGGATGCTGTCTGGACTTATTGTTTTAGAACCCAACTTTTTTCCTCAGCACCTGGCTACATGCTGAGCTACACGTGAAAGCCTAGCATCATCCATCACCTCAGAAAACCTACCAATTCCAAAACAATTCTGAAAACTAGACACCTAGAGGACTCCTGATTGGTTTGGCTTGTGAGGAAGCCACCACTTTTTCTTATGCAGAAATCCCTCACAGGGCAAACATTGGTTAAAAAAAATGATTTCCTCATATTTTTAAAAGAAGTCTCAGACGTGTGGGGAACAGCAAATCTCCAACATCCAGTGTTCCCACACACCTATCATTAAAACAGTGCATAAAATATGTGGGTGGGTCTTTTGTAACTGACAGGAACAAGCCGAATACGTGAGAGTGTCAAGTCAATATATTATCAATGTGGTCTTCGCATGGTCACAATTGTCGCCCGTTTGTGCAGTAGGCCACCTATACACGTGGGAGACCATTTGTATCGTGCAAAGTGTGGGAGCACCGGAAAGTAGGACTTTTGCCATCTGCTTGAAGTTTTTGAATTCTGATCAAAGAGAAGGGAGGATTAGTGTTTTCTTTGTATCCATACTTCGAGATTGTGAATACCACATGTTGCATCCATGCATGCCATATCACAGTGGACTCCCCTGTGCCTCTAGTTTTCCGAAGTGCCAGGGACTGGTAAATTAACTAGAAAGCAAGCCGACCCGGTTTTAAATACTGCAAACATCCCTAATGGAATCCCCTCCCCATCAAAACATCCTCTGTTTAGAGTTTGGATCCATGCTCAAACCTTTGGAAATCCCTGAACTAAAGGAAGCTACCATGCTTTGGGAAAAAGATAATGAAGTCTGACAACTGTTTTGTCAAGGGTGTTGTCCCGGCCAGCCAATTAGGGGGAGGGCAGTCTGGCACTCAGCAATAGAATCTTTATGGAGGTGAGGATATTTCAAATATATGGTTCCCATGCAGCCCAGGGGTGATACCGGAGAGAAAAAGACCTGTGCATTATACTGCCATTTTGCTTGCAGCTGCTTTCCAAATTTCCAAAATGCACTACACTGAGTTTATTACCTATGGGTACTCTGAACCCATTCATCTAGTATCCCCACACTAAGGAGGCACAGAGAAACAACGTTTGTTGTCAGGATATGTTCCTGCACACTTCGAATTTTCTTAATAAGATATAGACCTAGAATGAGATCCACTTTTTTTTCAAAATGCCAAGTGCACAATCAATGTAAATGCAATAAATCCCTAAAAACATTGAACATTTTAAAACAAATTTTCATTCGCTGGGATTAAACATCAGTTGCAATGCATCTTTTGAAAACAAAAGTTTCAGCAAACACCACAAATTAGCATGCAATGCAGAGTAAGACAGAAAAACACGTTTGATGCTTTGCTGAGAGTACGCACAAAGATCAGTCTATTCGATGGAGCAATCCCTTACCGAGCCCCTATAACAGATTTTAATAGCAAAATGTTCATACGGAAAAATAAAAAGAATCAAACTCAAAAGTTCCACTCTAGATAGGGGCGGGTAACGCCTCCATATAAGTGGAATAAATAATCCTCATCTTGCTCTTTCTCCTACACAGTATCCTATCATGATTCATTGAAATGGACCCAATACAGCCTTTTCTAATATTAATTGCTTACCGCCAGAACCCACATATTCTTCTCAAAATAGGCCACAAAAAGTATTCCGCTTTCTACACTATGCTGTAATGTATTACTTTGACATCTTTTAAATTTTCTTTACTTGAAATGTTCCAGTGTATTTCACCATAGACAGTACTAAATTGCACTGTATCACCCTTACAATTCCAAGGCAGAGACCTTTAAGTGGATATTAAGAGAAATTATTTTATGATCACGCCAAAGGGACTCCAGTACATCAAGTACCGTTACAAATCTAAACATAGGAAAAGATGTAACAAACATTTAATGATTTACCCTTACCACATGTATAAGTGTGGTGGGCAGGGATATCAGTGGTTAATCTTTTATTCATGATAAGAGCTATTATCCCTAAAAAAAAAAAAATTGCTTATGCTTACCTCTATTATCTACTCTACATGATGGCGGAGAGGTAGGACTAGGAATATTTAAACCTTCTTACCTAACCCTATCTGCAAACAAACGGATGGCGTTATGAAAACCTTTGCATTAAAATCCCACACAATTGTCAAGTTTGAGATTCTCTCTTTCAGCAATCTGAAAAAAAAATGAAGTAACAAACTAATGAGTCAAAAGTCGGACCTGAAGGGATATAAAGGTTGGCAAGAAGATATCCATCAGACTTCAAGCTAGTAATATCCGTCCAGTTTAAGAAGTATGCATAGTAGTAAATCTTAAGAACGAACAATAGATTTATATGACCGGGTATACGCTGTACTAAGAAGGATTTCAACACCTACTTGTGCGACCTTTCCTGGGACAGCTTATTACAAAATTATTATTGTGCTCAAATGGTCCGGTACATCTGGTCTCCTGGAGACAGATTACATCCGCTTCCAGGGGATCTAAAAATCGAAGCTTCTGTAATTTAGGGAAACCGCTCGCTTAGCTCCAGGAAAGAACTTTAATGCCCTTACTAAAACGTCTGGCAATTTTTGAACTTCCTTATGCGATTGGAGTGAAGTGCCCCACTGCCAATTTCACTTGTTCAAATCATCATCCCCAAAGCAAACAATGGGAGCCTAATTACCAGAACTTCATAAAGTAACAGATCTACTGTTTAACCCACCTGAGATCGAAGTTGACGTAGCATTATTTAGCACGTCCCCTAAAAAAGCCCTTATAGTTCTCTAAAGGGTCATTATCATCAAGATTAGTGTGCTTAATAGGCCTCATCAATTTCCTTGTTGGGAGAAAGGGGATTACATCTATACCCCAACGAAAAAAGTAATAACAATTTTCTAAAATCAGGCTTATGATCACTTTGGAAATAGAAGGGACCCTAATTCGCTTTTCAGTTGAGGGATTCAATAATTGTACCATAGAGATGTCCTTACTCCTTATCCGGTCTGTTTCGGACATATACTTTAGAAAAAATAGAGCAATTGAAATGAGACAACTCCTCAAACAATGTAACAAAATCAAGCATCAAAGGATTCGCTTATATTTCAAGTTCTGCACGAAGGAAACAGGTAGGGGTCTGCTCACTGAGATGCCGTGATGTCACATTAGGACTAAAAGAGTCAGTGGTCAGATCTAAAATAGAACGGTGCACTGATGTAGCCACCAAATGCCCTAACATAGAAGGTTGATTTCGCAGAAGGACACCATCTACACCCTCTGTCTGAGAAGTATAATGGGAAGTACCATCATAAGGATAGAATGGCAGTGCATATAGATACAGCCAACTCTACACAGCAATCTGAATTATGAGCTTGTACAGCAACATCAAATCTCATTATCCTAGTTTCCATTTTAGTTATACTACGGGGTAGCCTCCAAGCACAGAGACTCCTGCCCATTTTCTTAGATAAGTGTTTAGAGAAGCCCTATTATTCACCCTGTACAACTCTTTCGGGAGCTTTGAAAGATCCTCCAAAGAAAAATAGTCCGATACAATGTCAAGACCTTGCCAGATTGTCTGTATTCGGAAAATTTGACCATGTGCTGCCAACTTGAATACCAACATCCTTAGGTATACTAGGGATGACATCAAGATGCTTCTCATTAGACCTGACCTCTGCTTTTATTGGTAATTCTTTAAGGATAATGGTTAATATATCAAGCATATGATTCAAGTTATCTGAAGTTTTTTTAAGTAGATTCAGGACAGACGGCAAAATTAGTTCCAAACAGCAGAAGGCTGCAGAGTATTGAATATATTCCCTTGGAAGATTACTAGAAATGTTCAAGTTGAGATCTGCAGACATTAATTGGTTGGAGACTGAAGAAGCATGTTTACTGGAGTGCCGTAAAATAAAAAAGCACTGGGATTTTATTCACTAGCAAGGCCAATGGAGCTGGAGTTGTAAAAACGATGGGAGACATTGTCAGAGATAGGTAGAGCTGTTGGGGGGGGAATATCTGGCAAAGTTCGTGGAGCAGAATAATTGAGTAGCTCTGTTCGTTTAACAGGTCTTCCTTGGTTGTTGCTAGTAGTGAGCAAGGGTTTAAATCTAATGAGGATCTCTTAAGGCATTAATGTTTCCAGCTTCCACACTAGTATTAGATCCGGATGAGTGAAGCAATAAAGCTGGTATGGAAGCAAGCCCTATAAGGGCTCCAATAGTATTAGATTTGTTTTTCAAGGGGTTCAATTTCCTTTTATGGCAGGTTCTGATGGAGATAAATTTCCCCAAACTCAATTTGGAAAGCAATTAATGGGGCAGAGTAAAAGGAAGATTGAGGGGGTTCCAAGGAACACAAGACACACTAGGACCTAGCCTGACTGCCTCCGTGCTGCTGGCGCCCACACTGCCCTGTGGAAACTAGTGTTGCTAAGCACTCACCACCACCTGCACGTCGATCATTGTACCCACCGAAAACAAAAAGTCCCCTTCGAGCCTTAGGTGGGAGAGAGCAGATTCCACTCTCCTTCCATGGACCTGGAACGCAGGCAATCCGGCCGGCGGCAGTGGGTCCTAGAGCAGGAGCAGTTTCACAAGGGTGAGTAAAAGTGCCAGGCGCAGGAGTCTCAAAGTGCTGCGTCCCTCTATGCCTTGTTCAATCAATCAATCAATAGAATTTGTATATCGCGCTACTCACCCGTCAGGGTCTCAAGGCGCTGAGGGGGGGGGGGTCGCTACTGCTCGAACAACCAGGTCTGGAGTGGTTTCCTGAAGGAGATGGTCCAGGGTCAGCCGAAGGTGGGTGGGGAGGGAGTTCCATGTCTTGGCTGCCAGGTAGGAGAAGGATCTTCTTCAGACGGTGGATTTGCGGATTCGTGGGACGGAGGAGAGGGCGAGGCTGGCGGAACGGAGCTGGCGGGTGGGTAGAATGCGAGTCGGCTGTTGATGTACTTCGGGCCTGTGTCGTGGAGAGCCTTGTGTGCGTGGGTGAGGAGTCTGAACGGGATCCTCTTGTTGACGGGGAGCCAGTGCAGGTCTTTCAGGTGGGCCGAGATGTGACTGGCGAGGGATGTCCAGGATGAGTCGTGCTGAGGCGTTCCGAATGCGCTGGAGTCTTTTCTGGAGTTTGGCTGTGGTTCCAGCGTAGAGGGTGTTCCCGTAGTCCAGACAGCTGGTGACGAGGGCCTGGGTGACCGTCTTCCTGGTTTCAGTGGGGATCCACCGGAAGATCTTTCGGAGCATGCGCAGGGTGTTGAAGCAGGATGATGAGATGGCGTTGACTTGCTTGGTCATCGTGAGGGATGAGTCCAGGATGAAGCCCAGGTTGCGTGCGTGGTCCGTTGGCTTCGGTGCGGTGCCCAGGGCAGGGGGCCACCAGGAGTCGTCCCAGGCGGAGGGAGCTGGTCCGAGGATGAGGACTTCAGTCTTGTCGGAGTTCAGTTTCAGACGGCTGAGCTTCATCCATTCCACGACATCTTTCATTCCTTCCTGGAGGTTGGCTTTGGCGGTGGCGGGGTCGTTGGCGAGGGAGAGGATCAGCTGGGGGTCGTCTGCGTAGGAGATGATGTTGAGGTTGTGTTGGCGTGCAATGGTTGTCTCCTGTAAAAAATTCCATAAACAATCCATATGCAAGTACCTGCCTAGACATTCCACACCCTATGGCTGACCACCAGGCTCAGGTAATTAGAGCTCCCTGTTCCGCTGCTCCACAACTCCATTCACACCAGAGTCTGCACCAGCATCTGAAGACCGGAGCGGCATTTATCAACTTTCCCCAGAGCAGACCGAATCCTGTGTCTGCAGATGGAGTGCACACACTTTATTCTACCAAAAAGTCAGTTGGCAGGTCAACAAGTACCAGTAATCAGCATGCCCACCTTCACCAACTTTGGTGCTGAGCTGTACCAGGACCTCAGCAGCGTATGCCACCCAGGCCTCAGCACTATTCTGAAGCTCATTCGCCCAGCCTCCTTGCTGCAATCGGTAACCAGTCTGTAGCAGGCCACAGGCCCACCTCTCCTGAGCTGCTGCACCGCTCTGCTCCCTCCTTTTTTCTCAGTGCATTCTCATGCTTTGCCTCCCTTTTTACTCCTTTCTCCTTCCTTTCCCCCAATTTTCCTGAGTGCTTTCTTCTGCTTTTGCCTTGTTTTTTTACTGCGTTCTCAATGCTTTTTCCCCTCATTTGCCACATCTGCCTGCCGCCTGTTTTCCCGCTTCGCCCTGCCCACCAACTCCCACTGGCCTTCCCACCTCCCAGACCCTACTTAATTGAGGCCGCAGCATGACCCTAAAGCAGGTCCCAGGCCTAACTCTCCCTGTGCTGCTGCACTGCTCCCTCATTTTTCTTTTACTTTTTTCACCCCTCCCATTTTTCAGAGTTGTTTCTCCGGCTTCTGCCTCATTTTTCCAGGGCTTAATTTGTGCCGGGGCTTTCCGGTGCTTAGCACCGGCACCTTTTCATCAGGGCCGGGTCTACACTGCCAAGTTACTTCAATAACGCGACTGCACTGCAGTCTGCACGTTATGCGTCAAAGTATATTAAATATATTTCCCTTACAGCAGTATTTTTACAGACAGTCTCAAGTTTACCGAGCATTCTGTTAAGAGTGTTGATGTGTAGTGATGCTGAGCGCGCGCAGCGAGCCCGATCAGTTTGCTCTCAGTGTAGTCGGTGGGCCACTGATTAGGTTCTTCTATTGGGGTAGTCGTGGACTACGCCAGCGCGCCGTGCGTAACCTTTTTCAGTCACCGGTCGTCACATCGAGGCGGGCACTTTCAAACAGCAGCGCAGCAGGGCTCTTAATAAGGCAGTGTCACAGCTAGAAACTGCAGTAAGTAATAAACACCAACGCTCCTTTTTTTGCATTTGGTGACTGGTGATTATCTGAACCGAGTCAGAGGCCCTAGCAATTATGCCAGTGGCGCCAGGCGGGGGCACCGTGTGCAATGCTCCGGCCCCAGGCCGGGAGACGGCCGGAATGGCATGGCCTTGCAGTGTACATTTACTGTTTTCTAATCAATCCACAGGCTTGTATACTAGTACAGAAGAGCAAGAGGAGAGGTTTTTAGACAAAAACGGTCAGGAAAATGTCTTGATATATTCTGTAGTGTATAGATATTCCCACAGTTAATCTCTTCAGAATTATTTCTGCTGAAATCAAATGCTAGTTTAACAATACTCGTGTAAACCAGTAAAAGTTTTGTTTGGATCGCATGCATCTCTTTACAGTCTGCCGTGTTATGATTTTACATTTCCCTTCCTGTAATGTTAATATGCACAAGGGTAACTTCCAGATAGATAATGAACGTGACCTTTTGTTCGCTATCACAAACACTTTTCAAGCACCCTGGGGATTGGCTAGGCAGTGATTTGAAGTGCCGACTTTCTCATCATAAACGTTTTTGTTTACTCAAACATGTCCTGTGCCATTTTAGTAGAGGAGTTCCCTGGCATTTGCAGGAGTGTTTTGAGAGGGACATGAATGGAAACGCACCTGCCCCTTCTTTAAAATCAGATTTCAGTTCTGTAACTATGCTTTTGTGTTTGGTGGCCGCCTCACTAGGCTGGAAATGGTATTGAAATACTGTTGATATTTTAAAAATGTTTAACAGAAAGAAACAATGGCGAGGATTTTCTCTCCAGGGTAACCAACCCAATTTGGGAATTAATAAGTGTGTGCAGCACAACGTCTGATTTCTTACTGTGTATTGGAGCCTCATCTGAAGATTGTACCCTTGCATCCAGTTAACGTTTAGTATTTGAGATTTGCTTTTACTGTTTTAATACGAGCAGACAGTCTTGTAAGCTCATCTTATCACAACGTGCCTTTTGTGTTCGTTATTATGAGTACCACGAAGTATAGGAATAAAATAAAGAGTATTAGGAGCTAAGCCTTGCTTCAGCTAACACTTTATGAAGTGTTTACTTTTTTTATGTCCCATGGACATGGGCATTAAAAAAAGTGCAAAGGCCCAAAGATGTACTTAAGAGAGGACTGCCTTTGCTGCCCACATATCCCCTTTCAATGCTTTAGTCGTTTTAGCTTATTTATTCCAAAATTGTGCTCTTTTGATTTTATCTTTTTTTAAATGTTCCCAGGGCAGGGGAACCTCCTATCAAAACCTTACTTGGAGGAAGGCTCCCTTGCTGAAATTCAGATTGGGTATTCCATTTGACTTTCAACAGTGCCAGTGAGGATGTGGGTGGAGCAATAGAATAATTGGGTGGCACCAGTGGCGGAAGTGTGTGGAGCCAGGGGAAAGTCGGCATGGCTCCAACAACAATTTGAGCACCTGGACTTCATATTTTACAAATTAAGCTACTGCTTTTTTCCTCATTTGCAGCTCCCGCCTGCTTCCCACCTCCAGCCTACCCCATCCACCACCTCCCAGTGCACCTCCCTCCTCAAGACCTACTTAAGGAAGGCCACAGCACGACCCCATTGAGCAGGCCGAAAGCCTAGCTCTTCCCATGCTGCTGCATATCTCTGCTTCCTCCATGTTGGAGTGCTTTCTCATGCTTTTGCCTCGTTTTTGTTTTTACTGTTTTCTTCTTCCTTTCTCCTGCTTTTGCCTCATTTTTAGCTGCTTTCTCTGCGAGGCAGCTAACAACTCCAGCACCATGAGACCCTCACAGTTTATCTGACGTGCCTTATAAATCCTTAATAATAAATGATAGCAAACATTACAACGATCCAATATTCCTCCATCTGTATGGCTCTCTTTCACACTCTTCGGGCTCGGATAGAAATGTTACTGTGCAAGGAAAACTGAAGGGAATTACCAGGTTTTGAAAAAACATTAAAAAAAAATCTGACAAACATGTTCAATGTAATATTGTGGCAAGCAAATCAGTGGGATGAAGGACTGGCATCCAGAGATAGAAACCTTTGGATGTGTAGATGGTAAAATATACATATAGCTTAACGTCCGTCATTAAGGGCTTACGTGTGGGTGGGTCCTCAGATTGGAGACAAAACTCAAGTCTGATACCACATCACTCTTCGACCATCTGGACAATTGGACTTTGCCTGGAACCGAGACTGCGTCAAGGAAGACTCTTCCTGCTCCTGGTCTCGCTGTTCTGCCAGTCTTCTTTGCTGTCTGTTTCTTCCAGGATCTTCAACAAGCCTGTGGGCATCAAGGACATCCAAAGTAATCTCTTGGAGTGAAGGAGTTACTCCCCTGCATCTGCAGGCACCGCAACGATGCTGACCGGTCTGCAGTGTCTTACTTCCACAAACTTTGAAAGGCTCAGCAGCACATGTGGTAGTTCTGCAACTCCAGCGAGGCCTGACTGGTCCTCTGCAATTTTGAGGCTAGATTCCTTTGTCGCAACCAAACCCCTGTGCACAGCATCTACTTGCCGTCAACAAGGCTTGGTGGCTCTGCACTCCAGAGCTCTTTGGGCTACAAGAAGCTCCAGCCTCCAGAATGCCTTCCTGCCAAGATCTTAGTCTTCAAACCGTCCTCTGCACCGTGGACCCTTCATCTTTTGTGAGTTGCTAGAGGTCCTCTTGCGACTTCTGTACCTTCGGCTTCTGGGTGCTCTCGCAGGTCTTCTCTTGCTTCTGTGGGCTTCCCCGCTTGCTCCGATTCTCCTGCACTTAGCAAGTCCCTTGGCCCTTGTTGGTCCCAACATTGCTCCTTCATCGTTTTCAATACCGGTTGCAGCTGCCAAGGCTTGTTGGTGCTCCGGCTGGACACCGATCCCCTGATACTGGACTTCTGACATGGGACAGCTCATGCACAGCACCTGGTCTTCCTTAGCATCGCCTGGTCCTCACAGCTGTAGCAACAAGGTCACAGTCATCACTCCTACATCTTGCGACCTCGGTGGGAATTGCTCTTCCATGCCTCATGGTCCGCTCCAAGGGGCATAGACTCTGTCCCCTCTGCTTGCAGGTTATTTTCTTCAATAATACACCTTCAAACTCCACCGGACTCGCACAGTCTTTGCCAGCGGTATCTTTACTCAAGTCCTCCATTTTGGTCTACAGCAGTTTCTGATGTCACTTTGCACCTATGCACCCGGCTTTCCTGGTGTATGTATCCTGGTTCCTGAGGTATCCACTGGGACCTTCTATCTTTCACAGGGTCTCCTCAGGGTTCAGTGGGAAGAGTCTTACTGCATAAAAACTGCAACCGTGAATTTCTTGTTAACTTTTATTGAGTACGCGGCTGTGTTTCCACTCTGCACACAGCCTCCATGGAGTTCCTGGGTACTTACTTTGGGTGGTTCCTTAGGTCACCAGCTCTTCTGAGTCTCCTGGTCCATGTCCCGACTTCGGTCGCAGTTTGCATTCCACTTTAGTATATGGTTTGGTCTCCCCCTGGAGACCACTGTGCATTGTGCTTACTTACCTTTTGTAATTGAATTATTGTTGTACATTTGTGTGGATATCTCCAGGTAGGAGATATACCAATGTGTTAGTGAGTGTTCTGTATTAGACATTATTATAACTACATTGTGTGGTTCTTTTTAGTTTAACCTACACTACATGATAAGATCTGGAAAAACAAGATGATCAACACTCCTCCTGGACTAAGCTTGCTCTCCACAGCTACCACTTGGAGCTTTCGAAGGCTGTCTAGGACCACTAATACCACTATACGGTTTGTTTGGATTAGTGTAAGGGGCTTCACTTAAAAAGTGTGCATCATATACTAAGCCAGCCTCCTACAGTGCACTACTTGGGATCTTGTAGAGGAATGGATGAGCAAATGGTCTAGGAAGACATGAATGAAGACCTCCTCCTGATGAAGTAAAGTTAGTAAAGACACCAGGACTTTGGTTAAGATGCTCAGGGCCGACTTGAACACAAAAGGGAGGATCTTGAACTGGAAATAATTGTCCACTGAGCAATGCAATTATCTTTGGTGATCTGCCTGGATGGGGATGTGGAAGTAGGCATCTTGCAGATCTGTGCTGGATAGCCCAGATATGATATCAAAGGGAGGGATGATCTTCTGCAATGTCACAATGTTGAAGTGAGTTGCTTCCACGCAGGATCTCACCCTCGCATGTGACACAATATTAAAGTCCTACGGCTGCACCCTTGATACTTCGCGCCGAGCCCTGCTGCACATTTCCCTATCTTTGGAGATGAATGGCTATAAGTAGATCACTTGTACTCTATTTGGAAAATAAAAAAAAAAGATTTCAGCCACCTCCAAAATTCCTGCCTCCTCCAATCGCTTGAGAAGGATATCACGGGACACCATATTAAAATGCAGCTGACAGGTCAAGCAAGAGGATCACTGCTTCTCACTGGTCGATACTGGTTCTAATAAATTCTGTGACTTCTAACAACATTAATTCTGTGCTGAAACCAGAGCAAAATTCTGATTGAGGGATGGAAAATTCATTTATCTTCAATAATCTTGGTGATCTGACAACCAGTTTTTCCAACATTTTTCCAAACCAAAAATATTAATTTGGTCTCTGTAATAAAATGGTCTTTTCTGCGTGGTCGGCAGAGATTGTTCTCCTTTTGCAGGATTCTGTATTTTTCTGGCGTTAGTTCTTGGTTCTCTTTAATCTGCTAGCCAGCAGTAAAGTGCCTGTGCTCCCACTTTAAGCATCGCTCAATTGGCATATTCTTATTTGGTATATTTATCTTACCTATAAGTCACCTAGCACTTTTTACAAAAGGTTTCTAGGCATGCAAGTTAGTCACCAGCGGACTGCAGCACCTATTGTGCCGTCTATTACAGTACAATGTAAAATATAGCATCAGGGTTACGAAAGTGGCAGTTTAAACAATGCAATTCTACCTGTCAAAATAAACCCTTTTGGCAAGTCGAAACCTACCTTATACATGCATCTTTACCAACAAGGGAGGTCATGGTATTTAAAAGTATTACATGTAGAAATGTACTGTTAACATGTCCTTACAGTGACAGGCACCTTTCAGCTATTTTTCACTGTGGCAGGCCTAGCTGTTCTATGTAGAAGCCAAGAGTACAGATTAAAAATCCTAATACAGTATCTCGGGAATGGGATTAGCTAGAAGCAAACTATTTAATAATTATTAAACGTTGAATTAAATGGTGAAGTTAGAATTTTAGTAAATACTAAAAGGGAAAGTAACTTCTAGAAAGTTACCTTTTTTCACACCTGAAGTTCATGAAGGCTAAATTTGCAATTGCTCTCCCACTTCTGCCAGCCAGTAATTAGCATTTCAATTGGCGTAAAAAAGGTTTGAATTGCCTCCCAGGAGCTAACAATAGTCTGACATGAATGGGTACAGATAAGATAACTTCTTTGAACATGACAGAATATGAAAGCTGGAGCTATGGGCATCCTTGTTGGCATTACAGTGTTAAATCCTGTGTGAATGTATAATTGTCATTGGGAATTACATACAACACTGGGGGAGCACTTGAAAGGAAAGAGAAATGATCAATCTTGGCTGACCGATAATCACCTCAAACTAAATGCTCTGAAAACTGAGTTCCTACTCATCTCACCCCCGGCGAAAATTTCCACCACCCAAACCTGGCTCAATAACCTAACAGCACTCAATGTCCAACCTACCATCGTGGATTCGGCGAAATCCCTTGGCATCACACTCGACGCCAAGCTCAACATGCAGCAGCACGTCAGCAAAGCCACAAAAGGAGCTAATTTCCAAATCAATACACTGAGGAAACTTAAACCCTTCCTCCCTGCCAAAGACTTCCAAACTGCTGTACAAGCTTTAGTCATCCCTCGAATAGACTACGGAATTGTGGCCCTCAGCGGACTCCCGCTATCCACAACAGCACCCCTAAGAGCCTCCTTGAACGCTGCCGCGAGACTCATTACTGGCTCAAGAAAACATTTGCATATATCCCCAGACTTAAAGTCTCTAAAATGGCTGCCTTTTGAAGCCAGAATACAGCTAAAAATTGCAGTTATGACACACGCGGCCGTGCACCCAACTACCTCGCTCAAAAGTTGTCTATATCAGGAGGTTCGAGATCCAATAGAAGTACAAAAAATCTACTCCTGAAACCCCGTAGATTCCGGAAAGAGAAAACATACAAGCGCTCCTTCTCGGGAATGGCACCCAGGATCTGGAATGCGCTCCCTCCTGAAACCAGGCTTATCTCCTCCACTGCACTCTTCAAGAAAGAGGTGAAAACCATCCTTCTGGCCAAGATCTCCTGAACTTTATAGGTGCTGGATCAGAGACTCTGCATCGCTTTGTATCACTGTTCACTTGTCCTTTGGCACTATACTCCTACATGATGGTGACACTACTACGCTACTCTTACTACCGACCAATATATGATACACTTTGGTTGATTGAATCACCCTCCCGATGCCCCCACCCAGTGTTCTCTATCCTAAGAAATTGGTATAAGCCATCCACACATCCAAGGTTTACCTGAACCCTTCTGTAGTGGGATCAATGACTTTTGCCGTCTTATATTACTTGTTTACCGGATTGTATATTGATATGTTTTCTGTACGTTATTATTATCCTACTATGTTAGTGACTATTATATTGCTCCCATTATCTCTGTTCATTCCTGCTGCCCCTATCTCTGTGAAGCGCTCAGATATCTGTAAGGATCTTGTTCGCGCTATATAAAACTTTGAATAAATAAAATAATTCTTGTGTATCCGCTGCCTGGTTGCTGTAAAACCCTGCTATGTTCTACCAGACTTTTGTATCTGGCTTTGTGGGTACTGCGACTGCCCCACACTGGATTTTAGGGTTAGACGAAGGAGGACACTAGGATTACAACAGTGTACTCTCCATACATTCCAAGCCCTCAGAGTCCAAGTTTAGTATTCCAGAAGACTTATTATCTTGAAAATGTGCAATATGGATAGGTTTGGCCCCAAGAACATTCAACCCCATGGTTAGGGTGTGCTCCAGAGTCACTACCACCCACTAGCTCATGTCGGGCATAAATGTGACACTTCCAGGAACACACTTCAGAATGCTACTGAACCTTTGTGAGATCAGAAGAGGACTGAACCTGCTCTTTGATGCCCCGAAGAGCCCTAAAGGACTGGCCCTGCTCCCCCTCTTGGACTAAGGTCAAAAAAGGCTTGTAAGACTGAACTTCTGTTGAAGCTTCGGGGACACAACAACCTACAAATGGCCTTTTCCTGCAACTACCCAGCTGATCAATGGCAACTGGACCTGGACTGGCACTGCAGTTTAGCCTATGCATGACAAGCTGTGAGTCTCTAAAGGCCTCCTCTGAGCTCCTGGAGGAGTTTATAGGTGTTCCTGTTGGAGATTGGAACTTAAAAAACTAAAGTGAGAAGGAAACTTCTTGACTACAATTAAACTGGTTGGTGTTTCCAACATAGTCAGCGCCAAATTTTACTTTAATTCCGGTATACTGTGACTGACTCATCGACACTTTATGCTTCTTGGTGCTATTCCTACTTAAAACTTCCCATATTGGATATTTGTCATTTTGGTGTAAAATGTTACTCTATTTTTCTAATGTAATTTAGGATTTATTATGGTTTTGTATTTTGACTTTATATCTGTATTAGTACTGTACACATTGCCCTAAGTTAAGGAGGTCTGCTCCGGTTAGTATAGCGACTTTGACGGCTCATCCTGAAAATGGTTGTGATTATCCTTTGAGGTGGGTAGTCATCCACCCCAAATAATAATCAAATTTCTTAAAGTCTCAAAAAGCACTCATTGCCACTATAGACGTCCATGGAAAGAAAGGAACTATTTTGTGGGTAAACTCCTTGTGAAAGAGCATAATACCGTTACCAACTGTAAAGTTGGTCAATAGATGAATTGGGCCCATCCACTGCCCCATGCCGTATGCCGTAGTGTGCGATAGAAAAATATGAATGACAAGAGACCAACAGAAGAAGAGGTTTGGTTGAAAGTATATATATATATATATATATATATATATATATATATATATATATATATATATATATATATATATATATATATATATATATATATATATATTCACTGAAAAAAACCATAGGTTATAGACCATATATAGTTAGGAATTAGCATTTAAAAAAGCCTTATTTTACTCACACAAAACCATTGAAATTCCATATATAGTTAGTTGCACTAACTATATATTGCGCACCCGCAATCCACTGCTGATGATGTCACATATTACATCATTCATGACATGGTCAGTGACATCACTGATGACATCTCAAATGACATCACTGATGACATCACTGATGATATCATCCATTGACTGTTTCTGTAAAGTTTAAATATGTTTTACATATTGAAAAATGAGTAGATGTAGAAGTGCCTAAATAAAAGATTTAGTAGGTGCGTGACTGACTTTATGAATGAGTAAGTGATTAAATGTGTCTCACTGAGTGCATGGGTTAGTGACTAAACTGTCTTAATTTGTGCATCATATGTCTGTTGTTCTGTAAAGTGCTGCATGTGTTGATCAGTAGCTATATGAGTAACTATATGGGTTATTGATTGATTGTCCAAGTATTTGTATGGGAGACTGAGTGTGTGGGTGGCTGGCTGGGAGATGTCTGACTGTGCAGATTAATGTGTTCTTGTATCAATGATTGTATAAGAGAGTAAGTATGTGTTAGTATATGTTTGAAAATGTAAGGTACTCTATGTTTAACTGTATAGATTAGAAAATGGAAGTGTGATTGATTCTTTACAGGACTGACTAGGTGTGTGAGTAACTCCATGGATCAGTGGCAGAGTGTGAGTGTCTGTATAGGTGTATGAGTGCATATGATAGTGTTGTAAAGATGAGTGATTGTATGTATGAATGATTGTATGGGTGAATGAGTGAATGTGTGTGTAGACGAAGGAATCAGTGAGTGCGTATGTAGTAACTAGTATTGGTGTGTCAATGGTTTAAAACATTATATTCTGTATTTAACACTGGGTGTAACAGGTTATATTAAAGTGTGAGGAGATGCATTGTATTGTCACATGAATGATATCATCAGTGATGTGACCATTGATGTCAAATGAGATGTCATCAGTGATGTCATTTGAGATGTCATCAGGGATGTCATTTGAGATGTCATCAGGGATGTCATTTGAGATGTCATCAGTGATGTCATTTGAGATGTCATCAGTGATGTCATTTGAGATGTCATGAATGATGTAATATGTGACATCATCAGCAGTGGATTGCGGGTGCGCAATATATAGTTAGTGCAACTAACTATATATGGAATTTCAATGGTTTTGTGCGAGTAAAATAAGGTTTTTTAAATGCTAATTCCTATTTATATATGGTCTATAACCTATGGTTTTTTCAGTGAATTTTCAAGGTTTTGTAAATGCTAATTCCTAACTATATATGGTCTATAACCTATGGTTTTTTCAGTGAATTTCAATGGTTTTTTAATAGCAAATATCATAAGCTGTCGAATGTCAAGTACGTGGTAAGTGAAAACATTTTCGTGTTTATGCACACTGATCTGCTTTGAATGGTGCCCCCCCCCCCCTCATTTCTATTAGGAGTACTCTCTCTTTGCAGATAGTGAAAGGTAGTTAACGCAGGCCTTTGCCCCCGTTGTAATCCGTCGTGCCTGCTTCTCTCTCCATTTGATTGATTGTTATCCAAGTATTTACTGTTTTAGAATTAGTTCTCTTTGGTTCATTCTCTATTTGCAAACAAACACAGAGTCGCAATACTCTGTTTAGTCTTTGCAGATAACGAAAAATCGTGTAAAAAAAAAAAAAAGAAAAGGAATCGAGCAAAATCAGTAGGCCACTAATGGGATCTCTTTTTGACCTCGCTAAAATAGAAACATTAGGAACAACCCCTCATGACAAATACAAAACTAGTGAGATGAACTGAACTCCACACAATGATGGCTGCAAAACAGCTCGGCTCCGCCACCCACCCCGCCCAAAATAACGATAAAGAGCGGCTGCCATGATTGGTTGCGGAATGGCCACGACGGAGCTACGAAATGGTGCTGCTCTCATGCTAACCCCAGCTTCAGTCTGAAACATCCAGAAACACTGTAGACTACCAATTCGATCAGTTCCGGTAGCGCCCCAATGTAACCCGGTAGAGAAGAACTAGCCCTCCCCTCTTTGACTGATGGTTCTTGTTGCCTGTCCCTTCTGTTGTCATTTAACAGAACTATTTAGCCTGCTGAAAGGGGTTGTGTTCCGACCGCTGGTTGGTGGAGACATTTTGACTATATTCTGGACCTGCGTTGTCGCGTAATGCGTCATATGACGCACCGCGTTAGCGCATCCGGAAGTCATCCGGGGCGCGCAGCGCGTAACGTAAGCATAACAAGTCATGTGACTTGTTAATAAAACTTTTCATTGGTTCATTTTAATTTTCTTATTGTAATGATGAAAGGCTTGGTCATATGACCTAAAAATTACGCTTTTCATTACTTCCGAACATTATTTTTTCTTAAATATATGTTATAATGTTCCAGGCTAAAATGTACTTTCCCGGAAATTTTACAACTGTCCTGCAAGTAAAATATATTCTTTTTTTGAGAAAAAGAGCGTTTCTTCGTCCCATGACGGAGCCGTTGAGCAAAAGAGGGTCGACCTGCTGTCTTAGTCGCTGATACGCCTGAATATGAGATTCTTATCGATCACTTTATGTTGCAGGAATAGAAAACACAACAGCCCTTGACCATTTATCTTTACTGCGTTCCTTCGTATTATACCTTTCACCCTTCATGTAATTGGTCTGCTTTATTTCACTTGCCTTTTAATGATTCTAAAACAGTCACTATTATTAAAAACTTTACCAATGTATATACTACTACCATGTTTTCTTTTAAAAACCTTTATTGTGAAAATTTCATTATACAAATACGAGCCTATAACCACGTGGGCCTGCCACGGAGCAAACTGTAATCGTATATGATGAATAGACATTTACACTATAGAGGAACGTAACGGGCGGGCCATTAGGTTGCAAGAACTAAGGTGTCTAACAGTTACGGAATCGGTGGACGTACATTTTATAATTAAAATACGACAGGGCCAGTTACAATAAAATTATCTAGATATACATTTGCGGGCAAGTACCATGGGTGACGTTAATTCGAACTTTCAACAGTACAGTAATCAATAACACATCAGAACTTAATATCAATAGGGATGTCGAAATATTCAATCAATTCTCGTCCCCGCCCGCCATGTGCTTCAAAACTGCATACGTATCTCGTGATTTCAAGGTTCTGCAACCAGTACACAACAAGGAGTTACGAGTCCCATTTATTCCGGCGCCATTTTGGGCGAGGACGGGCAGGTCCAGGATATAGTCAAAATGTCTCTACCAACCATCGACTATGATGATGTTCATATGCTGTATTTATTAGAGTAACACTCATCTGTCCACATGAAATTAATTTGCCACAATCTAAACATGTCATTTTAATCTTTCCAAAGTTCTTCTAAATATTTGGGACCGTTTCCCTTGCCTCTGAAGCTCTCAGTGCCACTGATGAATGTACTAGCAGGTCAGAGGTTCTCCTCCAAATCTCTCTTTTATGCAGCACTATAATTAATTGGTGCCACCTCTCCATATGACGATGCATGGTATAGTTACCACAACTATATTTTTTTCCGGTTCCTCTGGAGAGTTCATCGTGGCAGATGAAGCATGTAACGTACCGGGCATTTACCTTTTTTTGCATGTACAGGAAAGGAAAAAAAAAAAATCGAGCGTCCGAGTTCTAAGGTGTCCCAGGGCCATTTTAGTGGACCAGGCCCAAATCCAAAGAACAGGCCGCCATTTTGAGAGTCCTCTTGCAGCCGCCTGTCGCTGTAGCATCAAGAGCAGCCGAAACTCAGCTGAATGGCAACTGAAACGGTAAAGGGGCGCCCCACTACAGCAGACGAGCCTCCACCTAGGAAGGCCCATTCACGCCGGCTCCCCCCCCCTTCGGGCACCCCACGCCGTTATTCGGAGCAGTATTGTAGGATGGCCACACCAGTGCGGCAACTTGCTAGACATCACCTCGGTGGTAACCGAATCTCAACGCCTTGTGGTGTCTTCTATTCAGAAAACATGGTTATGCTGCCTTCGACCTATTCGCCGCAAGTGCGCACACAACTCAACTGCATAGCTTGCTAGACACCACCTCGGTGCCATCCGGATCTTGGAATGTCAGCACCTTTTGGTGTCTTCTCTTCATAAAATATTGTTGCGCTGCCTTCGGCCTATTCGCACATCGGTCCGCTACTGACGCCATCTCACAGGCTAATGGGGCGACCCACGCCGAGTTTCAGCATTGTAGGATGACCACACCAGTACAGCAACTTGCTAGACATCACCTCGGTGCCATCCGAATCTTGGCATCTCAACGCCTAGTGGTATCTTCCATACAAAAAAATATTGTTACGCTGCCTTTGGCCCCATTCGCACATCAGTCCGCTACTGACACCATCTCACAGGCCAACAGGGCGCCCCACGCCGACTTTTACCATTGTACGATGGCCACACCAGTGCCACAACTTGCTAGACACCACCTCGGTGCCATCCGGATCTTGGCATCTCAGCGCCTTGTGGTGTCTTCAAATCAATTGTTGCGCTGCCTTTGGCCCCATTCGCACATCGGTCCGCAACTGACGCCATCTCACAGGCCAACGGGGCGCCCCACGCCGACTTTCAACATTGTAGGATGGCCATAGAAGTGCGACAACTTACTAGACACCACCTCGGTGCCATCCGGATCTTGGCGCGTTGTGCTGCCTTCGGCCTATTCGCACATCGGTCCGCTACTGATGCAAACTCACAGGCCAACGGGGCGCCCCACGCCGACTTTCAGCATTGTTGGATGGCCACACCAGTGCGGCAACTTACTAGACACCACCTCGGTGCCATCCGGATCTTGGCGCGTTGTGCTGCCTTCGGCCTATTCGCACATCGGTCCGCTACTGACGCAAACTCACAGGCCAACGGGGCGCCCCACGCCGACTTTCAGCATTGTAGGATGGCCACACCAGTGCTGCAACTTGCTGGACACCACCTCGGTGCCATCCGGATCTTGGCGCGTTGTATTGCCTTCGGCCTATTCGCACATCGGTCCGCTACTGACGCCGCCTCACGTGCCAACGTATTTTCTCCACATTTTATACCCTATGCCGCATAACAGGTCATGTGACTTGTTTATAAAACTTTTCATTGGTTCATTTTACTTTTGGTTTCCTAATGATGGAAGGCTTGATCATATGACCTAAAAACAACACTTTTCATTGGATGAAAACTTTTTTTTTTCCCAAACGATGAAAGCCCCACCTTGTTTCTGGATGTTTCAGACTAAACTGGCGTCCGCATGAGAGCACCACCATCTCGTAGCTCCGTCGTGGTCATTCCGCGAGCAATCATGGCAGCCGCTCCCCACCAGAAGCCTGCAGGAGTCAGGGCCCCCAAAACTTTTGATGAATTCTCAAGGCGGAGGGGACGCTTTCGAGAATGGGGTCCAAGACCTAGCAGACAAGCGTCCGATTTCCAAGGTGTCCCAGGGCCATTTCAGTGGACCAGGCCCAAAAAGGAAACAGCCTGCCACCATTTTGAGAGTCCTGTGACAGCCGCCTATCGCTGCACCGCAAGAGTGGGCGCAACTCAGCTGAATGGCGGCTTTTGACACAGTGGACCAAAAACGGACGGAATGGCAACTGAAACGGTAAAGGGGCGCCCCACTACAACAGATGACACTCCACCTGGAGAGGCCCGTTCACGCCACCTCCCCCGGGGCGCCCCACGCCGTTATTCGGAGCAGCATTGTAGGATACCAAAACCAGTGCGGCAACTTACTGGACATCACCTTGGTGCCATCGTTCTGCTGCCTTGGAACTATTCGCACAACAGTTTGCTACTGATGACCCACCCCCCGCGACGCCCCACGCCGTTATTTGCTGGGTGGCAACTTACTAGACATCACTTTCGTGTCATCTAGATTTCGGCGCGTTCTGCTGCCTTGGAACTATTCGCACAACAGTTTGCTACTGATGACCCACCCCCCGCGACGCCCCACGCCGGAAATCTGGACGTTGTGCTGCGTTGGGACTATTCGCACAGCCGACCGCTACTTCGTTGTTTTTCCCTAAAAATGTTTATATGTTATTACTATTTTTTTTTTCTTGTATATATTTATAAATTATTAAAGTTTTATAATCTTACTACTTTGTCGGAGTGCTATATATTTTTTATGTGACACATAATTGTAAAAACTTTGATGTACAAAGAGTCATCCCTGGAATCTTCCGCTTCACGCTCGGTCCCCTCCCCAATCACAATACAGGATGGTTTTCAGATAATAGCAACGCTTCTGCTGTGACGGATCTCATCGAGTGTGGGCCTTGATCTACTATAACTCCTTTGAAGAGGGGTGATTCTTTACAGCTGGGGCCATAAACTACATCTGCAGGGCTAGCTGATAGCCTAGGACCGGCCTGGACAATCGGACACAGAGGAAAAGGAGTGTCAGAGGGTGCGGTAGTGAATAGGGCGAAAGGGAGGTGTCGGGCGGGCACAGGGTGTGATTCTCAGGGAAGAGCAGCGCAGATGGGGGGAGGTTTATTACCCATGCATAAGACAGAGAGCGGGGGTGACCACTGCCTGGGTGAGATGCTTGCGAGGGTGGGGAGCCATGCTAAGGATCGACAGCGTGCACAGAGTGGGTCTGGTCAAGGCATCTAAAATGGCTGCCGTGCACGACAAAAGTGTGGCATTTGAAAAAAGACAAGATGGCGCAGACAATGTTTTTCAACACTTCCTGATTTCCTTCGAATCGAACGTTAACAGACGTTGGGGCATATTACCAAAGTTAAGCGATATTTATCCCTAACGATGCATTGCAAAGATTTTTTTACCGTCAGAAATTATCGCAGATAAACCTTGCTATTATCAAGGTTTATCGCAAATACGATAAAAAACGACCGCAATGCATTAATATCGCTGAAAACTCAGCGATATTCATGCATTACCGAGCTAATGCTCTTAGCCATGTTATCCACCTCCCATTGGATAACATGGCTAAGAACTGCTCAGGGCAGCTGTTACTTTTTGGAGATATTCGCGCTTATCTCGAATATTTCCAAAAGTTGATAATAGGAGATAGCGATGTTAGCGACTGTTTCCAGTCGCTAACATCTTGGCATGCCCACTTTGCATGTCCTTAGTGATAAATATCACTCACATGCAAAGTGGGGCCCAAGATGGTCGCTATCTCCTACTAGCCGTCGCTAACTGGTGTTAGCAACAGCTAGGTAATACAGATATAATTTTATCTCCGCGAAGCGGAGCGCTGTTACAGATATATATCTTGTTTTTGAACGTTAATTTCTCAAACTGCACTGAAGCACATATATTGAGACCTAGCAAAGGCACATCGGGCTACCAGTCCCTAATATTTTACCAAGTTTCGTGCAAATCCATTCAGCCGTTCGATTATTATTATTATTTTTTTTTTTGCCCCGCGGGGCCCTTTTAAAACCTCCACATCAAACCTAGGGGGTCAGCGAGGATCTACTATGCCCCCTTATGGTCATTTGCCCCTTCGCTTTGGCCTCCTCTTGTCTCTCGATCCTACCGAGAGACAAGATGGCGGCCGCTACGGACTGTTTGGAATGTTTACAGACACCGGAGAGCCAATCAGCTTCGCTTCGCAAAGCTCCGTTGCGCGAAAAGTACGCGTCCTGGAGCGCTGCCCGGTCCGCTGTTACAGATATATATCTTTTTTTAAACGTTAATTTCTCAAAATCCACTGTAGCACATATATTGAAACCTACAAAAGGCACATCGGGCTACCAGTCCCTACAATTTTGCCAAGTTTCGTGCAAATCCATTCAGCCGTTCGGGCTAAAAGTGAGGCCAACCGCCCTATGGAAAACTCAATGTTAAAAACACGTTTTGGGACCCCCCTTTTTTCTCGACCCCCCCCCCCAATTTTCAGGGGCTGCTCAGAAACAAAATGTGCCATTTTCCTGAAAATTTCAGCCAATTCCGTCCACAAACGCCAAAGTTATTAGACATAGAATTTTCAAAAAACCCATAGAGAAAAAATCCTAACTATATATACCTACTGGCGACCGCCAGTAGGGGGGGGGGGACACACACACACACACACAATATTTATTCAGAAAATGCGCTTTTCAAATTCATTTTGCCAGTTGCCTTATGAATGACAAAACTAATTATCTGTGGTTCAATGCCATAGAAATAAGACTGTCAGCGCTGCTTTTTACAACTGACTTCGAAAGATGGAAGTACCTTATTGTAAGGAGTACATATTAAAGCCAAAAATAGCTTAATGATTAAGCAACATGAGGTATATATCTTTGTATCACCAACCTCAGGAACATGGTCTGCAACAGCTATATAGTTAAAGATAACTGTAAAAATTACTTACTTCGCTTTCATCAACATCCACTTTCAGGAATATTACGCCACTGTGCTTTTTGCTGAGTTCCTGCAGAAATGTACAACATATTGTAATATATGCCACTTAATGTATTTGCACGCATGAAAAAACATGCACCTGTTGGATAGTTTTACACCAAAACTTATGACATTTCGTTTTTTTATTGTTAGGAAAAAGAAAAAGGTTCCTCTTTACTAAATAGATTCCCGGTTGGAGTCTGTGCTCAACAGCAAATGGGTGTGTAAGGACGTTAAACTTAAATTTTTAAAGGTGTAAGATCAGATGCTTCAAAACAAAGAATTCAAAAAAACAAGCAGTGGCAAAGGCAATATTCAAAGCATTTGCTTTCAGCCTTTTGACTTTGTCCATGCTTGTCTTGTCATAGCTTTTGGAAAATGTTATTCTTGGGGAGATACTAGATACTCACAAATATATACTAATGATAAAACACAAAAGCATTGGCTACAAGTAAACATTTTTTGGTCTCAAAAAGCACACATTTATTTTAATTTCATGGCTATGAAGGGAAGTGGTGTTGGCAGATGTTTTGTTCTTCTATGAACGAGTAGAGTACTATGAAGATAGCCAATTACTAAAGTGGGCTGACCCACTGCCCATGCTGTTGTGGCCGGGATAAAGTACCCCCTGCCATATATTATAAAGATATTACAAGTCACTGAGGACCATATAGAGGAATGAGGATGAATGCGGAGTTCTTTTATAACATTATGGAACACTGAAGTCATTTGCAGTATCATTATGTACCACAGTGGGTACTTTATTCCTTATAATATAATATTCCTTATAATACATGGTCACGCCATCACCAAACTACCTAAATACTTGATGACTAGCTCTCATGTGAAAGAGAGGATGTTTGCAAACATTAACAACAAAAATAGAATCTCTGGTGCTCAATTATATGCATAAAAAAAGCTGATAGATATCGGTTACAAAAAATATATTAGAATCAGTTTAATACAAGTCGGTTTAAAAAAGAAAGAAAAAAACAGTAGCTTGGAACGTGCAGAAACAAATTTTCTATAATTACCCAAGCAGTGCAAAAAAATAAACATGTTGCCAAAAATATCTCCGTTTTACTCGTCACTATACTGCTAGAAAAACAAAGCAAATGAAAGAAAAGAACATTTCGTTTTGTTCCTTAAACAGCTCCTTTAACTATGCTCTGATCTAACCTGCCTTTCCCCTCACAGGATGGCGCTGGCAGAGGGCATTGTGACTTCAGGACTCCATTGTATATGTTATAACAGTTGAGTTCTGGTGTCATTTCTTTATAAAAGGGGAAATTAGAGACAGGTTTTTATACAAGGATTGCAGAATCCCATGTATCATGTATATGTTAGTACAAACAAAAGGTCATGGCTAACACCAGACCTAAAAAGGAGTCAATTAAATATACAAAATACACTGTTAAGCGCATATAGTGCTCTGGAAATGTACATTGCTGTGCTGCCTGTAGTACAAATTCCATCTATTTACGTTTTTACCGGATTGATTAGTAGCCATGTTTGCAGGACCATGGTTTACTATGTAGTGTATTCAGTTGTTTTTCATAGCAGCAGTTCTTCAAGCTCTGCTCTGAAAGATAACCACCTCGTCAGTGCACTCTGATAGTTCAGAGGTATTAGCAGTTGCATTAAAGACTGTTCCTTCAAAGAGATCGATGCCTTAACTAACTGCACCAAAACACATTAAACAAATCCTTACCTCAAACAAAGGTGCGATCATTCTACAGGGCCCACACCATGTTGCAGTGAAGTCAACAATCACTAGTTTACAACCCGCATTTTTAAGCTCGTCGTCAAACTCTTGCTGCAAAAGAAAAGTAACAATTCTAAAAAAAGGGAAAACAAGACTGGAAAAAATAAATACAAAGACAGTTTACTACCAGAGTTTGAATTTTGCTGCATACTGTTTTAACAAATTTACACAGATGAGGTGAGGTGGGAGGCCTGACCTACTCAGCCTTTCTGGGACTGGGCAGCTGGTGTTGTGTGAAAGGAGCAGTGTAACCACGGGGGGGAGGGGGGGGGGGGGATGGAGTAGCCTCTGTCATTACACCAAAGGTCTGCCAGCATTTAAATCTGGGTGGCGGACTAGTATGTTGGTGGAAAGGGTACTCCGTTGCTGTTACAAACTATACCTTTGCCCCAAAGTCTAGAGCAGAAATGCGCCTATTCAATGTGAAGGTTCTGCTACATTCACTTGCACTGTGCAAAGCTCCCAGACAAAGTCCTGCACTTTTTGAGAAAAGGACATAGGTTCTGCAGCAAGGAGTCTAATCTAATTCACAGGTAGTAGACTAATTAAATACAGAGCATATTTATATCTATAGGACCCATCAAAGCGCTGGCTGAGATTGAAGCGATTCAATAGGTCCCACTCATAGCCTACGGTGATCAATTGTTCATGTAATCAATTGCGGGACTCGTACTTCTGTTCAATTTCATTTAGTACTAGAGGGATAGGCTTGGAAACATGAAAACAATATTACTCATTTCAAAAGAGCGTGGCATATGCAAAAAAGCTTACATAAAAACACAGAAGGTACAACAAAACTATTTTTTAAAATGCATAGTTTGTTTATTTCAGCAAACGTAACCATAAAACCCTCAATGAAAAGGAGTAAGGCATTAAAATCAAGGAAAACAAAATGCATATATATATATAATCCATGCTAAACAAGTATTGGCAAAGCCAATAGGTCTTGCATAGGAGCGAGCTACGGGCTTTCAATATGTATTTTAGACATGTTGTACAGCTGAAGTTATAAAAACAAAAAAAAAACAAGAACACAAACCACTGGGAGGCAGCCAGGTCTGGCTGTGTTACAGTGCATTTTTTCGTTTGTTTATTGTGGGGTTGGAGGGGGAAGACAACACGGAGGAGTGGTGAGGGGAAACATGCAAACCATGGTGGGAGAGAGGGGCTGTGAGCAAGCTGATGGACAACAGGTGTGGCTGGGGGTAAGCAACAACAGACACACCGGAAGGCAGGTTGATATGTGGGAGCAAGCAACAGAGGGCAACAACAAACAATGGAAGGAGGGCAAGTGGGTGGGAGCAAGCAGCAGTGGCAACAACAACGGACAGAGGCTGGTTGGATGAATGGGCAAGCAGCAACAACAGACAATGGGCAACAGAAGGATTGCAGGTGGTTGGAAATGAGCAGCAACAATAGGAAACAAGGAAAGGAGGGTGGGTTGTGGCAAGGAACAGCAGAGGAAGGGAGGGCCGTTGGGGTCAAGCAAAATGGGAGAGAGGGCAAGCAACATAGGTGAGTGAGTGCAACACAGGGGTGGCATTTTGAAAAGACACTCAGTGCAAAGAAAAAAGGTAGAGCCTAAGAAAATGAGAAGTGGAAAGTCAAAATCAATGTGCCCTGGGGAATAACAAACAGGAAGGAAGCCTACAGCAGTTGACCAATAAGAAGCAAATGAGTGACAAAGCCAGGCAATGGTAAGCAATGCGCTGATCTCCAAGACCAATGTGGAAAAAAAAAAAAATAAATAAATAAAAGTTTCAAAGGAACCATGCATGCGCTGTCTAGGCAAGACCTAAAAAGCAGGCATGAGGACATCTGCGCACAATACATACAAGACAAAAAGCTGAAATGGCCACAATATGTATAATACATCATTGACAACATTCTGGAAAAAAACTAGCATTTACATTAAATCAAAAAAGCTATTAATTTTACAATTTCAAACTTAATTCATTCTTATTTTCCATGCAATAAAAAAAAATTGACAGGCAAAAACAGGAGTGGAGGTACCAGAAAGCACAATTCATAAGGCAACCTGTAAGTGGCTGTACATTCCAATGTTAAAAAAAATATGAATAATCCACTTTACCATGATTTTGAGCTAGAGGAAACAAAAAAGCGGAAAATGTCTCGGGTTGCCCGCCACAATAACAGCAATAATGAGGAAGCGTTTGGCAACTGGACCGTTAACCATAAAACATGCTGGGAATAGATTACCAAATCTGAATTTTAAATAGAAGATTTTAGCTAGATGTAGTGGTATAGAATCTAGTTAAGCTTCAAGAAGATGCATGTTTGGGTAACAAAAAGGATCACTGAGGCTAACAATAGTTCTATAGTATAGTCTGCTCTGATCCATGGCTGCCCAATAAAGGTTTTTAAGGACAGTAGTGAAGGAAGGAGTTATGAATTCCCTAAATGTCATCCCTAAATAGGAGTCAATTTGTCAATTGACTCATCAGGCTGGGCACATTCTTGACCGCATTTTCTCGAATAGGGAAGTTAGTTTGAGAAGTTATTCCATGGTCTGACACTCTCTAATCTACTTTACTTTGGACACGGATATGGCCCTCGTGTAAACAGATGCTCAAATCAGCCCTAGATATTATAGGGGATGGGCGAAGGCAAAAGTAGTTGAAATGGAGCCATTGTTGAGGAGATGTGGAGGCTGATACTTTAGCTTTGAATATATGGTTCAGGAGACAGAAAACAAGGTGGCCAAGGGGGGGGTGGGGGGGGGGGGGTGCTCCACTTATGCTACTGCATAGCGGAGGGTTGTAGTCTCCATGTGAGACTGCAGAACGTCCACAGCACCCACTGTCCACTCCTTCGTTCCTTGGTAACATTACCAAGACCCAGTTGACAGCCGATCGCTGTGAGAGTTCCTATGGTGACTTGGTAAAAGGTTTCAGGAATAGGTCCAGCTGCAATACAGTCCCAAGTAAAGCGATTTTACTGGCAGGGTATTCTGGCCGTTAAAATTGGGTCCAGGGTTCGGACACTCCGGAAGTCTGGGTGCAGGATACCTGCCCACTTATAGTTTAGGTAGGTATGTATATATTGGTCAGTGTCTGTTTAGTTATAAATCAAGAATTCATCATGAGCAACCTTTACATCACAAACTTCTTTGAAAATTACTTTGGTGTAGTACAAGAAATTTATTCCAACTTTTTCAAAAATTAATATACATGGTAATGTATTTACCGGAATACCACAAGTTATGCCTCATGTAGCAAAACAATTTCTTCATTGAATCAAGCAGAGTCAGCCGGACAAAAAGGCTCAACACAATTGTTTCAAAGTAGTCCTTGTGGATTCATTTCGGTTCCTCAGGCATGGCCATTCATCTGGAAATGATTCAAAAGTGAAGGATATCGGTTTAGGAGGCAGGTTAGGGATTAACCCTGTCATTTATACGTAAAGTGTGATCCCACAGGGGACTTACTAGGGCATCCGGGGCTTTCCAATCTTTCACACCGTTAAGGCTTGGTTTCCGCTCCTCCAGATGAAAGGTATCTGAGGGTTCAAGAAAACCAACATGAAAAAATCACGTTATTTAATTTGGAAGACATGGTCTGTGGGCATTGTCTAAGTAAAGTATTAGAAAGGCGAGATTATATTATTATTACTCGTCTCAAAATGCCATGTGTACAACGTGTACTGCTCGAGCTGAGCGTGCATGACAAGTAATGAATTCAGTTTAAGGCAGCCACCCAAGCGGGTGAATATCGCATTATCTTACCCTCGACTCCGCATCTGCGCGGGTGTTAACATCAACACAGCCTGACCGCGAGTGAAGGGAGCGCGAGGTGCAGGCGCTGGATACCTGCCGGGGGCTCGTCCCTGCCGACCAATCCCAAGATGCCACCTCCAACAAGTTTAAGGGAGTGTGTGAAATTGGCCTGAGCGAGTGAAACGTAACGTTTCATTGAGGAGGGTTTATTTTGCACATGCGAGGCAGGCGGAAAAATGAACCAAAATGAATGTGAAATTATAAACGCTGATACCCAAAGGGTTCGGTATAGCTTAAGATCGTCTGGTCAAAAAAAATTTGTGGAGTTGAGACAGCGGCTCGCCTGCATGAGTTCGACATTATTGAACCCTATGTTAAAGTTGTTTTACGGAACTAATGAACAAAATTAGTCTGGAAAGGTTGCATTAATCACTGTGATTGTTATATGGTCACAACATCCTTTACCCAGTCCCCACCACCACCCAATCACACCCATCCCTCTCAAACTGTCTCCTCTCTCCTTCACTTTGAGCGCATTTTTCATTGTATTATTACGTGTGAATTTCTAATATGGTTGTATGAATCCACAAGGACTACTTTGAAACAATTGTGTTGAGCCTTTTTGTCCGGCTGACTCTGCTTGATTCAATGAAGAAATTGTTTTGCTACATGAGGCATAACTTGTGGTATTCCGGTAAATACATTACCATGTATATTAATTTTTGAAAAAGTTGGAATAAATTTCTTGTACTACACCAAAGTAATTTTCAAAGAAGTTTGTGATGTAAAGGTTGCTCATGATGAATTCTTGATTTATAACTAAACAGACACTGACCAATATATACATACCTACCTTTACTGACCCAGGTCAGGTTGTCTTAGGGTTCACCCCGTTGTGAACTTACCACTTATAGTTTAGTGCAGAGTGGCATTCCACATTGGAATTCCGCACTGTGCCTTTTGTCATATTGGCCTATGCATGCAGTGTACCACAATTGTGAGGCTTTTTGTGTTAAAATGTATCTATTCCATGTGCACGCTATTGGACATTTCTGTTTGGGCATGCGTTTAAGATCCTATGCATGAAAAGTGAAATAAAAGAACTTAAACATTCTTAGCCATATTGCAATCATTCGCAGCAAGGATTTATTTTACTTGACCTCAACTTGAAAAAAAAAAAATTGTGTTATTTTGAGTGATTTCTTCAACGTTGTAGAAGATATTTCAAAACGTGTCATGGATTAGGTCGTGCCTCAGAGCGTAGAAGAAAGGGGTGCGTCAGTGTTGGAGGCAAGGAATGTACTTATTTACAACGATCTGAATGAAGAAGGCCAGGCCAACCTGAAATTTAGCTGTTATCTTCAGTTCGTTGCTGGTTAAGCAACTCTCAAGCCTGAAAGGCGTGGCCTTTTGAAAACTGGTTGAGCCAGAAAACTCAATTTGAGGATGAGCCACAGGTATTTGGGGAGGAGGAAGGCAGGGTGTGTTTTGCAGACCTTACAAACAGAGTTCATATTTCAAGTAACTGCACATTTTCGAAAAATACTTGGGTGTTAGCGTTGCTCTTTTAATTTTGAAACGCAGTTCTTAGAAATGCAGATAGTGCCAGGTAAGCCTTAAATTAAGCTGCAGCCTCCAGCAAATAAAGCTTTTATGAATAACTTGTTTAGAGTTAAAGGCTAAGCGGAGGAATTATTACCACATACAGTTGCAGATGAGCAAGCTGAAGCAGTAACTGCTGGAAAAGGCCCCATCAAGAGTGCTTTCACTCGACTTTGATTTTCTCCTTCCCAGTTTTCCGCTGATCTGGATGCTAGCCGTAGGACTTTGAGCACGTTTGCCATTCAGTGACAAAGTACTGTGCTTGTTATATCCATACTGGTGATTGGCGTTAACACGATTGGCTGATTTGAGTTAGCTGCGAGTCTTTTGTCAAAGGGGTAAGACATATACTAGGGCATGTATCTCAAATGCTCCTCTGTGGGTTTGCAGCAGGGGTTGTGCCATCCATAAAGGTAGCTCATTGATTGTGCCACATGCTTGCCCTGGTAGGACCTGTGTGCGCAGGTTACTGTTACTGGGCTTGGCATTTAAAAAGTTACGTGTCAAGTTCTGCATGTCTCTTGCTCTATCCGATTTCTCCCTGGGGACAAGGTGCAGTGTTGGGAAGAAGCAGGGCATGTGGGTTACATACATGGGTCATGAATAACACCGGAGGTGTGTTCGGTATGACAGGGCCTGCTGGGGGGTGGGCGGGCTTGGTCGTGCCTTGTGGGCACCTACGGCTAGCTGTCGGGAGCTAGCCTTAACGCAGGTTACTCAGGAGTTCACCTCTAAGAAGCACTTTCTAAACCTGAAATTGCTCTAGCACATAAAGACACTTTGAGATGGGAGTTGTAGTTAAGATGGGCAATGAGGGGGGAGTGTCTAAGTCAGGGGCTCTCAAAGAATGCCCTGGTGAACAGCGAACAGAGGCAGTATTGTTAATTTGACTGAGCACTAACACTCAAAGCTTTTAAATGCAAAAGCATTTATTTACAAGTCAACTGAAGAAATGGAAAAGAAGAAAACAAGGTGTTCTGTACTACTTCCCTGTATGAACACCTTCCTTTTTTAAAGATATTGTGCAACACATTTTTAAAAAGGTCCCTTAAAATGCTTTTAAATGTGCATTTCTTTAATGTGGAAGAACTTCCTCTTGGGACAAGAGATTAAATAACTGCATCCGGCCAACTACAGACCCATATCCCAACTTCCCTATCTGTCGAAAGTCCTAGAGAAACTGGTCAACAGGCAACTGGCCATCTTTCTCGAAGCAAACAATCTGCTGGACATAACACAAACGGGTTTTAGGGCTAACAGCACGGAAACAACTCTCCTAGCTGTGCTGGATCACATCAGAATGCACGTAGATCAGGGGAAGACAGTTGCCCTAATACTGTTGGATCTCTCGGCGGCTTTCGACACCGTCCCTCGCCATCTGCTTCTGGAAACCCTAGCATCTAAGGGCATTAGGGACAAAGCACTATGTTGGCTGCGATCCTTCCTATCGGATAGATCACAATCAGTGCGCATGGGCAAGTTTTCATCCCCATGCCGGAACATCAAATACGGGGTCCCACAGGGGGCCTCGCTAAGCCCAACTCGGTTTAATGTTTTTGTGTCATCCTTGGCGGGAATAGGCAGAAAGTGGGGTGTGGAAATATGTTCTTATGCAGACACTCAACTCACTGTCATCCTGGATGAGAAAAACAACCCTAAAGACAGGCTACTAAACTGTCTTTCAGAATTGGCTGAATGGATGCACCAGCATTGCCTAAAACTCAATGCAGACAAATCAGAGATACTTCTGTTCGAAAGTCACACTCAGCTGTGGAACAACAGCTGGTGGCCACAAGCCCTGGGCACTCCGCCAGCCCCGACACAAACAGCTAGGAACCTTGGGATATCCCTAGACACATCCCTATCCATGAAGACTCATGTAGCTGCAATATGCGGAAAAGGCTAGGCAATACTAAAAATGCTTAAGAGAGTCTTCCCATGGAGTGCAGAAAGATCCTGGTCCAGTCTCTCCTGATGAGTAGGCTGGACTAAGGAAACTCCCTGTTCGTAGGTATGGCAGAGTATCTCTTCACCAGACTCCAAATGTTGCAGAACGCAGCGGCCAAGGCCATTTGTATGAAAAGGAAATATGATTCAGCCAAGAGCTGTCTGCATGATCTCCATTGGTTACCAATGAAGCAAAGAGCAACTTTTAAAATGATGTGTATTACTCATAGAGCACTGCACAAAACTGGTCCCCTCATCCTCAGAAATAGGATTCAATTCTACGCTCCCACCAGGAACCTCCGCTCTCAATTCTTGGCTCGTGCAAAAACCTGTCGGGTGAAGAGAACCAGGATGGGCGAGCGTGCCTTCTCCCACATCGCTGCTACCAAATGGAACGAATTACCTACAGCCCTCTGACTTACAGAATGCCACCTGGCATTTAGGAAACAGCTAAAATCTTTCCTCTTCCCCCATTAGAATAAACCTAACTGGATCCATACCTACGCCACATGCACATTAGCAATCATAGCGCCGTGATATCCTACCCTGGATGATTGTTAGCGCTCTACAAGTAATTAAATTGAGGTGTTTATTAAAAGGGATAGTTTTAAATATGAACGTAGAAACATCCATCTCTCCCTCCCTCCACACTGAAAACAATGCCTTTTGTGAATCAAGAGTAAAGTCATTTGTCATCTGCACCCTGCTAGTGGCCTAGGTTGCTTTTATACTTGGAACAACATTATGGTTTATTTAAATCAAATAAAAGATTGTGTACAGTGTGCAACATCAACTCATGTATTGTGAGCTGTTCACATATATGTGATAAATAACAAAGAAAAAAATGAGAAAGTGAAATAAAATAAAAATGCCTTGGCTCCCTCAGTTTTTTCAAGTGAGGAAACCAGGATTGATTCCAGGTTTTCTGGTTTTACGTCCAGCAATTCAACTTCTGTGTTTATATCTCATACACTCTCTCCTTTCATATCTAAAGTTAATGCTATGCCTTTAACTCTTAGTGCGAGGTTAGGGCGAGGGGGCAGACAGCAGCCACAAGGGCACCTTGAGCTGGTCCAGAGCCAGGCATCTGGCTCGAGCCTTCAGGGGCTCATCCATCTCGATCACGTAATGGCAATTAAGAGGACAGAGGAATAGAATAGGATAGGAAGGATACGATTTGAATATCAAAAAATCTCAGGTGAAAGAGGTGAAGCTTAACTCTTCAGACACGAGGACCAGGATGCATCGACGATGACCAGATCTGGAATCGAGCTGTCCCACAAAGGATGTCGAGTGCTGCGGTGTTGGTGGCTGGATTGGAACCAACAAGCCTTGGCAACAGCAACCCATGCAGCAAGTAAAGAAATGATTTGGTGTGGACCAGCAAGGTTCAAGGGACTAACCACGTGGTGGGAAGTCAGGGCACATCTGGAGCAACCAGGGAAGCCCCAGGAAAATCAGAGTTGCCTTCGTAGGGACCCACCAGTCAACGGACCAGGGATCGTGAAGGGGCCTCAAGCGGAAATGCAAGAAGCAGGCTCATGGAACACTCGTGGAGTGTAGGCCCACAATCTTCGGTACAAAAGGTGCTCGGGCTACAAGTAAGCCAAAACACAGCTTCAAAAGAGGTCAATGAATTTGCAAATGTGCACGTGTCTAGGAGGGCTGCGGGTCTCAGCTTTGCTGGGGACTCGGCTCAGCCTCTGAGAAGTCAAAAAATCCCTCTGGTGTTGCAAAGTCGTCGGCATTCAGCGGGAGCTTTGGAGATGCAGACCGGCAAGATGCGCTTTTGGTGACTGCCAAGCAGGGGACTCACTCCTTGACCCCAAGGGGGATTCTTCCATCCTCTAGTCTTGAGTAGAGCATTGAAGTTCCAGGATTCAGCTGCAGAGTTTCGTCCAGGTGTAATCTAAATTCCTGTTGCCAGGGGTTCCTTACTGGTTGGGGGGGTTAAAGGGGTTGGACTAACTCTGGGGACCCACCTATGGGAGGGATTGGAAAGAGGGGTGGCTACACATTTTGTTTGTCCAGTTTTGCACCAGAGCAGGGGCTGGTAGCCCCTGCAACCGGTTTGAACTGGGCTATGCACAGGGACACCAAATGCGCCCCCATTGCAGACTTCAAAGCACTTCAGGGTGCACCCACCCAGCTCCAATACACTAAAGCCTGTCTGGGAGGTGGTTACACCTCCCTGTAAACAGGAAACCTATTGTCCAGGCCTTCCCTGCCTGAGTTTTGGTCCGCAGCAGGAGGCCAGACTTGTGTCTGTGGCTGCAGCATCCATTTTGTGATGTCAGGGCTCTTTAAACTTGGTACCGGGTATACCGGTGTGTACATGTCTCTCCCTCTAGAAGGGTGGAATTCTACCCCCACCGCCAGGACTGGCGAGGGGGGGGGTAGGATTCCAAAGTGTTTGGAATGGCTGCATGGAAACATGTTAAGTTTGGTGTCAAAGTTAGCATTTACTGCAAGGTTATAATGCACTTAAGAGTATATGGTCTGGCTGCATCACAGAACAGCCTCAGAAAATAGGCTCTGAACGCTGCAGAGGGATCCAGCTCATGAATGGGCACCCTCTCGCACAAACCAAGCACCCTGCCTTCAGAATTCATAAGGCTTGCCATAGGGGTGACTGATGATTTATATGTTCAGTGATTTAAGGTACATATAGGTAACCTATGTCCTAGTAAGGGGTGCATGCACCATTTTAACCAGGCTGCAGTAGCAGTCCTGTGGTGCATTTGGGAAGGCTTCCCAGTAGTGGCAGAATACATGCTGCAGCCCCAGGCAAGCCTCTGGGGTACCTATGCCCTTAGTACCTAGTGTACCAAATACTTGGGACTCACAAGTGTACCCCAGTAACCAAACTGGACTGTACCTCTAGTACATGGAATCAATTTAGAGAGGAAGCAGCTAGGCTGGGGACCTGAATAGCAGGTTCCCAGCCAAACTAAGTCAAAAACCATCAAAACACCAGGAAATAAAATGGGGGGGGGGGGGCACCATGTAGTTAGATTCCACTTTCCTACACTCACCTCTTATCTCTGGCAGTTTTCAAGCAGTCTTCCTTCCACAGTGTTTGCTCTTTTCATTGCCCTACATTTGGAGCTCCTCAGGGGCCCTCTGTTAGCCCATCGGTGTTTAATATTTAAGCAACCACTTTACCATCCCCAAGGCACTCTCTGTATTTCGCAGTGGAGCGGATTCTATTTAGAGACTGGGTGTGTCCAGTGTCTTCAATTGGGCCAGCTTTTAGCAGTGCCTCGAGAGTCGTTAGCTGAATGAAGGGGATTGTTCTCAAAATCAACTCTAAGAAGAGATGCTGACTGTAGGATGAGCTTCCTTAATATGGTCTGACAGTTGGTTGCTGTTTGACGGAGGTCTTCCTGCACACTTGCAACCACAGTCCATAACCTCAGTGTCACCTTTGAAAAGCCTTTTCCTATGGTCTCAACAGTGCACATTAATTGTTAGTTATGTATTCTACTTAAGATTGATGTCATCTAATCTCTCTTCTGGTTTTTCATTTAAGAAAGCAATTGATGGATTAATTCTTGGCTACTGTAACACTATCTTGAGGTGCCAGCAGTTGTTACTCAATCTGTAGAAACTGAGCTTGAATACATAACCTGAACCAAACATTAAAGGTACCTGTAATTTGTGCCACTCAGCAAGGAGGGCTATTATCCTTCGATTTAAGAGAAATCTTGCAATTCCCCCTCGTAAATATTAGAAACAAAACAAGTCCTCTCCAATTTTGCAAATTATTTATGTTTTGTCTATTCTCAATCTAGTCTTTTACTAGCTCTTGTTGTATGTAAGTACCAGGATACCCAACTGGTATATGGGTGATCCAGAAATGCTGAAAATAAAAAAAGTCAATTTTATCCACAAAATTAGTGCATATTTTTGGAGACACTCAAAATAGTTAAACACTTCATCTTTATTCCACTCAAGACTTATTACTGTGAAGTTTCCAATTACTATTTTTTTTTCTTTTCTTAGACAAAAGCCAATGGTTTATATCAAATAATCCTATGCTTTTATGGAAAACATCAGTACATTTATAGCCTTCGTTGATGTGTTTCGAGCTTTATACTGGCTTCCTCAGGATTAAAAGTATACAAAATGACAACATACATAAAGGAGACCAGAAAAGAGGTCACAGCTGTCCAACATAGTGAAACACGAGGATCCCAGTCAAATTATGTGCAAAGTCTTTACATGTTCTCATGTTGTGTAATATATTTAATGTAATCAATAACACATAATTGGTTAATTTCGTATTTAATTTAGCTGTAATCCTAAACATCATTACATATTTGTATTTTAATGTTTTATGTCAGTGGCCTACGCTGATGTCTTGATAGTAGACTCCTATTTGAAAATCGAAATCCCTGTTAACTCCAATAGACATAAGGATCAGAACCACCAAGGTAAGAATTGAATAAGTGAGATTTGGGACCTTATCTGAACTTGAAGTGGCACTTGAGAAGGATTGTTCAGAACATGAGAGGAGCATGTTTTAGGTGGTTCTAGAATAAGAGAGATCATACTCCTAGGATTGTCTCAATCCCCCTGATAAGAACAATGGATCTTCTAAGTAACTGGGGCTACCATAATGCAGAGTTGTGCAGGTGCAGCAGAAAACAAATGTTATCTGTGCCTCTACTGGTAGACAGTGTAGCCCTCTCAAAATTAGAGCAATGAGATCAAATAGGTTTCTCTCTCCAATTAGGTGTGGAGTAGATGACAGCTTTGAATGGGTAACAACGTAGAAACTGGGAAACCAGCTAAGATGCCGATGCCCAAGTCAGTTCTGGATATAAGGAGCACGTGGGCTGCAGGAGTTTATTGAATGCTAGAAAGGAGTTTTATTTTCTTTAGTCTGTAGAAGTGGAAGTTGGCAGAGTTTAGCAATTTGTTTACATGAGGACGCATAGAGGCATAGAGTTAGAGCAGTCCATTGTGAATCCTAGGGACCTGATTGTTGCAGTACCAGCTGAAACCTAACCAAACTGCTAGTTCCTGAAACAGTGGCTGGTTAATTTTTTTATTGTGACTGTCGGAGATTAGCACAAATTCTGGTTTATGAGTGTTCACTTTCAGGCAGTTTGTATATATCAAGTCCTGTATTTTCCTCAAACCCTACAGCAGGGTATGTAGATCATTGATTGAAGTTTTATTCACAGTTGTGTCATCAGCCTACTGGTGGAGCTTCATGCCAGTGTCTGCAAGCAAGAGCCCAAGATTTCCTGTATATACGTTGAACAGGAGAGCGTGGAACCCTCAGTAAGATTAGTCCTGTGCAAGATAAGCAATTCTTCAGTACTACCAACTGCAAGTGCCCTTTCAGGAAGGGTCAGATACAACACAGCTCTAAATCTCTCAAATTCATTCCTCCTTAGAGGGTATTTAGGAATAGGGCATCGTCAGCTGCGCAGAAGGCAGACTGTGAGAAGGTGGGTTGGTATATGCAGTCCACTAATAATTGGGCACCTTGTACCAGTCCACACGACCCTTATGAGGCATGAGGTCAAAGATAACCTTTATTGAAAGCTATCCTAGCGATAGCTATGGGGAGCAGCCTTCAGGCTTAATCTTGAAGTAATGTAGAGCAGATTGTTTTACCAGAATATCACCTCCTAAACGAAAGGAGAACCACACAGTGTTTATATAAATATATGTATTTATTAATATAAACACTCTCTACTAGTCTCTATGTTAGATTAGGGCACAAAGCACACAATACTGAATCAAAAGAACATTCGTAAATAGCACAACAGACAGCGGCACCAGGGGGAGACCGAACCATATACTAAAAAAATGATATAACAACGACTAGACACAGTGCCTATAGCGCGTAGATTCGCTGGGACCCCAAGGAACCACAAAGAGGAGTGACACAGGGAGCCCACGGAGGACGGGTGCAGTGAGGAAACACAGGCGCATGCGTCGTACAACTATGGGAAAGTCATAGTTGGAAATTGGAAGTTACGGACACTTCTAAGAGGACTTCAAGGAAACCCTTTGGAAGACAGGAGGTTCCAAGTTCAACCCACCAATGAGTACCGAGGTACCCGTGTTACCTATCCCAGACGAGCCGGGTGTATAGGTGTCAAGTGGAGTTGGAAACCTTTGTCATTTTCAATGGAGAGCTGCAAAGAAGTACTGGTGCCAGGAAGGTGAAGAGTGTCCGGTGGAATCGAAGCCTGGATTCAAGGTGAGAGGAACTTAAAAGCAGAGGGGACAGAGTCTGGGTCACTTCTAGTGACCGGGGGCTCAGTAGTCGAATGCCCCTGATGTTGAGTGCTTCAGGTGCAAGGAAGGGTTGTTTGATTCTGCAGCCACAGATACCAGGAGTTGTCTAGGACAACCAGAATCCGGAGGTGAGCTGTCCCATGAAGGATGCCGAGAGCTGAGGGGGTCGATGTTCAGCTGTAGCACCAACAAGCCTTGGCAACTGCTACCCACATGGTCAGAGGAATTAGGTTACGGTGTGGATCAGCAAGGTCCAGGGGACTTTCCAAGAAATGGAGAGTCAGGAAATGTCTGGAGCAATCGGGTAAGCCCAAGAATTCACAAGGTGATCCTTGATAGGACCCACAGGCCAACGGACCAGGGATTGTGAGGAGACCTTAAGCAAGTATGCAAAGGACCAGACAGTGTAGGCCGGAACTCTTTAGTGCAAATATTGGTCGGGGTCAGGACTACATAGAGTCCAAAGCAAAGGCTCAGGAATCATCACTTAGCATATGCAACTGCAAAAGTGCACAGGCTCAGGAATCATCACTTAGCATATGCAACTGCAAAAGTACGCAGTGCACAGGGGTTCTGGTTGCACCGTCCCCACAAAGGATACTGGTCTCAGAATCACTAAGAGGGCAAATCGACCTCACAAACCTTCGGGAACCCACCTCCTGTGTTGCTGAAATCTTCATCTGCAGAACCTCTGGGGAAGCAAACCGGGTAGATGCGTTTAGGTACCTGCCTTTGCAGGGGAGTATATCCTTTACTTCAAGGGAGATTCTTCAGTCATGCAGCGTTGTGCAGGCAGTCAAAGTACTTGGTCTCTTCTTAGCAGAATCTTGTCCAGTTAAATCTAAAGTCCTATGATCAGGTAACCCACTTTATACCCATGGGAAGGAGTTGGATAGATTCTGTGGACCCTCCTGTGGGAGGGGCAGGACAGAGGGGTGGCTACACCCATGTCCTTTGTCCAGTTTTGTGCCAGAGCAGGAGCCAATGGCTCCTAGAACTGGTTTGAGCCGAGAATGCACAGGGACACCAAATGTGTCCCCAGCGCAAACTTTCTGGCACTCGGAGAGTGCACCCACCCAACCCCAATACACTAAATCCTGTCTGGGAGGTGGTTACACCTCCCTGTAACAGGATTTCTATTGTCATGCCTTCCTCTGTGTGAGCTTGGCTCAGCAGCAGGAGGGCAGACTCATGTCTGTGGCGGGCAGCATCCATTTTGTGCTGCCCAGGTCAAGAAAGCTGGTACCGGGTATACCAGTGACCCACATATGCCCCTCTAGAAGAGTGGAATCATACCTCCCACATCAGTAACTGGTGTGGAGGTATGATTCCAAGATGTTTGACATCAAACACGACATGTTTCTGAGCAGCTGTTTTAAAGTTAACATTTACAGCGAGGTTATAATGCACTAAAACATACATGTCTGGCTGCATCACAGACAACCCCGGAGAATGGTCTCAGAAGGCTGCAGAAGAGCTCTGCTCGTGCAGGGGCACCCTCTCACGTAACACTCAGCACCCTGCCTTCAGGATTGTTAAGGCCTGCCATAGGGGTGCCTCAGTAAGTGGTGCAAACACCATCTTACAAGTCTGCAGTAGCAGGCCGGTCGTGTCAATTTGGATGGCCTCTCATGTGTGGCATAATACATGCCACAGCCCATGGGAGGCCTCTGAAGTACCTATGCCCTGGGTACATGGTGTACCATATACTAGGGACTGATAAGGGTACCTCAGAAACCAATCTGGAGTCTACCTAAAGTAAATCTTTTGCAGTTTAAGGGAGAAAGCAGATAGTCTGACTGGGATCCTGCTATCCAAGACCCCAGTCTAAGCCAAAAACGGTGACAAAAGCAAAAGCAAAACGTAGGGGTAACCATAAGACACAGATCCTACTCTTCTACACAGACTAAGTCACAGAGGACCAAAAGGCAGGCCTCATCATCCTCTAGTATTGGCTGATTTAGGACTTGCTGTTTCTATGTTATGACTTTCTCTGAACCCATATTGGGCTGATGAAAGCACCCTGTTCTCATGTACGTACTTGATCATTTGGATGTGGTCTCATTCTTCAATGGCTTTTCCCAGCCATTGGAGGTTGCTTACGAGTGTGAAACTGTCCAAAACGTATTAATATGCATTAGATATCTTTAAAATAGAGCTAGATATATAGATATATGTGTGTGTAACATTGGAATACTTTTTACAACAGCAAAGCATTGATTAAGGCAAGCCACAACAGTGTGAACAGATGAAAGTTAGAATTTGATTTGGCTGGTCTAGTTGCTCTCAAGCAACAAGTGGAATGAGTTTGACTGATTATCTTTGTGAGATCTTTGGAGTGGTGGTATCTGGAAGGAACTCCAAGTGCCAAATGTTTTAGGCACAAACAGATTAGAGTAATTCGAGTAGCATTTGTTGCATTTCTCATTAGGAACGAAAAACACTTCATTTGAAGCATTTGCACTAATGTTTACATAGTTAAATGAGGAACAAGTTTGGCAGAGAGGGGTATTTGCTTCTGGATGAATGCGGTTTTCGAAATTTCCATGTTTATACATGGTGTGAGCTTTTAGTTTGGACTTTGCTCTCTATTTGGTATTTCTTTTTGGCAGACTCAAATTATCTGATTTTTAGCATTTCCTTGTTGAACTAAGATTTGCAGGGTGTGGATTTGTACTTTGTTAGCTGTGTGGGAGCAATCGCCTTAGAAAAATAATCAATGGTCTTAGAATACTGTCCACATATCGATTCAATACAAATATGAACGTTTTCTTGTTCAGACTCTGCTCAAGAATGTCTTTGAAGAACACTTTTATGAATTGTAATTCCCAAACTAAATTTTGCTTTTTGTGTGTTTGTTTTAGAAAGGAATATATACCCACAAAAGGATGCGTGAAACCAGTCTACTTCTGCAAAAGGGAAATGTGTGCTCTTTTTTTAATTGAAATAAAATTCAGAAATAAAACGTTATGTTCGTTATGAGTCTAGATCATTGGTACTTGCAAACATCCATGAGCGCGAAAAGTACTGTCTGAGGCATGCCAGAGGGCCGCACTGATGCCAGCAGGGCAAGGATCAGTGTGGTGAAATGTGGGTGTAGGGGAACTTGAAACAGATGCATGGTGTCCCTTCACGCTACCTCGGTCTGCCATCAATGCTCTAATAGCATGCACCAAGAAATAGTTAAAGCAACTTCCCCTTCCCTGTGCTGGCTCCACCTCCTGTGGGGCTGCTGATGTCTCTGCCCTGCACAGTGAAAGGAAGAGGAGGTTCATGTAAACAAAGTGCTCAGGAACTGGTTTGGACTAGGCAGAGGCCTCTCTGCCTTCATAGAACAAAGGATTTTGGGGTATAAATATTGGGACACTGATCCCAAGAAATTAGATCACTTCTGGAGCAAGAAACCTTTCTGCCAAGGAGAAGAACCAAGGAAGCTGCAGGAGTTTGGACTGCCCCTCTACCAGTGTGCCGTTTGCTGGGTTGGCCTGCAGGGTTTACTTCATTGCCAAGGGTAAGGAGAAGGAACTTTGTAAAGGACTCATCTACAGAATATTCTCCAAGGGCTTGAACTGTGCTTGCGTCCTGCTGAAGTCTTGAGACAAAAGACTTCACCTCCAGCTTCTTCCTGTATTTCCTCGCTGGGAATTCTGACTCCAGTCACTTGTGTGCCGCTGGAAGCGTGACGCATCGAGAAGTGTGTCGCCGCCGCAGCTGAAATCATCGCAACGCCAAAGAAGCGAGCCTTCGCCGCATCTCCCTGGAAGCGTGGGTTCATCGAAGCGGTCTGCTGTCGCATCACCGGAGAAGCGCGACGCCATCCTGAGAGTCGCCATCGCATCACCGGAGAAGCATGTCACAGGGCCTGACGCCGGCTCCAAAGTACAGAGTCGTCTCAAGGCTGCCAGGGCGTCATCGCATTGCCGCATCATCTTCTTTCAACGCAACCGGATCGTATCGCCATCTTGCGCACCGCAACAGGCCCGCAGGCCGAGAATCTACGCATCACCTCTGGACCGGTAATGCTCACGACGAGTCCCCTACTCTGCACAAGCATTGAAGGATGGAACCGTTCCCCCGGATCACGGAACCGACGCATCTCCCCTTTTGCGAGCCTTTTGTTCACTTTGCGTTACGCATCCAGGTACTTTGTTGAGAACTTTGTTGCATTTACAAACAACTTGAACTAAGACTTTAATCCTCTTTTTTTTTTTTTTAAATATATTTTTATTGCAGAATCAGGAATAAAAACATCCAACAAACCAACCCATACACCAACGGCACCCATCATACAGTGCAATAATAATACAATACACAGCCGATTGGCCCACATCCCGGAGGCTGGGCGGCGCTTCAACGAGTCAGTTCACTGGAGGTACCTCGGTGCACGCCCTATTCGGGACACAGGGCAAGTGTAACACTTCGTTTCTGCTTTTATCCCAGAACAACCCCCCCCCCTCAACTGCTGCTAATGCGGGTTCCACCATCCCCCGCCTGCTCGGATGACAAATATCAGGAAGCTTTGACAAGCAAGTAGCCACACGGAATCCCTGGACATTACTGATCAGTGTCCTCGCCTTCGGTTATGTAGTCCCTTAATGCCTGCACCACCAGCTCCCAGGACCGTGCCAGTTCCAAGCTCTTCTCATTGCCAGTTCTAGTTGCCTGGCACATTCGTAACACACTCTCACAGCTCGACCACTTCACCAATTCATTCCTCCACCTCCGTACAGACGGCCCCTCTTTAGACTTCCAGTGCCAAGTGATTTCACGCTGTGCCAGTATCAGTCCCAACCCAATGAATTTGCTCGTAACCTTGGTCTTTTTGGTATGCGGGAACCAAAGAAGCAGGCATGCGGCCATGTCAAAGTCTACCTCCCGATCCGTAACAGCATTCAAGAGGTCCCCCACCTCAGACCAGTAGTCCCAATGACGGGCAACCCCACAGCATGTGATCAAGATCCACCTCAGGTTCTAGACATCGCGGGCACATGGCATCAAGCACCTGGAAGTGTGGCCGTAACCTCTCCGGGGTGAAATATGCCCTATGGAGCACAAAATAATGCACCTGTTGGAATCTCGCATTCCTCGTCCCTTTCCAGGTCCTGTGTAGGACCTGACCCCATACAGAGTCCGGGATCTGTCTACCGACGCTGGTCTCCCAACGCGACTTCAGCTCAACCAACGGGGCCAGACCATCATTTAACATCCTATTGTGGAGGCAGGTCACCGCCTTCACGGTGCCCGCTGCCATCACTACATATTGGCACACCGTCGTCACCTCCGGCTCAGCCAATCCACCCCCCCAATGCCTCTGCAGGGCCACGACAACCGCCGCATGCAACAGGAAGGTACCACTCGGTAGGCCGAATTGCTCTTGTAAGGTTTGGAACGGGGCCAGCGTCCCGTCCACATAAAGGTCTCCTACCATCTGCAAACCCAGATCCTCCCATTCTAACAATTGGGACCAATCACCTCCATGCGGTAAGGCAGTGAGCATTCCCAGCGGAATCTCCGGTGCGTATGGCCGGCGCTTCCCAGCCCTCTTCAGGTGCCTGTTCCAACACAATCTGAGCGTCCATTCCTCCATCGTGAGGTCCCTACTGGCCAGTCTGTTGCATCACGATAGACGACAAGACATGCCTCTGAATGCCGACCCCCCGGCCATCTTCAGGCCCCCTGAACTCTCTGGCCACGTTCTGCGTCAGGACCTGGAGCTGCGCTGCCAGATAGTATAACTCATAGTCGGGGACGGCCATCCCTCCCTCACACTTGGGTCTCATCAGGGTGGTCAATGCCACCCGCCTGCGGCCGTGGCCCCAGAGAAAGCCAGTCACCAACATCTTCAGCTCCCGAAAGATACCCTGCGGGATCCACACCGGCAGCATTCTAAAATAGTAGAGGAGCCTCGGGAGTGCCACCATTTTCAACAGCGCCACACGGCCCAGTACAGACAGCGGGAGAGAGGCCCAGAAGTCCATACTGCCTTTCAGCGCCCTAATACAGCGCCCCACATTCCCCTCAAGGAGGTCCGCCGCGTCATGGTAGATGCGCACTCCTAAGTAAACAAAACAAGAGGGTTCCCACATTACCGGCCTCGTGAGCTGCGGGCAGAGCGTGGTCTTCCGCAGCGGAAACACATGTCTTAGTCCAGTTCACCCTGAGGCCTGAGAGCCTCCCGAACCTGCCCAACATGTCCACCGCGCCTTCAAGAGCCCTTCCAGAGTCCGCCAGGTACAGTAACAAGTCGTCGGCATACAACGAAATATAATGCGAGTCAAGTCCCTGCGCAATCCCGTCGAAAACCACTCCCGTTCTCGCCTGCGCCGCCAGTGGTTCCACCGCTAGAGCAAAGAGCAGAGGAGATAGCGAGCAGCCTTGCCTCGGGCCCCTGCAGACCGGATAAACCGAAGAGACCAAGGTCCCCAGTCGCACCCGCGCCTTAGCCGAGGAATAGAGCACTTTCGTCCAGCCCCGGAACCCCTCCCCAACCCCGGAACCCCTCCCCAACCCCGAACTTCAACAGCACGCCATCTAAAAAATCCCATTCCAAGCTATCAAACGCCTTTTCAATATCAACCGTCAACACTACCGGGCCTGGATCCGCCATGGCAGCACTATCAATGACCCCAATCAGCCGACGGACATTCATCGAAGTGCTCCTAGAGGGGATGAATCCCGCTTGATCCCTATGCACCAAAGAGGTCATCAGTGGTAGGAGCCGGGTGGCTAGGATGCGGCTCAAAATCTTATAATCTACAGTCAGCCTGAAGAAACATCTAAAGCATCCCTGCCCGGCTTCAGCAGGGGCACAACCAGCGCCTCCGTCATAGAGTCAGGCAACCGCCCCAATTGTTTCGCCTCCGCATATACAACCTGCAGTCTGGGTGCCAGCACTTCCATAAATTTGACGTAGAACTCGATCGGCAACCCATCCACCCCAGGGGTTTTGTTCCGCGCCATATGACAAATCACCCCTCTGATTTCCGCTAGGGTGACAGGGCCCCCCAGATCCCGGGCATCCTCCTCATCCAGTACCGGCAAAGGGATCTGATCTAAATAATCGCCAATGTCCGCGGCGTCCACTTCGAGGTGGCTGGTGTACAGACCCGCGTAGTAGGACTGAAAGCGCCCCAGGACCGCTGACTGCGAATAAACCACTTCCCCATCCTCCTGTCGCACACTCATAACCGGACAACCTCTAGGGTTCGGATCAGCCAACTTTGCAAGGAGCGTGCCCACTTTATCTCGCTCCTCATGCACTTTCACCGCATACAACTTATAGTCATAGCACCGCAGTCTCTCCGTTTCAGTTGCCACCGCCTCTTTAGCACGCAACAAGCTGTCTTGCAGCTCCGATTGCTCGGGTCGCAGCCGTTCCACCCCTCTCAGCACTTCCTCCGCCTTCGCGAGGTCATTCAGCACTGTTCCTCTCACAGTCAGAAACCGCCCCATACACACCCCCCTCACCACCACTTTCATCGCATCCCATTCATTCGCTCTAGTCGCTGTCGACCCAGCATTGACCGTGAAGTATTCGTCTATACCCTGTCGGACTGTGTCACAGACCGCCGGATCCTCCAGCGTCTCCGGACGAAGTCTCCACGTAGGGACCGCCGATCTCCCCAGCTGCCATTGCACAGAAATCAGCAGTGGGTTATGGTCCGAAATGGTTCTAGACAAATATTCAGAGTGAACCACCACCTGCGCTAGAGATTCGCAACACAGCACCGAATCCAGTCTAACATGCAGATCATGCAGTGCTGAGAAGTAGGAATAATCTCGAGTTTCGGGGTGCTGCGCCCTCCATACATCCACCAAGCCCCACCTCTCCTGCCAGTCCCGCCTGTGGGTCGCAAGTCTGCGCACTGGGGAGTCTACCAAAGGCGGGTGTGACCTGTCCAGCAGCACATCTGAAATGGAGTTAAAATCCCCCGCCAGCAATACAGGGCCCGCCAAATAATACGCTAGTGAGCGCGACAAACCCTCAAAGAAGTGTGCTTGATCAGCGTTGGGGGCATAGATGTTACACAGCACCACTTCCCTACCACACAGCCGTCCTTCCACCACCACCACATAGCGACCCTCCGGATCTATCCTCTGACTCGTGACTTGGAATGGCGTGCCCGCTCTGATCCATATTAATACCCCTCTGGCAAACGCTGAGTAAGTCGTGCCAAACACCTGACCCCGCCACCTCCTCTGTAAAGCCCCACATTCCTGCTGTGTCAAGTGAGTCTCCTGAAGCATCGCTATCTGAACGCCCCGCCTCACCAAGTATGCATGTACCTTGTGGCGCTTAACCATAGTTCGAATACCCCGGACATTCCATGTGACACATTTCAAATTAGGTAACGTCCCCATAGAGTATCAATCCCAACAGTGGCTCACGCCAATAAATGTGACCCGCATCGCAGCAATTGTACAATCCCTCCAACACAAACCCCGTAACTCCCAACCCCCCCCTCCCCAGGACAGGGCCTAATAACCCAGCTTCCGCCCCGTTCCAAACCTCAAACACCCAACACATCACACTAATCTGTGGTCGACACCACAGAAGACCTTAAGGGTCTAATGAGGACAATGGAGCTCCGAACCAGGACGACAGAGCAGCCACCCCGCGCCCACAGCCCCATACTGCTAGTGCAGCCCCATACCTGGCAGTCCAATAGAAGTCAGGAGCGTCCAGACCTGACAGAAGTTCAGCGGCCATGAGCTTCAGCCATTAAAGATACCATCTGATGTTTGTGGGGTAACCTCCGGCCCCTGAGCTCCCCCCACCTCCGAGCCTTCATCACCGGACTTCACACCTTCACCCTCTGAAGCCGAACCTCTGGAGGCGTCATCCCGCTGCGAGCCCGTGATGGACGCCGTGGCCTCCAGCGCACTCTGTCTATCGGCCAGTATTTGCGCCTCTCGCTCGGCCCGTTGGCGCCTATTCCGGGAGCGGATGCGCTGCGACTTCCTGACCCTGACCGGCTGCTCGCGATCCCTGGCGGGCCTGTGTGCTCGATCCGTCCCTGCACGATACAGTTCCAGCCAGGACCATGCTTCATCGGGTGTTTGGAAAAAGTGAGCTCTGTCATCAACAATGATCCGCAGCTTGGCTGGAAAAAGCAAGGAGTATTGAATCCCTTCCTCTCTCAGCTCTTTCTTTACCGACAGAAAAGACGCCCTGCTCCGCTGCACCTCCTGCGTATAGTCCGGAAATATCGTCACCTTGCTGTTGTCCACTTGGAAGGGCCCATGATCTCTCGCCCTTTGGATCAGCAGATCCCGGTCCTTGTAGTGCAGCAGTCTGGCCACCATCGGTCGAGGCGGTCGGCCCTCCAGGGGAGGCCTCGCGGGCACCCTGTGCGCTCTCTCCAGGGAGAAGAAGGGGGAGAGGCCCTCCGGCGCCACCACCGTGCGGAACCAGTCCTCCAAGTAGGCCACCGCATCATCCTTCTCAATTTTCTCTGGAAGCCCCACCACCCTCACGTTGTTCCGGCGGTTGCGTCCTTCCGCGTCCTCTGCTCGACGCTCCAGAATCGCCATTCGGTGGATAACGTCATCAAGTTTGTGCTCCGCCGTGACCACCGCCGGTTTCAGCTCCTGGAGCAGTTCATTGGATTTCACACGGTCAGAGAGCTTGGCGTGGTCCGCTCTCAGCAAGCCAAGCCCGGACGCCACCTGCGCAATATCCTGGTGCAGCTCATCCTTGGTGGTAGTGATCGCGGCCAGAATGGCATCAAGACGGAGGTTCAGCCGCATCTCCTGCGGCGAGGGTTCCGTTAGGACATCGCCATCCGCGGCCCCGGTCGTTCCGTCACCTCGCTCATGAGGCGCAGCGAGGCCAGCCCCCTGCGCGGCCATCTTGACGACGGGAAACGTGCCACCCAAGCCTCTTTTAATGACGGTCGGCTGCTGCCGTCCTTCCGTCCTTCCCGCTCCCAGGGCCACCTGGCACAGTCCAATGGCAGATCACAAGGTGCGCAGCTCCCCGGTCTCCAGACGGCGCCAATGGTCCTTCCCCAGCGCTCCGTCGCCAACCACCAGCTCAAGAACGGACTCCACGCAGCCCCACCGATATCCTCAGTGCGTCGCCAAAGTGCAGGGGCCAGGGGTGTGAGCCTCCACGGAAGACCGATAGTCAGGGGTCGCCCCACCGGGCAATTTGAGGCCCCCGGCGGCACCAATCCGCGCTGCGTCAGCGCACTGCGGGGTCCACACACTGCCTCACCCCCACCTGCGGCCAACCGGGCGTCCACTCGCTCTGGGCAGCTGCCCCCTCAGCACACGGCCTCTGCGTCAATATCCCCAGGGAGGGGTCGGCCACAGTCGTCAGCAGCGCCGCCACCGGTGCAGCGCGAGTGAGGGCTTCACTCTCCTGCCGTCCGGGCGAGCAGGTGGGGGAGGGGCGCCGCTCGCGCCAAGGCAGCGCCGCCGTCCTTCTCCGGTGCTCCGGTCCCGCTTCCTGGGATCCCCCACCAGCGCACTGCTACTCAAAGGCCTCCAGGCGCCTCAGATCGCTCAGCACCCCACAGCGCGCCGCTCTCCGAGCGCTCGCTCACTTGGCGCCGCCATCTTGGCTTTGTCCTCCGGCCGCACCGATCAGGATGCCAGGTCCGTCCGCCTGCTGCGCCCAGGGTGCCGACGGGGGTCAGACGCTCCCCGTTAGTTCAGGGACCCCGCCGAAGCACAGTTCCAGCTGCCAGGTAGCGCGGGGCCAGCTATTCCAGGAGAAAGACGGGACTCGGCGCGGAGCAACTCGCTCACGCAGCCATCCCGGTCGGCGCCTAAACCACGCCCCAAGAGACTTTAATCCTCTTTTAAGTAATCTTAAGAGTAGTATTGTGGATTTTTGTCGTTTGTGGTCTTGTGTTTAATTCTATATAAAGAATATCTATTTTTATAAAACCTGTGTTGTGTCCATCTGTAGTGTTTTTACTGTGTATATTCACAAATGCTTAACACACTGCCTCTGAGATAAGCCGGTCTGCTCGTGCCAAGCTACCAAGGGGGTGAGCAGGGGTTATTAAGGAGTGTGATCCCCTTATCCTGACTTCGAAGTAAGGGTCCCTATTTGGACAAAGGTGAATACCATTGCCAACTAGAGAACCCCAGATCGAACACAGAGAATATGCACTTTAGCACTAGTTAGCACTGGTAAAGAGCACAGATTCCTACAGCCAACAAAAATGAAGTACGGAAAACAGGAGGTCAGAAGGTAGAAACTGAGGGGAAGACTTGCCATGGATGCCAAGCCTAACAGGTTTGATGAAAAAAAATGGAAACAGAATGAGGTTATTTACTTTATTTCACAAATACAATAAAAATAATTGTCCAACATTCTTCACGGGGTCAGAAAATCTAGTATTGGAAAATAACTTAAATAGAATTCTTCCGCACACTTCAAAAGGTAAAATCTTTAAAAATCACCTATGTCGCTTTGATGATTAAATAACAAATATCAATGATCAACAAAAAAACACAAGCCATTGATTATCTAATTGTAGCTATGAATGTGGAAAATACAGTAAATAGGTTAACAAAACACAAAAATACAGGAACCACATACTATGAAACAAATATTCATCAGCTGCAATACAGTTCACTGTTATATGAATGAATATACATGGGGCAAACACTTGATCGGTTAGAATTATACACAGCCCTTAATTTGTAGAGTTATGGCATGTGAAATGTACATTACAACTTTCTATGCACAAATAAACTTCATCCAGTAATAAAAAGGTAATCAACATTAAAGAGAATATTAGCAAACTTGAAGATATATGACGAACTCTAAAAGGCATTAAGGGAAGAAAGAGGGAATTTGGATGTACAGGAATGCAGGAAATAGTAAAATAAAACAAGGTATAGGGCATGAGAGACACATGTATGAAATAATTGTTACAATTATGTTTACATGGATCAATATATCCCATTTGAATTAATGTAGGATTTCTACTGAAAATAGAAGTCTATGGTCAAAAGAGTCCAAGTGCAGGCAATTGACCTAATAAAAACATACAACTCAGCTAAATATGAAACTGCTCAATTATTTATTATTGATTGCCGTTGTCTCACATCCACCTTTTCAGCTTCGTTACCCCATATTTCTTTCCTTTTTCTGGACCCTGTTTTTGATGTTTTTTCTTTAACTTCATGCACTTTACCCCTGCTAAACAAAAGTAATGTTCCTGTGCCCCCTCTTAATATGGTTAATTTGCCTTATCCCCGATTGACACTTAACTTGCGTACAATTCCCTAGTACGTTGTGTTATGGAATAGGAAATACACTCAGGACTTGGAAGTTAAATGCCACCTGTAGACGCAAAAGACAAATGATGGACGGAATCAGGAACATATCAAACATTCACCACCCTAGTCAAGAGATCTGTTAAATCCATCGTTCTTTTGGTCATCATGTCACCCCAGTTTATGCACAGATGTGGGTACCGGGTTCACGGTGCCACTGGATTCAAGCTAGCCTGGCTGATGAGGGGGTAATACCCCGAAACCGGTCCCAGGATTTTTGTTTCTGGTCCAGGGAGGACCCAACTTGGCAGTTCTGGCTGGAGTGCTCCCATCAGGAGTGGGTCAAGACTGATTTGCATATGGCTGGGTCTAAACTGGGGTGGCATGGTGAGCTAAAGAACAATGGATTTAACCCCATCTTTTGAATGGGGGTGTTTGTTTAATTTGTTCTGCATTCTGTCCATTTGTGTGTCTTTAGCCTGTAGACTTAAGCACCTGCAGTGCCATCCACAGGGTTGCCATGTAAAACATGACTTCAGGCTCACCATGTGTAGCCTGACTGCAGCACCCTAAAAATAAACCTGTGAAAATAACTCTTTGAGAGTAAGGAATTCCTGCTTTTAAATAGTAAGAAGTCAACCCTAAGCAAACCTTTCCGCCAACAAGGTAGGATGGATGACATTTGAAAGTACAAGTATGAAATCAAAGTTGGTATGTCCCTCCAGTGACTAGCCCCCTAAAGCCATTTTCACTGACAGGGCTGTAGATGAATCCTAGAAAGTGTCAAATCTTTAATAGGTAAAGGCTAGAATAATTATTCAAAGACTATCTTGCACGTTTATTAAAAGGTCGAATTCATTAGTGAAGTTGTTTTTTCATACATACTTAGAAAAGTAACTTTAGAAAGTTAAATGTTTCCTACCTGCCCTGGATGCTAATGTCTATTAGCTCCCCAGTATCTTGACCTTAATGACTTGTGAAAGTGCTCCCAGAGCAAGAATAATTGCATGTGTATGGTGAAGTCTTTTCCCCTTGGAGGAAGACTCGTTAGGGTGGACACAGGAACTTAACTTGTGTAGGGGGCTTGCCCTTTCACAGTAAATGTAAGGCGAGACCTTGAGACGGCAACCTTCTGTCCGCTGAGCCAGGCTGTCACCAAACCCAGTGGGAGGAGAGATGACCCCAGAACCAGTTTGGAGTGACCACAAGGGAGGTGGTGGCTCATTTCTGAAGCCACACCGCTGGGTGGGAACTGCAAACACAACAATGATGGACAGAATGTGGATCAATGTCACACATTCACCCCAGTCCAAAGATCTGGGCCCAAATCCATAGTTTTTCCACTCCACACCACCCTGGGTTAGACAATGGCGATATGCAAATCAGCGCTGACCCTGTGCCCCATGGGAACAGTCCAGTCCGAACTACAAAAGCCATGTCCTTCCCAGAACGGAAACAAGCATCCGAGGACCGGCCCGGTTTCGAGGTAACACCTCTCTTCAGCCCGGCTAGCTTGATTCCAGTGGTGTGGAGTGCCTGGGACTCACGTCTGAGCATCCCCAGTACACTTAGAGCGGTAACTGCAAACACAACAATGATGTGTGACATTGATCCACATTCTGTCCATCACTGTTGTGTTTGCAAGTACCGCTCTAAGTGTACTGGGGATGCTCAGACGTGAGTCCCAGGCACTCCACACCACTGGAATCAAGCTAGCCGGGCTGATGAGGTGTTACCTCGAAAGCGGGCCGGTCCTCGGATGCTTGTTTCCATTCTGGGAAGGACATGGCTTTTGTAGTTCGGACTGGACTGTTCCCATGGGGCACAGGGTCAGCGCTGATTTGCATATCGCCATTGTCTAACCCAGGGTGGTGTGGAGTGGAAAAACGATGGATTTGGGCCCAGATCTTTGGACTGGGGTGAATGTGTGACATTGATCCACATTCTGTCCATCACTTTTGTGTTTGCAAGTACCGCTCTAAGTGTACTGGGGATGCTCAGACGTGAGTCCCAGGCACTCCACACCACTGGAATAAAGCTAGCCGGGCTGATGAGGTGTTACCTCGAAACCAGGCCGGTCCTCGGATGCTTGTTTCCGTTCTGGGAAGGACATGGCTTTTGTAGTTCGGACTGGACTGTTCCCATGGGGCACAGGGTCAGTGCTGATTTGCATATCGCCATTGTCTAACCCAGGGTGGTGTGGAGTGGAAAAACGATGGATTTGGGCCCAGATCTTTGGACTGGGGTCAATGTGTGACATTGATCCACATTCTGTCCAGCACTGTTGTGTTTGCAAACACCGCTGGGTGGGAACACAGGCTGTGCAAAAGGGGGGAAGATTTTCTCCATCTTGGATTTCAGGAGTGAGGGATACTGGGATTGTTTGCAGTAGGGCAAACAGGAACTGTTGAAAACACGGGTAGTGTTGTCCATGGGAATTTTTTCCCCATTGGTTAGGGAGTATCAAGGAGTCTCCTTGCCCACTGGCTAATACCAGCCATCATTGTTGCACTCCAAGGAGCCCTCCTCAGAACACTTTCTGAATGTGCAAACGATCAGAACAGGACTGGACCATGCTTGACACAACCCGAGTGGAGCACTGAAGGACTGGACCTGCCTCCCTCTTGCACCCAGGACAAGAGTGGGCTCCAATGGTCAGTTGTGTGGCAACTAGCTGCAAGAAGCCTTTAAGTATTCCATTGCCCAGTACCTTCTATATGTGGACTTAACTTTGCTGGTGGCAGTTGCATGAGTGAGTTCTGGTCCTTAACCGCTATCCCTGAGGTTCTTGAAGCCTTAGAAGAAACTCTGAGGAGCTGCTCTACAAACCACAAAAGTTGAGACTTCAGGAACCATCAGGAGAATCTTGTGACAAGTGTGTCAGATTTCGATGCACCATCCTGGGATGCATCTTCAGGCTTGGCCTGCTGGAGGAATTTGAGCTGCTTAAAAAATAAAAAAAGTCAAAAAGTCAGAAGGTATCTCTTTCATGGGTGAACCCGCTTGGTGTATCTGACCTGTGCGCTATCACGTTCAGCCTGAAATTGTGACTAGGTCCTATTTTACAACTTCCTTAGACAATAGGCACTTTGAGCTTTTATGGCGCTATCTTTACTTAAAGCATTAGAAATTCATATCTTGGGTTTCTCCTTATTGGATTCTCGTAGTTCTGGTGTAATTTTGATTAACACATTTAATTCTATTGTTCTAATCTGATTTTTTTTTGTTTTGTATTTTGACTTTTTTTTTTTATTACTGCACGAATACTTTACACATTGCTCTAAGTAAATCCTATTTGCTGTGGTCCATAGCTACCAGGAGGTTGAACTCTGTTTATGTTGATGCCTTTGGGTTACACCCTGAGAAGTTAGTGTCACTGGCCAGTAGCATCTGTGCACTTTTATAAATCTGTCTTCATCATCATCATTACTCCTAGGAGTGGGTGACTGCCCACTCCAAATAAAAATACACGTTCTTCTAACAGTCAATACCAATAAGCATATAACAAACAATATACATAGAGTGTCCTTTAGCATAGAATATGGATTACACTTCTTGTACGCTGCTTGCCCTGTGGGGGTCTCACCCGCTATCAGTCCGGGAGGACTGCAACGTTCTCGCTGCCACTCCTGACTAGAACCATCACCCGAGGCACGGACTACGCCTCCCAGCATCCCTGGTTGGCGCACACTGCTGGCGTCATACCCAAGCACCAGGAGGTGCCTAAAAACACTTCGGCATCCCGCAGCGTGGGACGCGTGTGGGCGAAGCAGGGCCAAGGGTGGGCCCGTCCGCGCACGTCGAAGCCAGGAGGAGGCAGGGCACGGCCACCCCCCTTTCTTCGGTTGCCCAGAGTTGCCAAGGACTTGGTCAGTGGTTTTTCTTTATTTTCTTCTTTTTTTTTTGGACTTCTTATAATAATGGTTGACCTTTTGTATTGAATTGATAGCAACCTGTTATGAGTAAGGGCAACCGCAAGGGGGCAGGGGGTCCTGGGGGCGTGGGAACACGCAACACATTTCTCCTGCGGGCGGAGTCTGTTCTCATTCACGAAATTGAGCTCACCCAAAGGAGACTTTCTTTAGAACCTCGCCGAGTTTCTACTGAAGTCCCCCAGTTGGCCCCCAATTCCAGATCCAATTATTGACTGTACATAGCAAGTAGCTTCCATGGCCCCAACACCATTAGTGAATGATTCACCGTCCTTAGTTAACGTTCCTAGCATTCCCATCCCCACCCCTTCCCCTCTCGGACAGATTTGTACACATCAGCAACGTTCAGTCCAGGCTAACCTAATAAAGAAAAGGAAAGTGGGTGCCTTGCCTCCAGCCCCACATCAGGCTAATAAAATGGCAAAAACTAGAGGGGCGTCCAGTGGTAACAAAAGTAGCTCCCATGTGGGAATAGACACAAGCATCTCTAGCTCAACGGGCAATTGTCCATCCGTGTCAGGCAGCTAGTGATCTTGAAGATCGTATGCTTGCCAAACTAGAGGAAACATTTGCAGCAATGCTTGAGCCTGTACTAACTAAGTTGACAGATATCGACTCAAGACTAAATAAAATTGAACACCTTATTCTCCCAAAATGTAATATATGTAATGAGACTTCTAGTGGCCCTAACGAACTTGGGTCGGTAATAGTGCATGCAACACAGACGACTCTTTCTGACGTTGTAGCTAGTACAAACACTATAGCGCATGCCGCTCCAGTAAATTCCTCCATTTTGCAAGCAAACAGCAAAGGCGGGCCCCTCGAGGGAGTCAACTGGGGGTAAAGATTTCGTTAACTTACCAACTGAAGCCACGCCATACACTATTATACTTACTAATGTGCCACCCCTACAACCTGGTTCTGAGAAACATTGGCCAGCACTCAGAAATAAGGCCCTCCACTTACTAAACACCCGAACAGGGCTGGGTAGCCACCTATTTCAGGAATTTAAAATGATCCACAGAACTCCATGGATTGGGAAATCTCCAAAATCTAGCAGAGGAGACTGTGTGGTGTTGAACTTTGGGTCTCCCCTAATTGTGAAAACGATCCTAGATAAGGCATGTGCAAGATATTTGAGCAGGGATTGTATTTGTATCTTGCCACTGGAGTTTTTCTATCGAAACATGTACCCAAACACTCGGTAGGGGCGATTACAGGGACATGCCTCACACACAGAGTCTCTATGACTAACGTATCTGTTCACAATAGATTTGGAGTTCCTATCAAGTTTGGTGGAAATAGACTGACTGAGTTGTCTTTATGCTCCACAAAGATCTTTTCACTAATGGCAGACTTGGGAGAGGGTGAACCAGTCAGTATCAGGCCCAACCCCAAGCAATGTCTCACCCCGCACACCTCCAATGGGTTAACACTGGGTACAAACCTAGGCTCCTTTGGAACCATTAGGGTATCCAAAGGGGGCTTGGACCCTTTAGAGAACCATCTTGGAAACAAGACTAATTCCCATGTGCTTAAGTGTGGCCTCTGCCCCCAGTTAAGTAATAGTGACCTAAATAGTGACACCACTGGTCCAAAACTGGCCTCCTGGAACATTGCTGGGCTTGTAAGCTAAACAGCTTCCACTGCATGGTCTTCATTCATTGAAGAGCAAGATATTGTCTTTTTTCAGGAGACATGGGCCGTGGATCAGGTATTTCGCCCAGGATATTTAAATTTCTCCAAAGCTGCCAAACAGGGTCAGCGGGGCAGACCAAAAGGGGGTTTGACAACTTGGGTTAGGCAGTGTCATCAATACAAGTCCGAGGAGATCCATATCGACTGCAGGGACATTCTTATCATTCGGTCATATCAGGGAAGTCTTCCAGAAATGCTACTTATCAATGTTTATTCCAGTGGCTTGCAAGGAGGCAAGGCCTCCAACACGGTTGCACTTTTAGACACCTTTTTAATTAACCAGAGAAGCCAGAATATTATATTAATAGCCGGCGACTTTAATTGCACTATCGAACCCCTAGACATACAGGATATGTTCAGTAGTGTAGAAGAGGATGAACAGTGGTTTATTCCTTCGCTGGATCTTCCCGTAATAAAAAAGTGGTCCAGTGCAGCACTTCAATTAAAAGTATTTTGCCTCGAACATGGGGTGAGAGCAGCCAATGGGCGTACCAGATCAGACACAAATGGGATGCCACTTATATCAGTGGGCAACGTGCTAGTAGTATAGACTTTATGCTCAGCAAGTAGCTATGGTCTAGCCTACTGGACATGGTGGTCTGTGACCGACCAGAAAGTGACCACATCCCCCTGCTACTCTCCCTAAGATACCTGAACTTTAACTATGGAGAAGAGTCGGCAGTGCGCTTAGACTTTGTAGAGGCCCAATTGACTAATGATACACGACACTTTAAATGGGCTAAAGTGGTCAGCAAAGTAGAGCAAGTGAACCAAATGAGTGGGTTGGTAGCCAACGCTATAGACACTTTACAGGCAGACGCTGCGCAGGAAGAAAACAGCTATAGAGCCGTTCAAGTCCACGAGCACCTTTTTACTGAACTTAAAAAAAATTCATTACAAACAAAAAAACAATCAAACCCGCATGCCATAAGGCAGCTGTTTGGTACAACTCATCGTGTCGCACTGCATATAGAACCCTTGCAGAAGCGATTAGGGCAAAAGATAGGGAATTAATCAGTAAAAACAGGATTGCGTATAAGGCAGCACAATTCCAGGTCAAAAGGGATTGGGACGAAGAACATTGGGTTGCTCTTCTGGATGCTTGTTCTAGGAGATAAAAAAAAGGGGTGGTGATGGACTGAGCACCTGACCTAATCTAACACCCACACCCAGTCAACAGATCTGGGTTAAATCCATCACCGTTCTTTAGACCACTCTACCACCCAGTTCAGACATGGCCATATGCAAATCAGTCTGACCCTGTACCTCATGGGAACAGTCCAACCCGAACTGCCAAGCCATGCCTTCCCTGGACCGGAAACAAGCTTCCTAGGACCGGTTTCTGGCATTCCAGCCATCTTCAGCCAGGCTTGCTTGAATCCAGTGGCAAAGTGAGCAAGGGACTCACGTCTGAGCATACCCTGCCAACTTATGGCAAACAAAGCAGTACTAAAGGGGGTGGTGATGGACAGAGCACCTGAACCAATCAAACACACCCAGTCAACAGATCTGGGTTAAATCCATCACCTTTCACCGTGCCAGAAACCGGTCCTACGTAGCTTGTTTCCGGTCCAAGGAAGGCATGGCTTGTCAGTTCGGGCTGGACTGTTCCCATGAGGCACAGGGTCAGACTGATTTGCATATGGCCATGTCTGAACTGGGGTGGCAGAGTGGGCTAAAGAACAGTGACGGATGAAACCCAGATCTGTTGACTGGGTGTGAGTGTTTGATTGGTTCAGATAGTTCAGATGCTCCGTCCATCATCACCCCCCTTTTGTACCACTTTGTTTGCCATAAGTTGGCAGGGTATGCTCAGACGTGAGTCCCTTGCTCACTTTGCCACTGGATTCAAGCAAGCCGGGCTGAAGACGGCTGAAATGCCAGAAACCGGTGCTCGGAAGCTTGTTTCCGGTCCAGGCAGTTCGGGCTGGACTGTTCCCATGAGGCACAGGGTCAGACTGATTTGCATATGGCCATGTCTGAACTTGGGTGGCAGAGTGGGCAAAGAACGGTGATGGATTAAACCCAGATCTGTTGACTGGGTGTGAGTGTTTGATTGGTTCAGATGCTTGGTTCAGATGCTTCGTCCATCACCACCCACTTTTGTTCCACAAGTACATCAACAGAAGTAAAATCTGTGTATGTACTCTTACTCAGAAGCCAGGCGAACAATGTGACACAAAGCGCCTCAAACACTATAAGAACATTACAATAGACAGTCCCCTAGCAAGACTCCCCTCGCTGAAAGGGTACAGGCCTCACTCCCCTAGTGCTATCACAACTATTAAATGTCAATGGGCTAGACATGAGACTTACGAAGCACCTAATCAACAAACTCCAGAGAATCCAGAATGCTACCGCCAGATGAGCGCTAAACTTGAATAGACTGGATCACATCACCAGTACCATACATAGTCTACCTGTTCCTAGAAGAACCTCTTTCAGAGCTCCTAATATCACCCACATGTCTAGCCATAGGATTTATTTGTTTTTTTTACAATCCAGATCCAAACTCTACTCAACGGATGACCCTTAGCTGAAGATTGCAGCTCTTCCTACCTTTCCCAATACTATCCTGCAAACTATGCGGCACCTTTCGGAAGTAAATAGGGACAATCAGTAATCACCTAGAATTCAGAAAAACAATACAGACTTACCCATTTGTCAAAATATGACTTAACCCATTGAAGACTACATAGGATCTTTAGTTCGGTAAGCGATTGGTTAATGCTCCATATGAGACATCCAAAGTATCAGCCATACAGAAAATGAAGATGACACTGCAAACATAACAAGCATTGGCAAAGCCAACAGGTCTCGCCTATACAAGTGCTATTGGCTTTGGCAATGTGTTCCCCCATGTTGTACACCAGTATGGCTGCTGTTCAGCGTGGCTAAATGTTAGATGCATGGAGTGTCCTATAGTGGAATGGGGGCAGTAGAGTGTCATAGACTGGATTTTTGGGAGTAGCGTATCAGAGTGGAGCAGGGGGGGGGGTAGAATGTTGTAGAGTTGAGGGGAGGGGAGTATGGTTCGGTGGTTTAATGGCAGAGAGTGTTGTATAGTGCAGTGGCGTAGTGTGGAATAGGGTAGAGTGCATTGCGGTAGTGGGTTGGATTGGGTAGAGTGGGTTGGATTGAGCGGAATGGGGTATATTGAAATGGGGAGATGTGGATTGGAGTAGGGTGGTTTGGAGTAGGGTGCATTAGGGTGGAGTGGGGGAGGTGACTTGGACTGGACTGGAAGGGGTGGATTGGAATGGGGCAGATTGCTTTGGATTGGAGCAGGGCAGCTTGGAGTGGAGCAAATTTGAGTGGGATGGATTGGAGCGGGGCAGATTATTTTGGATTGCTTGGATTGAGTGGGGCAGACTGGAGTGGAGCAGATTGTTTTGAAGTGAAGTAGATTGTTTTAGATCAGAGTGGGATGAATTGGAGAGGTGTGGGTTGGGAGGATTGGAGTGTGGTGGATTGAATTGGGGTGAGTGGTTTGGATGGGATGAAGTGGGGTCGATAGTGGTGTACTGTAAAATTATGTATTAAAGCACAATTTCAGATTTTACACATAAGAAAGACAACGTTGCTGTAGAATAAAATGATCCTTATTTGAGAACAGCGCCCACAGGCAAAAACAAAAGAAAACATGGAGTGCAAAGTGAGAAAAGAAGACTTGGCAAAATAAAAGCAAGTTAATTATAGAAAATAAATCTTTGCAATTTAGTTATTTTTGGTGGGCATCTTTTCACCAGTCACACACACTGTCTGTTTGCAGGTCACTAAAAGGTATAAAGAACAAAATAATACCTCAATCACGCCAGGAGTCACGGACGGGCATTGATTAAGTTGAATCAATCAGTGCTTAGTCCCTGCTCCACTGAGTTGAATGGAAATGTTGTTAGGCCTACAGTGACAATTACGAGGCTGTAAAAAAAAAAAAAAAAAGAGTGCCATGCAAGTAAACACATGAGTAAGCAATGGGCGGGCTGCAAGCCCTTTGTATACAAGAGTGTCTCACAAGTGAAACGCATGTGCTAGCGCATGCTCGGCCCTAAAAATGGCATACTTGCTGGGCAAGACAATAAATAACAGAGGATCCAGTTATTTTCCACAACCATTCATAGCCTTATACAGGGTACAAACCTGCGGACTGCAAAGATTCCATCAAGGAGTACCATTTCTCATAACAATTTTTACGAAAAGACGGTAAGTACTTGAATTTGTTGCTGCCCTGACGACTTACACAATCCTTAACCTCCAGGTCCAAACACTGCCTCCTAAACTCACCTACTGCACCCAATTTTACCTAACAGACCAAGATGGGAACCACCCCTCCCCTCCCCCCAATTCCAGTGTCCATCCATAGGGTGACCTGGAAGTCAATGAAAGCCAGAGCGGTCGTGGCCTTGCTGCAGTTACAAAGTGGTATATAAATGATGCATAGGAAGTCGCAATGTACCTATCGAAAAGTTATGGAAAGCTCTATATAAAACAATGATACTATCAAATAATGGGAAGGTAGAGGGAATTCCAGCGCGGGAACGGCTGAAAGTTCACCCAGAAACATACATCTGTGAGTATTCACAAACTCCATTATAATTCATTCCTACTCTAGAAATTGCTGGAAAGATACTCTTGGCAAGTTTAGGAATACATACTTTGAGATGCTGGGAACAGACACCCCAAAAACTGGTGAGGGTTTGGGGGAACGGAGTTCAAAGCAGGGAAATGTATTTTTATTGCGGAGAAAAAAAGTAGCAGATGTTCACATAAGTTGATGCACATGTTTATACTTGCTCTACTCTTGTGAAAATACAAATCACAAACTTCTGTTGAAGTACACCTGGAAGCCTGCTACTTCCGCATTTTTTTTCTTCAAGGCGTAACCTGAGTTTTGTTTGTGAATTGCTAAAAGTTGCCAATCTACATCCATGATAGGTTGTAACCCTCCACGTGTTCATCTACCCGTTTTCAGCTAGATGAAAGGGAAAAAACACACAAGTTCTCCGATAAGTTATTAAGTAACTTGCAACACCCCGATAAGCAATTAAGTAACTTGCAACACCTTAAAGCAGCAAATTGCACTGTCAGCATGATAAAGTATTCACGGCTGGCTGACTTGATACAGTTTTTGTTCCACATTGCTACCAAACAACGATGAAGTCACCTAAATTATTTTAATTAAGGCGAATGAGTAATCAGCGTAATTAATGTTCCTGGCACGACTTGCTGGGGGAATGGAGGCGCAGGGGAGAGAATCAGAGGAGGGCGACAGAAGGTTTGCTAAATTATCGGTATTTAATCCCTACACAGAAACAAGCCCTTTTGTTCCACCCTGTTACGTCGCCTCCCCACTAGACACAAGATATGGAGCAGAAGACATACCATACTCTTTATCATTTTCACCATGGCGGCGGTAGGAGAGCGGCGTTAGCGGAGAGAGGAAATTAGCTCTAAGAGGAGCCGGAGCAGGCAGTGTGCTGCAGCAGCTAATAGTAACGTGCCCAGCCCAGAGAGGGTTTTTATCCCCAGAGAGAGCGTGGTGTGCTGAGACTGGGCGGGAACTGGAGAGACGCCGCCTTCAGTCTCACAGACACACACACTCCCTGCTCCTGCTCTCGTAGTAGAGCAGCACAGTCTCCGTGGTGACGTGTCTGGTGGTTACGAATGAGTTGGCGGGGCTAAGGGTCTAATTTGAATAGTCTTTTTCTCCATCAGCCTGGCAGTAGCGAAATAAATGACCCTTTTAGGCTAGATGCAACAGCGCGCTAGCAGCAGGGACAGATGTCAAGCGAGCCAGGTTGTCTCCGAACCAGCCTTGACTTAAATACAAATGTCTGTTTCGTTACTGATGAGTTCAACGTCCCTTAGTTTGTGGCACCCACTCTGCTTTTACAAACAAACTTTGAAAACTGTCATCGCCCCAGCCCTATTGCCGCGTGCCCCTGACACCGGCCACACCCACCGTGCCCGTACTGTTGAATGGGCAAAGAGATCCGCACCTGGCGCAGCCTTGAGACCTGGCAGCGGGAGCGTGTAAAATGTCTGCCAGGCTAGGTTGCCTGAGGCGGCCAGTAGCGAGTCGACTTTGAGTGAGAAAAGTGCTGTGTAATGGTGAGCAGGATGTTTTTACACCCGCCCTTTCCTTGTTAAAGTCCTCGTTCTGGGTTCCGTTTCACTTCAGCCTAGTTACCAGGGAACACTTCCCAATACAGCAAATACGTTAAAGAAAGGTTCGGGTATGAGCAGGGCTTTAAGTGGGATGAAAAAACTAGGGGGTCTCTCAAAGGGTGTGGCCAATGTAATTAAGGGAGTATCTAAAACACGTTAAGCTAAAAATTGTGCTGCCCGACTTGTATTTTGCTGTTTCTGTCATTGCATCCAGATATATGATGGAACAAGTAACATCATATCAACAACAAGTCAGGACTATTGGCTTGGTCAATGGTTTTTAGTTGCATAAGATAAATAAGCAGCAACTATGGCTTGTATATAATATTGAAAACGCTTCCAATTAAAGCCCTGGTGACACCACAACAAAGCTACTGCTCCTGAGTTTCAAAAAGAGAAGGGAAATCCTTTAAAGAGAGTCATTTTCTCTCTGGATTTCCCCTCCAACGCTCCCCTGGCATGACGTCATACTGTAACTTCCCCACTAGTAAGAAGTGAGCAGTGTGAGCACGCCACATGATGTGCCTGCTGTCACTGCAGTGTGAAAAAAACGGACCGCCTGTGCCAGGGCATAAAACAGAGCCCGATAGAGACCAGTTTCAAGTGCTTCTTTAAAAACCTGCCGGTGCTCAGACCCGGCGAGACCCGGCCCACTTAAAGCCCTGGGTATGAGCCTGAAAGCTACATAATCCCTGTGATCAGTGGTCGAAGTGGGGGAAAAACATAGGGGAACTGTGGGTGGAGAATGCTGGGGATTTTTCAGTGGGCGGAGTGAAACGTGTGGCCAGAAAGAATAATACATCCCAATTTTTAGAATTTGCCATTTCACTGACCAGTTACAGCTTATTATGTTATTTAATTGATCCAATGGATATGCAAGTTAATTTAAGGTTTTTGGCATTAAAATACATTCACAAAGTGGGATGTGTTCCATTCATAGAATGTCCCAAATTCACTTAAAAGAGGAATCACAAGCATTTGTCTCCGAACCTTGAAGTTTCTGTCATCAGCACTTCTCCTTTTTTCCGCAAGAGCTGTTTAAAGATGAATAACAAAATATCCTAGTTTGCAAATGTTTTCCACATAATTATGGCTCTGCCATATTTGCCACATAATACATCATCTGACGCATAAAATGATGATTTTAACTTAAATTATTTGTAGCTCAAACGGATCGAAAGTTACAAATAATCTAACTTGTGTTGCTAAGAAGTAGACTGCCCTTTGCAAAGCTTGACAGGTCACCTTTCTCACTGCTGCATTTGTATGTTACACTGGTGCTAATGAGGCAAAATCTGGGGAGAGACTGTTAGTATGCGTAAACATTTCAAAATTATAAAGTGTCAGAATCAAAATTAATCTAGACAGCAGAGCAGTTCATATTCCTCACACCAATATGGCAGTTTGAAACTGCAATGTTCAAGAGATTGTCCTTCCAACAAGTAGAACCAGAGGCCCAATATGTGGCCACCACATTATCGGCAAGGATTTACAATAAAGCAAGAACAAAATAATTTGCCACATTGTTTCATAGACTGTTTACCACACCTGGTTAGGCAAAGTTCTACCCCATCTATAAATACAAGCATGGTTTGGCCACAGCATAACATGCCAATTTTTTATAGTCAACTGTACTCAGTGCCTCCACCACCTCCTGCACCACCACACCATCCACCACCTTTAGCCCCAATATGTGCAACAGAAAGACCTTATCAACAATCCCATAGCCACCAATTCTCAACAATTCCTCCATCAACTCATCAACTTTTGCACACACATCAACTACCATCATTGCCCCTCCATCAACCCCACTGCTTCCATCTACTTCAACTTCCTACTCATGTAACCCTTCATATTCATCCGTGCCACTATTATTCTCATCAATGCCTCCACTACTATCTCCACATCAGTCCCCACATTTTCAGAGTCCTCCATACTCAGCAATGCTTTTACCGCCTCCACCACCTTCTTCTGGTGATTTCACTTCATCTCCTCCATCTTAGTTTTAATAGAGACTTTCCTCAGAGAAGGCCAATGAGTTAAATGCCACTCCCAATGAAATTTGTTTGTATGATCTGCAGGTTTGTTGGCGGTCGATCTCAGAGCTGGGGAACCAGGTTCGAGTCTCGGCTGCGGCACACAACATCTTGTGTTTCTGGGCAAATCACTTAATCTCCTCGTGCCTACTAAAGATGAATGTGTCCTCATGTAACGCAACAGGTGCTCGTGTAAAGTGCTCTGATACCTGATTGCTTCAGGTCAAGTTCGCTCTATAAAAAACTCAGTGGAAAAAAAAAACCTTTGTTATTCTTTCCCTCCTATTCAATTCAATCATTTATAGGTCAAAATATAAATACATCATTTTTAAAGCGTGAACGCTATATTTCCAGAATATTTGCTATCAGTTATTCATTTTTGGGTATAGGCAGTGAAAGATATTAGAGATGACCTGTAAAAAATGTTTTTCAAAATATCCGTTTCCATCTGTTGGCCAGTGCCACTCTCATGTGTTGGATATGTAGCAGATCAGTGAGTGTACACTCATATATCCATGACCCTGCACCCTGTCTCTAAAACAAAAGTCCTCCTTATTTAGATATTGACAGAGGATTCAGGCCTTGGGCCCCCAATTATAAGATTGATTAGATACAGCTGTTCTGCTATTTAGATGTCAGAATCCATGTTCTTTCTAGAAGCTTGCAATGGAGTGGCCATACTTGTTACCTGATTGCAACATGCTTCGTTGCTGAGACAGGGCAACAGTGGAGGCCATAGTTGTCCTTTCCTTGCCTTAGAGGGTCAACTAAGGTTTCCCCAATTACCCCCCACACACCCCGACCCTTCCTGCACACAATCAGCTTGTAAGCTATTCCTCTGATGTTCTTGCGCATGACAAATAATAAAAAAACTGAATTCTAGGGAGAGATCATTGGGGCTCCCTGAATCCCAGGGAGTGGAAACAAGAGTCCAATCACAACTGCACCATGGGCGTTCTAGCAGTCCCTACAATGCCTTCTGTGGGGTACTGATGAAGCAAGTACTCATAGAAAAAAGACTTGCTCAGAAGCAATCCTCTCGTTTAACTTCTAATAGTATATTAATTACGTATTGTGTAAAACTAATACACACCACATTGAAACACAAAAGACAGAGAAGCTTGCCCACGTGTTTACTAATAAATAACTTGAGCAAAATTCTGAAATGGCTTCTAACGGGAAATCTTTATTGCACATGCGTATACTGCATCTACGCAGTATGATGAGCTGTCGCTTGGAGGGAATTTCTTGCGCATGAGCAGACTCTATTAAGATGACGGCTTGGAAGCTCACATTCTGGGCCCACTCTACGAATCTATCCATACATTTTTTTGCCCTGAGGAAGTTCCTTTCACAGAAACGAAACGTGTTGGCTGTTGTCGAGTGTTTTTATGAAGATAAATAAAGAACATGTTTGAAATTAAGTGACCAGTTTGTGACTTCATCCCTGGTGCTGCCTCCACTCTTGTATTGATCTTTGTCTCTGGATTTCCAGTGTGACTGAACTGCAGCAGGTCCCATGGTGGGCTGGCACAGGACTATTCTTTATACACAATTAGGAGCAAAGAGGGAAAACAGACAGAACCCGAGTCGCCCTCCACTCATATATTCATCAATACAACAATGACCGGGTCCTTAGAGGCAATTCTACATAAATTCAAACGTGTACAACATATTGTAATTTTACAATTATCTCCCCCTTCTTATATGCAGTTGGGGTAGAGAGTACTACGTTTACTTGCCAACTTAAAAAACCTCCATCCCAAATAAGACAGTCTGAATGAATGTACACACCACTAGTGTATATTTAATGTGGAAAAGATGTGTGTAGGCGAGATGACCCCTCACGGGCGAACCACCATCGGGATACCTGATAGGTACTCACCAGATAAGCCCTGTTCTCATCATTGACAGTCATCAAGCCCAGAAATAAACATGTCCAACAGAAAAAAAAGATAATAGTAATAAGTGCAGTGAATAAGTGAGAAAAAGGAGAAAGTCTCAAGCAGTGTAGTTAAAATGCATAGGTATGCACATTACTGTCACTTTTATTCTTTAACTTCGTGCAACCTATCAATTTAAAAAGCGAGGCTGGCTGTACTGGTATGCATGTTTAGCAGCCAGCCTCGCTTTTTAAATTGATAGGTTCACTGCACTTATTACTATTATCATTATTTTCTGTTGGACACGTTTATTTCTGGACTTGATGACCGCCAATGATGAGAACAGGGCTTATCTGGTGAGTGATATACACTAGTGGTGTGTACATTCATTCAGACTGTCTTATTTGGGATGGAGGTTTTTTGTTGTATTGATGACAGGACTACACTTAACAAGGGACTTTATGATTGATGTGTGTAGGAGAGTAGGGTCTGCTATCTTATGGTCACCCCATTTGTTTGCTTTTTGCTTCACTGGTTTTAGACTTAATGTGACTGTGGGCCTGCTGATCAGACCCACAGCCCTTCTGTTCTCTCTCTAAATTTCACACCATGTACTTTAGGTACATCACCAATTGGGATTTGGGTCACTCTTATGAGTCCCTGTACAGTGTACCATAGGTACCCAGGGCATAGGTGCACCAAAGGCCTACCAGGGGATGCAGCATATCTTTTGCCACCCCTGGCTGGCCATCCAAACTGACACAACTGGCTGATCACTCAGCTGGGGCAAGGTCGTGTAATCACCCCTTGCTTAGATATAGTATTCCTATGTCTAACCTTATATCTGGCCAAATGCACAGCTTAGTGCCGTCCTTGCGACGTTCAAAATTCGGTCAGTTTTACCCCAAATTTGCATTTTTAAACTTTGACCGTTTTCTCCTCTTTGACATCATTCTTCAATCACTTATTTTAAAATCCACGTGTGGAACGTATGCCTTTTTAAAAAAAATTCTTATATTTACTCTGTGCACATCCGGACCTCTTCAATAAATACGATTAATGCCTGGCTCATCTCAAGCAGTGTTTATTCCATAAAAACCCAATGCATTTTGGGCGACGCAGCGCCGTTCTTCGGGGGTCACTGCCGTCTGAGTTGAAAAGCCTCTCCTCTAAACCAACGGTTGCACCATTGTGCAACCATGGTGCAACCGTTGGTTTAGAGGAGAGGCTTTTCAACTCAGACGGCAGTGACCCCCGAAGAAGGGCGCTGCGTCGCCCGAAATGCATTGGGTTTTTATGGAATAAACACTGCTTGAGATGAGCCAGGTATTAATCGTATTTATTCAAGAGGTCCGGATGGGCACAGAGTAAATATAAGAAATTTGAAAAAAAAGGCATACGTTCCACACGTGGACTCTAAAATAAGTGATTGAAGAATGATGTCAAAGAGGAGAAAACGGTCAAAGTTTAAAAATGCAAATTTGGAGTAAAACTGACAGAATTTTGAATGTCGCAAGGACAGCACTAAGCTGTGCATTTGGGTGGGGCATGAACATGTCCCATTTGTAATTACCATGGTCATACCTGGTGGCATTTGGACATGCCACATTACCAATCTGTACGCTATCAAAAAATAAAAATAGGAAGCTTGATGAAATGTGTTGAAAATTAGGTGTGCATCCCTCACCCTTAACAGAATTATCGTAACCTTATATCTGGACACATATGCACCTATAAGTCACTCCTATGGCAGGCCTTAACAATACTGGAGGCAGAGTGCTTGGTTTTATGTGAGATGGTGCTCTAGCATAAGCTGAACCTGTCTGCAGCTTTCGGAACAATGTCCTTATAGCTGTTCTAGGATATTGTCATACCATATACTCTTAAGTGCATTATAATCCTCGCGGTTATTGCTAACTTTGGTTTGGCTTTATCAAAACATGTCGTGTAAGGTGTCATACTCTTTGGAATACTACCCCCTCGCCAGTTCTGGCGATGGGGGTAGCATTCCACCCTTCTAGAGGGAGAGGGAGAAGACATGTTACTTCAATCAATCCCGGTTAAAGGTAACCAGAGCCTCAGCATCACACAATGGATGCTGCTGCCACAGACACAAGTCTGACCACCTGCTGCTGGGAGCCCTTCCAGTGAGGGAGGCTTGGACAATAGGTTTTCTTTCACAGGGAGGTGCTAGCACCACCCCAGACAGGAGATAGTGGATTGGGGCAGGGAGGGCTGAATGAAACGAGACACTGCCTGGGGCACACAAGGTGTCCCATGCATAGGCCAGTTCAAAACCGGTGCTGGGGCACTCCAGTCCCAGCTCAGGCGTGAAACTAGACAAAGGAAAAGGGGTGTAACCACCCCCTTCCTGGGTCCCACCCATAGGAGGGACCTAGCAGGTAATCCAGCCCCTTGATTTGGAATAAAGGTAGGAGCTGTGTCCTTAGACTTTAGATAATCCTGACTGAAACTCTGATATGAAACTCTGGACCCTTCGACATCCTTCTCAACGTAGAAGACTGAAGAATCTCCCTTGTGGTCAAGGAGTGACCACCCTGTGCAAGCAGGCACCATCAAGCGCTCAACAGTTTGCTTTTTCGTTGCTCCTGCCGGAGCTTGAACACTGAGCCTGACAAGAACCAGACTTCCAGACATCCAAAAGCCCAATCCACAGCCACAGCAAAGCTGACACCTGTGGAGCTGACGAGAGATGTGGGACCGGCCATCTTGGAAAGCCAGTGAATCGCTTTCCGTGCAACTTCTGAGGCACCCTCGAAGTTGTGCATTGGGGATTGAGAAGCCCCAGCCCCGAGCACCAACTGCACCTAAGATCACCCCTCCACACTCACCGAGTGCTGCGTGGGGCCCTTTTGCATTTTCCTGCTTGACGCATCTGTCCGGTCACTTGCCCGTTGGCTAGTGGCCTCTGTGACGACGAACCTTTGAATTTTCAATGCTGGTCTGGTTGCTCAAGACTGGCCCTTGCTCCCCTGAAAAGGAGCAGCCCATCAGACCTTGCTGGTCTGATCCTGAAGCCATCTTTTATTCCTGCGTGGGTTGCATTTTCCAAGGCCTGTTGACTCCGAATCGAGATCCGACACTGCCAACAGCGGGAGCTTTTGTGGGGCAGTCCGTATCCAGCCCCTGGTTGTCATCGACACCTCCTGGTCCACGTGGCAGTGGAGACAAGCTTCACGACATCACCTGATCGCATCCCGACATCGCCTGGTTCCTTCCTGGTTCCTTCCTGGTCACAGGCTAGTGACCCAGACTCTGTCCCCTCTGCTTTCAGGTACTCTTCATCCTCAATCCACCCTTGGATCTAACCGGACTCTTCTCTCCTGGTCGCCTGCAGCATCTTTTCTCCAATGCTTCATAGAACTCCAAGACGAAACCCGACACACTTTGACACCGATGCACCCGCTTCCTGTGGGTGAGGTAACGCGAGTACTGCAGTGCTCCTGTAAAGAGTAACTCTCCTAGTGTCCTAGTTTCAAGTGGTTTAGTTCTAGTCCAGTCGGAAGACTCCTAAATCTTTAACTTTCTAACTTTGCGCACCCATTGACTTCTATGTGTGCACGCGTGTGCATTTAGACACTGCACCCGCATCCCGTGGGCCTCCCACTTCCTAACTGCTGTTAGTCCAGTGTAGCCCCAGCGATTCCCAAGGCCCTAGGCCTTACCATTGTTCGTGACGTGGCTCTTATACCACTATTTTAGTATATGGTTTAGCGGGCCACCAGGGCCTATCCATATTTGCGCAACTTTTGTATGTTATAGTAAGTTACTTGTTATATGCTTGTGCTCCTGTGCTCATAAAGAGTTAAGGGTATTAATTTAGAAATAAATACATATATAATTTGAATATATAACCTGTGTGGTGTCCTTTCATTTGGTATTAAACTATTTGCATATGGTAAAACAGCTGGCTTCACATGCCCTCTTGAGTTTAGCCTAAGACTGCTTTTGTCCATGCTACCACTAGGATAGCTGGTCTATAAGGTTGACTTTACAACCATCACCATAAGGGTTGATTGGACTGGTGCAAGGTGCTCACTAGAATAGTGAACATCATATACTAGGCCAACTTCTCACAATGTGCTCAGCATATAGTCAGCTGTAGGTTCTTTTTGTTGCACATGCTTGGTATCTGCTTTGCTGAAAATAACACAAGCTATTTTACTAATGCTAATGCGGGGAAAGCATTAATAAATTAATGGGATTAGAGCAGAGATAGGTGGTATACAGCGAGCCCATTGATTTATTTAATTAAAGTTTGTCTTTCTGACTCTTTTATTAGTGCATATTTGTGCCTTTGGTATGAGTCCAGAGTCTGTTAACCACCTGACCTCTGCTTAGTGAGATTAAGCCGGAAGATTGACAAGACTCTTGAACGCCATCCAAGGACACAAAAGATACATACCCTGGGAACTAGCATCGAAGACTCCTGAATGAATAGACATGCATGGAAAATTTAACATTTGTTTCTAATAAGATGTGAAGATGGTTGGGAATAAAAACTTTGAATAAATAATTAATGGGTTGGATTTATGAACAATAGACTGATAGATTAAGATGGAAATGAAGGCTGGTGTGATAATCTCCCCACTTGCCTCATCAATCAGAGTTAGTATTTTCCGATATTGAAACATTAATGGGTGGTACATGATGAGTGAAAAGGTATAATTGAGGTAGCTCTAGTTAGTTAGAATGCATGAGATTGGGATGCTGTCGGAGTGACGACACTCGAATGCAGAACCATTTAGCTTAAATTAATTGATTTAGAAGAAGATCGCTGAAGAATCTCGAGGAGGAAGAGCGTGTCAGTGAGGGGTGCTACACAAGCGTCGGTGTTAGAGAGGGCATCTATCCTGTCCTGATTCCTGTCCTGAAGCCTTTGTCGCCTGTACTTTCCCGGGGGGCCCCTCCCAGCTCCTTGGCCAGGGGGTTGATTTTCACACCATCCTAGGTAACTATTATTTCCGTGAATGTGCAGATGTTCTTTTCTCTCTGTCCTCTCCTTTCTGAGCATAAGTCATTGCAAGATATAAAGTATGAGTTTGATGATTAATTGAATTTTCCTGTGAGCGACGGAGACTGTACTGTACTTTGTAAGTGGTTCACATGAAATTACTTTAGTTGAAGTTTAAAAATATTTCCAGACTCTGTGGCCATTTCATAAAGGTAAGACGATTATTTTTATGTAATTTCACCATCAACTAGTTCAACTAATGGTCCATTGACCGAAGGAAAGAGGTTTTTGATCAGTGAAAGAATAGTTGAGAATAAGAGGTGACTAATCTTGAAATGGTATAAAATCATAAACTTTGACTCCAGCCGTTATTGCCTGGCTGTTTGTGTGTGTAAGTGTGTTTATGGGCCCAGGTGAGGATACGGTATTGGAGTACCTCTTGCTGGTGAGCCACTGGATCATTTTTCTGGTAGCAGAGCTATGGTTATTATTGGTTAGTTTGGTAATAAGTGTTGATGATTGATTATTGATTTATGTTTAACAAAAGAGCTGATGTCCCGTTTTATGTTGTCCGTAAAAATCACCAGGGGGAATGAATAGTGGGTGGTGATAGAAGCCATACTGCAGTGAGGTTACTCGTCTGTTGGAATAGTTCTGAGAAGCTACGCAGGGCTGGAAGTGTTAAATTAGGGACTATTTTTTATAAAAGCTGAGTATGATTGATAGGTTCGCTGGTGAAACTTTGGTCTAATATCACCTAAAAAGGGTAACACTGAAGGAGTAACAGTTTCTCTTGAGCTCGAATGAAGGGTAAACAGGTTTTTACTCGCAGTGAAAGAGAAGCAATTTTGAGTCTCCAGAATAAGTCAAAACCTATTCTTTGTTTAGTGGAACAGGCAGAGTAGCAAATGTTTTTAAATTGTCACTAACGGAATTCAGTTAAAGGAAGAGTAAAAGTAATATGTTTTCACATTACCTTGTGAAGGGAGGGTCAGTTGCCGGAGTTGCACTGACGGCACAGAGAGCCGCGCTGGGATAGGTTGAAACAGCGGGTGTGGGACTGATGCAAATTGTTAAGGAGGGGTGTTGAACTTGGCCCTTTATCCAGGGTCATCCCTGAACTTTTTGCCTTCCTCCTGTATTTTGTCTGACCTGTTTTTGTTGGTTTTATGACTCTGGGAAATTTACCACTGCTGATCAGTGCTAACGTGCATATGCTCTCCCTATTGCAAAATTGATGTATGGATTAGTGACTCCATGATTGGCTGGTTTGGCGTACCTGTCAGACCCTAGTACAGTGCACCAGGAGTGCCCAGGGCTTTTAAACCAAATGCTGCTGGTGGGCTTGCAGCACTGGTTGTGCCATCCACAGAAGCAGCCTGTAAACGTGTGTCTCAGGTCTGCTATTGCAGAGCCTGTGTGCAGTCTGGTACTGCAATGTTGACTGAGCACGTGCACCCACTTGCCAGTCCCTAAACCTTCCCTTTTCTTTATATCAGACACCCCTATGGTAGGCCCAATTGCAGAATGCATTGTAAGTATAATGTAGGACAAGCCCTGGGGTGTGTGGCATGTCCGGATGTATGTCGTTACAACGCATGCTTTTTCCACGCATGCCTTTACAATGCTGGTTTTACAACGCAAGTTGTTACAACGACTTGCGTTGGGGGGCGCTGGATGGTGAATAGTTTAATTTACTATTCCAACTCCAGTCCCCGTGGATAGTAGGAAAGGTTTTGGATAGTAAATTAAACTATTCCCTATCCTACAGCGCCCTCCAGCGCAAGTCGTTGTGACGACTTGCGTTGTAATTCCTGCGTTGTAAAGGTACTGCATGGAAAACGTTTTGTTGTAAAGGATGTTTCCTGGCATGTCCAAATAGTGAATTACAGCCATTTTCATTTTCAACTATTGCAAGGCTTCCTGTTCTCCATAGGCCAGAATGGGCAGTTAGATTATTACATTTTATAATCCTAACTGACTCAGGGAACACTGTAGAAATTCGAGTTTAGTATGCCTGAACTCAAAAGGATAAAATGCATCTTTTAGTGAAGTTGATTTTAACATTCTGTGTTTGAAAATACCACTTTTAGAAAGTAGGTATTTTCTTGTCTAACTATCCAAACCTGCCTCTGCTAGGTTGTGTATTCCTTGTCCCTGAGCTTGAGTGATAGGGCTGGGGGATTCCAGGAGACAGGACGAGTCAGCCCAGTGGTGAATAGAGAGATATGCATCTAGATGGGAGGGAGGTGTTGCACCTGGGACCTGAATAGGGCTGTGCCTTCCCTACAGAATGCTTTCTCCACCTTCTGTGGTGCTTCTGATGTCTCTGCCCTGCACTTTGAAAGGAAAGGAGTCAAGTAAACAGAGTGCTCCAGAACTGGTTTGGACTAGGCAAGGGCCCCTCTGCCCTCAGAGGACAAAGGATTTTGGGGTATAAATATTGGGACCCTGATCCCAAGAATTTAGATCACTTTTGGACAAACAAGAAGAAACCTTTGCTGAGGAGAGGAACCTGAAGAAACTGAGGAGAGGCTATCCCTAGGCTGAAGTGCTGCTTGGGGTATTGGCCTGAAATGGTTGCCTGACTGCCAAAGAAAGGAGATAGGGACTTTGTGTGTACTTTCATCAACTTGTGTAAGGATCTCCAAGGTCTTGAAACAGAGCTTGCCTCCTGCTGACGTCTCAGGGACAACAAACTTCACCCACCATCTCCTCAAGAGTTCTCCTGAAGTGCCTGCAGTTGTGTTGGACTTTTTGGGGGACTTGCGTGTCGCAAGGAGCTGGAAGCGTGACTCAAGATCAACAAGCGTGCCGCAGAACTGCCGCTGCTGCTTCACAACACGAAGGGCCTCGCATCAACGGAGGAGAGAATCGATGTTGCAGCAGATGCCACCGCATCACCGAGAAGCGTGTTGCAGGAGTAGAGGATCGACTTCGCATCAGACGCCGCCGCATCTCCGAGAAGGGTGTCGCAGGGCCTGTCGCAACTCATCGCTGGAGAAGAGGATCGACGTCGCATCAGACGCCGCTGCATCACTGGGAAGAGTGTCGCAGGGACTGTCGCGGCTGGCATCGTTGTGGAACAACTCGCATCGCCAGGAGAGAGGATCGATGTCGCAGCAGATTCCGCCGCTCCATCACTGGGAAGCGTTTCACAGGGCCTGTCACGGCTCGCATCGTGTCAAGCATCTCGCATCGCTGGGGGAGAGGATTCGACGTTGCAGCAGATGCCGTTGCATCAACAGGAAGCGTGTTGCATCAAGGAAAAGTGCCATCTTTATTTCTTTGCACCGGATCTTTGCAGCATTTCCATCGTTGCAACACTTTTGCTGCCCTGCGTGTCACATCTTAAGGTACCTTGACTGAAAGTGTCGCATTTTAAGAACTAAAGAGAACTAAGCTAATTCTACCATTTTAAGTACAGTATTGTGGATTTTTGTTGTTTGTGGTCTTGTGGTAAATCTATATAAAGAATACTTATTTTTGATATAAAACCTGTGTGGTGTCCATCTGTGGTGTTGTCACTTGATTACTGTATGTGTTCACAAATGCTTTACACACTGCCTCTGAGATAAGCCTGTCTGCTCGTGCCAAGCTACCAAGGGGGTGAGCAGGTGTTATTTTAGGAGAGTACCCCCTTACCCTGACTAGAGGCAAGGGTCCCTATTTGTCACAAGTACCTACCTGTGCCAACTAGAGACCCCCAAATCTAACAAGGGGTCAGTAGTAAGGAGCAGAACTGATGACATCGAAAAGGCCCCACTGGCATTCGTTAGATCAGGAGCGTGAGCCGCAATCTGTTTGGGAGATTGGATAAAAACTGATTTTGGATTGGTTGACAAAATTTTGTATACTTGATTCACATTTGCCTTTTAGTGTGAGTCGCCCTGACAGAAAAGCTTGAGGATTTGTGGAATATTGTTTTATGTACGGAGTGTCGAGTATGTATGGAGAAGAAAGAAAATGCCATTTATAAAGAAAATTAAGAATTTCTTTAAGAAAGATAAGTCTGTATTGACTAGAGAGGGAATTCCTATTCCGCCACCTAAAACACCTGCTTCATTTATGATGATGGAGAGAGGATATCGTACATGTGTATGGATGGAGAATTGGATAGAATATATGAAAGATGATGGTGTTTTAGCTCTTCCTGAACATGGTACATTTAATGGGAGAATTTTGCAGAGTTTGAGGATGCGGATGAATGATTTAGATCCGAGACCTAGGTAACACAGTATGAGGCATTCGAAGAATGGGAGACTGAATCATATGAACAAGAGAAAAACTGGAGTGGAAGATATATGGGTCATTTTCCTAGGTATTTGCGTGAGTCACATGAGGGTCAGATGAAGCAATGGAGAAAAGCAATGGTATCGGAAGGTTTATATCCAATATTAATGGCAGAGGACCAGTCAGGGAGCAGGTGTAAGGAGAAAACAAAGCACTTAAAATTGACAGGATATGGTGAATCAGATGATGAATTAATGGAGGACATTTTAACTAAAAACCCTCGACCGTATCAAGAAGGACCAAGTCAAGCAACCCCGAGTGTACCAGTAATTCCACAAATCATACATGATACCTCAGTTAATAGGATACTTCAAGATAGGGAAAAAGAGGCATTAAATAAAAATAGAGAGGAATTAATACAGAAGATAGGCCAATTAAATTTGAACCCTGAAGCATTGACAATACCAGTAACTATATGTCCTGTTGATCCATTGTATGGAGACAAAATAAATTGCCTAAAACCACAAGCTGTAACGACATTCTTGAGTAATCCCAGAAAAAAATTGTAATAACAGAAGATCAAGCCAGTGAGTGCGATTCAGTAATTTCCCTAATGGATCTACCAATAAGGGAATCAGTAAGTGAAACCCCAAAAAAGAGTTACAACCAGTAGTTCAAAAGATGGAAGGTCAGTGGTATCTTCTGAAGCCAGAAGTTCAACAGCAGTAACTCCAGAAGATTTGGAGAGAGGGGCACAGGGAATAGAAAAATAAAGTTCAACCCTAAGATATTAGATATTTACAAACTGAAAGTAGAATTGGAAGAAATGATAGCTGGGAATGTGGAAATAGAAAGATTAAACACTTACAATGAGGAAGAGTTGTTGTTTATATGCAGGAGTATAACCAGAAATGTGAGATTGTTTCATGAGAAATTGACAGAACTTGCCTCTGAAATGGGGATTGAGATAGGGAGATCAAAAGTGCTGCAGAAACCATATTGAGTGGAGTTTACTGACAAAGATTTAGAAAATATGAATGTGTCTGGAAAGAAGTTACAAGTAAAGGAGATGATGAATGTTTTGCAAAAGTGGGGAGACATTGACGAGTTGAGAACGAGGTGAACAAGGAAAAAAGAGGAAGCACAGGCGAAAGAAGTGTCTACTGCATATCTGTTAAAAGACGCAGGAAAAGTAGGAAGATTGTGTCGCATGAGAGAGGTAACTGGTGGTTGATATGTTCATGTTCCATGGAGTTGACAAGATATTTTGTCATTTACAAATGATTTTCCTAAATTGAGAGAGAAACCAGTTGAATGGTTTAAACAGGTTGAGAGGTTTGTGAAGGTTTTGAAAGTTCTGTTGAAAGACTTGGATGGTCTGTTTGATATAATGGTACCCACTGATATATGGACAGAATGTAAGATCACAGTTGATTGGCCAAGTGAAGAGTATCAAAGAGATGTGAAAACAGGAGCACCCTCTGATGATGTGATGAAGAAATATCACCAAGTAATTACGTTCTTGAAAGGGAAAATTCCTCCTAAAGAAACAGATTGGGTAAAGATAGACAGAACAACCTAGGAGCCGAATGAGTCTGTTCCTTCGTATTATGAATGATTGCTGCAGGTGTTCAAACAGTGTAGTGGCTTTGAGAACATTGGAGATACAGATATGGGTCATTTTGTGTATCGTTTTGTGTATGGTTTGAAGCCAGAAATTAGTCAGATGATTCAACAACACATGTTGGGTTGGCAGGGATTTCACAATACCTTTTACTTAATAACAATGAAAGTGAAGATAAGCAATGGCGGTGCCTGAGGGGGGAGGAAGAGGAGTGCGTACTTGAAGCATCCTTGCCGGTAGATCAGTCAGGTCCATTTATTGATGTGAAAGTGGAAGGCATGATATCACTTTTGTGTTGGATACTGGTGCTACCTGTTCTACTGTGAGAACAGCAGACATCCCAAACCTACCCCTCTCTGGATAAGCCATCCAAGTAGTCGATGTTTCGAATCAAAAGATTAGAACCCCAATTGCAGAACCAATGGAAGTGCATATTGGAAATTTCAAGACATGCATAGATTCGTAGTGTGGGATTCTAGTCCAGAGAATTTATTAGGAAGAGACTTGCTGTGCAAAATTAATTGTACAATTTATTGCATGCGAATGGTGTTGCTCTTCAAACCCCTGATGAAGATATTATATACAAGATAATGTTAGCTAAACAAGGCACAGAAATAGATGAGAAGAATTCATTGATGACGAAAGATGACTTAACAGAAGAGCTGAAAACAACTGTGAATCCAGAAGTATAGGATTTCATGGGAAAAGAAATTGGGCTAATGGCAAACGTAGACCCAGTGAAAGTGACAGTAAAAGACGGTGCAGTTTACCCCAATACCAGATAATAGGAAATGAGTCCTGAAGTGAAAGCAGGAGTGGTTTCAGAAATTGACCGTATGATTAAACAGGGCATTTTGAAAGAAATAATGAGTAGTCCTAGTAATTCGCCTATAATAGGACTCAAAAAGCCTAGTGGAAAATACAGGATAGTGCAGGATTTGAGAAAGATTAATAACATTGTAGTGCCTTGTTGTCCTGTGGTGCTAAATCCAGCAGTGATTCTTTATCAGATCCCTTGGAATGCAGGCTAGTTTACCGTAATTGATTTGTGCCAAGCCTTTTCTTAATTCCCTTACATCCAGACAGCCAGTATCTTTTTTCATTTAAATTTGAAGATCGTATCTTGGTATGGAACAGAAAGTTCCTCGATTTTTAAATCAACTACTAAAAAAGTGGTTAGAGAAGTTAGTTATGCCCAGTGATTCAGTTTTGATGCAATATATCAATGACTTACTTGTGGCATCGAAATCCAGAGAAGACTGTGGTACTGATTCAATAGCATTGCTAAATCATTTGGCTGAGGGAGGACATAAAGTGTCACCAGAGAAATTACAATTTTGCCGAACAGGAGTTATACTTGCGTCACCAGAGAGAAAGGGGGAGTGAGGAAAGTGACCCCTGAGAGAATGAAAATAATCAAACAAATGCAGCTACCACAGACACAAAGAGAGATCAGAATATTTTCTGAGTGGTGGGATATTGTCGACAATGAATTGTAGGTTTTTCCTAACTTGCGAAACCATTGATTCAGATGACACGAAAGAGAGTAAAGGATCCAATAGTCTGGGATGATGAAATTGTGGAAGCCTTTGTAAAATTGCGAAATTGTTTATGAGAGGCTCCTGCTTTAGGTATGCCTGATTATTTAAAAAAATGTGCACTGTTCTGTTGTGAAAGAGAAGGTTGTGCGCTTTCAGTCCTAACCCAAAGACATGGGTTAAGTCGACGTCCAATCGCATACTTTTTTGCCACTCTGGATCCTGTGTCTTCAGCATTACCTGGCTGCTTAAAAGCAGTAGCTGCTACATGTATGAGCCTAGCACAAAGTGAAGAAATTGTGATGGGATAACCAGTAAAAGTCTATGTTCTACATTCAGTCGAGATTCTGTTAACAAGAACTCAAACACAGCACTTACTCCTAGTGGGATGACTAAGTATGAAAGAATAATTCTGGGAGCAGAAAATGGGACAGTAATCAGGTGCACAATGGTGAACCCTGCTACTCTATTGCCAGATTCACTTTGTGAAGCAGTGAAAGATGAAGTAGATCATGATTGCTTAGTTGTAACTGAAATGGGTACTAAGTCTCGCCTTGACATACAGGATGAGTCTTTGAAAGAGCCAGACCAGGAACTATTTGTTGATGGCTCTTGTTTAAGACTTGAAAATGAAAGGCTGAGTGCAGCTTATCCTGTTTCAAAGTATCTGGTATCATTGTAGCATCCTGTTTACCGGGAGTCAAGTTTGCACAAGTAGCTGAATTGATAGCTTTAATAAAAGCATGCAAAATTGGGAAAAATTGGAAAGTGACCATATTTACTGATAGCCAATATGGTTACGGGGTTGTGCATGACTTTGGCCCGCTCTGGATGCAGAGGGGATTTCTGACTTCTTCAGGATCCCCCATACGAAATGGGAAATTTGTGAAAGAACTGTTGGAAGCAATACAATTGCCCAAGGATATAGCAGTAGTCAAGTGTGCTGCTCACCAGTCAGGAGATGACTATGTAGCAGTTGGTAATCGAAACACTGACCAGGTTTCTCAATACAGTGCATGAAATAAGATGTCACTAAACAAGAAAATTGAAACAAGTGGAATCAGCTGCCAACTTACGATATTCTCATCTTTCGAAACAAGGGATGAGGTGAGACAGTTGCAGGATGAGGTATAAGTGAGTGAAAAGGAAAACTGGATAAAATCAGGTTGTGAAAGAAGGGCAGAAGATGACGTGTGGGTGTACCCTGATGGCAGACCAGTCATGCCAGACTGCTTGCTCTCTCAAATGGCAAGAATGTATCATGGAGACACTCATGTAGGCACGGACGCTATGATCAGACTATTTAAACAAGATTGGTATAACCCAAGGTTTAGGGTAGTTGCTGAGAGTCTTTGCCAGAGATGTTTAGTATGCCACAAATAAATCCAGGCAGGAAAACAGTAGTCAGTTGGGGAAAAATCGGAAAGGCAGAAGGACCTTTCATAAGATTACAGCTTGACTTTGTAGAGTTACCACCATGCAGGGGAATAAAGTACATCCTTGTCATGGTGTGCCTGTTTTCACGATGGGTGGAGGCGTAACCCACTAAGAGAAATGCCAGTATAACAGTTGCCAAATTGTTGATGAGGGAGTTAATTCCTCGTTTTGGTTTTCCAATAACTTTGGAATCAGATAGAGGACCTCATTTTAATAATGAAATAATTCGACTAATCTGTGAAGCATTCAAAATTGAACAGAAACTGCACTGTGCATACCGTCCAAAGGCTTCTGGAGTGGAAGAACAATTGAATGGCACAATCAAGTCAAGACTGGCAAAGGTGTACATCCACATCACTGAGTTGGCCAAATGCATTGCCTCTTGTCTTGATGGGACTCAGAAGTATTCCTGACAGAAACACAGGATTGAGTCCCCATGAGATTCTCATGGGAAGGGCAATGAGTAAATAAATTATACCAGGACATAAATTACTGACTATAATTGATGATCTGGTATTGGACTATCGCCAGGGGGTGGCTGACCTAGTGCATTCTGTCTTTCACCAGGTTGGAGAAGACGCAGTTGCCAGGCAGCCAGCTCAGGCATATGATTTGAATCCTGGAGACTAGGAGGTGGTGAAGAAGCACACCTGAAAATCGTGCCTAGCACCCATTTGGGATGATCCATGGCAAGTCATATTGGTCACTACTGTGAGAAGTTGGCCTGGTATATGATGTCCAATATTCTAGTGGGCACCTTGCACCAGTCCAAACAACCCTAATGGTGATGGTTGTAAAGTCAACCTTATAGGCCAGCTATCCTAGTGGCAGCATGGACAAAGCAGTCTTAGGCTAAAACTTCAGAGAGCATGTGAAGCCAGCTGTTTTACCATATATAATCCCTTGAATACCAAATGAAAGGACACCACACCAGGTATATATCAAATATATATGTGTTTATTACTAACATAACCCCTCTGCACTCTTTATGAGGTCAGAGTTCGAGATACAGCACAAGTTACTCAATAAGCATACTATAAGTTGCACACATACAATTCTGCCCTAGGGGCCTCACGAACCATATACTAAAGAAGTGGTATAAGAACCACTTCAGGAAAGGCGAGTAGGCCTAGGGCCTTGGAAATCGCTGGGGCTACACAGAACAACCAAGGGGTTGGAAGTAGGAGACCCACAGGAGGCGTGTGCAGTGTCTAAACACACACGCGAGTTACCATAGAGTTTCAATGGGAACGTAAAAGTTACAAAGTAGTAGATTTCGGACACTTACGGGTGGACTACGGGAAAACCCTGTTAAACTAGGACACTTGGATAGTTGTTACCCACGGGAGCACTGGAGTACTCAAGTTACCTCTCCCAGGGAAGCCGGGTGCATAGGTGTTCTTTCGTGTTGGGTTTAGTCGCTGAATCTCATGGAGAGCTGCAAGAAAGTGCTGCAGGCGACCATGAGGAAAGTGTCCGGGTGGATCCAAGGGTGGAGAAGAACCTGAAAGCAGAGGGGACAGAGTCTGGGTCACTAGCCAGTGACCAGGAAGGAACCAGGAAGGAACCAGGCAATGTCGAGATGCAATCAGGTGAAGAAGTGAAGCTTGTCTCTGCAGCCACGTGGACCAGGAGGTGTCAACGACAACCAGGCATTGGATATGAGCTGTCCCACAAAGGATCTCGGTGACTGCGGTGTCGGTATCCCGATTAGACTCAACAAGCCTTGGTAACCGCATCCCACGCAGGAAGTGAAGCTGGGCTTCTGTTCAGACCAGAAAGGTCTTGGGTGCTTCTCTTTCACAGGGTAGCTGGAGCAAGACTCGAGCAACCAGGCAAGCATTGTAAATTGAAAGGTTTGTCTTCGTTGGGCTCACTAGCCAACGGGCTAGCAACCGGGAAGACATGTTGAGCTGAAATGCAGGCACAGGGCCCACGCGACTTCAGTGCAAATGCTGCGCGGGTCTGGGGCTTTTAAAACCCCAATGCACAACTTCGAGGGTACCTCAGGAGCTGCACAGGTAGCAAAAAGCAGGTTGTTCAGGATGTCTGGTCCCACGTCGCTCGTGTCTGCCACGGGTCTCAGCTTTGCTGTGAATGTGGGTCGGAGTCAGAGAAGTCTGGGAGTCCAGTTCCTGCATCGCTAAGTCTTCGGTATTTGGCTGGAGCGTCGACAAAGCAAACTGGCAAGTTACTGTTGGTGCCTGTTTGCACAGGGTGGTCACTCCTTGACCACAAGGGAGATGTCTTCAGTCTTTCAGTTGATATGGAAAGTCGAAGGTCCAATATTTGTGTTTCAGAGTTTCTTTCCAGGATAAGTCTAAAGTCTCTAGACTCAGCTCCTAACTTTATACTAAACTAAGGGGCTGGATTACCTGCTAGGTCCCTCCTGTGGGTGGAACCTGGGAAGGGGGTGGTTACACCCCTTTCCCTTTGTCCAGTTTCGTGCCAGAGCTGGGGCTGGAGTGCCCCAGCAACTGGTTTGAACCGGGCTATGCGTGGAGCACCTTATGTGCCCCAGGCAGTGTCTCATTTCTCAGCCCTCCCTGCCCCAATGCACTAAAAGTCTGTCTGGGGAGGTGCTAGCACCTCCCAATGCAGGAAACCTATTGTCCAGGCCTCCCCTGCAGGAGTTTCGTGAAGCAGCAGGAGGTCAGACTCGTGTCTGTGGCAGCAGCATCCATTTTGTGATGCTGAGGCTCTGTTTAACTTTAACCGGGTAAAGCAGTAACTACATGTCTTCTGCCCTCTAGAAGGGTGGAATGCTACCCCCGCCGCCAGAACTGGTGGGGAGGGTAGTATTCCAAAGCGTATGACACCTTACACGACATGTTTTGATAAAGCCAAACCAAAGTTAGCATTAACCCTGTGGATTATAATGCACTAAGAGTATATGGTATAGCTATATCATAGAACAGCTATAAGGACATGGTTCCGAAAGCTGCAGATAGGCTCAGCTCATGCTAGAGCACCATCTCACATAAAACCAAGTACTCTGCCTCCAGGAGTGTTAAGGCCTGCCATAGGAGTGACTTACAGGTATATATGTGTCTATATATAAGGGTAGATATAGATATACTATATCTAAGCAAGGGGTGATTACACTTCCTTGCCCAAGCTGAGTGATCAGCCTGTGGTGTCAGTTTGGATGGCCAGCCAGGGGTGGCATAATACATGCTGCAATCCTTGGTAGGCCTTGGATGCACTTATGCCCTGGGTACCTATGGTACACTATACAGGGGTTCACAAAGGTGACCCAATACCTAATTAGGTATGTACCTAAAGTACATAGTATGAATTTAGAGAGAGAACAGCTGGGCTGTGGGTCTGATTAGCAGGCCCACAGCCACACTAAAGTCCAAAAAACTGTGAATCACAGCAAAATGTGAGGGTGACCATAGGAAGCAGACCCCACTCTCCTACACAACCCCACCCCAAATGCAGGGACATTAAACTAACCTTGACCAGTTGAGTCTTCATGTTCTAAGTGGAAATATCTCGAGAGTCCACCTGCATTGCCATGGTCAGTTCCAGGTCTAGGTTCCACTGTAAAGTCCATACCCTGTAGGGAAATGGACCACCTGAGTAATTTTCACCCTTCATCTGATTTAGGCACAAGAGGGGCTTATGGTCTGTTTGAATCTTGAAGTGAGTACCAAACAAGTATGGCCTCAGCTTCTTCAGGGCCCAAACCACAGCAAAGGTCTCCCTCTCAATAGCTGACCAACGTTTCTCTCTAGGGGTCAGCCTTCTGCTAATAAAAGCAGAAGTGACCATCTTTATTCAATTATGAAAGAACAGCTCCCACACCCAACTCAGAAGCATCTGTTTGGACAATGAATTCTTTGGAGTAATCTGGACTTTTCAGAATAGGTGCAGAGCACATGGCCTGCTTCAGGTCATCAAATGCCTTTTGACAGCTGACTGTCCACTGAACTTTCTTTGGCATTTTCTTTGAGGTTAAGACATTTAGGGGGTCACACTGGACCCATAATTCTTAATAAACTTTCTGTAATAACCAGACAAGCCCAGGAAAGCTCTGACCTGTGTCTGGGTGGTTGGAGGAGTCCAGTCCTTTATGGTCTGGATCTTGCTCTCCAGTGGTTGAACCTGACCTCCACGTACAAGGTGGCCCAGGTACACAACCTTACTCTGCCCTATCTGGCACTTAGTAGCCTTGATAGTTAGGCCTGCCTTCTGCAGGGCCTCCAAAACCGTCTTCAGGTGGATCAGGTGATCCTCCCAGGTGGAGCTAAAGACAGCATTATCATCTAGATAAGCTGCACAAAAGCCATCCAGACCTGAAAGGACTTGGTTCACCAACCTTTGGAAAGTGGCAGGTGCATTCTTCAAGCCAAAGGGCATCACCACAAACTGGTAATGATTTCCTGGGGTCGAAAATGCTGTCTAGGCTTTTGCATCATCAGCTAGTCTGATCTGCCAGTAGCCTGCTGTCAGGTCAAATGTGCTCAAAAACTTGGCAGAAGCCAATCTGTCAATAAGCTCATCTGCCCTTGGTATTGGGTGGGCATCTGTCCTAGTGACAGCATTGAGACTTCTGTAGTCCACACAAAACCGCATCTCTCTCTTACCATCTTGGGTGTGAGGTTTAGGCACAAGGACTACTGGACAGGCCCAGGGGCTCTCAGAGGGCTCAATAACTCCCAACTCCAACATCTTTTGGACCTCTGTCCTGATACAGTCCCTGACATGGTCAGGTTGCCTGAAGATTTTACTCTTCACAGGCAGACGGTCACCAGTGTCCACCTCATGGGTGCACCAGTTTGTTTGACTTGGAGTCAATGAAAACATATGTCTATAGGCCTGTAGAACTTGTCTGCAGTCCTGTTGCTGTTGGTCAGCGAGGCTGCCTGCCAAGGCTACTCCATCAACCGAGCCACCATCAGGGTTCTGAGAAAGCAGGTCTGGGAGAGGACCCCTCTCCTCCTCCTGTCCCTCATCTGTAGCCATGAGCAAGCCCATGTCTGCCCTGTCAACATATGCTTTCAGTCTGTTGACATGAAGCACTCTGTGGGGGCTCCTGGGAGTTCTTAGGTCAACCAGGTAGGTTACCTCTCCCTTTTGCTCAACAATAGTGTGGGGTCCAGACCATTTGTCTTGGAGTGTTGCTGGGGCCACTGGCTCCAACACCCACACTTTCTGTCCTGGCTGGTACACAGTCAGCACAGCCTTTTGGTAATGCCAGGCTTTTCGAAGTTCCTGGCTAGCCTCAATGTTTTTAGAAGCCTTTTTCATGTATTCGGCCATCCTGGAGCGGAGACCAAGTACATAATCCACTAGGTCTTGCTTAGGCTTTTTGAGAGGTAACTCCCATCCTTCCTTCACCAGACACAGGGGTCCTCTTACAGGGTGCCCAAAAAGCCAAACCCCTTCTGTGGAACCTCTCTGTAAGCGAATAAAAGGCAGGGCAGCAAGATATCCCATCTTCGCCTAAGCTTTTCAGGGAGTCCCTTGATCATGCCCTTTAAGGTCTTATTGAGTCTTTCAACTAGACCATTGCACTGTGGAGGGTAGGGTGTGGTGAACTTATAGTTCACTCCACACTCTTTCCACAAACAGTCAAAGTTAAAGTCAACGATAGCTTTATTTGATGCCATGAAAAGGATCATATAAGCACAGCATAAAAAGCATACAGGTTTAAAATTCAATTATGGATTGGTACAAAATAGATGACATTTAAAAAGAAAATACAAGCAAATATCATAAGAATGTAGGGACAGGAAGCAGGTGCAAACTAAAGCTTTCTCTATCCAAATGTGTTTACCTCAGTAAATTACAGTTCAGTTACACATAAAGTGCTAGTGCGCACTGCAAAATTCATTCAGGCCATAGAAGATCTACATCTAATAATGAATTTTAAAAATTTAGATACAGCACTTATGGTCGTTTCATCCTGAAGCAGAAGGATTTTAAAAAGTGCTGGTCTACACTGTCTCAAGCCCCAGAGCTTTAACAGGGGAATTAGATATCTTTTTCTTCCCCATCCAAAAAAATTACAAAAAAGAATACAATGAATTGTGGACTGTGCAGAATGGTTGTCACATGGGCAATTAATTAAGTTTTTGAACCAATCATTTATGGCTGGAAAAGTAACCAACCTGAAATAGGTACCCATTCTCAACCTTGCCAGAAGCATTCTGTCATAGCTGGGCAGCTCGGGAGACAGATAAAGCTGCCAGCCAGAATCCTGCATTAATGAATGATAATGCAGAACAGAGGTCTTCTTCCCCTCAATAGACCAACGTTGGTCAGCCATAAAGACAGAACATTGTTCTTTTAGCATTTTTCTGGATATGGAGGATAGGGATGCGGGAGTATTATACAATTCCTGATGCCCTATATTTATTAGGAATTCCTTGACATAAGAGAGCCACTGTATATTTTTGGACCCCTCATGTCGCATACAGTCTATGATAATCGCCCTATTAAAATCAGTTTCAGTGGAGGTCCAAATTTTATGCCAAAGCAACACAGGGCTAATCCTGATTATATCAGAAATATAAGCCATGGCCATTTCCATATGGCAGGCATAAGTTGAGGTAGATCTGGGGACAGCTAGCAAATATCTGAGGAAACTGTTTTCCTTCATCTGGATTTCCTGGCAATCTAAAATGCCCCAGATACCAGCTCCATAGGTAGCAGTCAACACGCATTTAGCTCTATAAATATCAAGCAGAATGCGTGTCGGCCTACCTCCCAGCTTATTGGCAAACTGTATAAGTGCGCCAATAGCACGTGAGAAAGCTAAACACCTAGTAGTTTTAGCTGTAATCCATGTCCCTTTTTTATTAAAAACAACCCCCAAATAAGAGAAGGTACTAGTATTTTCTATCTTTGACTGATTTAAAAAAGTGTTACAAGCGACCTTATTTTTTGATGTGCAGCACATAGTGAGGGTTTTCTCAATATTAATTTTCAGGCCCCTAGATCCCATATATTCTGAAAAACTAGCTAACGCCTTCTGGAGGCCTAATTGGGTTCTTGCCATAATGGCTGCATCATCTGCATAAAGCAGAATGGGGACTGCGGCACCATCGATTTGAGGGTAGTCCACAGCCAATTTTGTTAAATGGTCAGCTACACTGTTAATATAAAGATTAAAAAGAAAGGGTGCAAGGATACATCCCTGGCGTACACCCTTCATTATTAAACATTTTTCAGTGCATTCACCTTTCTTACCGTGGCGCACCTTTGCCCCTGCCCCTCTGTATAATTCCTTGAGAAAGTTTCGAATATTTACATCAACGCCCAGAGTTGCCAAGGTGTCCCACAGAACGTCGTGACTCAGACAGTCAAACGCTGAACTGAGATCAACGAATGTTATGAATAAGTTTCCCTTTTTGGCCGTCTTATATTTTTCTGTCAGCATTGCCAAATGATGTCCTTGTTCGATGGTACCCAGACCAGACTTGAAACCGTATTGAAATTTAGATAAAACACCCTCATCATTGGCCCATATCTGTAATCTGTTTAAAATGACTCGACCTGCTATTTTCATTAGGGAGTCGAGCAAGGAGATGGGGCGATAACATTTTTCAATCGTTTCGATCGCCCTTTTTGAATATAGGCACTACAATCGCATCCTGCCAAGTGGAAGGAAATCCGCTTTTGTTATAACTATTTAACACGTTGGTCAGGAGCGGTGCCCAAAGAGCGATGTTGGCCTTATAAATGTCAATAGGGATACCATCTGGACCTGGGTCTTTACAATTAGAACTTTCTGTAACGGCCAATTCCACCTCTGATAAAGAAAAGACTATATCCAGTGGAAAGGAAGGTTGGGAGACAGACTCTAGGGTAACGTGCTGATCAGTACTAGAGCTACCCAGATTGACCGAGTCATCTTTCTTGTAAAGCTCGGCAAAATATTTGACCCAGACAGTCTCCTCAATGGCAATATCCATGACGTCACATTTCCTTTCTACGAAAAAGGGGGCGTTTACTGCTCGCAAAAAAGCGGTTTTATCCCTTAAGGAGCACGCCTTAAGCAAAGCTCCCCAAGCTGCCTCTTTCATTCCCTTTTTTTGTTTCCGCAGAGCAGATTTATAAGTTGCTCTTGCACACTTGATATCTAGGTGATTTCTGGGCACAATCTTCAGAGTTTTCTTTAAATCGGAGTGTGCCTTGCTGCAGTTGGAATCAAACCATCCCTCAACCTTAGGGTTATCCCCTCCCCGTATAGTCCCTGTTAATTTACTGCTGATCTGGAGGGTGATTTTTTGAAATGCTGCGGTAACCTCGTGTGGATTTATGTTTTCCCCAAGACAGATCATAAGTCTGAAAAATAGTCTGCTACCAGGCTTTGAAGAAACCCTATGGGGTCCACCTTACTCCAATTTATTAAATAGCCATTGGTTCTATTCAAAGAAATCCCGTGCCTATACAGGTTTTCTGTTACATTAGGTGGTTGGCCACAGCTCACCCCCCAGCTAAAAGTTGAGCTGATAGGAAAATGATCACTAAGAGCAATGTCCTCTGTTTTAAACGTTAGTACATTGCAATGATAACTTGTAGTGACCAGGGTGTAATTAATCACCAACTTTATTTCCCCGCCATTAAAAGTTGGTTGAAACTTGGCCTGAGGGATACAGAGCTCGTTTACAAAGCCCAAGTCTTGCGCAAAGAACAAATTGTTCAGCAAATTCCCCAGCGTAGAATGCTCAAAATGAGAACATGGATCTCCCTTAAGGTTGACCATGCCACATATGTCTAGGTTACCGTGGGGACAGAGGTGGCAATTAAAGTCTCCTGTCACCACAGTACACCTTCCCTCGTGCTCTGAGCCAATTTCCCCACATAGATCTTCTTTTAATTCATCTAAAAACCCTTTTGCGATCAACCCCAGGAATAGTGTTATATAAGTTAATCAATCTAATAAGCTGATTACCTCCCACTTTAAGAGTAAGAGCCTGATGGTACTGGTTATTACCCTTGCTGGGAAACCATTTAGCTGACAGGTTAGCAGTATTAGATATAAAAGTGTATAACCCGCCTGAGCACCTACCCCTACTAGACTGCTGCGCTGGGGAAAAGAAGGTACGGTACCCATTTAGATGAATCTCAGACTGTTCCCAGCATTCCTGGGGACAAATTACATCAAAGTTATCTATGTATGCTAGAAAATTTGGATCGTTTACTTTACTGGACAGGCCCGCTATATTCCAGGATGTTAAAGCGAGCCTACCCCTATGATCAGCTGATGAGAGATCTACTGCAGTTGATGAATTTACATCTATCAGAGCTATAGTTTCTATAACATCTCCCGTTATTACTCCAACGCCCCCCACTAGTGCATCAGGGTAATTAAGACTGGTCAAAGTATTCCTGCCAATATCTCCAGTGAAGTTAGTCGGTAGTTCAACAGAAGTATCTGGCTCTGTTATTATTGGGCCAGTGGTAAAGACTATGGATTTGTCTTTATCCATTTGGACAGTTGGAACATTTAGACAGGCATGTATGGACCCACTGACTGTTCTGTTGGGCTTAATAGTACATACACTTTTTCTTTTTGGCAGACTAATAGTTGGTAACCGTCAGTCGACCATTCCAAACAACTGAACCTGTTTGTGGTCGGGAAACCACCCCAATCTTCTCCATAGTCTAAGTCCCTGATAGGCTGCCCCCCCCTCACCCTCCAATCTCCCCCCGCTCACGCTGCCCTATTCTATGCCAATTCCCATCATAGTTTCCCTCTCGGGTAGGGCGATTTCTCCACACTCTTTCCACAAACAGTCAAATATCCAGACATAAAGTTTGCACCTCTGTCTGAGACAACCTCTTTCGGAAAGTCCACCCTTGATAAAACTCCCAGGAGGGCTCTTGCCACAACAGGGGCTCGTGTGGTCCTTAAGGGAATAGCTTCTGGGTACCTGGTGGCATGATCCACTACCACGAGAATAAACCTGTGCCCAGAGACTGTTTGGGTATACATTGGTCCAACAATGTCTATCCCAACTCTCTAAGGGAATCCCCACCACAGGTAGTGGTATTAGGGGGGCCTTTGTGGTGCCACCTGATTTGCCACTGTCTTGGCAGGTGACACAGGAGCGGCACAACTCCTTGGTTTCTTCTGACATGTGTGGCCAGTGAAAGTGAGGAACAAGCCTGTCCCAAATCTTGTTCTGGCCAAGATGTCCTGCTAAGGGAATATCATGGGCGAAGGTAAGAAGGAAGCCCCTGAATGTCAAAGGAATGACCAACCTCCTGGAAGCAGCATGCTTGGGTTCTCTAGCCTCTGAATAAAGGAGCCCTTCATCCCAATACACTCTATGGGTACCTGTAGCATTCCCAGCAGCCTCCGCAGCAGCTTGCTGTCTGAGGGGTCCAAGAGAGGGGCAGTACAGCTGCGCCTGCCTCAGATCTGCCCTTGAAGGTCCCCCTGTCCCAAGAAACTAAACCTGATCAGGCTCAAGCTCTTCTAGGACAGTTCCTTCTTGGGTTTCACTATCAGCTTCCTCAGAAGGCTGATCCTCACTCTGAGGCAGGGGGGAAGGCACTGCCTTAACCCTACTGTTCTTTCTCTTGGTAGGCAACTGGTCCATAGTTTCAGGATCCAGTGCCTGTTCAGTTTGGCACTTTTTGGCCTGTAACCTGGTCACAGCAAGGACATGTGCTGATATGCCCAGCATCTCTGGATGAGTCCTATACTCCACTTTAGACCAGGCTGAAGATTCTAGATCATTGCCCAACAAACATTCTACAGGGAGGTCTGAACTTACAACAACCTTTTTGAGGCCAGTTACCCCTCCCCAGGAGAAATTAACAATTGTCATACTGTGGGTGGTGGTGACATTGCTAGCATTGGTCACTAGGTAATTATCACCTAGTATGATCTGTCCAGGTCCACAAAGTTAGGCGTAACCATGGTGACACTGGCACATGTGTCCCTGTAGGCCTGAGCCACTTTGTTATTGATTAAAGGTGTCTGTCTGTACTTGCCCAGGTTACTAGGGCTCACAGTAGAGGACATAGCCATGTCCACATCACAGACAAGGACAGCTTGAGTTGGTACTCTGACTAGACCAGAGTCCATCTCAGTTCCAAGGGTTAACCCTGCTACACCCTTCTGTTGAGAACCACCACTATTAGCTGTACTAGGGGGAACAGTTGCCTTAGGGGCAATGGTGGTTGGAGCTGTCTCCTTTTTGGTGCAATCACTGGTCCAGTGAGTATTACTTTTACAAAAATTGCACCAGGGTTTGTTTGGACCTTCTTTCTTCTTGGATTTCTTGGAACCCCCTCATTAGAAGCTTTTTGGGGACCTGGTTAAGACTTCTGGTCTTTTGCTTTCTGATCCCCACCCTTTTGGTCTTGCTTCTTCTGATCACCACCATGGTTCTGGACCTTCTGCTCCACCCTGGTTCTGACCCATTTGTCCGCCTTCTTTCCCAATTCTTGGGGAGAGGTCAGATCAGAGTCAATCAGGTGCTGATGCAACAACTGGTTCTGACAATTATTAAGTATTTGTTCTCTCATGATCAAATTATACAATCATGTATAGTCCTTAACTTTACTGCCCAGTAACCAGCCTTCCAGAGCCTTAGTGGCACAATCTACAAAGTCAGTCCAGTCCTGAGTCTGTGTCTTGTGGGTGTCTCTGAACAGCAACCTATACTGCTCAGTGGTTAAGCCAGACCCATCAATCAGAGCACTCTTCAGGACAGTGTAGTTGTCAGCATCCTCGTCACTAACTGTGAGGAGCTTGTCTCTTCCTTTTTCTGAAAAAGAGCCATAAGATTGCTGCCCACTGACTTTGGGGTACCTGCTGTACTTTGCAGTATATTGTAAAAAACAGGGTTAAACCCAAAAAGAGTCACTGGGACCTGGGTAAACAATTGTTATGGACAGAAAAGGGGTCCCGGACATGAGAGAGCAATTTATCCAAAATGAAAATTTTTAAGAAAATAGGAAAAGAAAATGAAAGAAGAAGCAGTGTTGTTTATTCACACAGCAACTATTTTAACCTTCTTATGGTTATATCATTCATAAGAAATTGTATACTTCATTACAATACATTGTGCCCACATGGATAGAGGGGGGGGGGTTGTGACGTGAGGATTTCAGTGAACAAAGAGTGAAATTTGAATAAAAAAGTATTTTATATTTTACACCATCGGTCAATAAACGTATACACATCCATAAAATGATCTCCCTAATTCGGAGCCACATGAAATGCACTAGTCACTATGTAGTTACACAAAACCAAATATTCTCCTAATTGGTTATGCAATTCCTGATTTTTATTTTTAGGAGTTGGTAAACGTGGTAAAAACAGTCATGGAAACAGTCATCGTTTCGACCCTGAGCATTTGTAGGGTAATTTATCCCTTACGAGGTGGGTCTTCATCAGGACAGAAGGGCGGTGTGCATGCCTCCTAGGGTAGAGAAAATATAAACTAAATCAGGAAAAAGGGTCTAAAGATCCCAAACAAATGCCGTAGCACATAAAGTGCTCGGCACACTCATTAAAAACTTACACTGAGCAAGGGCTGACATAGTCAATAGGCGCATTTACCTTAGTATGGAGGGAATGGTTAGAAGGACATCGAGTCCGCCAAGCGTACTCCGTGGTATTCCTGAATAGGTGGGAAAATCACTGGATTAGGCTCAAAAACAATTGCCGTTATCACCTGTGGGCGATACACTATAAAGATTAGTTGTTTTACCTTACTCCCAACGATCTAGGTCCAATCCGATTTGGTAAGGTAGTATCTGGAAAAAAGGGCGGGGAAAAGGACTCAGAATTACAGGATCCAAATTGTCGTGTTAGATTGTTAGGCGTAGGGTCATTGTTAAAATGAGCCTGGATTACCCCGAAGGGGCTTACCTTTCAATAAATTGAGTCAGCACGTAGTTTTGAAGACAAGCTGGATTACGAAGCAATGAATGCCAAACACTCTCGTAACCAGGAAGTAAGAGCTGAGGGGCGTGGTTACGTCCTTATGAGCGTGTAATCACAACTAAAAACGGACTTTTCAATCAGTTACAAGGTTGTCAAGGACTCAACCAGTGACGTCCTGTAACCAAGGGGCAGTTTTGTTATGATAGTTACGTTTTGCATAATAGATAAATAACGCCTTAGACTCCCAATTGTTATGACAAGACGAGCATTTGTACCAGCATCTTAGGTATACGGTAAAAAACCATTACTGAAATACCACCTCGTTTTCAGAGAGAAGGCACATAACTCAGGGCCATAACTAGCCACCGTGTCGAAGTTAACACGATGGGAGGATGGATGTTAATCAGGGGTCGACAAGCATAAAGTGCCTGTACCTACCTAACATGGTGGTAGAAGCACACAATTATTTTAACTTCCAAAATGGCATTACGAACAAATCAAAACATGAAAAAAGCGCCCACATCATCATATCATAATTGCCTCAATCCAAACACGAAAGTTCCTCATGGATAGACTTACTTAATGTGCCTGTACCTACCATACAAGGTGGTAAAAGGACACATTTACATTACTTCCAAGCATTGACAATTGTAGAAAAGAAGTCAAAGGATAGCGATAGTGATGTTGTTCATAAATAGACTTACATAATGTGCCTGTACCTACCATACACGGTGGTAAAAGGACACATTTACATTGCTTCCAAGCATAGACATTTTAGAAATGAAGTCAAAGGATAGCGATAGTACCATCAGGAAAGTGGGTTAGAATTCATAGGGCAGCCAGTTGTATAAAGCTACTCTCAGTCTCATTGAGCCCATTGTGTACAGAGTCAAAAAATTCTATCCACTTCAATTGCCTAACATTTAGGATGGGAGTAATGTTACCTCCTCTCGGGCCAAGCTTTACTTGTTCTAGTACAATCCACTTGAGAATTTCTGGAGGATGATTTTCTTTTATACAATGTTCCACCAGTGGCGCTCCAATCACTTTACACCTGGCACGACTGCAGTGCTGTAAAAATCACATTTTTACCCGTTGTTGCGTCTGACCTACATAGATTAGATCACAAGGGCAGACTATACAATAAATCACATCTGTGGTATTGCAGTTTGTGTGGGTTCTCAATTTTATGCGGTGGTGTTTAAAAGAAAATTCCTTTGTTTGAATAGTGGAAGGACAAGCCTTACACTTTCCACACTTGAAATGGCCCACGATGGCTGGAAGATTCCACAGCATAGTGATAGTTGGTGAGGGTGGACATTCCAAAAATGAACTGACCACATGGTCCCGGATATTTTTGGCCTTCTTGAAAGAATGCAAAGGTAAGCTGTTATCGCCAAGGTCATCCGCGATAATTGTCCAGTGTTTATTTATAGCTTTTTTGATTTCATTTCTCTTAGTTGAGAAAGTTGTTACACATATCAAACGTTGATCCATATCATTGTTGCGTTCATTAGGTTCTAGCAATGTCTCCCTTTGGTTAAACCACGCTCTCTTGAGGGCTTTTTTGGTCAGGCATTTAGGATATCCACGTTCAATCAGACGATCCATGAGGTTCTCTGACTGTTCCATATAATCCTCCTTCTTACTGCAGACACGTCGGATTCTTAAAAATTGTCCATAGGGCAAATTGTCCCTAAGACCCCTAGGATGGTGACTGGAGTACTGGAGTAAAGAATTGCGTTCAGCTGGTTTTCTAAAGAGGATTGTGTGTATGGTTTCCTCCTCGGCAATTATGGAGAGATCCAGAAAGTATATTTTCATTTTGTCAAATTGGATGGTAAATTGGATGTCCTGAGATATGTTGTTTAGCCACGTGAAGAAATTGTTGATTTGCATCTCCGTACCGGCCCAGACCAAGAGGATATCATCAATGTAGCGCACTCACAGCTGAATATTTGACCTGAATGGGTTAGAGTCATTGAGAATAAATGTTTGTTCAAACGTGGACATAAAGATTATGGCTAAATCAGGCGCGTAGGCAGCCCCCACATCCACTCACTTTGTTTGCAGGTAGAAGCAGTTCTGGAAAACGAAAAAGTTCCTCATCATGGCGATTTTGAGCAGCGAAATGATGAATGCAGTTGGGACACGTACCGGTGCCACACGTCTGTCCAGTGCCATAGCAGGCCCTCTCAAAAGCAGTTATCCACTTGTGGATGTCATCCCCACTCTTGTAGGGAGGGACAATCTTATTCAGGTTTTTATGGTCATAAGACCTCTCTCTATACTTAGGGATAATGCTGCCACCAGTGGGTTCTAACCCACTTAACTTTTGCTCTCTTGCAAGAGCCAATCTCCTCCATCTGGGCCCAGAGTTAAGCCTGCTTGGCGGTCTGAATGGGGCTATGCCCTGTCCAGCCCCATGTAAGCTTAGGTTGACCTGGTTGAGTTCTAAAACTTGGACCTGATCAGTGTCATCATCCTCATCGTCATCATCATCCCCTTGATTCTCATCAGGGAAATCTTCTGCTGATGGTTGACCCTCCCCTGTACTACTTGTTGAGACTGGGTTAGCTGCTCTAGCTACATCATACTCCTCTAGTATCTCTATAAGATGCTTAAGGGTAGGATTGGAACCTTGCCTCAACTTCCTAGTTGTACATAAGTGTCTCAACTCATGGAAGGTAAATGTGTCATACTTAGAAGGTGCCTTGGGAAGGTCAACTTCTACTGGGAGGGATCCATTAGGTTCTCCTCTCAATGACATCTTTCTAGTGAGGTGTGGTGTGTGCACCTACCTACACTAAGTGTTATCTATTAAACCTCTCTAGGAGTTGTAGTCAGGGTTTGCTAGACCCTTTGCTCTACAACAACTAAGTTCAGTAGAACTTAAGTATTTAAGACTTGATTTATATGTACCTCTGGGTACCTTAATGCGAACTTTCAAATGATATCTTAAGATTATATGGTGAAACAATCAACAAGCTCTTATCCCAACCGCTGCACACCAATGTGAGAAGTTAGCCTGGTATATGATGTCCACTATTCTAGTGGGCACCTTGCACCAGTCCAAACAACCCTTATGGTGATGGTTGTAAAGTCAACCTTATAGACAAGCTATCCTAGTGGTAGTATGGACAACGCAGTCTTAGGCTAAAACTTCAGAGAGCATGTGAAGCCAGCTGTTTTACCATATATAATCCCTTGAATACAAAATGAAAGGACACCACATCAGGTATATATCAAATATATATGTATTTATTACTAACACAACCCTTCTGCACTCTTTATGACGTCAGAGTTCGAGATATAGCACAAGTTACTCAATAAGCATACTATAAGTTGCACAAATACAATTCTGCCCTAGGGGCCTCACGAACCATATACTAAAGAAGTGGTATAAGAACCACTTCAGGAAAGGTGAGTAGGCCTAGGGCCTTGGAAATCGCTGGGGCTACACAGAACAACCAAAGGGGTTGAAAGTAGGAGACCCACAGGAGGCGTGTGCAGTGTCTAAACACACACGCGAGTTACCGTAGAGTTTCAATGGGAACGTAAAAGTTACAAAGTAGTAGATTTTGGACACTTTCGGTGGACTACGGGAAAACCCTATTAAACTAATACACTTGGATAGTTGTTACCCACGGGAGCACTGGAGTACTCGAGTTACCTCACCCAGGGAAGCCGGGTGCATAGGAGTTCTTTCGTGTCGGGTTTCATCGCTGAATCCTATGGAGAGCTGCAAGAAAGTGCTGCAGGCGACCAGGAGGAAAGTGTCCGGGTGGATCCAAGGGTGGATCGGAGTCGAGAAGAACCTGAAAGCAGAGGGGACAGATTCTGGGTCACTAGCCAGTGACCAGGAAGGAACCAGGAAGGAACCAGGTGATGTCGAGATGCAATCAGGTGAAGAAGTGAAGCTTGTCTCTGCAGCCACGTAGAACAGTAGGTGTCGACGATAACCAGGTGCTGGATACGAGCTGTTCCACAAAGGATCTCAGTGACTGCGGTGTCAGTATCCGGATTGTACCCAACAAGCCTTGGTAACCAGAACCCATGCAGGAAGTGAAGATGGGCTTCTGTTCAGACCAGCAAGGTCTGGGGCACTTCTCTTTCACATGGAAGCTGGAGCAAGACTGGAGCAACTAGGCAAGCATTGTAAATTCAAAGGTTCATCTTCGTAGGGCTCACTAGCCAATAGGCTAGCAACTGGGAAGATGCGTTGAGCTGAAATGCAGGTGCAGGCCCTTCGCAGCACTCGTGAAGTGTGGAGGGCTGAGCTTCAGAGCAAATACTGCTCGGGTCTGGGGCTTCTCAAACCCCAATGCAAAACTTCGAGGGTACCTCAGGAGCTGCACAGGTAGAAAAAAGCAGGTAGTTCAGGATGTCCGGTCCCACGTCGCTCGTGTCCGGCACGGGTCTCAGCTTTGCTGTGGATGTGGGTCAGAGTCAGAGAAGTCTGTGAGTCCAGTTCCTGCATCGCTAAGTCTTCGGGATCTAGCTGGAGCATCGACAAAGCAAACTGGGAAGTTACTGTTGGTGCCTGTTTGCACAGGGTGGTCACTCTTTAACCACAAGGGAGATGTCTTCAGTCTTCCAGTCAATATGGAACATCGAAGTTCCAAGAGTTTCATTTCAGAGTTTCTTTCCAGGATAAATCTAAAGTCTCTAGACTCAGCTCCTAACTTTATACTAAACTAAGGGGCTGGATTTCCTGCTAGGTCCCTCCTGTGGGTGGAACCTGGGAAGGGGGTGGTTATACCCCTTTCCCATTGTCCAGATTTGTGCCAGAGCTGGGGCTGGAGTGCCCCAGCAACTGGTTTGAACCGGGCTATGCGTGGAGCACATTGTGTGCCCCAAGCAGCGTCTCATTTCTCAGCCCTCCCTACCCCAGTACACTAAAAGTCTGTCTGGGGAGGTGCTAGCACCTCCCAAAGCAGGAAACCTATTGTCCAGGCCTCCCCTGCCGGAGTTTTGTCCAGCTAAACAAAAACAATGGTTCTGTCGGTGAACGACTATTCAAATTATCATAGTACTTAATACACAAATCTTTTCATAAAGTCCCAAGGGGGACAATTGCAATAATTATACACTGAGCACAAGTAAAAAGAACAAATAAATCTTTAGTTATAATTTGTTTACGAGTTTTTTCACTTTTTTTCAAAACATTTTGGTTTCTGCAGTGAATCAGATATGCTATCCAATATACAAACGATACGTAGGACTGTGATTATACAGAGTGTGTTGGTCGTGACTAGTGACTGAGTGTTACAAGTGACAATACATAAATACATGAAACAGAAAACTTTTTTTCAAAATATCCAATACGGGGCACAATAGGCACAAGGGAATTTGAATTGTTCCTTTTGTTCTGTTGTACTCTGTGCGAACTGGTATATGACATAAGACGTCGACGTTTCGACCCTAAGGGAAGTGCTCATTTATGCGCATCTGAGGCGGGTCTTCATCAGGACTCGAAGGAGGTTGGACAGCCTTGTTATTAGGTGTATGGTTCCTCTGGTCTTCTAATGTGGGTGGTGCATGTCAGCCGACAAGCACCTGAGATACTGCCAGGTTCTCAATATTTCTTGATGATAAATCTGCACCAGCCGGTGCAACGTCGTTTAGGGGTCTGCGTCTTGGTGATTGCTCTCGAGCGCAGTGGATGCGTCTACTTCCTAGCTTCGCGTCTTCTGAAATATTGTAGAACCATTAGGTATGTACCTAAAGTACATGGTATGAATTTAGAAAGAGAACAGCTGGGCTGTGGGTCTGATTAGCAGTTCCACAGCCACACTAAAGTCAAAAAACCAGTGAATCACAGCAAAAAGTGGGGGTGACCATAGGAAGCAGACCCTATTCTCCTACAGCTACTACAGCAGTGAAGTGTGCAGGTTTGCCCAATTGGATCCATGCAAGCCATACAAAAAGGGTTCCAGCCCCTGCTGAAAAGAGACCACAACTGACTAGAACAGTTGAGACTGCTGAAGGTTGTACAGTCAAGGAATCTAGAGTAACCAATTCTGAAGAGGCTGACAAAGAACGACCGAGCACAAGTAAGGAGAACTGGATATCAGTGGTCGACATACCGGAGTGATTATTAAAACAAGGAGTAGAACAAGATTAGAAAGACAAGTACCTAGTGAGGACCAGATAAGTGAAGAAGAACACACTCAGGAAGAAGTGAACAAAGCTATTGGAGACCCTGAGCAGGACCAGACAGGGACAGAAGAAAGTACTCAGGTAAACAGATCAACAAAAAGGCCTGAGCAGGGACAGACAGGTATAGAAGAACATGTTCAGGCAGCAGAAGAACCAATTTTAGTAAGACCTGAACAGGACCAGGTAAGAGAAGGAGAACAAATTTGGGTAGAAGAAAAACAGACTGAGATAATACCCGAACAGGAACAGTTAGAGGAAGGAGAACAAGTTCAGGAAGAAGAAGAAACAATAACAATACCTGAACAAGGACAGAGAGAGAGTGAGTCTGAGAAAGGGGAAAATAAGATTGTGCCACAACATAACGAGAATAGAAGAGCTCTTGAGAAAGACAAAAAAGGTGAAGATGCAGTGCAAGTGAAAAGGGTCAGAAAAGGTTATAATTGACCAGGTGGAGTCAAAAGGCTAAAATATAATTTGAGAAAAACAAATGAAGACCCAGAACAAGTGAATGAGGTTACTAGTCAAACTCAGTCTGAATAGTCAATTGCGAAAAACATTGGAAGAAGTCCAAGAGTTAAAGTCCTGAACAATAAGTTCATGTGATACTTGAAGAATTTAAAAATCTAGATTTAAATGAAGAGACAGATGAAGAAGTAAATACAGAACAGATTGACGAAGGGCAAGTGAGGCCTCCTTGAAGTACTAAAGATTTTGATTCACGATTGAAGAAAAGAAAAGAAGAGGAATTTTCTTAGGTCAAAATAGTTAAAGACAGGGTTGCTGAAAGACCAACACGAAGTTGTATAAAGAAATGCTGTAGGGCTTGCATATGTAGTATTTTATAAGTGATCCTAGTATGGCTATTTCTAACAATAGCATTTTCTTATCTCATGATAACAGACAAGAAGAATGACACAGATAATAATGAAAAGACAGCTACCATGAAAGGAGATAGAGTAGAATTAGAAGCAACAGATGAGATACATTTAGATCACAGAATACCAGATAATGACACATCTTTAAATGTATTCACAAAGTTGTTATTTCAGCATGTAGACACAATGGAGATTAATGATTGTTATGTTTGTATGAAATTACCATCTTCAGTAGCAGAAGGAGTCACATATCATCATTTACCTTTTAACATATGGTATTTCATACAGCATATTGTCAAGTTTATTTTATAGAACAGGAAAACTTCAATATTATTATTGAAATATAGATATAGTATTTTCAGAAATTCCTATTCGAAAGAATATGAATCCAGTGCTTAGTAGTTCAGACGCACAGTTTATGGGTGAATTTTTCTTCACAATGAAGTCAATAGATATAGTAAAGGCACATAAGGATAACCTAACATGTATATTACTTGAAGAGGAGAAAGTGCTTTTAAATTTATTTGAAGAAAGGAGACAGGATTTTCAAAGAAAAGCTGCTGAACAGAAAACCCATATACTTCCATTGACTGAGAAAGAGGGAATTTATACAGATGTTATGTTATGTTATGTTATGTTATTTGTAACTTTTATAGCGCACGGCTACTCAGAAGAGTGTCCCGGCGCTTTATTGACATCCTGGAAAACAAACACAACACAGTAAAAAGAAAGAAGGGATCGAAGAAAAATGAAATCTAAGAGGCAAAAAGCCAGGTTTTCAAGCCCTTCCTAAAAGATAGCAAATTTGAATTGCTACGTAACGAGAGGGGGAGAGAGTTCCAGAGCTGAGGGGCCCGGAGCATAAAAGAACGGCCTCCCAAGTGGGCCCTCCTCACACGAGGAACAATGGCGAGAAACTTCGACTCTGATCTCAGAGGTCGAGAAGGACGATATGGCATAAACCTCCTTTGCAGGTATTTGGCCCCAGTGGAGTAGAAGGCCTTATGCGCAAGGGTCAAAGCTTTGAAAGCTATCCGCTGACGGATAGGCAGCCAGTGCAGCGACTGCAGCAGGACAGAGACGTGAACTCGCCTGTGCAGACCAAAAATGGCACGAGCCGCCACATTCTGGACCACCTGCATCCGTTGCAGGAGGTATTCGGGCAGGCCAAGATATAAGATGTTAGAGTAGTCCAATCTTGAACCGATCAAGGCCTGCACCGTAATCCTCCTGTGATCCTCGGAAAGCAGCAGAAAAAACTTCCGAAGCATACGCAGAAGTCCAAAGCAGGTACCCGTGAGGGCGAGGATCTGAGATCTTAAGGTCAGACCGTTGTCAATTTTAACCCCCAGATTCTTCGCTAACTGAGATGCCTGCCTTGGAGAGGACATATCCGCAGGCCACCACACCTGCCAGTCCGGGTCGGATTGATAACCGAAGAAGAGTACCTCCGATTTATCTGAGTTGCACTTGAGGCTGTTCAGTTGGAGCCATTTGAAAACAGCCCCAAGGCACTCACGGATACTCTCTCCATCAAAGTCCTCCCCTTTCCGGCAGGTGAAGAGCAGCTGGGTGTGATCCGCGTAGGATACGATCTGGGCCCTGAAGGACTCAGCCAGAGCCGCCAGAGGGGTCATAAAGATGTTAAAAAGAGTCAGGCTCAATACAGAGCCCTGCGGGACTCCGACTCCCAATGGCGGCATCTCAGCGGAGGCTGCGGAGGCCCAGACCGTCTGTCGGCGACCAGCTAAAAAAGATGAAAAGCTCATGCTGTGATGTCCCTAGCCTTTGTGAAAACAGGGAAAACCTGCCTCCAAAGATTAAAGACAGACAATAACAATGTATTTATTGGTTCTAGTGAATGTGAACATAACTTCCTGATTTTGAGAGGTTGGAGAATAAAAGGGGGAACAGATCCAGTATTTCCTGGAGTTTACTACTTGTGTGGGAATAAGGCTTACTATAAGCTGCCTGAGCGGTTGTACCGGAGTTGCTACTTCGGAATAGTGTTTCCGAAGATATGTAAAAAGAATCACTGGAAACAATGAAAACACTAATGAACTAACACGAAGAAAGAGAGCTAGTTTTTCAGAAATATTAGGTGACATATTTAGTGCATTGATACCTTCAGTGGGAGTCGTTCTAAATTCACATAAATATGTCAATTGTCAACAGTAGTTGATGGTCTTTCGACTGATACTGCTGGAGGTTTCTTGATTATTAATACAGAAATGGTTCCCATTAGGTCTATGGTTATACAAAATTGACTTGCGCTTGATATATTGTGGAAAAAGAAGGCGAAATCTGTAAAATGTTGAAAGTGCAACATTGTTGCACTTACATACCTGATTAAAGCAAAGAAATTAGAGGATATATTAAAATATTTCAAAATTTCAAGAAGAATTGAAACCACTGGAGTATGTTTTCAATAGGCACATGGTTTGCAAATCTTGGGAAAGGTACTATAAGTCAAATAATTGTTCCATTAGTTGGTATAACAATAATAGTTTTAACAATAATGATTTGGTATAAATGTTGCAAAAACAAAAGTAGAGGAAAGAAAAATGAAGTAAATAGAACAAGAATGAAAAGAAAATATGAAGAGATACAACTAGAAAAAATGAAGGGAAAATTATGTGAAAGAATGAAAGATTTGAAGAATAAAGATGAGAATAAGAATGAAAAAGACAAAGAAATTGTCATATGCTAAAATTGACATCTGATTGAGAAGGGTGATTTTTGTGATGGCTCACAAATGCCATCAGAGAGGGGATTGATGGAGTCAGGACTCATAGAAAAGAGACTTGCTCAGAAGCAATCCTCTCGCTTAACTTCTAATAGTATATTATTTACATATTGTGTAAAACTAATACACACCACATTGAAACACAAAAGACAGAGAAGCTTGCCTACATGTTTACTAACAAAGTAACTCGAGCAAAATTCTAAAATGGCTGCTAACAGGAAATCTTTATTGCGCATGCGTCAACTGAATCTACGCAGTATGACGAGCTGTCGCTTGGAGGGAATTTCTTGCGCATGAGCAGACGCTAACAAGATGGCGGCTTGGAAGCTCAAATGCTTGGCATCTGCTTTGCTGAAACTAACACAAGCTACTTTACTAATGCTAATGCAGGGAAAGCATTAATAAATGAATGGGATTAGTGTAGAGATATGTGGTATACAGTGAAACCATTTATTTTTTAAATTAACATTTGTCTTTTTGACTCTTTTATTAGTGCATATTTGGGCCTTTCATATGAGGCCAGAGTCTGTTAACCTCCTGACCTCTGCTCATGCTTAGTGAGATTGAGCCGGAAGAGTGACAAGTCTCTTGAACGCCATCCAAGCACACAAAAGATACATACCCTGGGAACTAGCATCGAAGACTCCTGAATGAATAGACATGCATGGAAAATTTAACATTTGTTTCTAATAAGATGTGAAGATGGGTGGGAATAAAAACTTTGAATAAATAATTAATGGGTTGGATTTATGAACAATAGACTGATAGATTAAGATGGAAATGAAGGCTGGTGTGATAATCTCCCCCCTTGCCTCATCAATCAGAGTTAGTATTTTCCGATATTGAAACATTAATGGGTGGTACTTGATGAGTGAAAAGGTATAATTGAGGTAGCTTTAGTTGGTTAGAATGCATGAGATCGGGATGCTGTCGGAGTGGCGAGAGATGCTGATAAAGAATCGAATGCAGAACCATTTATCTTACATTAATTGATTTAAAAGAAGATCGCAGAAGAATCTCGAGGAGGAAGAGAGTGTCAGAGAGGGGTTCTACGCAAGCCTCGGTGTTAGAGAGGTCATCTATCCTGTCCTGATTCCTGTCCTGAAGCCTTTGTCGCCTGAACTTTCCGGGGGAACCTTCCCAGCTACTTGGCCAGGGGGTGGGTTTTCACACCATCCTAGGTAACTATTATTTCCGTTAATGTGCAGATGTTCTTTTCTCTCTATCCTCTCCTTTCTGAGCATACATCATTGCAAGATATAAAGTATGAGTTTGATGATTGATTCATTGAATCTTCCTTCCTATGAGTGACGGAGAATGTACTGTACTTTGTATGTGGTTCACATGAAATTAATATAGATAACGTTTTAAAATATTGCCAGCATCTGTGGTAATTTCAAATAGGTAAGAAGATTATTTTTATGTCATTTCACCATTACTAGTTCAACTAATGGTCCATTGACCAGAGGAAAGAACTTTTTGATCAGTGAAAGATTAGTTGAGAATAAGAGGTGACTAATCTTGAAATGGTAGAAAATCATAAACTTTGACTCCAGCGGTTATTGCTAGGCTGTGTGTGTGTGTAAGTGTGTTTATGGGCTCAGGTGAATATATGGTATTGGAGTACCTGTTGCTGGTGAGCAGCTGGATCAGTACTAGGAAGAGCAGATTTGCTCTTTGGCTTGGATTCGTGCAGTCATTTTTTCTCCTTATTAGAAATGTATTTTTAAATTCCTGCAGCATAATGAATCTTTTGTCATGATGTAGCTGCTTTACATACAACTTGCGAGTGGAACTCTTTTTATTATTGTTTTTTTTTCCTCAAGTGAACCTTTAATTTACAAGGTACTTTAAAATTGTCTGAAGTTGTTTTTTTTCTTACTAAGCTGCATGAACGTTTTTACGACAGTAGTTTAAGTAACACTGATATTGAAGGGAGTACGAAAATGCCCATTTTAACTTGCATTACATTTTGAAAGTTTACCAAATAGAAATATGTTTGTACTTGAATATGTATTCATTCTGCCACCTTTTTTGTTCAGCTTTGTCAGTGATGTATTACGTACCTATATATATATATATATTTTTTTTTTTATAAATCCACATCATCAGCAAAAAAAAGATGACATTTCAAGCAAAAGTGCTTCTTATGTTTTTGGATTCATTTAACAGGGGAACGAATGAAGGGAAGGAGAGAAAGGGGGTTAAGAGCTATTTCTTGATGTCACGGTTTTCAGTGAGTGAGGAGGAGCGAGACAGAAAGGGAAAGGGGGCAGCTTCCAGCGCAGAGCAGAAGTGAATACTGTCCATGTCTTGTCTGGGCAGGAAGGAAGAGACAGAGTCATTTTCCTTCTCTGCCCACCAGCCCATCCCCGAGTGGCCACGAACGTCAAGCCGTATCTGCAGGCCTGAGCTACTTCTGCCGTCCTGGGAGCATGTTTAAAATAAAAAAGTAGGGGAACGGAATCTATGGAATTAAAGAAGTAGAGGCACGACATGCCTTTCTGATCCCACCCACTTCGATCATTGCCGGACATTGAGGAGGGTAGCACGGGCCTTTAATACTGTAAAAGTTGATCTTTTGTTTGTGGATAACAACAGAGGCGTAACACAGGCTCTAGTACTTTCCATCCCTGCACTTTAGGCAGCCCCTGATTAGGACTTAAGCCTTTGAATGTCTTAGAGAGGGGAGTCTTGGACAGGGACCTTTGCTACATTCTGCAGGGAACCCCATCATTTTGTGTTACTTCACTGTTAGAACATTGGAATGTTGGGAGCTCAATTGAAGACAATAATGGTCGGTAGAAGCCGGAGCTCCAACATTCCAATGTTGTCCTTCACAGCTGTTGCTGTGAACAATGGCCTCACAGAGCCCTAGAGGTTTTCAGCACTCCAGGGACTCCTGAGGCCTTTGTTTTATGTGTTAGAACATTCGGCCCTCTAGTGGCAAAATGTTCTAATAACCTTATAACCCTGCCAAATTTAAAGACTTGCTCCATCGATCCAGCCCCAGGATTATATTGGTGTCCCGCTCCCTTGATCCAGCCCCAGCGTTACATTGGTGACTATAAGCTGTCCACCCTGTATCAGTCTCACCTTTGAACCAATGTACACACTCACTTATAAAATGCTTTCATCCTGACTTCACTTTTCAAGCTTCTACATGAGCTTTTTGAATCAAGCCTGCTTGTCTTATGGAGTGCATAATGCAGGACTCTGCACCCTCTGAAGTACGGTTGGTCCACCCTTCAGGGTACCCCCATCCAGTCTAAAACCTATGGATGTCTTTGAGATATGGAAGCATATGGCGCCCCTATCACATTTTGCAGGTTAGTTCCATCATTTTAACTTATGACGCCAGTCTTATGGTTTCTCTGTGTAATGGCAAGAACTCTTCCACCCTGCTTGTTCGTTTAATTTTCTGACTCTGTTTTTGCCCTTAGACTCTTCGAGGCAGATTTACAAGAAAGTTACCCATCTGAGAAGATGCGTCACTTCACCTGCGCCACTTTGAGAAACCCTTGCGCCACTATGGATGCACCGTATTTACAATACGGCGCACCATGGTGCAAGGATTGACAGATGCGTCAGAAATTCCGACGCATCTGTTGACGCAAAAGTCACGCATTGCTGGAGATGTGTCGCAAGCACAACACAACTCCAGCAATGCAGGGGGAGGCCTATCCTCATTGTGCTGCGTCACTTCTTACGCCTGCTTGAAGCAGGCGTAAGAATTTGATGCAGTGGAGTCCTAGATGTGGTGCAGTGAAATCTTGTAGATTTCACTGCGTCACTTCTACGAGGCTGTTTTGCGTTGGAATGCCTACCCTGCATACATTATACCTGATGCAGAATAATGTGACGCAGGGCTTTACAACGTGACACATCTCCCTAGATGTGTCACGTTGTAAATGGGCCGCATTATATGCTGCTGCTGCATCACAAAAAGTGACGCAACCGCGGCGCAAAAATGACACAAGGGGCTTTTAAATCTGCCCCTACATGTAAAAGCCCTTGGGAAGTGTTCCATATATGTATATGTTGGTTCATCAACATTTACTTTTTACTCATACTCTGATCAAGAGAGGTGTGTTTTCAAAGTATACTCCCAAGGTACACTCCCACCCATAGTAGATAGAAGCTACTGCCCCAAAACTGGTGAAAGGGAGCATGACTGTTGTGACGGGTGATATTATTATAGTGAGTGCCACGTTGTTTTACTGTTTTGTGGTATTCACCATGTAGATTCTGTTCCAAACTAGAGATCCGGTCTGTTAGGATTAGAGAATCCACATTTATGTCATGCCATATAGGGGCTAGGATGGAGGGGAAATGAAAAATTACAACTGGTTCTGGTGCTTTGACAGGTCTGTTGGGGCCTGCCCAGAAAATAGCACCCCTGTGACGCAAGCATGAACTGTCAGTACTGTAATTCACTTCTGTGAGGCCGTCCTGGATCTCATCCTTTTGTCTACTCTTAGAAATTAGTTTTCTGGTTGGCTAGGTTATGCACCTAAGCCAAGCAGAATCCATCACTCTAGACAGGAAAAGGGGATTACACATCTAAAATAACCCCTGCTCACCTCCTTGGTAGCTTGGTACAAGCAGTTAGGTTTATATCCGAGGCAGTGTGTAAAGAATTTGCATATAAACAGTAATACGGTGAAAACACTACAAAAGGACACCACACTAGTTTTTAGAAAAAACAACCAATGTTTATCTGTGCAAGCCAAGACAAAAATTATCACAATTCAACATAACAGTTATACACAATAACAATAAAGCAAAAATGTACTTTATATACAGTTCCTTGAAGTCAATAGCTCCATCCGGGGATATCACGGCGTCATGAACAAACAGACAGTTCCGTCCAGTAGCAGCGTCGCGGGCCAGCTACTGTGTGGGGAGACCTGTAAAACAGTACCTTTGGAGATGCAGGGTGACAGGCCTTGAGGTGAGCTCCAGAGGAGTGGAGTCGGTTCTGGAAATCAGTGCAAGAGTCGTCAGGCCATTGAAGCCACACACATTGCAGGTTGTACTCTGTGAGTTTGAAGTCAGCAGCGCCCTGTAGGTTTTGGGGCTGTGGTGTGAAGCGGAGCGGTGTGCAGTGCCCTCAGGTCACGGTACAGGCGTCTACTGTGAGGGGCATTTAGCTGCGTCGGTGAGATCAGTGCTGGTTGTGGTGCATGCTGGCCACGGTGCAAGCAGAGGCGTCATCTTTGCTCAAGCAATGTCATCGATAGACAAAAGCCTGCGGTGCCAGGCTGGGCAATGCCTCATGTGGTGCAGCAGGGTCGTTGATGGTGTCTGTTAGACCTGGCTTCTTTTGGCATGTTTCTCCTGGCTTTTTGCGTTCTGACATTCTGGCTTTGACTCAGTTTTTGCTGGTTTAGTGTCTCTGAGCATTTTCTTACTGCTGTTCACTGTTAAAATGCAAGTGCTCCTAATGTCAATTGTGGGTATTGGTTGGTGTTTCCATGATTTGCTTATTTGATATACCTCTAAGTTCCTAGTACAGTGCACGGTGTGTGCTTAGGGCCTGCAAATCAAATGCTGCTAGTGGGCCTGCAGCACTGTGTGTACCACCCGCACAAACAGCCCTTCAAAGTGTTCTCAGACCTGCCACTGCAGTGTCTTCTCGCAGTTGAGACTGCCATGTCGACCTGGCGAGTGCACCCACTTGCCAGGCCCAAACCTTTCCTTTTCTTACATGTAAGGGACCCCTCATGGGCAGGGTGCAGTGTATGTGGAAGGTAGGAAAATCACTCGTGTGTGTGACATGTCCTGATAGTGAAATACGGCCAATTTAGTTTTTCACTATTGAAAGGCTTTCTGTCCCCAAATTCTAACATGGGAGATCCTTTGCAACATCCTACCAATATAGCTTTCTATTGGGACAAGAGAAAGGAGTGGAGTTTAGATTCTCTGAACTCAGAATTTAATAACACGTCTTTTAGTAAAGATGGTTTTTAAATTGTCTGTTTGAAATGCCACTTTTAGAAAGTGTGTCCTATGTTGTTGTGTTGCACTCGTAATATAATCTGAATCTAGAAAAACTACACATGAGTAGAAAGCCACTGGCGGGGGGGTTGAGGTGTATCTTGCCTTTTTTTGGTGACTCAGAGCTGAGATGAATGGACCTGGGCTGCATTTAGAGTGGTGGGAGCATTTTCACTTGTCCCTGAATAGGCCATGTCTCCTGTGTACAATGCTATCTCCACCTCCTGCCAGGAAGCTTGACCAGTGAGGACAGAACTGTTTTAGTCTAAGCTAGGAGGCATTTGCCACATGAGAACAAAGGAAAAGGTGGTATAAATATTGTGACCCTGACCCCAGAACTTTATAACTCTTTTGGATCAAGGAACCTGCCAAGAAGAAGAGCTGGAGAAGCTTTGAGGAGGTACTACTGATAGAGATCGCAGGTCACCCGACCAATATTTTCACCACTTCGGTCTCGGGCCCATATACTTCAATTGACTATATACATTGATCAGATGACCCTACAATCTACTACCAATATTCATGAGTCCCTTTCTACTATTTCCAGTGTACCCGACTTACCAACCACTGTTACGGGTACCTATGACCACGATGGGTCAGGGAGCTAGCTGTAAAAGGAAAGGCAGAAGAAATACAAACCCAACATATAAACTTTGATTTTTATGAAATGACCACGGACAACTAGAAGTTTTAAAAGATTTATCTAGATTTCATTTTCATAAAGCATTAGACTTACAGTTAGGAGACAATCAATAATCAGGATAACGAAAAGCATATAACTATAAAAGAACAGTGTAAGGGCAATCATTTAAGTTTTCTCTAAGTAATAGTAAAACAGGGAACACGCTAAGTGAAGTAAAAATGGTAATGCCAGAATAAACCTTTATAAATGGACAAACTTATGCATAATTAGAATTAAGCTATTGGATATACTTCACAAACCTAAATAAGAACTCTGGAAATCTTAAACAGCTATAAATGAGCAAAGGTGAGACACGCTATAAATCAAAGTTCAGCTTTGAGAGAGACTGCAATGGAGAAAATGATCTCTAAAAGGTAGGGTAACATAGGAACACGCTAAGAAAAATAATGCAAATGACTTTTATGATATGCAATAGTTGCGGAAAGCATGGAAAATTTATCATATGCAAAGGTATGTCTTTATTGAAGCAAAGACAGAAAAATAGAAAGGTGCAGTTTTAAAAGGGTTTCGGTACGATATTTACCTAGACTGGTGTGAAAACCAACCCTGGCCACGGGTCAGTTAAGGACAGGAAAACCCTCAAGGACGGATAACCCTCAATGGGACAGCAGGTGCAGAATGGACACCCCAGGACAGGACAGGAAAACCAGATTAGGATCAGGACAGGACCACCAGGATACGACCAGCACCCGCAGTTTGGAAGCAACGCCTGCGCTCCACCCTCTCTGCAGCTATCAGTCAGGCCCCGATTGGGTCAGCGAATTCCCCAGCAAAGTGCTCCGCCAGCACTTAAGGTTTAGTAAAACCTTCAGAGTCTATGGTCAAATTCGGACAGAGTGCTCCGCAGCACCACTGTATAAGGTCACCTATTGAGTGCGTTGGGTCAGTGACAGGTCAGCTATTCACACAAGTCGGACAATTTCTCTAGCTGAACCCAGGCTAGATATACTGTTTTTGGGTCAGCGTACCACCCCCAAATGTTGCAAAGTGTCAGAATCCCAAATTTCGATTGGTCCTAAGGTAGGATGGGTTAACACACCAATCAGAACAGACTTTTCTAAGGCCTGATTTACATTCTAGGGTACCGCCTAGCCAGTTTAGGTTTCCCACAGACAAGTAACACAGAATACAATAGAGAATTTTACACTGTAGCAAGTTAGGAACACAATTTCTCCATCCTCCTGGGTCAGAGGTAGCTTTCTCAGGAGCATCTTGTCTGGGGCTGCCAGTTGGCTGACTTCCACCGCTCAAGGCTACTGCTCCCTGGGCTGCGCGGTCATGCGCAGAAGGGACCTTCAAGATGGCTCTCGACCCATGTAAACCCCCAGTTATCGCAGTACATGAAAAGTAAGCGAAAACAAATTAAAACATAGAAATAAATGCATGTATTACATTTTATGATTTCGTACTTCAGGTTTATCATTATAAAAATATGCTATGCTGTTAATGGTAAGTGCAACAGACAATATCACAGGAGCAGCGGTGCAAGCTTCGCCTCGTTTATTGCAAAGCGCAGCCATTTTGTGGCTATTACGCATGCGCACCCTTTCCCTCCATAATGCAACTACGTCAGGTCACGTGGGTGTGCCTAACGCATGCGCAGAAGCAAATGTCAAGCAGCGGCCATTTTATTCACAAGAATTACTCGTATTAGTAAACCACATAGGCAAGCATCACTATGATACATACGCATATTAAAAATTCATAAAATTAGTAAAACGAACAGTTGGAATTATAGGATTATACCAGATTTCGAGGTTCTTGAATCGAGCAAGTCGCGATGCGAAATCTTGCTCTATCAATCCCCTCTTTGATGATATTTACTATCATCACAAAATAATGGAACCAGATGCCAACTTTTCTTTCACACTTTATACAACTCTATCTCCTCTAACAGGCGATTCAGTTTCTCTTTCTCGTTTTTAGTAGGGTGAGAATCTTTCACCTTTTTGTAAATCTTATTATTCATTTCTTCCAATTCAAGCTCATCCGCACCTCGTTTCACACCTCTCGCATTCACTTGATACTTTTTTGTGTGTTTCCGACATTTGCAACCGATGAATATGAGAAATATGATGAAACCTATCACTCCAATTGGCATCAGTACCTTAAACAATAAACTTTTACCTAAATTAGCAAACCAATGACCTACATTTGAGAGACCGTCAACTAGTCTCTTCCAGGCACTATCAACCTCGAGTAGTTTGAGTTCCTTTTCCAAATCAGTAATGTTTTTCACATATCTTTTGAGCTGCACACTTTTGTCCGGAATGTAAGTGCAACAATGTTGCGCCTTCAACATCCGGCAGACTCCGCCCTCCTTTGCTAATAAGGTGTCAAGAGCAAGTCTGTTCTGCAAAACCATTGATCTGATTGCAACCATTTCGGTATTGACCAACAGAAATCCATGAGCTGTGTCAGTAGACAGCACATCCACTATTGTGGATAATTTGCAAATTCTGTGAGTGTTCGGAACCACTCCCACTCCAGGTATCAGTGCACTAAAATACTACCCATTATTTCACCTATGCTTTCTCTTTTACTACGCACTAAGCCATTAGTATTTTCATTGCTTCCAGCAATTTCATTCACATGGTATATTTTCTGGAAGACAATGCCAAAGTAGCAGCTTCCATACCAGTGATCCGGCAATTTGAAATAAGCCTTGTCTCCACATATATAATAAATTCCAGGAAACACAGGCTCTGACCCATTTTTGAATCCCCAACCTCCAATTACCTTGTAATTGTGCTCACATTGACTGGAACCAATGAAAATGTTATTATAATAACTAGTTCTTTCACGGTGAAGACAGAGTTTCCCTTTCTTTTCGAAATCCAGCAACAAGGCAGGACCCGCCCCACTACTTGAGGTGCTCTCCATGTTCTCAGCCCATTTAGGAGTTTTCTGTCTCTTGTCATTAGCCTTTCTTTGGAAACTCTCCCTTCTTTTTTCTGCCATGTTTAGAAATACTTTCTCTTGTTCATGTAATGAACAGGTCAAATTGTCTCTGTGTGCTTCATTTAAGTCTATGGTACCTATAGTCAGGAAGTATTCTCCCATATAACGTGTAACGTCACTTTTAGTATGTACAGGATTTAGATTTCCACGTATAGGAAGTTCAGAAAATATTACGTCTGCGTTAGAGTAGTAGTACTGTAACGGTCCTCTTTTGTAAAATAAGCTTGCTAATATGCTACAGGAAATGCCATAGGTCAAGGGTAAGTGATGATAAGTCACGCCTTCAGCTACAGAACTAGGTAGCTTCATGCAGACATAGCAGTCTTCTATTTCCATAGTTTCTACGTAATGCACTAACAAATTTGCGAAAACGTTTAAATTAGTCTGGTTCTTAACTCCGTGGTAATGTAGTCCTTCCTCATCTGATGCTTCTAAGTCTCGTTTTGTCTGTCTGAGTGCTTTTTCACGTCTTTCTACACTTCGTGTTGTCAATTCTTCAGTGTCAGTGGTCTGAGTAGGGTCAATATTAGTATTTTTGCTTACCATAAAAGGAATGAAAACTGTTAATCCTATCCAAACTATTATCACTATAGCTATACTACATATACACACCTTGCAGCATGTTTTGCAACAACTGCGACTAGGCCTTCCATTCACTCTTGAATCAGACATTTTGGCTCAGAAGAAGTTTTCCAACCCCTCTTTGTAACTTTGCACAGGTAGCTTACTCTGTGCAATTTCAGGTGAGCTCGTCTTCTTCAGTAGACAAATCAGCAATCTGTTCTTCGTCACTTTCGTCTGTTATATCAAGATCCTCAAAATTTTCCAAGATTAAGTAGGTCCACTCAGGATCCTGGTATTTTTCGTTCAGTCTTTTTATTCGATCACTCCTTCTTTTGGAGCTGTCTCCAATTTGCTCTGCAATCCGTGGACTTCTCCTTTTGTCTGTAAGTTTCTCTTCTACTGTTTTTATTCTCAGCCTTAGTCTCTTAATATATCTTGGTTCGATGTTTTTCTTTTTCTTAAGTCTCTTGGTTGGTACTGTAATTTGGCTTTCTTCTAATGTTCTTTTATTTTCATTTGTTTGTGGCACTTCTTCTGTCTCTTCCCTTCCTATCTGACTAGTCCCAGGTCTTGTATCTACTTCTTCTGCCTGGTTACTAAGCTGGCCTGGTTCAGGTGAATTTTGATTTTGGCTTTCAAATGTCTCTGTTTCTGTGTCCTGAACACGTTCTTCTAATTCTATCTGATCCTGTTCGAGCACTTCGATCCCTTGATTTTCTTCTGCTCGAACCTTTACACTAGTACTAATCTGTCCCTTTTCGATTTCAGGAGTTAATGGAGGTGTGTCAATCACTTGTTCTGTCCCTATCTGACCTTCCTCTTCGTCCTCAGATTTGATGTGAATCTCAATGATCTGAGGGTCTTCGCCTGTGCCTGACTCGACCTCTCTATTCCACTCTCTATCTTCATAAATTCTTTCTCTTGTTCTGATTGGGTCTCCAATGAGATCAATTAAGGGTATCCAATCGTCTTGACTGGTGCTCGGTTGCTCGTCATCAGCTACTTCCGGACCAGCGTCTACAGGACCCTCAACTGGACTGGTGCTCGGCTGTGCGTCATCAGCTACTTCAGGACCAACATCTGCAGACCCCTCAGCTGGACAACCTTCAGCTCCAGGCTCCTCGTCTGGTGTCACCTTCTGGGTATGGCTGGCATGGATCCACTTGGGAACGCCTGCACACTTCACCGCTGTCGTGGTTACCAGGATTACTTGGCGTTTTTGCCCCCACCTCGGTTCAAGGCAACTCGAACGAGTGTGTTTCTTTATTTTAACCCAGTCACCAGGAACCAATTTGTGAACTGGAGTTGTCGGGTTGGCGACGGCGTCTGCCCTAATCTGGCGAGAGATAGAACACACTTGGTCACCCAGTTGCTTGCAGTACTCAAGTACTAAATCATCAGAAATGCTTAACAGTTTGTATCCTGGTACCCATGCTTGTCTCATCACTCTTCCCATCAAGATCTCATGGGGACTCAGGCCTGTCTTTCGGTCTGGAATGCTTCTGAGTCCCATCAGAACAATAGGTAAGGCATTTACCCAGTTCATGCCAGTAGAGTCACACATCTTTGCTAATCTGTTTTTTATGGTGTCATTGATTTGCTCTACTACTCCAGAAGCCTCTGGACGATGTGCACAGTGCAGCTTTTGTGTGATCCCAAATGCTTTGCAGAGTTGAGCCAATATTTCATTCTGAAAATGTCCGCCTCTATCTGATTCAATAATGACTGGAACCCCGAACCTAGGTATCAATTCTTTCAATAACAATTTGGCAACTGTTATGGCATCATTCTGTGTGGCAGGGTAAGCTTCCACCCACTTTGAAAATAGGCAGACAATGACAAGGACATATCTTTTTCCCTCACAACGAGGCATGGTGATGAAGTCAATCTGTATTCTCACGAAGGGACCCCCTGATTTCCCAATTTTTCCCAGTTCAACTACTGTTCTTTTACCAGCGTTGAACTGCTGACATGTCAAGCACCTCTGACAAAGGGATTCTGCTACCTTCCTGAACTTCTTGTTGTACCAGGTCTGTTGAAATACCAGAACCATGGCATCCCTACCAATATGTGATCCTTCATGTATTAATCTGGCCATAGGAGCAAGCAGGTGTCTGGGTAACACAGGCATACCATCTGGGCCCACAATGACACCATCCTCATGCCTTGGTCGACAACCAAGTTCCTTCCACTTCTCTTTCTCTTCCCAGGGCACAGCATGCTGCCATTCTCTCACTTCATCCCAAGTAGGCACTTCTTCAAACACCATAAGTTGGCAGCTGTTTCCAGTCCCTCCCAGTCTGATATTTATTGACATGCGATCCATAGCACATTGTTTTGCCACTCGATCAGCAAAATCATTTCCCAAAGATACATGGTCAAGGCCCTTTTTATGAGCAACACATTTGACCACTGCCAATTCTTTTGGTAATTGGATTGCCTCTAGAAGGTCTTGTACAACTTTTCCATTTCGAATGGGGGTACCTGATGAAGTCAGGAATTCTCTTTGTAGCCATAATTGGCCAAAGTCATGCACAACCCCATAACAGTACTGGCTATCAGTATACACTGTTATTTTTTTGTCTTTTCCCAATTTGCAAGCTCTTATCAGGGCAATCAATTCGGCTACTTGTGCAGACTTTACTCCAAATAAACAAGATGCTTCTTCAATTTTGTGTAACGTAACCACAGCGTAAGCAGCACTTAGGCCTACAAGTTCGTGCCTCATGCATGAACCATCCACAAACCATTCCTCATCATGTTTAGGCAAAGGTGTTTCTTTAATGTCTGGGCGAGGTTTGGTACTGAACTCTGTCAGGTCAATGCAGTCATGCTCATTCTCTCCCTTATCTTCCATTATCATTGAGTCAGGGAGCAGAGTAGCTGGGTTCAAAATATTACACCTGGTAATGACTATATTTGCAGCACCCATGAGAATTCTCTCATATTTAGTCAGCCGACTAGGGGTGAGATACTGAGTTTTTGTGCGGGTCAAAAGAATCACAACTGCATCTGGAACATACACAGTTACAGGATGTCCCATGATAATGGACTCACTCTGTTCTAAACTTGTGCAAGTTGCAGCTACTGCTTTCAGACACCCAGGTAATCCATCAGCCACTGGATCCAAAGTGGCAGAAAAATATGCCACAGGCCTTCTGGTCAAGCCATGCTCCTGAGTCAGGACTGATAATGCACAATTATCACGAGTGTCACAGAATAGGCCAAACTCCTTGGAATAGTCAGGCATCCCTAGAGCAGGGGCTGTACACAGACAATCTCGCAACTGTGTGAAGGCTGTTAAGCTCTCATCGTCCCATTCCACTGGGTCCTTTGCTCCTTTCTTGGTCATATTTATCAAAGGCTTTGCCAGGACTGCAAATCCCACAATCCATTGCCTGCAGTAACCTACAACTCCAAGGAACATTCTGACTTCTTTCTGAGTACTGGGTAACTGCATCTTTTGAATAATTCTGACTCTCTCGGAAGTGACTTTCCTGATGCCTTTTTCTATCTGGTGCCCCAGATATTTCACTGACTTTGTACAGAACTGTAATTTTTCAGGGGCCACTTTATGTCCCTTTTCACTTAGGTGATTCAGTAGGGCAATGGTGTCAATCACGCAATCCCTATGACTTTTGGACGCCACCAATAGGTCGTCAATGTATTGCACCAAAACAGACTTTCCAGGTAAGACTAAAGATTCAAGATATTTTTTCAAGATCTGATTAAAGATAGAGGGGCTTTCTGTATACCCTTGGGGAACCCTATTCCAGACATACACGTGACTGTTGAAAGCAAATGAGAAAATAAATTTGCTGTCTTGATGCAATGGGATCGAAAAGAATGCGTGACATAGATCTATCACGGTGAACCATTCAGCATCCCAGGGAATCTGATACAGGATCACTGCTGGGTTCGGGACAATAGGGCAACAAGGAACCACAATTTTATTTACCTTTTTCAGGTCCTGCACTACTCTGTACTTGCCACTAGGCTTCTTGATGCCCATAATGGGTGAATTACACGGGCTACTCATTACTTCCTGTATGATATTTGCTTCTAACAATTTCTGTATTTCAATAGCAACACCTGCTCTCACTTCGGCACTCATTTTGTAAGGCTTAGTGTTGGGGTAAACTGCATTTTCTTTCATCGTTATTTGTACGGGGTCTACGTTTTTCATTAATCCTACATCCTTTCCAGTAAAGTCCCATACTTCTGGTTTCACTGTCTGTTGAAGTTCTGTAGGTAAGTCCTGTATAGTCATTCCCTTTATTTCCGAGTCAGGTCTGACTAACATTAATTTGTAGATACCGTCTTCATCTGGGGTCTGAATTTCGACGCCCTTTGATGTGCAAAAGATAGTGCAGTTCATTTTGCACAGCAAATCACGTCCCAGTAAGTTCACTGGACTGGTATCGCAAACGACAAATCTGTGCATTTCTTTAAAGTTCCCTATTGAGATCTCCATTGGTTCTGTAACGGGGGTACTAATCAATTGATTAGATACTCCCACTACTTGGATTGCTTCTCCCGAGAGGGGTAGGTTTGGGACGTCCGCTGTTCTCACAGTAGAACGGGTAGCACCAGTGTCCAACAGAAAAGTGACATCGTTTCCGTCAACCTTTCCTTCAATGTATGGCCCTGACTGGTCTACCGGCAAGGAGGCGCCAAGTACGCACTCCTTATCCTCCCCTCTCAGGCCTCGTCAGTACTGGTCGTCACAGAAAAAAGTATCACTTAGTAAATACTGCGAAGTTGCTGCATTTCTGTTTTCATTGCCTCCCCAGATCTCTACGTCGTCACCCTGCGGTGATTTTCCCTTAAAACTAGGCATTGGCGCTCGGGGCACTTGAATCGTTTTTACCTGTTGCTGGGTCTTTCTTGGCTTTTCGTTCTGCGTCTGTGGAATTAAATCAGGGGTTTGGGCATTATCATGCTGTAAATAGGGACATTCGTCTCGCCAATGTCCAATTTCTCCGCACTGGTGGCAGGGAAATTTCTTTTTAGCTTCCTCTCCGCTCATTTTTGCTCGGGGCTTTCCTCCACCCCCACCCCCAGGGCTTGAGTTCTGAGTATTTTTTTTAATTTACTCAGTTGCTTTTCTTGCTGTTCTGCGAGCTTAACTTGTGCCCACATCACTTTCTCCTTCAAAGCCTTTTTCTTTTCTGCCATCTCATCCTCACAGTACTTTGCGTACCGTAGGACCTCATCCATTTTCTTGGACTGCCAACAAATTTTATTATCTTTTATCCACTGACAGATTTCGGGCCTTAAACCGTTTACAAACCTGTAAATGAAGTGGGTCATGTCCTTCATCTCGATGTTATCTATACCACTGTATGTTTTGAACACCTGCAACAACCTTTCATAAAAGGAGTGCACAGTCTCATCCCTTTCTTGTGTCGTTCTATCTATCAATGTCAAAGAACCCATCCAAATCTTTCCACAGGCATTTTTGAACCTTTACAAATCTTTCCACTTGCCTGTACCAATCCACAGGCTTCTCTCGTAATTTTGGGAAATCATTAGTAAAGGACACAATATCCTGTCTGGACCAAGGAACATGCACGTATTTTCCACCTGGCACTTCGCGCATGGGGAGTAACTGTTCTGGTTTGTCAGCTTCCCTTACAACAAATTCAGAAGTTACTTGTTTGGATCTGGCCTCATCTTTCTTTGTGGCCCATCTAGCTTTCCACTTTTCCACATCTCCCCATTTCTGCAACACGAATAATAATTCTTTGACCTGAGCCTTTTTCCCGGACACATTCAGGTTTTCCAAATCTTTGTCTGAGAAATCTGCTCTGTACGGTTTCTGTAAAGGTTTTGATTTTGAGATATCTATTCCCATGCTAGCAGCGGTGTCTGTCAATTTTTCATGAAGTACTCGGGTATTTCGGGTGAGACTTTTGCAAATAAACAGCATCTCTTCTTCAGAATAGGTATTTAATCTGTCTAATCCTACGTTTCCTGCCATTAATTCTTCTATTTCTACTCTCAATTTGTAGAGATCTAAAGGTTTCGTTGGTGGAGTTTGTTTATCAAATTCTTGACTCCATCTTTCGATTTCTTCAGGAGTCACCAACGTGACACTCCTGGTACCCGAAGTTGATTCCATCTGAATCTCCCTCGTGTTGAAAGGATTATGCCTTTTCTGCATCCTCTTTCCTGTGTTTCTAATAGGTAGATCCAGCAGCGAGACCTCAGACTCGCATTCACTTGTCTGGTCATCTACAATTAAGGGTTCTGGTCTCGGTGGTGCTATAACTGGAGTAATGACTGGAGTTTTCGGACACCCTTGACGGTCCCCATACAATGGAACCACTGGTCCAATAGTTACTGGGATTGTCAAGGCTTCAGGACTCGTATTTAACTGGGAGATTTTCTGAATTATTTCAGCTCTCTGTTTAGCTAGAGCATCTCGTTCCCTGTCCTCCAATATTCTTTCGACTGAATTGTCATGTAATATCTGAGGAGTTAAAATCGGAGCATAATTCGGGGCAGTGGGATGTGTCTCTCTTGGTCCTTCACCATAATTAGGTTTTGGAAATAAACTTCCCGTGCCTAGGGATCTTGGTTCTTCCTCATAAAGAGGATTTAAAATCGGCATTCCTGAACTTAGTGGTCTCTCCTCACCTTCATAGGGAAGTCTAGCACAAGACCCCCTTTCTCGTGAGTCTCTTGTCTCCCCACTAGTAGGTCTTTTTGGGTAAATCTCTCTGGGCTCTATGGGTCCTAGACTTTCAGTATAGGGCGGTATTTGGTAACCCACTCCTACACTTGCGGACCTGGCCTCTTCCTGGGGTTGAGGCCTTCGGGAAACTTCCCCCTCACTAGAAGGTCGGTGCCCTTCATTATAAGGTGGTGGACTTCTCATACACATGTCATCTAATAATTCATCATCCGACTCTCCAATAGGCACCCAATGTTTGCATTTTTCTGTCCTCTTCTCCCCCCCGGGAGGACCACCCGCGGGCATCATTGGAAACAGTCCCTCAACAATCATATTCTGTCTCCACTGTTTCATCTTTTTATCTCGGGTTTCTTGTTTCAGTTTGGGATAAAATTTTGTTAATCCTTTATCCATTCGTGGCTTATCCCTTTCAAAAGCTTCAATCTCCCATAATTCTAGTGCTTCATACTGCGTTAATCTAGGTCTGGGATGTAAGTCATTCTTTCTGGTTCTCAAATTAAATAAAATTCTGCCATTAAATGTACCGTCTAACGGAAAAGCCAATACTCCGTCATCCTTGGTGTACTCCACCCAATTTTCCAACCATACGCAGGTATGGTACCCTTTGTCAAACAACATGAAAGATGCGGGAGTATTTGGTGGTGGAATGACAACACCTTCTCGAGTCCTAATTGGTTTGTCCTTTTTGAAATATTTCTTGACTTTGTTCACAAGTGACAACTTGCTCTTATTTCTGTACATAATATCGGTGTTATGTCCTTTCCACTGATCGTTCTCAAACCCTAAATGCCTAGGATCTGGTCTAGTATGCGGTCTGTACGTATGCCACATATAATTTCCTTCAAGCGACTCTCTGTTTACAAAATCACTTCCAATCTAAATGCGTTTCTTATTTTCGTGCAATCCAATGAAATGCACGAATTCAAAAAAATCTCGACCAATGGGTGCGCGGCCTTTTTCGCAAGACAGTTCTCACGCTTCGACACTCACCCCTCCTTCACAATTTCAGCTCCGCTACCAGCCCGCTGTGTCTACCAATACCAGCGCGGCACAGAGTGACGTCAGAGCAGCTTCGCGACTGACTCCCTCTTTTACAAGGTAACGGAAACTTTCTTTCTTTCTAAAGTGCTTAGTGCTTGGTTATTTCACAACGAATACACATTCGCCACTGTGCTCAAGTGTCTAGACAGAAAGAATTTCACTGCAAGTAAACTACTTCCATTTACTTTTCACACACTGCGGATAGATCTCTTCCGCCTATCCTTCACTCTAGCATTAGGGAACCTGTTACTTCCTCAGACTCATCCACTTTCTGGGATATTTGCTAAGTCTAAAGTTTCACCCGCGAACCCCTTTGCTTTCACCCAAGCTCCGATGAACCTGCTACTCTTCCGGTATGACCCTCACTAGGTTATGTCACGATAGGAATTTTGCCAATGAACCTCGTTGCTAACATTTATTCAAACATGCATTCAGAAAAAACCCTAGTTAGTGCTTCCAGTTCTGCCTAACCTGCACCAACTTTCCTTGAAAGCCAGTGACCTCAAAACGAATGGATTCTATTCACCACTCGCTATTCAATTCCCCGGGGATTTCCGACAACACACATAACGTTTTACATACGAATGGATTAGTACATATAACAGTATAATAACAAGAATAACGATTTTAAAACATTTCATATTTTTACAAAACAAGCATTTCAAGTGAGTGATCAGATCACCTGAACTACCTATTCTCGTAGCAGCAAATAAGATTTCCTATCTAGCAGTATCCAACTTAGTTAGTCTAACTAATCCTACCTAACCTTTAACTATTCCCTAACCATCCTCGATGCTACCAGAAAAATACTGATAGAGATCGCAGGTCACCCGACCAATATTTTCACCACTTCGGTCTCGGGCCCATATACTTCAATTCACTATATACATTGATCAGATGACCCTACAATCTACTACCAATATTCATGAGTCCCTTTCTACTATTTCCAGTGTACCCGACTTACCAACCACTGTTACGGGTACCTATGACCACGATGGGTCAGGGAGCTAGCTGTAAAAGGAAAGGCAGAAGAAATACAAACCCAACATATAAACTTTGATTTTTATGAAATGACCACGGACAACTAGAAGTTTTAAAAGATTTATCTAGATTTCATTTTCATAAAGCAATAGACTTACAGTTAGGAGACAATCAATAATCAGGATAACGAAAAGCATATAACTATAAAAGAACAGTGTAAGGGCAATCATTTAAGTTTTCTCTAAGTAATAGTAAAACAGGGAACACGCTAAGTGAAGTAAAAACGGTAATGCCAGAATAAACATTTATAAATGGACAAACTTATGCATAATTAGAATTAAGCTATTGGATATACTTCACAAACCTAAATAAGAACTCTGGAAATCTTAAACAGCTATAAATGAGCAAAGGTGAGACACGCTATAAATCAAAGTTCAGCTTTGAGAGAGACTGCAATGGAGAAAATGATCTCTAAAAGGTAGGGTAACATAGGAACACGCTAGGAAAAATAATGCAAATGACTTTTATGATATGCAATAGTTGCGGAAAGCATGGAAAATTTATCATATGCAAAGGTATGTCTTTATTGAAGAAAAGACAGAAAAATAGAAAGGTGCAGTTTTAAAAGGGGATCGGTACGATATTTACCTAGACTGGTGTGAAAACCAACCCTGGCCACGGGTCAGTTAAGGACAGGAAAACCCTCAAGGACGGATAACCCTCAATGGGACAGCAGGTGCAGAATGGACACCCCAGGACAGGACAGGAAAACCAGATTAGGATCAGGACAGGACCACCAGGATACGACCAGCACCCGCAGTTTGGAAGCAACGCCTGCGCTCCACCCTCTCTGCAGCTATCAGTCAGGACCCCGATTGGGTCAGCGAATTCCCCAGCAAAGTGCTCCGCCAGCACTTAAGGTTTAGTAAAACCTTCAGAGTCTATGGTCAAATTCGGACAGAGTGCTCCGCAGCACCACTGTATAAGGTCACCTATTGAGTGCGTTGGGTCAGTGACAGGTCAGCTATTCGGACAAGTCGGACAATTTCTCTAGCTGAACCCAGGCTAGATATACTGTTTTTGGGTCAGCGTACCACCCCCAAATGTTGCAAAGTGTCAGAATCCCAAATTTCGATTGGTCCTAAGGTAGGATGGGTTAACACACCAATCAGAACACACTTTTCTAAGGCCTGATTTACATTCTAGGGTACCGCCTAGCCAGTTTAGGTTTCCCACAGACAAGTAACACAGAATACAATAGAGAACTTTACAATGTAGCAAGTTAGGAACACAATTTCTCCATCCTCCTGGGTCAGAGGTAGCTTTCTCAGGAGCATCTTGTCTGGGGCTGCCAGTTGGCTGACTTCCACCGCTCAAGGCTACTGCTCCCTGGGCTGCACAGTCATGCGCAGAAGGGACCTTCAAGATGGCTCTCGACCCATGTAAACCCCCAGTTATCGCAGTACATGAAAAGTAAGCGAAAACAAATTAAAACATAGAAATAAATGCATGTATTACATTTTATGATTTCGTACTTCAGGTTTATCATTATAAAAATATGCTATGCTGTTAATGGTAAGTGCAACAGACAATATCACAGGAGCAGCGGTGCAAGATTCGCCTCATTTATTACAAAGCGCAGCCATTTTGTGGCTATTACGCATGCGCACCCTTTCCCTCCATAATGCAACTACGTCAGGTCACGTGGGTGTGCCTAACGCATGCGCAGAAGCAAATGTCAAGCAGCGGCCATTTTATTCACAAGAATTACTCGTATTAGTAAACCACATAGGCAAGCATCACTATGATACATACGCATATTAAAAATACATAAAATTAGTAAAACGAACAGTTGGAATTATAGGATTATACCAGATTTCGAGGTTCTTGAATCGAGCAAGTCGCGATGCGAAATCTTGCTCTATCACTACCACTTTGCTCTCTGCTTTGCTGTGTTAATCTGCTTCTGTCTTGGGCAGTGAAAGGACTGGGCTTTCTGCAGCTTCTTTGTTTGAGTTTCTCCAAGGGCTTGAGGTAGAGTTTGCCCTCTGTTCAAGAACTCTCAGGAACAGCAAAAACTTCAATTTCATCTGCTACCAGCACTGAGAACTGTGTGTTTTGTGCTGCAACAGAAGAATAAGCAAACCAATGGCGGCCACAACACAGCTGGAGACTATGTGTCCTGAAGGCACTGCCACACTTCGCACCCCAACGCTGGTGTCACTGACGCCGCCACTGAGCCGCTGCTTGCACCGCTACCTGTGGGCACTGCACCTCACACCACCTCGCTTCACGATGCCACCCAGGTATCCTCGATGACACCTCTCCATGCCATCATAAACACTGCTGCTTGCACTGTGGTTTGGGAGCACCGTTCGTAAGTTACATGACACACTGCCCCATCTCAAATCGCAGCCTTGGCCTACCCAACCCGGCGCCATCATCTCCGGTTCATCAACGTACGACAGCACTTTAGCAACGATGATGCCACTGCCTTCTTCGTGACCTGCCAGCACGCGACGAGCACTACATCAGTTCAAACCACAGCCCTGGTCTCACCAATACCGCTGGGTGCCATCACCTAGCTGCTGCTTGCACCGCGACTTGAGGGCACCGCACGCCTCACTGCTGCACCTCACACTGCAGCCCCGATGCCCGCTGGCACTCCCGACTAAAACCCCATGGAGTTTAATCTGCAACATATGTGACTTCAAGGGCCTGACGACTACTGCACTGGCCTCCGGAACCAAAGCCTGCCTACGCTGGCTCTTCAGAGCTCACCCCGAGGTCCCCAGTGTCCTTCATTACTACAGGTCTGTTTTTCAGGTCTTTCCGACACCGTAGCTGCCGGTCAGCCAGAAATGTTTGGATTTGTTGTTCACAACGCTGTGATAGCCCCAGACACAGCTATCGACTTCAAGGAACTGTATTTTAAGTCTATTTTTGCTTATTGATATGTCTGAGAACTTTATGGTGGATTTTTTCATCTTTGGTCTGGTTTTGCACAGATAAAATGTTGGATATTTTTCTAAAACTGGTGTGGTGTCCTTTTGTAGTTTTTTCAATGTATTACTGTATGTTATTTGCAAATGCTTTACACACTGCCTCACTGCTCGTGCCAAGCTACCAAAGGAGTGGGCAGGGGTTATTTTAGAAGTGTATCCCCATTATCCTGACTAGGGAGAAGTGTCCCTACTTGGACAGGGTAACAACCTGCCAACTAAAGACCCCCTTTTTTAACATTGGGTGTCAGCGGTGAGTATTCGACCTTGCGACCTGACCTACAGTGATTGGTGTTCAGTACTACCATATCGCAGACCATTACGCACCACATACTGTTTTCTTTTTGGTCTATTTTTGTATTCCAATCTTTTTTAACTTAAACCTCCTACTGCATAATGCCTGCTACAGCATCATCAACAATTGCAACCCTAAAAGTGGCTTTTGAGGAAGAAATGTAGGAAACCTACAATGTCAAGGAGTTGAAGGCTATTTGAAAAACCTAAAGGTCCAAATCAGAGGCCTCACCAGGAAGGAGGGGCTACAAAAGGCGCCGAGGGCCTGGGTAGCACTAGACATGCCAGTGGGCAATCTGGAGACCTGAGTGTGGAGGCAGACAAGGGTATAGCTATATCCTGGGCACACATACATAATAAAACAAGTTTATACAAGAGTTGATGTAAACATATGTACAGAGTTCTTGAGTTATGCTATATATTCCTTTATTGTGGTGAAAACGCAACCAGCCAACGTGTGTTTCGTCAGGGAAAAGTAGTCCCACAACTTCTTCAGGGCTGTAGAGAGTTGCGTGAACTCAGTGAAGTCCCAAGGCCGTTGATAATTCCAACCCGGCTGGGCATGAGTATAGATTGTAGGATTTCAGGAAAGAAGGGACTAAAGCGTCTGGAATGATTCTCAGTAGTGCATCGTATTCGGAAAGACAGTAATAATTCCAACCCGGCAGTCCTAAAATGTAATCAGTGGTGAAACGTGAATATCTTGTGGTGATCTTTGTTTAAGTATCCAATCCAAAGGTGCCGCGAGTAAGGGATCTATAGTATCCGACTAAACATCAATTATAGTTATTAAGAGCAATTGTCTCTCAACGTTATGAATATAGGTCAAACCGATTCCGTCGGTATTGGTGCCGCCGGGGATGCGCTGCTTTTTTGATACTCAAAAGGACATGGGGAACACACACACGTGTTCAGCCCCCACATTACCTTCGGTTTGACCTATATTCATAACGTTGAGAGACAATTGCTCTTAATAGCCGCGGTTTGTAACCAGAGGAGCTGGAGGACAGAAGGGAACCGAGGAGGCATCAAATCAAGCTTGAGAGGCTCAAGATGGAATCACAGAAGATGGTTTTAGACCATGAGTGGGGGCTCAAGGAACTACAGTTAAAAAGTAAATCCAGCACCGATGGTGGCAGCAATTCCTGAGTACACTCAGACAGAAATGTGCACATTCCTAAAAATGTAGGAAAGGAATTTAAAAAGGATGATTACATACCAAGGTGGTTTCAGGGCTATGGGGCATCTAGCCACATGAATGGGGTCCCTGGAAGGAATTGGGAGGGGGGAGTAAAGGATTGTGGCCTCATTTCTCAGAAGAGGGGTGGGACACGTTGTTGGGCTTGGGTAAGGGGTACAACCGCACCTACCCTGATATGTAGGATGCACTTCTCACTAGGTATGGTCTCCCACCTTACAAGTGCAGGGATCAGTTTAGGTCCAGTAAGAAACTGATTCCCAATCATGGTTGGAATGTGTGGATTCTTTCCTCAGGTTACTGGATGGTTGGGTGAAAGGCAGCAACATTGTAACAGATTTTCAGGGGCTATACAATATAATTGTGTGGGAGCACATGTCTAGTCTATGTTTTGCAGAGTTGCCCCAGCACTTGACTGATAGTAAGCTGACTGACCACAGGAAGCTTTTTATGGAGGCGGACTGCTGGGTGAGTACACAACAAGGTGTTTGGGGAGACTCTGCTAAAGGTTGGTAGGGTCCTCAACAGAAGAATTGGGGGGACAGGGGTAGAGGAAAGGAGTTCTCTAAAGGGCCCCAAACTAGCACCCAGGGTAAGGATTCCCATCCTCCAGGAGAAAAGAAGCCATGGGTCTCTTCAGGGAAGTCTGCAGGGATGGAACTCTGCAAGTGCTTTGCCTGTGAGCAGGTGGGTCACTTGAAGGGGGGTCCCGAGTGCCCAAGAGGGCACAGCCACCCACCAATGGGCAGTCCAAGGTGTTGGCTAATATAGCGATTGTGGAAGAGGGGTACCCAGAGGAGGGTCTGGAACCTGCAGAAATGACCCTTGTCTCACAAGGGGCCAGTGAGATGGTCCCAGGAAACCAGATGCCTTCGTACACTAAGAAGTAGAGTGCCTGGGTGACAATCAATGGGAGAAGGGGAGAGGCTCTCAGACATAATGGAGCCAGTGTGATCTTAGTCCAGTGTCACCTGGTCTTTGAGGAGCAAGTAGTTCCCAGGGAATTACACCAAGTAGTTGCTGTGGACAACTGAGATAGCCAGTGTAAGGTGGTGAAGGTTTCCTTTGAATGGAGGGTTGGATATTGGGTCACTTGAGGGTAGTTGTGAGCCCTACCATGCCTGCATATTTTCTGCTACTTAACAACCTGGGTCAGTCCTTGTGGAAGAATGTGGAGCTCAGGCCTCACAAGGAGATGCTTGAGTTGCCAGAGTGGGCATATTTGACCAGTCAGTCCATGGTAGCTAGTAAGGGTGATCATAAGGATTTGGAGCCTGAAACAGTGACCCAGGTGCCTGCCAAGAGAAAGGGCAAGGGGTGCAGGAAAATGGCCCTTGAAGTTCCCCTGCTCCAGGAGGAAGCTGACCTTCAGAGGTCGCCCCAGGGCCTACAGAGGAGCAAGTGGCTGAACTGGGGGACCCATCTAAACTGACCCATTGACAGTAAGAGGTTGGTCTCACCAGGGAGGAATTCTGCAGGGAGCAGAAGGAATTCCCTTCTCTAGAAGATTTGAAGCAGCAGACTGCAAACCAGGCAGCTGGTGATCAATCTGGACCACACTGGATCTACTGGGAGAATGGTCTCCTATGCAGCACACCTTATGTCACTGAGCCCGGGTCAGCCCATGTGCTGGTGGTACCCCAGCACTTCAGGACCTTCCTATTGGGTCTGGCTCATGACCTACCTTTGGCGGGCTATTTGGGGCAGGCCAAGACCTTTGACAGGATTGTCACCCACTTTTTTGGCCCTAAAAGCGAAGGCAGTCTGATGCTCATTGTAGGTCTTGCAAACTTGCCAGGCAAATGTTAAGAGTGGGAAGAAGTATAAAGCTCCTCTCCAACCTTTTCCGGTTGTTGGCACCCCATTTTGAAAGGGTGGGGATAGACATTGTGGAGCCACTAGACCTCAAGTCAACCATGGGCAACAGGTACCTCCTGGTCTTGGTGGACCCTGCCACGGGTACCCGGAGACTATCCCTTTCAGGACAAGAACAGCGACAGTGGTGGGCTGAGCGTGAATGGGGATCATTTCCTGCATGGGATTCCCCAGAGAGGTGGTATCTGTACCAATTTCATATCGAAGTGTATCACATCACAGTGGGAGGAGTGTTGTGTAACCTACAAGTTCACCACTCCTCAAGATAATAGGTTGGTAGAGAGATTCAACCAAACCCTAAAAGGCATGATTTAGGGTCGAACTGAACCATGCTGAGAAACATGGCCGCTCCAAACTGATCTATGAGCTCATCAGTTCTGGGGATGGGATCCACATCAGTCCTGGTGATGGCATTGAGTCCACGGTAGTCCATGCATAACCGAAGTTCAGGAGTGGCACCAGGCCCAGCAACCTTTGGGACCAAGACCACTGGGCTGGCCCAAGGACTGTTGAAGGGCTTTATCACCCCTAATGCCAGCCTCTTAAAAACCTCCTCTTTGATACTGGCCCTGACCCTGTCAGTCAGCCTGTAAATGTTATGCTTCAGAGGAGGACTGCTCCTGGTGGGTCATTTCTTGGAACTTAACATCTTCCTATAACTTGCAGCTGAAGATATAACCTAAAGAATAAACCTACAACAGTAATCTGCATGACCTGAGTACGTGCCTTCCTTTGTTTTAACACTGGCGATGAGCGGAAAAGAAACTATGCATGTGGACAAGAAACTAAAAAGAAATGCGTGGAACTGCTGAAGACACTACAGAGAAGACAGGAAGATAAAGAAATTGAAGACTTGAGAAGAAGATCAACTTTTAAAGAAGACAAGTGGACGCCCTGAGCCCCACCAGTGTCTCAAACCAGCATACAGCCTTCAGACTGTGTGGGTGGTCTACTTGATGGATCACACCAGAACTAAATGTGCTGCAGTCGTGGTAAGGAGTGAACTGGTGTTTGACCTGCTTATTCAGCATTGAGATTCTTGTAGGGCGAAGCTATATCTGATTGTGTGTCTACCACTGAAGGGCAGAGTTAAAAATGTTCAGAAACAATTGGTAACCTGAATGAATTCAAGTTAAAGTCAGCGGAGGCAGAGACTGGCAATACGTTGCAGCGGTGGTGTTATTTTGAGAAGATTCAGTTCCAATATGATGAGAGTGCATGCTGAGGTTTGACAGGTTATTATTCAATATATGCACAAGTGGCACGAGTACCTAACCGGCATTAGCGTGGAGTTTTGTGGCAGCATTGACTATTTTGAGGTCTTACTGGTGATAGCTTGAGTGGAGGAGCCTGAAGGTTTCTTTTGAGGCAGCCGCAATCATTGGTAGGAGATGTGATGTCAGCCCATGCGGGGGAGCGAGAGAACTGGTCAGGCCACAAGGAGAGGAGCAAGCATTTGGGTCAATATGATGTCAGCTGGGAAATTAACACTGACAACTGTGCTCCCCAAACGGACATTACAACCATAGAGGAAAGAGTCTAGAATGTGAGCGACTTCTGGATGCCTAGCTGCGACGCGTATCATCTGTCATCACAACAACAGTGAAAAAGACTAGAACGTACACAGCATAGCGGGAACCTGGCCTCTTCTTCGCATACATGGATACATGGCAGATGGCTGATTCACTTATTGCTCACAGGATGAACACGCAATCTAAGGCTGGAACGGAAATGGTGTCGGTACCGGAGTGTGAGTGAGCAGAAAGAAGAGTAGAACAGGCACTGTGCTCACTGGTACTGTCAACTGCAAGCGTGATTAACAGCAAATCAATGTGCATTGTAATGCATGAACTGGTGCGTGAAGAGATGAGGTGTCAGGTGAGAAATTGCTCATCGGAGGGAATATCATTAGGTTTTGTTTATTCTAATGCTATTGATTATGTTTATTTAGTAAATACCCCTGGTATAGTAGGGGCTGTAGTAAAATATATCAGGTACCTATGTTAGAATGTGTTATGGGTAATTACCCCATATCCTGGTATTGTGTAGTTCCTATATATCCTAAACAGGATCTGCGTGTTCGGATAACATAAACTGTGGGATTGGTGGCAGACTGGTTCCAAGAACCCCCACTGGATATGTTGACCTGTTTGCATTAGCTAGCTCACAGTGCCACTAGAATCTCCCCTTATCGGGGAGAGAAAAGTTTCTGGCAACCTCAGAACATGACAACCCTGATCCCTAAGAATCGTGGAAACAATATACTACTTTTCACTCAGTCACTCATGCTCACTAAGTCTGTCTCAGAGATACACAGAATACACAGTTTGGGCGTTTCAATAAGAATTTATTGAACAGTTGTTATTCTAGTGTAGAATAGATGTGCTGTAACAACCATTAGGCAGTAGCAGTGATATATGGTTAGCAGTACTACAAAAGTAAAGGGATGGTACAGTTCTACCATTTTGCAGTAATCCTGAATATATATAAGTACATGAAAAACATGATAAGAAAGTGCGTACTCCTACAATGTCTCCCTAACTAGATGTACCTAAATGTACCTAGCATCCGTGTAGGTGTTATGCGTTATGCCAAGAATCCCTCTAAGGTCTAGTCAACCCCATTACCTGAGTAAGGAGAGAATATGGGACCCGTCCTGGTCTCTAGTTGGACACCCTGCCAGGGATGTTAGACCACTGCGAGCTGGAGTGTCTGCATGCAGGAATCTCAGTGTCTCTGGTTAGTGTGTCAGCCAGGAAGTCACAGTCCCCTCTGTATGTCTAAGCAAGACATGATGTATATATACCCACAGGTCTCCCCAGGGGTCCTACCTTGCTGTGTTACTGTGTTGGCCTAAAGGATGACGTCGGGCTCGAACTTTAACATAGAGATTATACAGGAGATGTTCGTCCTGCTGTGACTCCTACTGTGCTTCCAAGAAGCCTCAAGCATAATGTATGGGTTTCGAAGTAGGGAAAAACCAGCGTTCTGAATGCAGTGTTGTATGAACCGTTATGTTTGAAATGTAAGGAAGGATATAGGTGAAAGGTTGGAGTGTTACCTGCACCTGTAAAGGGCACCTATATGGTATATAACACTTTCTTTGTGTATGGGGAGGTAAGGGTTGGGAATGTACTGAGAGGACATGTGGTCTCTAGTCCCATTAGGAGAGTGTGGAGTAATTGCCTTGAGTGGGAGGTGAGGTGGTATTACGTACCCATGTGAGACGAAGTGGGATGAGATACCCACTGTGTAAGTGTTGAGAGATACCCTGTAAGTAGTTGTCTTTAGGGTAAGGTGAGGTGGGTTATTTGATGCTCACTGTGTAAGGGTTAAAAGATACCTTGTAAGTGGTTGCCATGGGGGTGAGGCGAGGTGGGCTGAGATACCCACTTCATAAGGGTTGTGAGATACCCTGTTAGTACTTGCCCTGATTGTGAGGCCAGGTGGGCTATGTGACGCCCACGGTGTAATGGTCAGAAGATACCCGGTGAGAATTGTGTTTCGAGCGTGAGGCCGGGTGGGGTGAATTACCCACTGTTTAAGGGTTTGAAGATAACCTGTGAGAGTAGTGCCTTGAGTGTGTGGTGAGGTGGTGTGAGATACCCACTGTTTATGGGTTGGAAGACACCCTATGTGAGTTGTGCCTTTACTTCCCGATTCCACCCCCACTGTAATAATAATAATAATTATTATTATATATATACATGTATATATATGTGTGTGTGTGTGTGTAGTCTTTTTGGAGTGGCCATATATTATTTTCCAATGAGAATATGGCTGGATGTTTCCTCCAATGACAGGGAGGCAGCACGCAAATGAAAGGTGCAAACAAACCTGGACGTCATCAGCTTTTGAAAAAGACACATTCGCTGAAACGCGTTATGCACTTTGAAATAAAAGGAATTTCTGCAGCCCCGCTGTGTGCTCTGGTCTGAGAAGGAACAATTTGTTGTTTGATATATATATATATATATATATATATATATATATATATATATATATATATATATATATATATATATATTCACTGAAAAAACATAGGTTTCAGTAGTTATATAGTTAGGAATTAGTTTTTAAAAAACCTTTGAAATTCACTCAAAAAACTATAAGTTTTAGTGGTGTTATAGTTAGCTGGACATTTTACTCATACAAAGCCAATGAAATTGCTCCTATATAGTTAGTTGTACTAGTGAATGTGGTTTGCTTCGTTATTTAAATATGCATTATATATATAGCAATTTACATTGAAGAATGAATGGATATATATAAATAAATATTTGGATGGAGGATTTAGTAGCAGTGTAATTGACTGTTTACTTGACCAATTTATAATGTCTCACTAAATATAGTGGATAGTGACTAAACTGTGTGAATATCTGTATCACTTTGTCAGTTGTTGTGTAAACTGATTCTACAGTTGGTTACTAGCTATGTGAAAGTCTATATTAGTTATTGATTATTTAACTGAGTATTTGTATGGGAGTGTGAAAGTGTGTGTGGTTCGGTGGGGGGTGTGTGACTGTCCAAAGATGTGTGAATAGTTGATTCAGTAGATATATGAAGTTAAAACTACATGTTCTAACAGTTTGGGTGAGGGAATCTCTTTATGGGTGTGGTGATGAGCAAATATATTTCTCAAAGGTACAGGTCCAACAAACTAGAAAAATAAAAGGCAGTGTATGTGTCAGTTGTTGTATATAAATAAGTATACATAAGACACAATGATTGTGTGAGTGACTGTATGGATAACTGTATACTTGTAATAATGATTTTATAATTCACTAAGTATGACTTACTATCTAAATGAATAGAAGAAGTGGTGTTTGTATAAGTGTTTTGCTAAGTAAATATGTAAGTATGATCCATTGTTTGCATAAGTGAGTAGGATGACTTCATATGTGAATAGGATGCGTGCTGTTGTTTAATGTCGATATAGATGTATAAGTATTTTTGATAGTGTTCTATTGTTCACTGACAGCAATTATGAGTGAATCCATAGGTAAGTGATTAGATGTGGGTATACATCTATGAATCACTGAGTGGATTTTTAGATACTTGTATTGCTGTGACAATGGATTTAAAAATGATACTCTGTATTTTACAAGCAGTGATGAAAAATTGTAATAGTGTATGAAAAGGTGTATGTGATTGTCACGTGGATGATGTCATCAGTGATGTCATTTGAGATGTCATCAGTGATGTCACTGACCATGTCATGAATGATCTAATATGTGACATCATCAGCAGTGGATTGCGGGTACGCGAAATATAGTTAGTACAACTAACTATATAGGAGCAATTTCATTGGTTTTGTATGAGTAAAATGTCCAGCTAACTATAACACCACTAAAACTTATAGTTTTTTGAGTGAATTTCAAAGGTTTTTAAAAAACGAATTCCTAACTATATAACTACTGAAACCTATGGTTTTTTCAGTGAATTTCAAAGGTTTTTTAAATGCTAATTCCTAACTATATAAGGCCTGAAACCTTTGGTTTTTTCAGTGAATTTCAAAGGTTTTTTAAATGCTGATTCCTAACTATATAAGGCCTAAAACCTATGGTTTTTTCAGTGTTTTAAAAAAAAAAATTGATTGGTTAACTGGCTTGTTAAGTGTATCTTAGTGAATACATATATTAGCGAGTAATGTTTAAATATTTAAATATATGCATGAGAGATGTAATATGTGACGTCATCAGCAGTGCATTGCAGACGTGCAAGTTATAGTGAGTCCAACTAACTATAACGTGGGAATTTCAATGGTTTTATGCGAGTAAAATTTCCAGCTAACTATAACTGGTGTGAAACCTATGGTTTTTTCAGTGAATTTCAAAGGTTTTTTAAATGCTAATTCCTAACTATAACTGGTGTGTAACCTATGGTTTTTTCAGTGAATATATATATATATATATAAATTTTCTATGGCAAAATGAAACCCCTCATTTTGTTCCTTTTCAAATAAAATGTATTAAGTGTTACCACTTTATTCCAATCAAGATGACTTCAGGTGTGCCATACTTTTGTCATAAGTAAGACTGTTAGCGTTCTATTTGTTCTTTAGAACACTCTGGGACATTCTGTCATTGGGCTATAGTTGGGCTACATCTGGCTGATATTTGGGCTACATTTGGGCTCTTTTGTCTCTGGTGGCCATCTTGGGAGACTGCATATCAGAATTTTTTTAATGAAATATAAGAGGATTCGAGAAGTCACTCAAAATGTGCCCTAATTTTTCTTTCTTCAGCACTAATCATAATTTCTATGGCAAAATGAACCCCCTCATTTTGTTCCTTTGCAAATTAAATGTTTTAAGTGTTAACACTTTATTCCAATCAAGATGACATCAGGTGTGCCATACTTTTGTCATAAGTAAGACTGTTAGCGCTCTAGTTGTTCTTTAGAACACTCTGGGACATTCTGTCATTGGGCTATAGTTGGGCTACATCTGGCTGATATTTGGGCTACATTTGTTTTTTTTTGTCTCTGGTGACCATCTTTGGGCTACATTGGGCTACATTGGGCTACATTGGGCTACATTTGGGCTCTAACATATATATAGCCCAATGTAGCCCAATATATATTTTTTCAAAGTTAATTTTCGTAAAAACCACTGGAGCACATATCTTGAGACATAGCAAAGGCACATTGGGCTACCAGTCCCTACAATTTTGCCAAGTTTGGTGGAAAACCATTCAGCCGTTCGGGCTAAAAGTGAGTCCAACCGCCCTATGGAGATTAACATGGGGAAAACACATTTTGGGACCCCCCTTTTATCTCAGCCCCCGCTTGACGAATCCCGCCCAAACTTTCAGGGAAGGAGCGGAGCGCAGCGAGGCAAAGTTAAGGAAAATTTCAGGAAGATTCCTCAACCGGCGCCAAAGTTATTCCCAATAGAATGTTGCGATTTCCCTATGGAAAACAATCCTAACTATATATACCTAATGGCTATCGCCAGTAGGTAATATATATATATATATATATATATATATATATATATATATATATATATATATATATATATATATATATATATATATATATATCCTTTCACAACGGCTACTACAGGAAACATTCCCTATTTTATTTTCATCAAACTCAGGTGAGGAAATGGCATGTGCCAGGAATTCTGGGATCTGTAGTCCAAGTGGTGCCCCTTGCGACAGCCGTCACCACACCAACACAAAATCATAACCCTGCTGAAGAAAGGCAACAAAGTCACTTTTCTTATCGAAAAAACCTGCTGCTCCACTTAACACTGACGAAGGAGCAATCCGAAACGCGTCTGTTTCTCATACCATTTGCTGACTAAATTTATATTGATGAATGCTTCCTGTGTGCCCGTATTTCTGTCTTGAATCGACGGAATTGGTAGCGGTAATATATATATATATATATATATATATATATATATATATATCAATGCTCGAAGGTGTCCTCCTTTGAGTAGCACGCAAACAGCAGCTTGGTTTATGTATAGGTGAGGACGGGGATCCACTCGTAGACGCCGCTCCGTACGGGATCTGCCCGACGCGTTTCGAAGCTCCATATGCTTCTCTTCAGGGGCTTTAACGGAAGCGGTGTGTGCAACCGCCGACCCACTTCTCCATTTTATATATAACACACCCACCGATGGGAGGCTCAAATGAGACTGTGCATTCTGGGAAGTGTGGTCCGGGAAGCACACAATCAAGTCCTGAATGGACTCCACAGGTGGGCCCGTCCTCGATTCAAAGTACGACTGCTGCTTCACTTTAGTGACCCCCATGGTACCGGGGTGGTGCATACTCCGCGGCTGGACAGCCGCGTATAAATCAATGCTCGAAGGTGTCCTCCTTTGTGTAGCACGCGAACAGCAGCTTGGTTTATGTATAGGTGAGGACGGGGATCCGCTCGTAGACACCGCTCCATACGGGATCTGCCCGACGCGTTTCAAAGCTCCATATGCTTCTCTTCAGGGCCTTTAACGGAAGCGGTGTGTGCAACTGCCGACCCACTTCTCCATTTTATATATAACACACCCACCGATCGGAGGCTCAAATGAGACAGTGCATTCTGGGAAGTGTGGTCCAGGAAGCACACAATCAAGTCCTGAATGGACTCCACAAGTGGGCCCCTCCTCGATTCCAAGTACGACTGCTGCTTCACTTTAGTGACCCCCATGGTACCGGGGTGGTGCATACTCCGCGGCTGGACAGCCGCGTATAAATCAATGCTCGAAGGTGTCCTCCTTTGTGTAGCACGCGAACAGCAGCTTGGTTTATGTATAGGTGAGGACGGGGATCCACTCGTAGACACCGCTCCATACAGGATCTGCCCGACGCGTTTCGAAGCTCCATATGCTTCTCTTCAGGGGCTTTAACGGAAGCGGTGTGCGCAACCGCCGACCCACAGATCCATTACGGAGCGGCATCTACAAGTGGATCCCCGTCCTCACCTACACATAAATCAAGCTGCTGCTCGTGTGCTACTCAAAGGTGGACAACCTTGGAGCGACTATATATATATATATATATAAGCCTTTTCTTTAAGTGAAAAACTATTACAAAATTGCCAGCCATGCATGTGCACCAATAAAAAACATTGACAAAGTCAACAACTGAGCTTTTTAGAACCAAGACCTATTAGCTTTGTCAGTGCTTTTATTATATTGCCAGACAGCACCCAGATCTTCTTAAAAGTAACGGGGGCATTGCGTACCATTTTCAGGCATGCCTACATGCTTGCAATGTTTTAAAGGTTGAATTGCTTTCTGACATTAAATAAAGATACAATAGAATTCCTGGCGCCATTATCAAAACATTTGTGTTATCTAATAGTACGGCACATCCTCCTTCAGTCCTATAACGTTTATTTTATTAATCAAGGATTCCAATAGAAGGTTTAAAACATAACACGTAGTATAAATATCAGAAAATGTCAGAAGGAACTTCTAAATTGATAGAATTCTAAGAATATGGCATAGGTAAGTTTTCATTCATCTAGAATGGACTGATGGCTTACAATTTCAAGTATGAGCGTAATCTTTAAATCACAAATTAACAATTGGTGCATCTAACCTAAAAATGCCCTTTAAAAAGATGCTGTTTCTTAAATACAATTTCTAAAGTGCACTAGCGTCCTGAGACATATATTTATACTCATAATTTAAGAACAGTTTGCATGATGAAACTTTATACATACGTAATCGGCGTAGTGTTAACATTTACATAAGTACAAGAGTAAATGTGCTGTTTTTCTCCCTCCTGGGCTAATATAATTCTATTCACATTTGCAAAGGTTCGTGAATTGAAATTGATCCAGGCGTACCCTGCTTGGGTTCTGATGAATTTGAAGAGTCAAAACCACATCAGATCTCGGGGGCATATTAACAAGGGCCTTATCTCCGCTTTTTTGGTTTTAAAAGCCAAAAGAGCGGAGACAAGATTATCGCTCTGTCTTCAAGGGGATGCTAAAATGCATTAGCGCATGTTAGCACCCGTTTTCCCGACGCCTCGCTTTGCATCTCTAATGAGATGCAAAGTGGGCGTCACTGTGAGCCTCCCTGAAGGACTACCTTGTAAATTATCGCTTAATACACATTGCGATCTTTACCAGGTGGCCCTCAGGGTTATAGCAGACGTTAGTTTTTGGCGAAAACCGCGGTTTTCTCCATAAACTAACGTCTGCTAAAATGCTGATTTAGCTATACTTTTTATTGGGAGTGGATTATTATGATAAGACCACAGGGTTGTATCAGCTGTTTTCAATGGAACATCGCTGACAAACCAGTGATGTTCCATGGAAGACGTCGCTATCGCTGGGATAATTATCTCCATTGCGCTATGCATTGTTAAAACCGATATAGCATGGCGATAATTATCAGCGATAGCCGGCGATAAACATATTCACGCTGAGGGCGACCAGCGATAATTATTGTGGCCGCTTGGTAATATGCCCCTCTGTACCCTTAATTGGTTAAGATTGCCAAGAGCCATACTGCAAAAGGGCCCCTGCATTGTTCATAAAGCCCTTCGGTGAGCAGGACCAGCTTCATACCTGCCAACTTTAAGAACAATCTCACAGTGTGAGGAGGGAGCAAGGTCTTGTGCGGAGAAGTGCCTACGAGGCACCTTTGAACCCCCCCCAAAGCCCCCGCCTCCCCCAAAAAAGAAAAATCTTGTTGAGGCTGGTGCTGACGTCCTGGGGTGTTTTCACACTCCTTAACGGACGTCCGCAGTTCAAAGCCTCTTGAAAATGAGCTGGAAAATCACTATTTACAGTGGTTTTCTGCTTGTTTTCCCTGCCACAGTGTGATATCGACTCCTCATCGGGAGAGCGTGTTATGGGAGCCGATATAGATATTGTGTGTCACACTGGGGCACCCTGTGAGTTAACAGGTATGATGCAGCTTTCTTAGCCTAAAATTTTGCGTTCTACCATCCTAACATCCCAAATGCTCACTTAAGCCTTTCGAAAAGGTGCTATTGACCTGCCTCTGTCAGGAAACACACCAGCGCCTGCATACTGAACAAGGATTTGCAATGCAATCGGTCTTGCCTTTAGGACCTTATATATATATTTAGCTATAGAGCACATTAGCCTGGATGCTGAAACATCTACTGTTCTTTAACATGGAGGGAAAGTAATCACCAAACTGCATGACACCCCAGGTATGGGAACACATGGAGAGAAATATTGCCTTTCAGCGGGAAATGCTATAGTCCAAAGCTCTGTTTTTAATATAAAATCAGGACCTTCAATGGTCATATCACTGAAAATACCAGATTAAAAAAAATATTATGGTCGACGGGTGCTCGTGGAAGACAATTTCTATGGACTGGAATCTAGAGAATGTTGAAGTGATTCTGGTATTTTACTGACCTCTGCTGGTCGTTTTCTATCAAGAAAGTTAAATAAAGGCAGTTGCCAGAACATTTAAAAAGAAAGTCCCTCAGCAGAAAGTAATTCTGGTATTTTACTGACCTCCACTGGTTATTTGCTATCAAAACAGTTAAATAGAGGCAGTTGAACAGAAAAAAACAGTCCCTAAGTGGAAGCAGACAAGTCCTAGGGCTGACCTCCAGAGCCCACACAGTACATACACATGTAAGTATAGACTAAAGTATATACAAGAGGTCTTGAATGCTCGACCTAAAAAGAGAAGGGTTTGTCCTTGTGTAATGTAACTGGTACCCATGTAAAGCGCTGCTATAACTTTGGTCATGGTTGCACTACACAAAAGTGCAAAAGCACCACAAAAAAAGACTTTGGTAGTAAAGTGAAACATTGTAGAGCCTGTAGTCACTAGTGTGGGAGCAACTCACTAATGCACTCTGTGAAAGGAGCTGGAAGCACATTACGTTCATGGGCAGTTAACATCTTTGGAGTTACTCACATGATGTAGGCGCAGGTGGAACATCCTCACGTGTCAAATATGTTCCCCACATTAGCATCAGTTGACCATTTTAGAGCCTCTTGCCATTTCTACGCTCTGTGCCCCATCAGCATGCGCTGGATGTTGACCATTTTAGAGCGTCTTGCCACTTCTACTCTCTGTGCCCATCAGCATGCACTGGATGTTGACCATTTTAGAGCCTCTTGCCACTTCTACGCTCTGTGCCCCATCAGCATGCGCTGGGTGTTGACCATTTTAGAGCGTCTTGCCACTTCTACGCTCTGTGCCCCATCAGCATGCACTGGATGTTGACCATTTTAGAGCCTCTTGCCACTTCTACGCTCTGTGCCCCATCAGCATGCGCTGGATGTTGACCATTTTAGAGCGTCTTGCCACTTCTACGCTCTGTGCCCCATCAGCATGCGCTGGATGTTGACCATTTTAGAGCGTCTTGCCACTTCTACGCTCTGTGCCCCATCAGCATGCGCTGGGTGTTGACCATTTTAGAGCCTCTTGCCACTTCTACGCTCTGTGCCCCATCAGCATGCGCTGGATGTTGACCATTTTAGAGCGTCTTGCCACTTCTACGCTCTGTGCCCCATCAGCATGCACTGGATGTTGACCATTTTAGAGCCTCTTGCCACTTCTACGCTCTGTGCCCCATCAGCATGCGCTGGATGTTGACCATTTTAGAGCGTCTTGCCACTTCTACGCTCTGTGCCCCATCAGCATGCGCTGGATTTTGACCATTTTAGAGCGTCTTTCCACTTCTACGCTCTGTGCCCCATCAGCATGCGCTGGATGTTGACCATTTTAGAGCGTCTTGCCACTTCTACGCTCTGTGCCCCATCAGCATGCGCTGGATGTGGACCATTTTAGAGCGTCTTGCCACTTCTACGCTCTGTGCCCCATCAGCATGCGCTGGATGTTGACCATTTTAGAGCGTCTTGCCACTTCTACGCTCTGTGCCCCATCTGCATGCACTGGATGTTGACCATTTTAGAGCCTCTTGCCACTTCTACGCTCTGTGCCCCATCAGCATGCGCTGGATGTTGACCATTTTAGAGCGTCTTGCCACTTCTACGCTCTGTGCCCCATCAGCATGCGCTGGATGTTGACCATTTTAGAGCGTCTTGCCACTTCTACGCTCTGTGCCCCATCAGCATGCGCTGGGTGTTGACCATTTTAGAGCGTCTTGCCACTTCTACGCTCTGTGCCCCATCAGCATGCGCTGGATGTTGACCATTTTAGAGCGTCTTGCCACTTCTACGCTCTGTGCCCCATCAGCATGCACTGTCTCAGGCGAGACCTAAAAATGGCACATGGTTGGTGTCTGCACCAGGTACAGTGCGTCTGACGCACAAAGGGACATATTAGGTTAAAAGTGCTGCCAACTTGGCACAGGGACATTGAAATGTTGCATTTTCTAGAAAGAAATAGATATTCAACAACACCATACCCTTGTTTCCTTTTCCCTCTTGGTACAGCATAAGAGCACCATCTAAGCTGCAGAGCAGACACATGTTGATCATTTTAATTGCTGCAACAAACGAAGCAGATGAGATTGTGTTTTTATGAAGTCATGGATCCCAGAATAGAGAAGGTGCGGCAGGACAGAAACAAAATACTGATGGAAATGAAAGAATCGAGAACAAGATCCTTTCACAACAAGATGGGTGAAATACAGCCTCAGAGACTAGGCGCTACAGCAAGAAAAATAATACCAGCAGTGAGACGGGATGGGCTGGTTTGCACCTGGAGCTGCAGTGGCAATTCACCCTTATGCAATCAATTGACTTTCAATTATTCGCATACAAAATATGTTTCCTTCATATCTGTTTAACACTCTTCACATACGTAACACACGTGCAAATCATCCCAAGTAGTTTTTATCTATTTTTCTTCGTCTCTTTTCATTCGGTTGTGAAGCAAACCTAAGGCAGTGATTCGTCTCTGTTTTACCACAAAGTTACAGGTCAACTGTCGACACAACGTTACCTCTTTAACGTTTTAAGTGACAGAGATAAGAAGTGGATTTCTTTCGGTTGGTTTTTGGTTGATTTTATTCCTTTATGATATACACTTTTAGCGCAGTGTGGCTGATCTGATCGCGAGGAGGGTAGGGAATCCTCATGACATCTGAGCTTTCGCCCCACCCTGGGTTCCATAAACTGCCCATTGTTTGCATTGCTGCTCAATGTCCCTCCCTACACATTTTTTTTTCAGACAGAAGCGGTTTGTCAGTTTTTTGGAATGTGGTGCAACACCAGTCGTAATTGTTCTTGCGGCTGCTTATTCTTCCCACACAACTAGTGTCAGTTGCTCCCTTGCGTGACTCTCACGGTGCTGAGGGCGGGGCTGGGCTCAGTAGATCTGCCCGTGCCACGTCATTCAGTAACCTTGGTCGATTAATTTATAATTACTGGAGTTCAGAGTTGTGAGACCTACATGCCCCTTAAGATTGTAGTGGCAGATAAAGATCATCAAGCTCTCCGCAGACCCTACCTACTACAACACAATAACTTTACTTATTCTTCAGCAGTGCCTTTCTTCGTAAACTCTGATGACCACCCCTTGTCTGCTTCCCCATGCCTGTGGGAATCCTGTTACTAGTAGGGCCTGCCACTGCCTCTGAAAGGCTGTTGTCTACATTTACATGTTTTGTTCTGAAAATGTTCACTTCTTATTTAAGCCCCAGCTTCCCCTATAGAATAAAATCTTCCATGGGTTATTGTTAATTGACCTACTTCATTTATACCCTTGAGGTTTTTGAAGGCTTCTTTAATATTTCTCCTCTCCCCTCTCTTCAAATGTATGCTGGATTTAAGTACTAATATCCCAATTTACAGTATTTTTGGCGGAGTAACTACACCACTTAGGTAACTCTTTTCAGTTTCTGACATACCCATAAAGAAATGTGGCGACCGGACAGGAACATAATTTTTTTTATATATGATACCTCACCAAAGATTTATACAGTGGTAATTACATCTTTACTTATTTTGCCAATGTGACTGCTTCCTGCGCATTCCACCATTCCTCCTCCACTTTCAGCGTGATCCTTGTCAATTTCCAACCAACACTGTACTGTTCCTCAGAGTTCCCCACCATTGCTGGGTAAATCTAGATAACAGCTTTTCTTTCTGGCCACTTTTTGTGTTTTCTGAAATGTTCTCTTGACGTCTTAATTTCACCTACACAACACATTGACAGCATTGAAGCTTGAGCCACAACAAAAAGCACCACCATGTGACACACTTAAGTGGGGCAATTTTCGTGCCCTCTCCATTGAATAGACCTTCCTCTACCCATGATGCCCCACATCATAAGAATTCGACAACATGCCAGCATCAATAGAGAATGCTATATAGAGCAATATCCCCAAACCACTCCTCAATATCATCAATGCAAACTTCACTCAATCCATCTGCCCCAGTTCCCTGAAGACAGGCAAATACTGCCCCTCCTGTTAAAACATAACTAGCAGCCTGAAGACTTGGATAGCTATTGAACAGTCACACACTTGTCATTTGGGGCAAAACGATTGAGAAATCAGCCCCCACTCAACGCTACTGAAAAATCAAGAATACCCACCTCCAATACACCCACTATCTCAGTAGTCGATAACGCACTTGAAATCACAGACAATGTGAATATCTCTACAGCCTTCAAAACCATTCACCAACAACACTGTGGAATGCCCTTTCCTTAAGAGCAGACGTCAATGGCATTGTCCTTCAATGGTTCACCTACTACTAGAAACCACACATCCAGATGAGTACCTCTAGAGCTGTATCCATACGTGAGACCTGCAGAGTCTATTCATATCCCTCCTATTTCCGTTGTTCTTTAACCTCTCACTGGAATCGTTGGGGTCTTCCTGACACAAAAGGGTAGTAAGATACACAAGTATGCCAGTGAAACCCACCTATACCAAAAAATCTCATCAGAAAATTACATCACTCAGCTCAATGATTGTCTCGCTGGATGACGTCATACTTCAAGCTTGGCTCATAAAGACAGAGCTCACATTAACAACCAGTAACAACGAACTGGCGCACATGTATTGTGAGGGGGTTGTGGCCAGCCACAAACCAAGATGGTGGCACACTAGATCAGCTCCACAACAAGCTGCAGATGTGGAAAACTGTTTATGAAGGAATAATGTCCACTATTTCATGTGGCTCATTGGAGAGTCACTCGCACTGCCTAATGATTGGAACTACCCTTTTCAAATTATTTCACTGCCCCAATTCATCTATGTTTTACTGATCACCTCTTACTAAATTCCAGACATTTTTTACAGAGGGTTGACAGGCCCTTTCGTGCCTTGCTATGGGATGTTAGTTCATACAGTCAGAATAGCCTTGAAAACATTAAGAAAAGGGGTGTATGATAGAGGAATAGAATTGCCTGACTATCAGAAATATCACTGGACCTTGTAGTTTGTAGTCATTAATAACTGATTTTACAGTGTGCAACATAAATCATTCATAACAGCTGACAGTAGGCAAGTAGGATCCAAGGCGCATCAGGGGGCCATGTTTGATGAGAAATGACCTAAAACATGGCCAGTATTTTGTAAAACAACTAGTAGTGAACTTAGTTAATAAGCCAAAAAACCCAAGGAAATCATACAATTACTTAATAAGGTGTTGTGACATGTAAAAAACTTAACATTAACGTAAAATTTATTTTTTTGAATTTTATTTCAGATATTTTCTTCATTTTTGATAGACATTTCTTATATATAAGTACATATATTGTATTAAAAGGTCGATCACATACATTTTATATTTCATAAACTATATGAAAACATACTAAACCACACTCAAGAAGTAATCAAAATATGAAGTTGGTTTGTTTTGTTTTGTGGAGAGCATCAATCTATCAATCACTATAGTATCCAAATGTTTAGAGCATAGTAAGTCTAAAGGAACATTTCATCATATACGAGACTGACTTATGAGAACGAAAGCATGATGGTTTATTGTGCTAATAGCTGCTCCGTTATAATAAACACTGTAAATAATGTAATTACACTAAATATGAATAAGTTTGTGGTTTTAAGTATAAACTAGACCTAGACCCAAGGCTGTTATACTGTAATTATTGTAGAATTATTAGTTTGTGACATGGATTTTATATGTTTTTCAGTGTTGAATGTAATGTCCTATTGCAAATGACGGACTCCTGAAGAAGGCAAATGCCGAAACGCGCGTAGAGTCTCCATCCACCGCTTTGCTTACTCCACTAGCCCTACTCAAGATCATTGTCATTTCTGTTGTCTAATTCCCCCCTTTTTTCTGTTTGTGGTTTAGTATGTTTTCATATAGTTTATGAAATATAAAATGTATGTGATCGACCTTTTAATGCAATATATGTACTTATATATAAGAAATGTCTATCAAAAATGAAGAAAATATCTGAAATAAAATTAAAAAAAATTTATTTTACGTTAATGTTAAGTTTTTTACATGTCACAACACCTTATTAAGTAATTGTATGATTTCCTTGGGTTTTTTGGCTTATTAACTAAGCTCACTACTGGTTGTTTTACAAAATAGTGTTCATATTATTCCCTACAAGTAGTGAATGCATTAGTAGTAGGGGTCCCCCTTTTTTCAAAATTCTAAAACATGGCCAGAACACAGGGCTATGGTGGTTAAGATTTGGGAAGTATTGAACAGGAGAGTGGGGTACATACAAGTCATCCTGGAAGCTACCCCTTCAGCCTGGGACGACTTCTGGTGGCAAGCCGCTCTGGGATCTCCCCCCCACCCGACAGACCACCCACGCAACCTCATCATACTGACTCTTCGCTCACAATGAACCGCCAAATCAATGCTGTTTCCACAGCCTGCTTCCAAACGCTCTGAAAGACATTCAGATGGATCCCCACAGAATCCAGAAGGATGGTCACCCACGCAATCATCACCGGCAGACTTGACTATGACAATGCACTCTACGCAGACGTCACCCGCCAGCAACAGATCAATAAACTACAGAACGTTTAAAACACCGTCGCCAGAGCGGTCCTCGACATCCCCCACTGCAACCACATCATGCAACACCTCTGACAAATCCACTGGCTCCCAGTCGACAAGAGAGTCACTTTCAAGCTCCTCACTCACACCTACAAAGCTTCACACGACGAAGGACCAGCACACCTGAACCATCGCCTCACATTTCACGAATCCGACAGAGAACTCCAATCCTCCCAACTCGCCTCCATCCCCAGGATCCACAAGACCAGACCCAGAGGAAAATCATTCTCCTACCTCACCGCCAAGACCTGGAACACCCTGCACCTCAGGCAATCAGCGCTGTTGACCCAATGCAACTCGGCCTATTAGTAACATAACACAAGGAAAAACCCATGAGACTAAAATGTGAACAGACACTGTCAAACGGATTAAGGAGAACCTCCAAGACAGGCCCAATACAGTATTGTGACAGCATCTCTCCAGCTTCAGCACCTCCATTAATTGGGAGAAAGAACAATAATTCTCCTCGCAGTCACTGCTGCCCACAGTAGTTATTAACGACCTACCATTTACTTGTTGCTTTTTTCAGGATAAATGACTAAGGGGCATATTATCAAGACAGGCGATAAAATTATCGCAGTTTTAGCGACAGAAAAGTGCCGCTAAAACGGCAATAATGGGCTTGATATTATGCTCTATGGATTTCCAATTGAAGCCCGTGTTAGATATGAAGACATCTAACATTGGCTTCGATTGGAATTCATAGAGCATATTATCAAGCCCATTATCGCCGTTTTAGCTGCAGTTTTTAGCCACTAAAATGGCGATAATTTTATCGCCTGTCTTGATATTATGTCCCCTAATGCTATGCTTGCTGGCTAGAGTTCACCTAGCCCGTGTCTGTCATCTACAATGGCTTAGCCACCACTGTGACTTTGACATTCATAATGGCAGTGTTGTCTGGCTGTCTCAAGCATCGTTCAGGAACGACCATAATGCTGCAGGCATGCATTTATAGGGCTATGGGGGGCATATTATCAAGAAACAGCGTTAACATTATAGCCGCTTTAGCGGCAGAAAACTGCCGCTAAAGTGGCGATAATGGGCTTGATAATACACCCTTGTGAATTCTCATAGAAGCCCATGTTCTGGTGTGAACATGGGCTTCTATGGACATTCTCAACGACGTATTATCAAGCGCATCATCGTCGCTTTAGCGGCAGTAAAGCGGCGATAATTTTAACGTTGTTCTTGATAATATGGTCCAAGGTGTCCTTTGCAGAGGGTTGCACCCATTCTTCCCACTTGCTCTTGCTCTCTGAATTGCCAGTGCAGTGAAGAAGCTAGAGACCGCCAATTAAATACATCGCTAAGCTTTCTAATCAGCGTTAACTGTTAAAGTAGTACTGTGTGCTACAATTACATAACACGCTCAGCATTTTGATGTGTGGCGTTGAAGTGGGCAGAGCGTGCAGCCACAACAATTCTGTTATAAACCACACATCAAAGTAAAGACTATAAAAAAGGCAGAACGCAAACCAGGGGTGCGCATAGCAAAAGTGCACAGTACCTCATGGCAATGAGCCATATGTCCCATTTAAAGACGGCGTTGAAGTAGACAAAGCGCGACTCATGAATGCGACTCAGGAATGCACACAAAACGGCATTATACTTACAGGAAGGAACTAAGAATAGAGCTAGTGCAGCAGAGGGATGAGTATATTATCTGAAACAAGTTAAGAACAAACACAGCTGGTAAAGTTTGGTATAGTTCTGCGGAGTCAGCAAAATATATAATCACACAACAGTAACTGGGACTATTAAGTGAGAGTGAATATTAATATTTGTCACCATGGCTAGAATCAGAGTACATAGAGGTCAGCCCCGCCCCCCATCCCCAGTGCAATGCTCACCAGATCATAAAGACCAGGGGTCCCTGAACACCCAGAATGCTAAAGATCCTACTAATCCGTTAGATGTCATATTACAAGCCATAGAGACATCGCACACCTCTGTAGAGTCACAAATTGAGGAGATCCAAAGGTAATTTGGCCTTCTCCGAGAAGACCAACAGAAAATAGTTACCAGGGTCACAGAAACTAAACATAATATCTCAAACATAGAGCAGTGGCTGGCAAACCAAGTTATGATCACTCAAGACCTGCAGGATAGAATGCAACTACTGTAATATCAGGCATAGTATGCAAAGGGAAGAGGAGGAAGAAATAGTATCTGTGTAGTGGGCATGGCGAAGGGCTAGGAGGAATCACAAACCATAATTGATTTTCTGGAAAAATTGGTGAAGTAATTTACACTGACCCACTCTCCTCACTTTTCCACAGAACAGGTCTACTAAGTTCTAGTATGCAGACCACGGCCAGGGGTTCCTCCATGTCCTATAATCGCGAAATGACGTCACTATAAAGATAGAGATGCCATACTGCATGCAGCTAGACAGACTGCCCCCCTCAAATACAAGAATAGCTGAGCTTCTATTTTTCCTGACTGTACTCTATTGACCTAACAAAAGGGCACCACTTACCTCCCTTAGAGACCTGACCTTTCTATATTCCATAATGTTCCCCACAAATTTATGAATTATACGTGATCAGCAAACACATTTCTTTATGTAACTATAATCAGCTTGAGACTGGGTTGAAACCCACTTTGAGGGGAGCCAGCGACTCCTGCTGAAAAGTAACCAAGCATCGCAACCTAGATAAAGGTGGGGTCAATAGAACAGTGGGCATAATAAACCCATGGATGCCACCAGAGTACCCTGCGCAAATGAACTATGGAAGAGTACAAAATCAACCATAGAGGCTGCTTATACCTTGTGGCAGCCTTTGCTGTCACACCGCACAGACGCTGCAAATTATGACGATATAACCTCAAAAGTGTCGGGGCACAGAGGGCTTCTGATCTGTCCAATTGTAATGCCACAAACAGAGGAAGACTTTCATTAATACTTAATTTCTTCTGGTATTCATGAACTTTCAAAAAATATCCCGTTGAGTATCACACTGTGCCAGCTCATAATGTGTCACATGACATAGTTAGCGGATCTGCTGGCTTCAGCTTTCGCCAGTGCACTGTGAATTGTCACTTCCCCCATTTGAAGAACCAGCTTTTAGTGTATATGTTTGAGCATGCAGCCTTAGACTGCAGGCTCTGGTTTCTGTTTGAGCATTATTGGTTAAAACTCCCAAAAGGCATGAGCAATGCAGATTTACACTCATGAGCAAGAACAAAGGGGTGGAAGGGATGGGGTGGGGCAGGGGGGAGTTTACCCTACATACAATACGCACGACAACACTGTCCATCATAGTGGTAAAATATGGATCAACATTGTAATTTCATATTTTTGACTCTAAATGTGTGATACCTACACTCAGCACAACTTTGATACTCGAAATACATATATATCAAAGAACAGCAGGCACATATTTACTTTCTGCAAAAGACTCATCAAATTGATAGTGAACTCCAATGGCTCAGTAACCGCTGGAGGGGTCAGATCTATGGTACAACACACTCCTCCTATGCAGGATGAGCCTTATTATTGATTCACCCAGGGACACCCTTTCAGACCCTACACATGGTGAATGGTAATGAAGTTAGATATGTGTTCATTAAAGGCCGGTTAGATGGTAACTCAGCCCTTTTGGGGTGTATATACATGCCAAGTACTGAGCGAGTGGCCTTTTGGATTGTCCTATCTGTGATCCTCACCAAATGGGTGGGAATTCCTTGGATTTTAGGAGGGACTATAATAATGTCCTGCATCTCTCCCTGGACCGCTCACACCCTCCACCTCTCATTGCACCAGCACGTCAGCATTTGCGAAAAGTTGTCCAGTGGATCCAGCAATGGTCCCTCCTTGATGCTTGGAGAAACCAGAATCCAGACTTGCATAAATATTCACACTATTCGGCCCCACATGACTTGTATGTCTGACTGGACCTACATCCACAGACCTAATTCTACAACTGGTGTGTTCTGACACTCTGACACTCCTGGGGCCGCTGATTTGTGATCACGCTGCCCACATCGTGAACATTAGATGGGGTGCTCCACATCCCCTGGTTCCCACTTGGCAACTTTCAAAGGATACGTTAGATGATGCAGCCTTCCGTGAAGCACAGCGTATAGATATTACCTATTATTTTGCAGATCACCATGTCACCGCAACTTCCTGTGCTATAGAATTGGACTCTTTTAAGGTAGGAACTAGAAGCTTTTGCATGCAGAATATAGTTGGGGTTCACAGAGAGTTGAATCAGGACTTGAAGGTAGCTGAGTTGGCAGTAAAAAGGTTAGACAATTGCTAAACCCCAGATGAGACAAACCACTGTGCCCTGACTGATGCTAAAGAATTTTACGCAGCACTGATACAATGTGTCAACTGCTATAACTACCCTGAATACACAGCTCGCATTCACAGAATGGGTGATAAACCAGGGCGCCTACTTGCATGGCTTATTTCCCATGATGTACGGACTCCCCCTATCATGGAGAGTGCACAGGGTGGGGGGCTGACGCTGCGGGCACAAGTAGACATATTAAAAGCGTTCAGTTCTTACTATAAAGAGTTGCATCAGGCACTTTGAGAAGGGTGAACTCCCGCTCATTCTGAGAGAGGCGAGGCTAGTGGTCCTACCAAAACCAGGCCAAGACCCTCTTCAAATGGATTCATTTTGCCCTTTGTCAATGTTGAACATTGATTACAAAATCCTCTGGAAATTTCTAGTGAATATGTTAGATGTGGCTCTTCCTTTACTGATCCTTGAAGACCAGAATGGTTTTATATAGGGGAGAAACACTGGTTTGAACTTGCGTTGACTATTTGCAATGCTGGAGTGGGTGGGAGGGGAGGTGGAACTGTCCTGGATAGCATCCTTAGACATCGAAAAGGCGTTCAATACATTGTGTTGGGACTGTTGATGGTACTGTCCAGGTTTGGCATTGGCCACAACTTCTCACGGTGGATACGGTTGTTGTACCACAGACCGCAGGCCAGGGTTAAAACGGGTCGCATATTTTCCTCACTTTTTATGATAGCGCGAGGCACGCGCCAAGGGTGCCCTCTGTTGCTGATACTTTTTGCCTGGCCATGGAGGCACTGGCGTGTAGATTACAACAACGGGTAATGGAGTGGGGCTTATTCGCAGAACTTCGATGGCACATAGTGTCGCTATATGTGGAAGACACATTAATTTACCTACGCGGCCGAACCGAGGAACTCCAAAAGATAATGGACCTCTTAAATGAGCATGCACAGGTCTCTGGACTGAGAGTCAATTGGTCTAAATCAGTTGTGTTCCCGATGATACCTATGTCATTAACCCAGAGGCAGGCTGCATTGAATATGCCACTGGAATGGGTGTTTGATACTTTTAAATACTTGGGGGTCCCGTTCTACCATTCAGGGGTGGACATTATAGATGGCAACCTGGGACGCGCCATAACCAAAGCCCGATCGACTCTTCCATTCTGGGGAAACCTTCCCTTATCACCAATGGGATGGGTGGCGATAGCCAAGATGATGGTCCTTCCGCGTCTCCTGTACTATTTTTACACACTCCCCTATTGCCTGCCATGGAAACTCTTAAAAGATCTGCAATACCTTTTGGTCTCCCTCACATTCCAGGTCCAGAGTGGCTCTACATAAATTATGTCTGCTATTATCGGAGGGTAGCCTAGGTGCTCCGAATTATGAGTGCTACTATGCTGCAGCACATTTGCATTGGCCAATAAGATGGACGGGTAGGAGTAACCTTACCGAATTGGTAACAGAGGCCTTGTCCTGGGATAATCTGATATTACAGGAGTGGTTGTCTGGAACTATCACTCTGACCCAGAAACAATGCAGACACATCCTAATGACAGTGGCCAGACAAAGTTGGTCCAGATATGTGCTACCCAAAGGTTGGACCTCTCCGTATGCTCCTGGCCTGCCACTGGAGGCACTCCCTGGCACATTCACCTGTCACGGACACTTGGAGCTCGGACCCTGGAAGGAGAGGGGACTGGACACATGGGGTGACATGTATGCAGACTCACAACTACAAACATTTGAAGAGTTAGTAGACACGTATGAGGTGCCACAGGCTTCATTCCTCCTACATGCTCTGCTTACGTGACACTTCCTACAAACGTGGGGTAATGATCGCACAGAACCTCCCAAATTGCACCTCTTGCAAACATTACTTACGCATGGACAGGGCAGACATGCAGTAATGGCCATATACACCTCCTTCAGTTTTGACCATACACCTGCTTTGACATCCCTACGTGCATACTGGCCGAGCTGGCCACCACTATTTCAGATAAACATATGGAGCAATGTCTCAGCCACCCAAAATGGTTTCAACCAACGCTATGTTGAAAAACACCCAATTCAATTACCTGCATCACACGTACCTTGCACCCCACAGGCTAGCGCGCATGTATCCAACAACTGTTGACAGATGCCTCAGGTGCCGCAACCTGGGGCCCACATTCACACACATGGTATGGACATGCGCAAGCATTCAAACGTACTGGATCAATATAGCCACTATACTCACAGAAGCAGCTGACACCCAGGTGATAATGCAGCACAACCATTTCCTGCTGGGCATCACGAAGCCCAGCGCTTCGTCTAAAGGCCTGAATGAGTTCCTAGACCTCGCCCTGGGCCTCACCAAATGCAAAATAGCCATGACATGGAAGGCGCAGATGGGCCGCAGCATACACCCATGGCTGTTGGATCTCCGGAGGGCACTGGTATCGAAACACACAAACCAGCTGGTACAGGCTTCACAAGCACACAAATAACTGCCGTTTATGGCGTCATGAGGTAAAAAGACCTTAGTTTGCTTTTACGAACCTTGTGTTAATGGGTGGGAGAACGTTTTTCACTGTCATTTAAATTTGAGGGCGTTAGTTTGCATGAGGGGAATGAGGCTAAGAGAGGGTTTTTGGGACTAAACAGTTCTTAATGTACTTTTGATTTCGCTGTGGAAAATAAAGGGGACTCAAGTTGAGGGGGTTTAGGGATAAAATGTGGACATCATTTTAGTTGTCGTGACTAAGCACAGGTATAATGCATTGTATTGTTTTTTCATGCAGTTCTTTCTGATTTATTTTCAGTACCCCTGACGAAGAACTTTAAACAGTTCGAAATGCATTGGGTTGTTTTAACAATGCCCGCTCGAAGGAATGTTGAAAGCGCGTGTCTTTGTTTAAGCTTGCATGGCAGCATAAGGCATCTGACAATGCGAAATAAAACATTTTAAGTCACTATCGCTGTCTCCGGAGTGATTCAAAGAAGGATGGATTAAACATTGATAAATGTAGTGGATTACTATTGATTACTCTGGATTACTTAGTCAAAAAAGGTGAATTTGGTTTATTTAAAGAGGAGAGCATCCGCATTATAGCAGTGCAACAGTAGGGGCGCTATTGTCGCCCGTTTTGAAGTATCATTGATAGTCTGTGAAGAGTAGGTGTGCACTTGCTACTCTACACTTATAGGCTTCACAGGCGTCAGCACCTCCACAACAGAATCCTACTCAATGGTGCGACTACCTGTCACTAATCGAGGCCAGGTTGTCCGGAATGAACCCCCCTCTTGGTCGCCCCATTTCTCCCTTCTCCCCCTGTTCCCCTTTCTAACCCCTTTCCCCCCTTCTCACCCCTTTCCCCCCGTCGCCCTCTCCCTCGACTCATTCATACCGGGTGGTCCGCCGCACGCATCTAGCTGCAAACGTGATGCCCACTGATATGTTATACGGACAGGTACACTTAGACTTGTGCCCACACGCAGAGATCGGCCTATAGTTCTTCTTCTTTTCCATATTATTTTACATTGTTGCTCACATATTATTCAATGATGGAATTGATCAGTGTCATGATAAAGGGGTTTCCTGTTGTACTTACGAGTCGTGTAAATTGTACGTAAATGTATTCTACTATGGACACGTGAGGCCACACATAGCACAAGGTGGACCTTCCTTCTCACGGGCTAGGATTCTCCGGGGATTTCGCCTAAGCCTTTCAAACTACTGCCACTATAATGTCAATATTGGATTATGTTGTAAAGCAGATGCTAATGTCATCATTTTGTGGAAAATCAAAAAAAATCATTTAAAAAAAGAGTTGCATCAGGAACATCCAGAACCAACCTCAGAAGTCTTTCAACAATTTTTAGACCCCTTAGCATTACCATTCATCACTGCCATTGCGCGAGCGGAACTCGACGGTTTGATCACTGTGGAGAAAGTGAACGTTGTAATACATGACGTGCCAGAATTAAAACCCCTTGCCAATTGAACTTTATGTTCTCAACGGTCAATCTTAGCTGCCCCAGATGTCGAGCTCATTTAACAGACTTTAAACACATGCTCTGGTTATGCGCTAATATAACCAAATTCTGGCATCCATACACACAGTATTGGCCACTGTCACAGAGCTCACAAGACTCAATTCATGGGAAGCGACAGCATTGAGCATATTTTCCAGAAGAAAAAGAGCCATACGGTGAGGGAGCACTTTGTGAACCTAGCTCTTCTTTTGAGAAATCGCTTGATAACCATGCATTGGTAGGCTCAGTGGAGAACGTCTTTCGCCCAGTGGTGTAGGGATTTGCAACGTTAGGGAGATGGAGAGAGTTCCGTGCTAGACTGAGAAGAAGACCGTATAATTTGCAAACGCCCATTGCAACAGCTTGGGACACTATGCTAATAGAATTCAAAATACTTAAGGCTGAGAAATCCCCTGCTCAAAATGCTTCTTATCCTGCTCAAAATGTATCCTAAAGTAGCCTTTCCAGTCAGTAGTTGGTTGCGGCTTCCCCCTACCCAATGATAGCTAACCTTTCCCATCTATTTAATTGCCACCAATGTGAAATGCTAGTGAACTCCAATTTGTTTTCCTTGTTCAAGTTGAAATTCCCTACGTTTACAAATCTACTGTCTAATTTTGTTGATAAAACTGAGGAAATGTAAAGCTGGGTCAGCATAATATATGAGAATAAAACCCTTAGGAAAACAGAAGCTCACTAATAGAATATTAACCTCTTTACTTGTGTTTATTTACATTGCATTTTATGTTTGGAAATTTTGAAGAACTCTTCAAATGTACAATGTGAAGTGAATTGAAATACTGTATAATACAACATTGATTAATTGCAAAACCTAATTAAAAAATATTTTAAATGAAATCAATATCAAAGCCACAGGGTTGTCATCTCTGCAGATTTTTCACAAGCAGCTAATATTGTTTGAAGGAAGTTCCTGGCTCTCAGACCTAGGATAGAAATTAGAGAAAAGTTAATTATGTGGCATAATTTGCGTAATGTTTGTAATTTCACCATTACACCAAATTGCAACATGATAATCTTATTTGGGGAAATATCCTGATGCAAGAAGCATGAAAGCAATACTATTGGCACATACAAAAGTTGCATTCTGCAAGCCTGAGTTGCAGTTCTTTAAAGCAGGCTATAAAAAAGCATTTCAGGTTGATTTACAGGAGCGTATCACTTGAACAGTTGTTTGAGTGTGAAACTTCATTTCCCAATGCAAATACCAGCTTCTGCCACAAAGACGCTTGAAAATAAACAGGAACAAGCATTTTCAGGTTACATTTGTAGCTGAATGGTCCATAGGGGTACTTGTTTTTAGCATGAAACACTTTTTTTAACAGGAAGACATTGTCATAGTGACTGGGAGGCTATTGTGCATTCAAGAGCAACTTCCTCCTCCTGTCTTGGAGACTCATCCCTATTTTTAATGCTGCACCATTCTGAGTGTGTGTGTGTGCGCATGTGTGTGTGTGTGTGTGGCCATTTTCTTTTTGTTCTCCATACTTCCTTCTTTGGTAGCCACGTGTATTAAGTGTTTTTTCTATCATTTATTTCTACGCGTAAAAGCCATTTTAAAGTATGAGTTATAGAAGTAGCCTGTGTTATTTTTTTATTTCTTCTGATATATTTACTTGTGATTGTGGCTGATTGTAATAGTCTGCAGTACATAGTTGATTTTGGTTAATTTACTCAATTCATGCTTGCCCCCTATGTGACCTGGAAGGATAGGATAGCAGCTATTATTTAATTAATATGTTCCTCTGCCTACAATAGGATCCACATGGGCCCTAAAAGGACACCAGCTATTATTTTATTATTTTATTCAATGTTTGCCTGCCTCCCAAAGGGCCCCCATTAGCTGTGGAGGGACATCAGCAATTGGTTAATTTAATGATTTGATGTTGCCTGCCTACCCTTGCCTCCCACAGGGTTCTGAGGGCCCTGTAGGAACCCCAGCATTTATTTAATCAATTATTTGTATTTTTGCCTGCCTTCACCTCCTTTCCTTAGGATCCCCATGACCTTGCAGGGACAGCAGCAATTGTATAATTCATTTTCCAATGTTTGCCTGCCTCCACTTGCTCCCCAAATGGGTCAAATGACCCAAGTAGGGATACAAATGTAGCTTTTCATGTGTAATGCCTAGCAAAAAAAAGTTTGTTCATCCATGGATACACTATTATTAAGTATTTGTGATGATTGATGATGACTAGAATTACATTGACTAGATTGCCCAAGTCTTACTTACTTCCTGCATTATGTTTATTGGCTGCAGGTGCCCAAGATGCGATGCCTGATACTGAGATGGAGGGGAGTCTGGGAATTAGCTAACCGCGACACCAGAGTCCTCTGCTAAGTGCTTCTTCTTGTGCTAGGTGCTAACCCACATAAAAAGTAAAGAAAATAACTGCAAAGAATGAGGTTCCTGCCAAGACAATGGTCAGTGAGGAGAAGAATATGTCTGTTGCCAGTGCTACCACTGGAAACAATCCCTTCTCATTTTTCTAGATGCGCAAAATACCTACTGCATTCTCCTCTAGGCTGAAAGATGCTGGGAGAAGGATCAGCCTTAAACACCACCAAAACCAAAGCACATGTCTCTCAACACTGAATTGACTAAGTCATTGAGAGCAGTGCATCGGGAAACCATAATACATTCTCATGAGGCTGCTCAGACTCGACTCATCTCGTTCATCATAAACTCACACGCATCACCTACACACTATTGTTTGTGATCATTAGCGCTATGTACAGAGGAATGCCTATGCGCCTCCTTAAGAAACCCCCAACAGACTTGAAGTGACTCACAAAGTCTTGAGAGATTTCAGAGCGAGCACGTCACTGTCATTTTGGATTTGGCAATACTGTAATAGACAGCACCCAAATAGCCACCTTGTTTGTTATTGAGAAGTGTTGGCAGGGGCAAGGGTACTGTGTCAAACTCCAGAAAATGATTATTGAGCTTGACTTCAAAATTGACCCAATGTGGCTTACCTGTTTTTGTCTATAGATGCCGTCTTCCCCTGCAGAGGACCCCACTTGTGTAGTGAACCTGTTAGCTGTAAAGGAAGAAACAATAAGAACAAGTGATCACAGTCCATAATGTAAGGCGCAGGAATATTTTAAACAACTCTCAGTTTACCTGATTGGTATTCCAAAAAGGACAAAGGTACCCTAAAGAGAAAAGAAAATAGAAGACAATAACTTTTGTGAATGTAATTTGGCGAGGAAACTATCATGCTTTAAACAGTTGCACAAAGCAGGATATGTACTTAGCACAGGGACATATTGTTTACCGCAACATTGGAAGCTGCGTAAGAACAGCCTAATGGACAGAGCTTTGATCCAACACCTGCTAAGTCTACATATCCACAAGAAGGCAGAGCAGGTCATAGAGGTGTACAGGGAGAGGAAGAAGGATTCTATAAGACTCAGGGTTGGACAGGCAGTGATCACTCTTTCACCCATGCTGAAACAACATGAAGTAATGAGGATCTCAAGGTGGGTTGCCAGATTGGTGAGAGGAAAGAACTTTTCAGAGAAGTAAAAAACATAAGGAGGGTACAATAGTTATGATTTTGTACTTGGTTTGAAGTGGCATAGCAACATCCACATACCACCCATTGGGATCACCAAAAACCCAAGAAAGCCATGTGAGGACCTCACCCATTGCCCAAAGACGTTGATGCTCCTCATTTCTCTCCCTTCTCCTTGTTTTCTCAAATTCCTTTCCCCTATTTTTCCAGTGCTGACATTCAAGCTCTTCCTTGGGACTGGGCTATGAGGTTGGTAGAGAGGTGGACTTAAGCAGCTCTGTGGAGGCATGTCGGCTCTCCATGAGAATAATCACAGGTTAGTGCCTGGTTCTGATTCAGTGAGTCTGAACATGCTTTGTTCCAGCAAAAAACTGAACATTTACAGGTAAGTCAGCAACAGGAACCACAAACTGCGAGACTTGATATTCTCGAAGGTGAAGCAGAGCTCCTACTGGAAATAGAAGTTGAGCTTGCTGTAGACTAGGATGATGTTGTGACTGGTCTTCCATTGGACACATCAGCTTCACGCTCTCCAGCAAGGGGAAGAAAGAGTGCCCCTCATCTTCTCCAAGTTTTCTTCCTGATGTACTGGATTCCAGCTGAGACCAATCACGAGAGACAAGGGAAATTAAATGTTCCAAAGAGCCTAGGTAATTAGGAATGTGATGATGAGCCAGTGATTGTTAGTGTGGAGAGTGGCACAAAGCAAGTACAGCTAATCCCTATTCAATGTGCTCTGAGTCATAGAGTTCTACAAACTCCACCTTATTTCATCTTTTCTAGAGGACCACAAAAACCTGCAGGCACCACCCCTACCATAGCCAATGTCCATTCTAGTGAAAGGCCTATACAACTTCCTAGCTCCACCTCAACACGCTATTTAGGCATTGGCTTCACACAAAAGCTCTACTCCCCAGTTTGGGACTTCCTGATGGTTTGCCCACACGAGGAACACAACGTAGAATGCTCAATTTGCCACAAATATATTTCATAGTGGAAAGCCAGGTGGACATTATGGTACTGGAGGCCAACTAGCCAATCTGAAAAATCAATATGCAATTAAGTGGAAAGAGGATCTCAAAACATAGCTGCTAGTGGTGAGAGAGAAGAAGTTTAACTTAAAGAATCAAGTGGTGGCGAGGATGAAGAAGAGGATGTCAGCATCTTCCGGAGCAGCCCTGCTACTGTTGCCTGTTGTCTGCAGACAGCACCTCCAGCAACCTCAGAATGGCACAATAGACAGAGTGATACAACGCACACCCAGAGTGTCAAGCAGCCTTCATGCTCTCCGTAATTCACTTGCAAATGCATTATTAATAAAGAAGTCACTGCAACCAATGAGTTGCTGTATCACCTAACCCATAAGAAAGTGTGTTTATAAAATAGAAAACTGGCCAAAATGTGGAAGGAGATGTGTTTCTTGAACTTGTGGAGGCCCTCTGGCCAAAATTTTAACTTCCAAGTTGCGCTTGTCTCCCACTGTTGATTTGCAGTGCAGCACCATCAGGTGCTGCAATTGGCTGGTGAAGCTACAAAGGAGCACTCTGTTCAGTCCATCCAACCCACGATCGACTTGTCAAGCAACAGATTACATGTCCATCACTGCACACTGGATCTACTTCAAGGGAGTGAGCAATGGCTACCCCGAACCTTTAGTCAGAGCCAGTCGCTCCTCCCGCCGCGTGACTCCTACTGAGTGCGCCGGTCCCCCTGCTCGTGCCGCCTGGTCGCCGCTGCCCCTGGACTCAGCCGCCTTGGTTGTAGATTTCACTTCTGCTTTGTGCCTATTTCGCCTGTATACCGCTCTGTGCCTTTTGTCATTCGCCCCCTGTACTGTCCAACTCCACGCTTGTTCTGCTGCCTGTGCCCATTTTTGTGTTGTTCCCTGCTCTGTGACATAATTTTGCTCGCCCCTGTGCCCCTGTACTTGTAATCTCTGCCGCCTAGTTTACCGCTGTTTTCTACCCGCTCCCCGCTCCCTGCCGCTGCCCCCCCGCGGCCCCGCCCCCTTCTCTCCTCTGTTCCCTCTCCCCTCCTAGTCGCCACCCCGCTCCCGCCTCCCAGCTGCTCCTCCCTCCCACTGACTACTTAGAGGCTGAGCACGCGACGGGGAGCTGTGACCTGACCTGACCTCGTCAGAGCTGGTCGCTCCTCCCGCCGCGTGACTCCTCCTGAGTGCGCCGGTCCCCCTGCTCGTGCCGCCTGGTCGCCGCTGCCCCTGGACTCAGGTGCCTTGGTTGTAGATTTCACTTCTGCTTTGTGCCTATTTCGCCTGTATCCCGCTCTGTGCCTTTTGTTGTTCGCCCCCTGTACTGTCCAACTCCACGCTTGTTCTGCCGCCTGTGCCCATTTTTGTGTTGTTCCCTGCTCTGTGACATAATTTTGCTCGCCCCTGTGCCCCTGTACTTGTAATCTCTGCCGCCTAGCTTACCGCTGTTTTCTACCCGCTCCCCGCTCCCTGCCGCTGCTCCCCTGCGGCCCCGCCCCCCTTCTCTCCGCTGTTCCCTCTCCCCTCCTAGTCGCCACCCCGCTCCCGCCTCCCAGATGCTCCTCCCTCGCCCCTCCCCCACCACTCTCCATTTATGGCAGAGTCCGCACGTACGCGCAGCGTTCACGAACAACGGGCGCGCCGATTGTGTGCCGAAGTCACGCCAAAGGCAAGCCCGTCTGCGCCTGTCCGCGCCTGGACCGCGCCCAGCGCCAGACCCCTGGCCCCCGCAGATGCCACCCCACCCGCCTTATGTACGACGCCGCCACCCTCAACGCACTCAACACCGGCCGGACCCCCGGTTGCCACCGAGCCACCCCAGGACGCACCCACGGACCCTTCACCTGCCAATCCTGCAAGTTCTACTGCATCTGGACCAGCATCGCACCTGCCAAGCCAAGCACCAGCAGCAACCACCTGAAGTGCATCCTGCTCAACACCCGCTCCGTCCACAGACACGCCGTGGAACTCTGGAACCTGTTCGACACCACATCTCCAGACGTCAACTTCCTCACGGAAACTTGGATGAACGCCTCCTCAGCGCCCGACATCGCCATCGCCATCCCGGACGGATACAAGATCACCCGGAGGGACCGCGTCAACCAGACAGGAGGAGGCATCGCCATCGTCCAAAAGAACACCATCCGCATCACGACCAACTCGGACGACGCCCTCACAGCCGCCGAACATCTCCACTTCCAGATACACACCGACCCCAAGACCACACTCAGAGGCTTTTGTAGTCTGGTCTGCCCTGTTCCCATGATGCACTGGGCCAGGGACAGACTAATTTGCATATAGCCAGGTTCTGAGCTGGGATGGGGCAGTGAGCTAAATAATGGTGATGGATCAAGCCCTGATCTTTGGACTGGGTAAGAGTGGTCTGCTTAATTCAGACACTCTGTTCATCACCACCCCCTTTTCTGAATCGTTTTTGGCCACTATAGGTGTGGCAGGGTATACTCAGACATGAGTCCCTTGCTCACTGCTCCATCAGGATTCAAGCAAGCCGGGCCGACGAGGCTGAAATGCCAGAAACCGGTCCCCGGTAGCTTGTCTCTTTTCTGGTGAAGAATTGGCTTGGTAGTTTGGTCTGCCCTGTTCCCATGATGCACTGGGCCAGGGACAGACTAATTTGCATATAGCCAGGTTCTGAGCTGGGATGGGGCAGTGAGCTAAATAACGGTGATGGATCAAGCCCTGATCTTTGGACTGGGTAAGAGTGGTCTGCTTAATTCAGACACTCTGTTCATCACCACCCCCTTTTCTGAATCGTTTTTGGCCACTATAGGTGTGGCAGGGTATACTCAGACATGAGTCCCTTGCTCACTGCTCCATCAGGATTCAAGCAAGCCGGGCCGACGAGGCTGAAATGCCAGAAACCGGTCCCCGGTAGCTTGTCTCCTTTCTGGTGAAGAATTGGCTTGGTAGTTTGGTCTGCCCTGTTCCCATGATGCACTGGGCCAGGGACAGACTAATTTGCATATAGCCAGGTTCTGAGCTGGGATGGGGCAGTGAGCTAAATAACGGTGATGGATCAAGCCCTGGTCTTTGGACTGGTTAAGAGTGGTCTGCTTAATTCAGACACTCTGTTCATCACCACCCCCTTTTTTGAATCGTTTTTGGCCACTATAGGTGTGGCAGGGTATACTCAGACTTGAGTCCCTTGCTCACTGCTCCATCAGGATTCAAGCAAGCCGGGCCGACGAGGCTGAAATGCCAGAAACCGGTCCCCGGTAGCTTGTCTCCTTTCTGGTGAAGAATTGGCTTGGTAGTTTGGTCTGCCCTGTTCCCATGATGCACTGGGCCAGGGACAGACTAATTTGCATATAGCCAGGTTCTGAGCTGGGATGGGGCAGTGAGCTAAATAACGGTGATGGATCAAGCCCTGATCTTTGGACTGGGTAAGAGTGGTCTGCTTAATTCAGACACTCTGTTCATCACCACCCCCTTTTCTGAATCGTTTTTGGCCCCTATAGGTGTGGCAGGGTATACTCAGACTTGAGTCCCTTGCTCACTGCTCCATCAGGATTCAAGCAAGCCGGGCCGACGAGGCTGAAATGCCAGAAACCGGTCCCCGGTAGCTTGTCTCCTTTCTGGTGAAGAATTGGCTTGGTAGTTTGGTCTGCCCTGTTCCCATGATGCACTGGGCCAGGGACAGACTAATTTGCATATAGCCAGGTTCTGAGCTGGGATGGGGCAGTGAGCTAAATAACGGTGATGGATCAAGCCCTGATCTTTGGACTGGGTAAGAGTGGTCTGCTTAATTCAGACACTCTGTTCATCACCACCCCCTTTTCTGAATCGTTTTTGGCCACTATAGGTGTGGCAGGGTATACTCAGACATGAGTCCCTTGCTCACTGCTCCATCAGGATTCAAGCAAGCCGGGCCGACGAGGCTGAAATGCCAGAAACCGGTCCCCGGTAGCTTGTCTCCTTTCTGGTGAAGAATTGGCTTGGTAGTTTGGTCTGCCCTGTTCCCATGATGCACTGGGCCAGGGACAGACTAATTTGCATATAGCCAGGTTCTGAGCTGGGATGGGGCAGTGAGCTAAATAACGGTGATGGATCAAGCCCTGATCTTTGGACTGGGTAAGAGTGGTCTGCTTAATTCAGACACTCTGTTCATCACCACCCCCTTTTCTGAATCGTTTTTGGCCACTATAGGTGTGGCAGGGTATACTCAGACTTGAGTCCCTTGCTCACTGCTCCATCAGGATTCAAGCAAGCCGGGCCGACGAGGCTGAAATGCCAGAAACCGGTCCCCGGTAGCTTGTCTCCTTTCTGGTGAAGAATTGGCTTGGTAGTTTGGTCTGCCCTGTTCCCATGATGCACTGGGCCAGGGACAGACTAATTTGCATATAGCCAGGTTCTGAGCTGGGATGGGGCAGTGAGCTAAATAACGGTGATGGATCAAGCCCTGGCCTTTGGACTGGGTAAGAGTGGTCTGCTTAATTCAGACACTCTGTTCATCACCACCCCCTTTTTTGAATCGTTTTTGGCCACTATCGGTGTGGCAGGGTATACTCAGACTTGAGTCCCTTGCTCACTGCTCCATCAGGATTCAAGCAAGCCGGGCCGACGAGGCTGAAATGCCAGAAACCGGTCCCCGGTAGCTTGTCTCCTTTCTGGTGAAGAATTGGCTTGGTAGTTTGGTCTGCCCTGTTCCCATGATGCACTGGGCCAGGGACAGACTAATTTGCATATAGCCAGGTTCTGAGCTGGGATGGGGCAGTGAGCTAAATAACGGTGATGGATCAAGCCCTGATCTTTGGACTGGGTAAGAGTGGTCTGCTTAATTCAGACACTCTGTTCATCACCACCCCCTTTTCTGAATCGTTTTTGGCCACTATAGGTGTGGCAGGGTATACTCAGACTTGAGTCCCTTGCTCACTGCTCCATCAGGATTCAAGCAAGCCGGGCCGACGAGGCTGAAATGCCAGAAACCGGTCCCCGGTAGCTTGTCTCCTTTCTGGTGAAGAATTGGCTTGGTAGTTTGGTCTGCCCTGTTCCCATGATGCACTGGGCCAGGGACAGACTAATTTGCATATAGCCAGGTTCTGAGCTGGGATGGGGCAGTGAGCTAAATAACGGTGATGGATCAAGCCCTGATCTTTGGACTGGGTAAGAGTGGTCTGCTTAATTCAGACACTCTGTTCATCACCACCCCCTTTTCTGAATCGTTTTTGGCCACTATAGGTGTGGCAGGGTATACTCAGACATGAGTCCCTTGCTCACTGCTCCATCAGGATTCAAGCAAGCCGGGCCGACGAGGCTGAAATGCCAGAAACCGGTCCCCGGTAGCTTGTCTCCTTTCTGGTGAAGAATTGGCTTGGTAGTTTGGTCTGCCCTGTTCCCATGATGCACTGGGCCAGGGACAGACTAATTTGCATATAGCCAGGTTCTGAGCTGCGATGGGGCAGTGAGCTAAATAACGGTGATGGATCAAGCCCTGATCTTTGGACTGGGTAAGAGTGGTCTGCTTAATTCAGACACTCTGTTCATCACCACCCCCTTTTCTGAATCGTTTTTGGCCACTATAGGTGTGGCAGGGTATACTCAGACATGAGTCCCTTGCTCACTGCTCCATCAGGATTCAAGCAAGCCGGGCCGACGAGGCTGAAATGCCAGAAACCGGTCCCCGGTAGCTTGTCTCCTTTCTGCTGAAGAATTGGCTTGGTAGTTTGGTCTGCCCTGTTCCCATGATGCACTGGGCCAGGGACAGACTAATTTGCATATAGCCAGGTTCTGAGCTGGGATGGGGCAGTGAGCTAAATAACGGTGATGGATCAAGCCCTGATCTTTGGACTGGGTAAGAGTGGTCTGCTTAATTCCGACACTCTGTTCATCACCACCCCCTTTTCTGAATCGTTTTTGGCCACTATAGGTGTGGCAGGGTATACTCAGACATGAGTCCCTTGCTCACTGCTCCATCAGGATTCAAGCAAGCCGGGCCGACGAGGCTGAAATGCCAGAAACCGGTCCCCGGTAGCTTGTCTCCTTTCTGGTGAAGAATTGGCTTGGTAGTTTGGTCTGCCCTGTTCCCATGATGCACTGGGCCAGGGACAGACTAATTTGCATATAGCCAGGTTCTGAGCTGGGATGGGGCAGTGAGCTAAATAACGGTGATGGATCAAGCCCTGATCTTTGGACTGGGTAAGAGTGGTCTGCTTAATTCAGACACTCTGTTCATCACCACCCCCTTTTCTGAATCGTTTTTGGCCACTATAGGTGTGGCAGGGTATACTCATACTTGAGTCCCTTGCTCACTGCTCCATCAGGATTCAAGCAAGCCGGGCCGACGAGGCTGAAATGCCAGAAACCGGTCCCCGGTAGCTTGTCTCCTTTCTGGTGAAGAATTGGATTGGTAGTTTGGTCTGCCCTGTTCCTATGATGCACTGGGCCAGGGACAGACTAATTTGCATATAGCCAGGTTCTGAGCTGGGATGGGGCAGTGAGCTAAATAACGGTGATGGATCAAGCCCTGATCTTTGGACTGGGTAAGAGTGGTCTGCTTAATTCAGACACTCTGTTCATCACCACCCCCTTTTCTGAATCGTTTTTGGCCACTATAGGTGTGGCAGGGTATACTCAGACTTGAGTCCCTTGCTCACTGCTCCATCAGGATTCAAGCAAGCCGGGCCGACGAGGCTGAAATGCCAGAAACCGGTCCCCGGTAGCTTGTCTCCTTTCTGGTGAAGAATTGGCTTGGTAGTTTGGTCTGCCCTGTTCCCATGATGCACTGGGCCAGGGACAGACTAATTTGCATATAGCCAGGTTCTGAGCTGGGATCGGGCAGTGAGCTAAATAACGGTGATGGATCAAGCCCTGATCTTTGGACTGGGTAAGAGTGGTCTGCTTAATTCAGACACTCTGTTCATCACCACCCCCTTTTCTGAATCGTTTTTGGCCACTATAGGTGTGGCAGGGTATACTCAGACATGAGTCCCTTGCTCACTGCTCCATCAGGATTCAAGCAAGCCGGGCCGACGAGGCTGAAATGCCAGAAACCGGTCCCCGGTAGCTTGTCTCCTTTCTGGTGAAGAATTGGCTTGGTAGTTTGGTCTGCCCTGTTCCCATGATGCACTGGGCCAGGGACAGACTAATTTGTATATAGCCAGGTTCTGAGCTGGGATGGGGCAGTGAGCTAAATAACGGTGATGGATCAAGCCCTGATCTTTGGACTGGGTAAGAGTGGTCTGCTTAATTCAGACACTCTGTTCATCACCACCCCCTTTTCTGAATCGTTTTTGGCCACTATAGGTGTGGCAGGGTATACTCAGACATGAGTCCCTTGCTCACTGCTCCATCAGGATTCAAGCAAGCCGGGCCGACGAGGCTGAAATGCCAGAAACCGGTCCCCGGTAGCTTGTCTCCTTTCTGCTGAAGAATTGGCTTGGTAGTTTGGTCTGCCCTGTTCCCATGATGCACTGGGCCAGGGACAGACTAATTTGCATATAGCCAGGTTCTGAGCTGGGATGGGGCAGTGAGCTAAATAACGGTGATGGATCAAGCCCTGATCTTTGGACTGGGTAAGAGTGGTCTGCTTAATTCAGACACTCTGTTCATCACCACCCCCTTTTCTGAATCGTTTTTGGCCACTATAGGTGTGGCAGGGTATACTCAGACATGAGTCCCTTGCTCACTGCTCCATCAGGATTCAAGCAAGCCGGGCCGACGAGGCTGAAATGCCAGAAACCGGTCCCCGGTAGCTTGTCTCCTTTCTGGTGAAGAATTGGCTTGGTAGTTTGGTCTGCCCTGTTCCCATGATGCACTGGGCCAGGGACAGACTAATTTGCATATAGCCAGGTTCTGAGCTGGGATGGGGCAGTGAGCTAAATAACGGTGATGGATCAAGCCCTGATCTTTGGACTGGGTAAGAGTGGTCTGCTTAATTCAGACACTCTGTTCATCACCACCCCCTTTTCTGAATCGTTTTTGGCCACTATAGGTGTGGCAGGGTATACTCAGACTTGAGTCCCTTGCTCACTGCTCCATCAGGATTCAAGCAAGCCGGGCCGACGAGGCTGAAATGCCAGAAACCGGTCCCCGGTAGCTTGTCTCCTTTCTGGTGAAGAATTGGCTTGGTAGTTTGGTCTGCCCTGTTCCCATGATGCACTGGGCCAGGGACAGACTAATTTGCATATAGCCAGGTTCTGAGCTGGGATGGGGCAGTGAGCTAAATAACGGTGATGGATCAAGCCCTGATCTTTGGACTGGGTAAGAGTGGTGTGCTTAATTCAGACACTCTGTTCATCACCACCCCCTTTTCTGAATCGTTTTTGGCCACTATAGGTGTGGCAGGGTATACTCAGACTTGAGTCCCTTGCTCACTGCTCCATCAGGATTCAAGCAAGCCGGGCCGACGAGGCTGAAATGCCAGAAACCGGTCCCCGGTAGCTTGTCTCCTTTCTGGTGAAGAATTGGCTTGGTAGTTTGGTCTGCCCTGTTCCCATGATGCACTGGGCCAGGGACAGACTAATTTGCATATAGCCAGGTTCTGAGCTGGGATGGGGCAGTGAGCTAAATAACGGTGATGGATCAAGCCCTGATCTTTGGACTGGGTAAGAGTGGTCTGCTTAATTCAGACACTCTGTTCATCACCACCCCCTTTTCTGAATCGTTTTTGGCCACTATAGGTGTGGCAGGGTATACTCAGACATGAGTCCCTTGCTCACTGCTCCATTAGGATTCAAGCAAGCCGGGCCGACGAGGCTGAAATGCCAGAAACCGGTCCCCGGTAGCTTGTCTCCTTTCTGGTGAAGAATTGGCTTGGTAGTTTGGTCTGCCCTGTTCCCATGATGCACTGGGCCAGGGACAGACTAATTTGCATATAGCCAGGTTCTGAGCTGGGATGGGGCAGTGAGCTAAATAACGGTGATGGATCAAGCCCTGATCTTTGGACTGGGTAAGAGTGGTCTGCTTAATTCAGACACTCTGTTCATCACCACCCCCTTTTCTGAATCGTTTTTGGCCACTATAGGTGTGGCAGGGTATGCTCAGACATGAGTCCCTTGCTCACTGCTCCATCAGGATTCAAGCAAGCCGGGCCGACGAGGCTGAAATGCCAGAAACCGGTCCCCGGTAGCTTGTCTCCTTTCTGGTGAAGAATTGGCTTGGTAGTTTGGTCTGCCCTGTTCCCATGATGCACTGGGCCAGGGACAGACTAATTTGCATATAGCCAGGTTCTGAGCTGGGATGGGGCAGTGAGCTAAATAACGGTGATGGATCAAGCCCTGATCTTTGGACTGGGTAAGAGTGGTCTGCTTAATTCAGACACTCTGTTCATCACCACCCCCTTTTCTGAATCGTTTTTGGCCACTATAGGTGTGGCAGGGTATACTCAGACATGAGTCCCTTGCTCACTGCTCCATCAGGATTCAAGCAAGCCGGGCCGACGAGGCTGAAATCCCAGAAACCGGTCCCCGGTAGCTTGTCTCCTTTCTGGTGAAGAATTGGCTTGGTAGTTTGGTCTGCCCTGTTCCCATGATGCACTGGGCCAGGGACAGACTAATTTGCATATAGCCAGGTTCTGAGCTGGGATGGGGCAGTGAGCTAAATAATGGTGATGGATCAAGCCCTGATCTTTGGACTGGGTAAGAGTGGTCTTCTTAATTCAGACACTCTGTTCATCACCACCCCCTTTTCTGAATCGTTTTTGGCCACTATAGGTGTGGCAGGGTATACTCAGACATGAGTCCCTTGCTCACTGCTCCATCAGGATTCAAGCAAGCCGGGCCGACGAGGCTGAAATACCAGAAACCGGTCCCCGGTAGCTTGTCTCCTTTCTGGTGAAGAATTGGCTTGGTAGTTTGGTCTGCCCTGTTCCCATGATGCACTGGGCCAGGGACAGACTAATTTGCATATAGCCAGGTTCTGAGCTGGGATGGGGTAGTGAGCTAAATAACGGTGATGGATCAAGCCCTGATCTTTGGACTGGGTAAGAGTGGTCTGCTTAATTCAGACACTCTGTTCATCACCACCCCCCCCCTTTTCTGAATCGACAACGGGGAAACAGCGGCCCTCATCCTCCTGGACCTCTCCGCAGCGTTCGATACTGTCTGTCACTGCACCCTAGTTCAACGCCTCAGCAACATTCAAGAGAAGGCACTGGAGTGGATCATCTTGTTCCTCGCCGGAAGAACCCAGAGAGTCCGCCTCCCCCCGTTCAGATCCAAGGCCACCGAAGTCATCTGCGGCGTACCACAAGGATCATCACTCAGCCCCACCCTCTTCAACGTCTACATGAGCCCCCTCGCAGCCATCGCACGCCAACACAACCTCAACATCATCTCCTACGCCGACGACACCCAGCTGATCCTCTCCCTCATCAACGACCCAGCCACCGCCAGAACCAACCTTCACGAAGGGATGAAAGACGTAGCCGAGTGGATGATGAACAGCCGCCTTAAACTGAACTCGGACAAGACGGAAGTCCTCATCCTTGGATCATCACCCTCTGCCTGGGATGACTCCTGGTGGCCCCCTGCCCTGGGCAGCGCACCCAAACCAACGGACCACGCACGCAACCTGGCCTTCATCCTGGACTCCTCCCTCTCGATGACCAGACAAGTCAACGCCGTCTCATCATCGTGTTTCAACATCCTATGCATGCTCCGAAAGATCTTCCGATGGATCTCCACCGAAACCAGGAAGACGGTCACCCAGGCTCTCGTCACCAGCCGACTGGACTACGGAAACACCCTCTACACCGGAACCACAGCCAAACTGCGGAAAAGACTACAACGCATCCAGAACGCCTCCACACGACTCATCCTGGACATCTCCCGACACAGCCACATCTCCGGACACCTGAGAGACCTGCACTGGCTCCCCGTCAGCAAGAGAATCACGTTCCGACTCCTCATCCACGCACACAAGGCCCTCCACGACCTGGGCCCCATATACCTCAACAACCACCTGACCTTCTACACTCCCACCCGCCAGCTACGATCGACCAGCCACGCCCTCGCCACCGTTCCACGCATTCGAAGAGCCACCATGGGAGGAAGATCCTTCTCCTACCTGGCAGCCAAGACTTGGAACTCCTCCCCATCCACCTCCGTCGTACCTAAGACCACCTCTCCTTCAGGAAGCAACTCAAGACCTGGCTGTTCGAGCAGTAACGGACCCCCCCTCCCCCTCCCAAGCGCCTTGAGACCCTCCGGGTGAGTAGCGCGCTATACAAATTCATGATTGATTGATTGAGTTGATGGTGCTTTTTGGGGTGTTGAGTTGTTTGCCATGGAGAAATTGCACACAAAGCCAAACTCATGGACCATTTTAACCCAAGTGTCAGAATTGGATTTGTTGCCACTGACTAATATTGCCAAAGCCATGGCTAACAAAGGATAGTTCAGAGTCCTGTGTTTAGCGCACTGCAGAAATATAATTGTGCAGACGTTCCTCACCATAGAAGTAGTGAACAACATACTGGTCACCTGTCACAGAATATACACATATTTTAGAAATTCATTCAAAGCCTGAAAGCAGTTCAGGATAATTCAGTGTGCTGATAGAGTTCCTGCAACAGAAGTTGCCTTCACATTGCAACTCCACCTACTACATGCTGCAATACCATTTCAGTAGTACAGGCCTATCACTGATGATGTACTTCAAAGGAGAGGGGATGCGGCTGTCAAAGCTGGGACAATAGAGATGAATGAAAATTAGGGACTTGTACAATACCTTATCCAAATTCTTCACCTTTTTGAGATTATGACACAGGAAGTCAGCAAGGAGGAGAGTACCATGAGCCAAGAGATTCCATTGTTGCAAATGCTGCAGGAACATTTGCAAAAGGTGGAACAGACATTTAGCAATATCAGTGAAGAGGCAGCTGCTTTGGTTAAGAGGTTAATTCTTTGCTTAAGCACAAATCAAAGACTTCAAAAAGAGATTGTGTCCTCCCAATAGCACATCTGTGCCATGGCACTGAACCCATGATACAAAAATTGCTGCCTACTTTCCTTTCTTCTTTGAGCATTGAATGTCTTGATTTATTAAAAAATAGATTGTCAAGAAAGGAGGTGATCTGAAAGAAGAACAATTACAAATCCGAAGCTATGACAAAAGTGAAGTGCAACCTTTACCCAACAGAGAGTGGTGTGGTGTTGGCTCTGAGTCCTCCGAAACATGTAGTCCCAAATGCAGCAGCATTACCCAACACCACTGGTGGCTACTAATAATCTAACTGCAACAACAGCTTATTTTCCAACATCAGCAATGGGTTGGTTTCATTTGCCATGCCTTAAATTAAGTGCATACGTGCAGGCAACACAAGTGCAGCAAGTGGCAGCACCAATGACATTTGAGAAGATGGTCCAAGTCTATTGGGATAACCCAATAGATGTGTACCTGGATCAAAACAGATTGACCTATTGGCGTGGGAAGAAGGAACAGTGGACAGAACTTATTAGGCTGGCAATAAAGTATTTAGCATGTCCATTAGCTAGAGTTTCTCCTGATCATGTGTTCATTGCAGCTAGGGAAGGTGTCACCGTTAGAAAAACCAGTCTCTCTCTAAACATACAGAAACAGATGATGATTAAAGTGAATAAACATTAAATTCCTCAAAATTATCAGGCACCAGAAGATACATTTTTGGATCAAGGCACTTGGTCTGACAGTGATCATCCTCCAGACAACACCCCTGAGTTTGAGAATGAACTCTACTTTCCTGAATAAATATGTAATACAAAAAAACAACATTGAGGCCTCTGTGGAACTTGCAGAGCTTAACACATAGAATTCCCCTGAGTTAAAACAAAACTATGAAAGATTCAGCAGAATTCCGTGAAGGGGTGAAAATAGGCATGTCGTACTGCTTGCACCATGATGTAGAACCGGGAGCTCATTCTGTGCTGGAACATCAGCACAAACAGTACCACGCGGCTGCCAGAGCGCACTTCTTCCCGAATTGATGTTGCTGCTATCTGAGTAGATTTTCCACTTGAGCCGCAGCTTGCAGACGGAGAACATTTTACTACAAAGTTGCAGAACAACAATCAACACAGAATTTCCTTCATTAAAGTTTTAAATTCTAGAGACAAGTGAAGGATTTGAGCTGTATTTTGGTTGACTTTAAGATTTATCCGCAAAGATATCACTCATTGTGTTATGTGATTGTGAGAAGGGTAGAAAAACCTCATGGCATGTGAGATAATCCCCCCGCCCTCGATTCCATTAACTGCCCATTGTTAGCATTGTGAATTGTTGATATGTTTCCTTCAAGAAAAGCTTTAATCCGACAAAAATAGTTAATATGCAATTTTTTTGAATTTGTGCAGCAGTATTCGTATTTGTTGTTGCTGACGTTTCATTTTACTACACAAAAGAAGCAATGTCAACTGTTCCCTTGTGTGACTATCACGATGTTGAGTGGAATGGGTATTTCAGTGAATTTGCCTATGCCACACCATTTTTACCCTGATGGATGAATTTGTAATGGCTAGGGTACATAGCTGTGGGAACGTATGTACTCCCTTCAGATGCTAATGGCAGATAAAGACAATCAAGCATGTCTACTCTGCAGAGACCCTACTGACCTCAACACTATTTAGAGTTAGGCAGATGGGGTATTCCATCAAAGGTGTGACAGAGTACCCTGTATGCTAAACACTTGGTCCGCCTGCTCAATAATTAGTCTGGTAGACCATCAATTTTCCTCAGAAGTGCCCCCAATGAATCAGCTTTCATAAAGCTTACTTTAATGGCACAATGGAGTTCAGGCTGTCGAAGTAAGGCTACCAGACAGTCAGTCCAATTTACATTGTGTGGTATGGTGTCCTTTTGTCGCAAAATAGGTTCCACCCATTTAATATGCCCACATTTTAGCTTTTTGGATCACCCTGCTTTGGACTTTTTACTGTGGGAGAGTCTTACTACAGGTGTCTCAGCAAATGGACTACGTATGTTTACTAAAATAGTCCTTGCTCATAGCTGGAGCACCACATAATGCCCTGCTGAGCTTCCTATTTGCATGTTTGTCATGCCTGGTGGTAGCCCCAGGATGTCAGGGGCACCACAAACTTGATAAGGACATGTTGTGGGGAGCAGCAGATGTTGCAGCAGACCCCTGAAGGGAAATTAAAAAACGGACCCTATGTTTGCGGGGCCCAGAAAATCATGACCCCCCTCCAGTATATCCATCATTATTTGAATCACTCTGAAGGGTGCAGCTTTTGTTTTCCAGCTGTGAGTGCAGGGCTCTCGAGGGGCTGGATTTAGAGCTGCGTTTTATGTGGCCTGAAGGTGTATAATGAAACCCATATGCTTTGTTGACAATAATAATTACATTTAGACATGGTTATTAGTGACTATTGCATTTATACACAAAATGATGGTGTTTTTTAACATTTGATTTATTGTTCTTGTAATTCCGTGAAACCTTGATAAAGTCAAAAGGCCTGTTTTATCTAAAGTGATAACTCCCTTTATTCTGATGTGTTGTCTGGTATACATGGGTGGGCACTGTGATTTAATTATTTTGCAAGTCACTCATGAGCCTTTGAAATCAAATGTGATTTTATAATGTAATCCAAGGTAATTTTGATCTTCCTTATGTACATATTTGTAAATTAAAGCGTAGTGTGTAGTATTGTATGTGATAAATGTACTTGTCCTTTTCTAAAGAAAAAGCATTGACTGGAAAATCATGTATTAAATGTTATTATTGTGTGCCAGCTAATGGCAATTACTAGACCACACCACCTCCCCTGATTATGTCTTGGTTTGCTGTGCTTCGCTATGCTGAGAGAGTCAAGCACTAAAATGGGGTGCTTGGTTCCCAGTAAGGCAACATTGTAGACCTATTACTTATGCAAGCCTCTGATCGTGTGCAACTAAGAACCCAATTTCCTACACCTTCTTTTTGTCCATCTCCGCTAGGAGGGGCAGAAACAAAAGTAATTATGCCCACATCCTGGGGGAATATTCTATTGTTTGGGGGACATTATTTCTTCATTACAGAAAAGACTCCAGCGCATACAGAACACCTCGCACGGCTCCTCCTGGACATCCCCCGCCACAGCCACATCTCTGCCCACCTGAGAGACCTGCACTGGCTCCCCGTCAGCAAGAGGATCATGTTCAGGCTCCTCACCCACGCACACAAGGCTCTCCACGACATGGGCCCCAAATACCTCGACAACTGCCTCACGTTCTACACACCCACCCGCCAGCTCCGCTCTGCTAGCCTCCCCCTCGCCACCGTCCCACGGATTCGCAGAAACACCACCGGAGGAAGATCCTACTCCTACCTGGCGACCAAGACATGGAACTCCCTCCCCACCCACCTACGGCTGACCCAGGACCGTCTCTCCTTCAGGAAGCAACTCAAGACCTGGCTCTTCGAGCAGTAGCAGCACCCCCACCCCCTCCTCCCAGCGCCTTGAGACCCTTGCAGGTGAGTAGCACGCTTTACAAATGTGCTTGATTTTATATCCCAGAAAACAAAGAAAGGAATAATAAAAACATTTGGTGCATGTCTGTCAGAAATATGACGGGCAAGCTTACCAATTGTTTTGAGCCTTATCAGGAGCCACCATGGCGGCGGGTCCTGTGAAGGAACACTAAAGGCATAGGGATCACAACAGAGCCAGCAGGGGTCTATTAAATAGGTGGATGTCGGTCGGGCAGGGTAATGGAGGAGATGACCTCTGCCACCATGGCAGGCAGCAGGCTGCCTGTGAGGTAAATTGTGGTCGGTCACCAACAGCGAAAGACTGATATGTTTGTTTTGCTTGGATTTCAACATGTTTCCACACAAAGGACATCTAAGCCACTGACGTACCGTCACTGTGCTTTCTTCATTGTTAAATGACTGTGAGAAATAGCACAGAGTTTGAAAGTAAAAAGAAGTTTGGGTTGCAGAGAACCATACACCAGTCGTGTGCCACTTTTCATCATCACTGTATAGGAAGCTACATCTCTTTACAGGTGACACTCAAATAAATACAAGAGAAGAATATTTGAAATTAAGAAACTATGAGACGGTTTGGAAAAACCTAAAGCGTGGTCAGAAAACAAAGAGCTATCTACTGTTATCTGCCACGGCCCGTACAGGTAAGAGCAGTAGGCCCAGATGGGGGGATTTGAAAGATGAGGGAAAATTAAGCATTTATTTAATTTTCCCTCATCGTCGTTTGTCAAAATCCCCCTTAAACCCAGCCCCAGCGCCCCACTGCTCTTACCTGCATGGGCTGCGGCTGACTGTTATTTATCTAAGGTTTGGAACACTAAGGATCAGTCAAATATGTGTGGAAAATGGAGGATCTAGGACAAGTTTTGCTTAGGTATTGTACTAGAATATCAAGGACCAAATACTGTCTGACAAAGATAATCGACCACATGCATCAATGTTCCCGTTTGCGAATTCTTAATTGCGAAAATTAAGGAATCGCAATTAAGAATTCGCAAATGGCTATGCATTAAGAAATCACATTTTTTTTTTAGATTTCTTAATTTTCCTTAATTGCGATTCACAATTTGCGAATCGCAATTAAGGAATCCCTTTTCATTGATTCCTATGGGCCTAGAGGCCCATAAGAATGAATGTGAAGGCATTCTCATTTTGCGATTCGCAATTAAGGAATCGCAAAATGAGAATGCCATTTCAAGGGTGCAGGGGGGGTCCAAAGGCCCCCCCCCCTGCAACCCAGAAATGTACCTTTAAGTACTTTTTACACACACACATGCCACAAGGGCATGTGTTTGTGTAAAATGAAACTTTCAAAAATGCACTTTTGTGCATTTTTGAAAGTTTTCGCAAATTACCATGAAGTTTAACTTCATGTTAATGTACCACTTTCTATTTGCAATTTAGCAATTTCAAAAAAATCATGCATTGCATTTAAGAAATCGCAAAATTGCGATTTCTGAAATGCAATCGCAATTTAAGAAATCGCAAATAAATTGCGATTTCTTAAATTGCGAAAAAAGCAAAAAAGCTTAATGCATCCCAAAGCAATGAATTGCATTCGCAAACGGACGAATTTTGCGATTCGCACCGTTTGCGAATGCAATTCAGTTTGATGCATGTGGGCAATAGTTCCCTAAATCGGTCACCTTTAGAGATAATGACAAAAAATCTTCATCCAATGGGCCAATATTTATGTCTATGATATTTAAGCAGCATGTTTTATGTCAAACATAACCAAAGTCTGCTTGTCCATTTTAGTAGCAAATAACTCCTTCAACCATGGTTTTATTGATATAAAGAGGAGACTAAAAAATGCCATGCAATCCCCCAGTAGGCATGAATAAATAAAGATTGACCTGTTTGTTGTGTATAAAATAAAAGCCCCCAACAAGGTTGTTGTGTATTCCATCTAACAGATTTTTAAAGCATGGCAAAGAGGGATTAGATACATGAGTCCCTCTCCCTCCTTACTGGTGAAAAGAAAAATTCCCTAGAGGTTCAGAGATTATTTGAGCACTCACTGGAGTGAACCACTGTGGCATCCCCTCGCCCCTCTGTGGCTACCTCACTAAGGTTTAACAGGGTCTCCAGAGACACCCTAACACAATGGAGGTGTTGAGAAGACCCACCTTAGTCCCTCACACACACCACCCAGATAAGCCTGACTGCTCGTGCCAAACTACCAAGGGGTGAGCAGGGGTTGTCTTGGCGTGTAACTTCCTTGCCCTGACTAGAGTGGTGGTCTCTACCTGGCTTTGGCACAAGCCTTAGCCAACCAGAGATTCCATTTCTAAAACGGGCATGCTTGAAAAATTACCACTTACTTGAAGTGAAGCGTATTTTAGCGATAGTAGAAAAAGGTCCTCACAAGTATAAAACGTGACTTGCAAGTGATGTAATGAATATGGTTGAAAAAATACACTTGAACAAAACTGGAAAACAACGAATACTGAATGCTCAATACCTTTTGCTTTTGTTTATTTAGTTAACCGTTGTTTACCCAAGCGGCTTAACCCGTATGAGAAAATGTTAGCTGAATCTGCGCAAAAATGAGCAAATATGTATCTCATAAGTGTTTATAGTATGCCATGCTGCCAGTGTAGCTAAAATTAATCACTGATTCCTACCCAAAGAGTCGTAATGTAAATCATTACGTGAGCATTTCATGTTTAGGCTCAACCGCAACCCCGAGGTATTAAACCACGGTTAGAAACAGAAACAAGACTGCAATAATGAAATGCTATTGAACGCACAAATGTGATAGTTGCCATCTTGTAAGTGTATCAAAGTACTAATGAACTACATGAGTGTACTGTAAAGACTAAAGGTTCGTAATAAGATGTAAAAAAAAGTGAACAAAAGACAGCTAAACATCACAAAACGTGAATACCATTAAAAAAGTGTCGTCTAAATGTGTGCACAATTGATGTATACAAAAATTGTCTTTCCTCAAGAATAAACACAAATATGGCATCTGAAAATATTTATGGTTCCGAAAAATTTGGGTAACAGTATGTTACCATGCCAAACTGGGGCCCTATAAAACGGCAGAGTAAATGAGTCATCCATTAGTGCTGAGAGAATCGAAAAATGTCCAAAATAGTGAAATTGAAGACGTTAATGCCCTTGTTCCAAAAAATAAACCGCCATGCATGGTGTTCAAAAATAGGGTGCAATAAGTAACGAAGATTACAATCAACAAAATTAACTACACAAGCTCATAACACTGCACATCATAATTACAGTATGGCATCATAACTGTGATGATACAACATGTTGCATGATTGCTGTTAGTTAAAATACAGTTCTCAACCTGCATGTTCTAAATCACGAGTACAGTTGCTTGTAGCCTCATTGTTTTGCTTAATATGTGATAATATCTTCAACTCCAATGTCATTAATCAATTTTCAATATACAACTCTAAGTGTCAACTGACTTTTGTAAACATGTCTCTGTCTTTTCTATGTGTTATAAAAAAAAACAAATCATGTCTATTTTATCCTTTAAACCTGATGGCTTGATTGCATTTAATTTTTTAATCCACCAAATTTCCCTTTGGGATAACAGTTTCAAGTTGTCTCTGTCAGGACTAATCGTAGTGATTCTAAGATTAGGAACTTCAATTGAGCAATGTTGTGTTTATTTTCTAGCCAGTCTACAACTAAATTAGAATTTGTTTTCTCGTTCTGTATCATCCTCTTGTGTTCTGTTATTCTTATTTTAATGGTCTGTTCCATTTTGCCTATGTACATTAAGCCACAGGGGCATTTAATGCAACAAATCACAAAGGTTGAATTGCAATCGGCCGAATGTCTCAATTTCACTGATTCTCCAGTCTGCAGGTGTGTGATGGAATTCCCAACGATGATGTTGTTGCAATTTATACATTTGTAGCATTTTTCCGTGCCTGTTTCACATATGCTCAGTTGAGGTTTCGGGTTAGTCAACAATTCTTTGATGTTTTGGCTTCTTGTGTATGCAAACAGGGGTTTTTCACCAAATAGGTTTTCAAAATCTGGTTCCTGCTGGAGAAGCTCCCACCGTTTGTTAATGATCTTTTTAATATTAGCAAATTTGGTTGAAAATTTGGAAGCAAAGACCATACAATTCTGTGGAGATGTCGCTCTGGATATTAATAGATTGTGTCTTTTTATACTATATGCTGTTCTATCTTCTGCATTGTTGACTATTGTATTCGAGTTATTTACAAAAAGGGGGTGGTGATGGACAGAGTATCTGAGTTAATCAGAACACTCCTACCCAGTCAACAGATCAGGGCTTGATCCATCACCGTTTTTTAGCTCACTGCACCATCCCAGTTCAGAACCTGGCTATATGCAAATTAGTCTGTCCCTGGCCCAGTGCATCATGGGAACAGGGCAGACCAAACTACCAAGCCAATTCTTCACTGGAAAGGAAACAAGCTTCCGGGGACCGGTTTCTGGCATTACAGCCGTCTTCGGCCCGGCTTGCTTGAATCCTGATGGTGCAATGAGCAAGGGACTCATGTCTGAGCATACCCTTCCACACTCATGGTGGCCAAAATATTTACAAAAAGGGGGTGGTGATGGACAGAGTATCTGAGTTAATCAGAACACTCCTACCCAGTCAACAGATATGGGCTTGATCCATCACCGTTTTTTAGCTCACTGCACCATCCCAGTTCAGAACCTGGCTATATGCAAATTAGTCTGTCCCTGGCCCAGTGCATCATGGGAACAGGGCAGACCAAACTACCAAGCCAATTCTTCACTGGAAAGGAAACAAGCTTCCGGGGACCGGTTTCTGGCATTACAGCCGTCTTCGGCCCGGCTTGCTTGAATCCTGATGGTGCAATGAGCAAGGGACTCATGTCTGAGCATACCCTTCCACACTCATGGTGGCCAAAATATTTACAAAAAGGGGGTGGTGATGGACAGAGTATCTGAGTTAATCAGAACACTCCTACCCAGTCAACAGATCAGGGCTTGATCCATCACCGTTTTTTAGCTCACTGCACCATCCCAGTTCAGAACCTGGCTATATGCAAATTAGTCTGTCCCTGGCCCAGTGCATCATGGGAACAGGGCAGACCAAACTACCAAGCCAATTCTTCACTGGAAAGGAAACAAGCTTCTGGGGACCGGTTTCTGGCATTACAGCCGTCTTCGGCCCGGCTTGCTTGAATCCTGATGGTGCAATGAGCAAGGGACTCATGTCTGAGCATACCCTTCCACACTCATGGTGGCCAAAATATTTACAAAAAGGGGGTGGTGATGGACAGAGTATCTGAGTTAATCAGAACACTCCTACCCAGTCAACAGATCAGGGCTTGATCCATCACCGTTTTTTAGCTCACTGCACCATCCCAGTTCAGAACCTGGCTATATGCAAATTAGTCTGTCCCTGGCCCAGTGCATCATGGGAACAGGGCAGACCAAACTACCAAGCCAATTCTTCACTGGAAAGGAAACAAGCTTCCGGGGACCGGTTTCTGGCATTACAGCCGTCTTCGGCCCGGCTTGCTTGAATCCTGATGGTGCAATGAGCAAGGGACTCATGTCTGAGCATACCCTTCCACACTCATGGTGGCCAAAATATTTACAAAAAGGGGGTGGTGATGGACAGAGTATCTGAGTTAATCAGAACACTCCTACCCAGTCAACAGATCAGGGCTTGATCCATCACCGTTTTTTAGCTCACTGCACCATCCCAGTTCAGAACCTGGCTATATGCAAATTAGTCTGTCCCTGGCCCAGTGCATCATGGGAACAGGGCAGACCAAACTACCAAGCCAATTCTTCACTGGAAAGGAAACAAGCTTCCGGGGACCGGTTTCTGGCATTACAGCCGTCTTCGGCCCGGCTTGCTTGAATCCTGATGGTGCAATGAGCAAGGGACTCATGTCTGAGCATACTCTTCCACACTCATGGTGGCCAAAATATTTACAAAAAGGGGGTGGTGATGGACAGAGTATCTGAGTTAATCAGAACACTCCTACCCAGTCAACAGATCAGGGCTTGATCCATCACCGTTTTTTAGCTCACTGCACCATCCCAAACTACCAAGCCAATTCTTCACTGGAAAGGAAACAAGCTTCCGGGGACCGGTTTCTGGCATTACAGCCGGCCCCGGAAGCTTGTTTCCTTTCCAGTGAAAGAATTGGCTTGGTAGTTTGGTCTGCCCTGTTCCCATGATGCACTGGGCCAGGGACAGACTAATTTGCATATAGCCAGGTTCTGAACTGGGATGGTGCAGTGAGCTAAAAAACGGTGATGGATCAAGCCCTGATCTCTTGACTGGGTAGGAGTGTTCTGCATTAATTCGGAATACTCTGTCCATCACCACCCCCTTTACTGTATTGTATTCGAGTATCCTCTTTGTTTGAAATTGCATTTTTTGTTCAGCTAAAGCCGTCATATACGACTCATGTGATGAAGATATTCTTTTTGTTCTTAGCATTTGTGAAAAAGTTACATTCTGCATAAGCATTTCATTATTGCAGTCCTGTTTCTATTTCGAACCTTGGTTTAATATCACTGGATTCCGGTTGAGCAATGTAATTACCTAAACTTGAGACACTCCCCGAACAGATTTACATTATGACTCTTCAGGTAAGAATCTTTCATTAATTTTGGCTACACTAGCAGCAAGGCATACTATAAACACATTTGAGCTAAATATATCCTAATTTTTTTGCAGATAAGCCGAAGATTTTCTCATGTGCGTTTAGCTGCCTGTGTAAACAACGGTTTCCTAAAGAAAGAAAAGCATAAGGTATTCAGCATTCAGTATTCCTTGTTTTCCAGTTTTGTTCGGGTATATTTTTTCCAACCTTATTCATTACATCACTCCGGAGGTCACGTTTTATACATGTGAGGACCTTTTTCTACTGTCGCTAACATTCTCTTCACTTGGAGTAAGTGGTCATTTTGTAAGCATGTCAGTCTAATCTTTGTCACGTCAGGTGTTCTTGTTCTTCACATACAGGTTCACATATATGCTATTGTGGTCTCAGTGTCACTTGTTTAGCTGCGCAATATTTTTTTAACATTTATTCGGGTCGGTGATGGCACTATCTTTTTTTGCACTCAATGAGCACCTCTTTCTAAGTCTCTTAAACCCAACAATTTGAACAGAATCAAACGATGTAGTCATGCAGCATTTTTTACTGTATATTAAATTATAATTTTGATAGCATTTCCATTATTTATGTTCACAGAAGGCCCCTGTAGAAGGGATCTCCATCCCGAAATTGAGAATTGTCATTTTTTGAAGAATTATTGTGTAATCATTCTTATCAAAATATGATTTATTGTTATGTGAGAAATCATAACAAAACAAGTGTACAGCGAGCTACAATAAAAATCACATTGTAAGGGTTTAGAATATGGTTTGATTGAATGTACACTGTAATATAAAATTGTTAATTTTGGTAAAAGAACTTCAAGCTGTGCAACAGGTTACAAGTGATTGTTCACGCTTGCTCTAACCATTATAGTCATGGAAGACTGCCAATCACCACAGGCAAACATTCGGAACTACGAGGCCAGAGCCACAAGTTCTGGAAGCCCGCAAACAAAATCATGCTTGCCTTTACCACACACATGCATGGTTAAGGCATGCGCTCTAGTGTTTGGTATGGGTGGGTAAAGAGGAGCGTAGAGAAGCAGGCACGGACAGGTAAATGGGGGGGGGCCTGGTCTGGGGGTGGTTTGTGGTAGTTTTCAGGGGTGGTTTGGCATAGTTTTATGGGATGGTAGGGGTTCGGGATAGTTTTATGGGGTGGTAGGGGTTTGGGGTAGTTTTAAAAGGATGGTGGGGTTTGGCGGTAGTTTCTAAGTGGTTGTGGATGTTCAGGGTAGTTTTCCGGGATAGTAGGGGTTCGGGTAATGCTCAGGGGTGTTGGGGGTTTGGGGTAGTGTACAGGGGTTGTGGGAGTTCAGGGTAGTGGGGATTGGGGTAGTGTTAAGGGGTAGTGGGGGTCGGGGTAGTGTTCAGGGGTGGTGGGGTTTGGGGTAGTGTTCAAGGGTAGTGGGGGTTGGGGTAGTGTTAAGGGGTATTGGGGGTCGGGGTAGTTTTCAAGTGTGGTGGGGGTTTGAGGTAGTTTTCAGAGATAGGTGGTTCAGGGTAGGTTTCAGGGGTTAAGGGGGTTTCGGGGTAGTTTTCAGGGCTGGGTGGTTTGTGGTAGTTTTCAGGGGTGGGGGGGTTTGTGATCGTTTTCAAGGGGTTTCGGGTCGTTTTCAGGGGTTAAGGGGGTTTCTGGGTAGTTTTCAGGGGTGGGTGGTTTGTGGTAGTTTTCAGGGGTGGGAGGGTTTGTGATAGTTTTCAGGGGGTTTAGGGTATTTTTTGGGGTTGCTTTTTGGGCTCAGGGTGGGGTGGGTAGTTTGTAGGGATTAGGGAAGAGTGGGTCATTTTTAGGGCTCAGGGGGAGCTTAAGTACATTTTTAGATCTAACAGGAGGGTGGGGCAGTATTTAGGACAGGGTTTTAGGCATTAGGGTGATGGAACACACAGGGTGGGGGTTGGGAGGGGGTAGGGGAATTTGCACTTCAGGGCGGGAAAGGGGCCGGGAGGAGTGTGTACCTTAGGGCTGAGGGGAGGGGGTGGTAACCTTAGGCACGCATACTCCTTTACCATGAATGCCTTTACTACGAAAATTCGTGGAAAAGTCATGCGTGGTAAACACATGCGTAGTTAAGACGCGGTCGTTATACAAACCACGTTGTTTAGGTATGCAGGGTTGAGGAGCTTGTTGTTCCGTCATACAACCCACTCCACAGGTTCATAAACACAGTTCGCAAGGAAAGAAAATGAAAAGGGGGGGCTCTTGGCCCCCCCGCCGCATGGCGGCGCGGCGACCGCCTCCCCCCTCCGTGCCTCGAATGGTGGGGCGTGCCCTTACGGGCACGCCTCGCCACCGATTGGTTGGCGCCCTTCCTGACCGGACGTCAGTGTAGGACTTCCGGGTCAGGGGGGGCGGGCCGCAGGAGGGGCTGGGTGGGGGCGTAACCACCCCCACCTGGCCCCTTGTGGATAAAGAAGCGGGGAGAGCCCAAGAGACCCTCTTGTTCTCTGGACGCTCCCCCACAGCGTGTTGTGCCCCGCGCTCGGGGCTTCTTGTTTTATTAACTTTTTCTATTTTCTTTGCAGACTTCGAGATCCGGGAGCTGGTTCCAGGGCTGCCGAGTTAAGCGTTGGCATCTTGGCAGCATCGCGAGTGGAGTCCATCGGAGGCATCGCGTTGGAGCCCAGGTCACCGGGATACGCAGCGGCTGGGGAGCGGGTCTGAGATCATTTCAGTCGGTTCGGCGAGACTGAGGTATTTTGCGGGGTGGGCGCCGCATCGGGGATCTGTGTGTCAGCCGGCCATTATATTTAAAAGAGACCGGCGTGCAGGTTAAAAGTAAGGTCGCTTGTGTAAGCACACGGATCCGGGCAGTACCGGCGGTGCAACAGTAGCTTTGTTTTGGGCAGTAAGGAGGATTTCCCGCCACACAAGTTAGCGCGGGAAGGTTTGTTGTTCGGTTTTAAGAGTGCCCCATTAACGCTTTGTTTTCTCCGCGCCCAGCGCCACAATCCTACAGAGCTAAGCGGGCTGGGTTTAGTGCACCTTTACACGGGGAGGAAGCGAAGCAGGGTCGACCAGGGCAGGACCTGGATGGGAGACCCTTAGTGGAATTTGGGCAATTTTGTGTTTTTTTTTTTTTTTAACAATTCGGTGAATTCACATTACAGGAAAGGGGTTATTTTATTCAATGCTAACTGTTTTGGTTTGAGGGAGGGCTATTGTACAATTTGGTGATTTAACAATTTGGTGTTTTTTAAATCACAAAAAAGGGGTGGTTTATTCAAAGCTACAACTGTATTGAGTTAAATTGAAGGCAGCCTTGTGGGTGGTTAACAGGGGGGTTCAAGCCTCCAATAAGTTCAACCTTTGTGTTCAGAACTCTGCTCCTGCCTTATATTCCACGGTGTTGATATAATCTTCTATTCCAGGCAATTAACAACACTATCGCTGCACTTCGCTCAAAGAGAGGGACGTAAGACGTGGTTGCTGATCCAATACCGGCTGGGTGCACGCAGGATTTATCGGTAAGAGGAGAGCAGGGGGCTAGCATTCCATAGCTCCTAGTTGCCGCCGGGTGGGTCTACGTTAGAGTTTACTCACCCCTGACAAACCGGATAAGCCGAGGTGTTGCGGTTGCTGTTGCATGGTGCTTACAGCCCCCTGTACATCCTCCAGCTGGTGAAGGTACAAGGCGCACGGTCAGCCAACATTAGGAGTGTAGGGCAGTGGCGTGCGAACCATGCCGGGGCAAAGGGGTGGTAAAAGGGGGTCTAGCATGGAGGCGATGATGCAGGCCATGATGCGTGAAATGGCTCAAATTAACAAAAAGTTGGAGAAGGTTGATGAACTAGAGGCCCGCATAAATGAGAGGTTTGCTGACCCCCCAGGCCCATCAGGTAGGCCAGTGCGGGAGAGAACGGCACCCTTGCCAAGGGGGGATTTCGTTACACCACCTAAGAAATCCAAGGCCAAAAAGCCGAGGTACAGTGCCCCAGCCCCTGTACCCTTAGTACCGGTCCCTAGTTTGCCTGTACCCGTGATACCAGTTCCACTTGCGCCTCTGCCGGCAATCCCGGCGCCCGTGGCACCGGTGCCCCCTGCAGCTCCAGCCCCACCTGCAGCACCTACCCCCCCTGCGCCCGTGGGGCCGGTACCAGTCCCGAGTGGGTCACCGTCACCTGCCCCATTGCCTAATACGCCAGGTCCATCAGATATTCCTCCTGGGGTCCCAAATGTGCCAGCTGGTAACCCGGTCCCGGTTGAGTTGGAATCCCAGATAGCGGCCTTATTGCCTTGGCTGCGAAAAGGGGGTGTGTGTCTGGCCTCATCTGATCATGCGGCAGAAGCGGTGAAATTGGTAGAGAAGATTAAGGCTGCAACGGCGGCTGATAGTACTAAGGTGCCCGTATCTTCTTCACTTGCAGGTTCCAGTCCCGCCCAGCCGAATGCAGATAGTGTGCCACCGGCACAGGCGCCCGTGAATGGTAAGGAGGTGGCGCTGCCCCTCTTGGGGGACGGCGTAGTGCCATCCAGGAGTGAAAATTTGGGGCAACATGTGTCACAGGCAGTGAAGGAATTGATTTGGGCGGGAAAGTATGTATACATTTTTTCCTTGTTGTTAGACAATAGGGAGATGGAACAGGCTAAGTTATTAAAGGAATGGATGCATCCAAGTGAATGGAGGGCACAGTGCTCCAGGTTCAAGGTAGAGGAGACTTTGAAGAATTGGATCAGAGCGTTTTCCGTCCTTTCCGCTATCACGGCTGAACGCCCCCCAAATGTGCAGGCAGCCATGTCTTGCTACATGAGTAGGATTGTGGGGTGGAGCGACCAATATACTGGGGATGCCTGGAAGGAGTATGATGTTAATTTCAGGAAGGCCAAAGAATTTGATACATCATTAACGTGGGACAGGGTGGATTCTATGTCCTGGCACAAGCAGTTCTCAGGGGACACAGCCCCTACTCAGGCTACCAGTGCAGTCAGGGTGTTCTCCGCCAGACCCCAACATCCCTTTCGGTCAAACCAAGGGAGTGAGGTCCCGGGGAAGAATAGGGCGGGTGGATCAGACAGAAAAGGGGTATGTTGGGACTTTAATACGCGCTCTTGCACAAGGGCCCAGGGCACCTGTAGATTTAGACATGCATGTGCAATCTGTGGTCACCCGTCCCACCCCGAGACAACGTGCAGGAACAAGCAAGGTAACCACGGTCACAGGGGAGGGGAAAGCCAGAGTAATTCAGACAAGCCGCCCCCCCCCTACGCCAATAGACGTTTTTGCAAAGATCCCTTGGTTGAATAGATACCCTGATCGCACAGCGGCCACTCTACTTCAGGAAGGTTTTTCACAAGGTTTTAGGATCCCGGCGATGGGGTACACAGGTAGCCCACACTGCAAGAATCAACTGTCAGTAGTACAGAACCCAGAGGTGGTGGCCGCTAAGATTTCCAAAGAACTGTCGCTAGGGAGGATAGATGGCCCCTTTCAGGAGGTGCCTGTCCCCAATTTTGTGTGTTCACCTCTTGGGGTAGTACCCAAAAAAGAGAAAGGCCAATTTAGATTGATCCACAACCTATCGGCCCCGAGGGGGGCATCCTTGAACGATGCGATTGATGAAGGGATATGTAGTGTGAGGTATGCCTCATTTGACCAGGCGGTTGATTTATTGCGTGCTCTGGGAACAGGAGCATTAATGGCAAAGTCTGACATTGAATCTGCTTTCCGGCTTCTCCCAGTACATCCGATGGATCACCACCTCTTAGGTTTCACTTTTGAGGGCAAGTTTTACATGGACAAATGTATGCCCATGGGCTGCTCTATATCGTGTGCATACTTCGAGACATTCAGTTCATTCTTAGAATGGGCTATGAGACAGGCGACGGGCCATCAACAGGTCATGCATTACTTGGACGATTTCCTTTTCTTAGGTGCGGCGGACTCTCTGGAGTGCGCTTGGGCATTGCAGGAATTTTGCGTGCTCATGCAGGCTTCTGGGGTCCCGCTGGCACCAGGGAAGACGGTTGGACCAGCCACTTGCCTGGAATTCCTTGGTATCGAAATTGACTCAGTTGAGGGATGCTTCAGGTTACCCAGGGATAAGGTGTCTAAGTTTAAGGCAGCTCTGCATCAATGCCTATGTAAAAACAAGGTTTCCTTGCAGCAGCTGCAGGAAGTGGTCGGGCAACTGAACTTTGCACTATGGGTCATCCCAATGGCCCGCCCATTCTCACGCTCTATTGCCCAGGCTATGAAGGGATTGCGGGAGAAACATCACCGCACTAGGCTGTCATCTGAGGTTCGCCAGGATATGCGTATATGGATGGCATTCCTGGAGGACTTTAATGGCAGGGTAGTGTGGTCAGGTCCCCCTACTACATCAGCGGAGTTGGGTCTGTGGACAGACGCTGCTGGTAGTGTGGGCTTTGGTGCCATTCTCGGGAACAAATGGGTCGCCCAGCGGTGGCCGGAAGAATGGAGAGCGTGGGGACTGACCACCAACATTGGCTTCCTGGAACTCTTCCCAGTGTGGGTGGCATTGAAGGTCTGGCCAGAGCACCTATGTAACCAATCAGTAGTGTTCTGGTCGGATAACATGACAGTGGTAGAATGTATAAACCAACAGGGGGCTCGCTGTCCGTTTATATTGCGCCTGATAAAAAGAGATTGTGCTGCAATGCTTAAAATGGAATGTAGTTTTCAGAGCCAATCATGTCCCAGGCATCCTCAACAATGCAGCTGATTCCCTTTCTCGTTTTAAAATGCAGGTCTTCAGGGAACACCTTCCTGCAGCAGACCCCTCGCCAGCACACTTCCCGGCAGTACTTTGGCAGATTGGTGCCCCAGATTACAGGACCTCGTGGTTGCTAGTTTAGCCCCCAGGACCAAGGCAGCCTACGAAGGGGCGTTTTTGTCTTACCGCGTTTTCTTGGGTCAAGAATGGGAGGCTAAGTGGGCACAGGAGGCCAGTTTTACGGCCTATTTGGAATGGATGCACAGGGAAGGGCGCACAGTGGCAGCAGCAAGCAGGCATACGGCAGCGGTCTCCTTCTTTGCGCAAGCTAAAGGCATGCGAGACCCCACTAATACCTTTAAAGTGCGCAAGGCTTTGAGGGGATGGCGCCGGTTACAGGGACACTCTGTAGATGTGAGAAGGCCCATAGGATTGGCCCGGCTGGCAGCATTGCTGGGGGCATTGCACGAGGTCTGTAGCTCAGAGTGGGAGGTGCTTTTGTTCAAAGCTGCATTTTCCCTGGCTTTTTATGGGGCCCTGAGGATTGGTGAACTAGTGGCAGGATCAAAAGGGGATAAGCTGGGCGGCCTGCAGTGGTCTAGTGTCAAGATCAGAGAAGATACTATGTGGGTGAAAATTCAGAGGTCCAAAACTGACCAGGAATCTCGGGGTCACACCATAGTGCTCCACCGGGCCCGGGTCAACCCTTGCTGCCCGGTCTCTCATGTGGAGGTTTTACACAGGCAGCGGGGGGGGGGCACGGCGGGGGGTGCACTGTTGTGTCACGCCGATGGGACACCACTAACTAGGTACCAGTTTAGGCGGGTCCTGGAGCTGACAGTCAGACAGGCAGGTTTGGATCCCAAAGAATTCGGCACCCACTCCTTTAGGATAGGGGCGGCAACTGAAGCAGCATTGAGGGGTCTCTCAGCTGAAAATGTGAAGAGTATTGGGAGATGGACATCTGAGTGTTATAAACGTTATCTACGAATTGACATGTTGTAACAAGTTGGTGCTCACGCTTGGTATGTTTTTGGTTCTTGCAGTTTCTCAAACCTGTGACGCGGGGGAGGAACTCGCCGCCAGGCGTCAGCAATCAGCACCATCACAGCACAGGCAACATGAAGAACACAGGACAAAGGTTATTTGGATTGTGGGCCACTCTTATGTGAGGCGTGCTGAACAATTTTTTCTTTCAGGAGACCGTAAGGAAAGGGCGGCGCTTAGGGGATTTGTTATCTCATTCTTTGGGAGAGGGGGTCTGTGCCTCAGCCAGTTTAGGGGTTTTTTCCAGGAACTTTTAGCTCAGCAGCCCACCACCCCGTCAGTGGTGATACTTCACTTAGGGGAGAATGATCTGGCCAAACTGGGGAGGCGCGTCCTTATTGAGGAGATCATCTCCACTGCGGGGTGGGTGGCCAGGACTTGCCCGGGTTGCACAGTAGTATGGTCGCAACTTATCCCTCGGTGGCAGTGGCGAGGGGGGGACTCGGTCAGGGCTTAAAGAGGATCAACACTCAGTTAGACAAATTATTTCGAGCCCCCCGGTTGCAGACAATTCCACATGGGTGTATCTGGGGCGAACGGTTCTACCTGAAGGACGGGGTGCATTTGACGGAGGCAGGGAATGTCCTGTGGTCTAATAATCTCTGGGCCTGGTTGGAAGGTTTTCCTGGGTTAACACGTTATTGGTTTAGATCTTGAATGGGGGAGGCCAGATCGTCGGTCAACAATGCTGGCCTGTGGCGGTAAGGTCATGACCGGTGAGCAGCTATTTTTAAGGTCTGAGGGGGCGGGCATCATCCCATGGAGGTTCCCGCCCAGGGGGAGGGGCCACTGGCACCTCCTAGAACTTCAGGGGCAAGGTAATTGGTGTTTCAAAGGGGCGCGGGTTGGAGTAGTCACGCTTTCCTTTGGCTGGTAGCCACCCCGCGCGCGCATACTCATGACGTCACCGGATGGCGCAGAGTAAGGACCCTCCTTTAGTGGGTAAATGGAGTTCACGGCGTGGACCGGGTAATTACCAGGCCCGGCTGCGCATGCGCACATCTCTAGGTGAGGCGCAGCTAGTAGGACCTGACACCGGTTAGCGACCTTGCCATATGGCCAGAAATGTAGTATACAAAAATCTAGATGAGGATGTTAGATTCGGTTAGGAAACAATCTGTATTAGAGTTTCTGTTAAGGTTAGTCTCTCAAACTTGTTGACAATATTGTATCTAATGTCCTGCTGATTTTTGTATAAATTGTTTATCATGCTATTAAAAAATGTATTATTTTCATATCTTAATAAATACGGCCGGGGGGTTTTGCGACCCCCGCCTTCCAAAGATAACCATGTTTCATGTTCATGTTTCCGGGGGTTGGTGTGGTCAATTGGGGGGGGCGGCAGCTAGTCGCTGACCATGTGAGCTCAGTCGCACAACCTGAAACTGATAGCAAAAAGTGCACATGACATATGTACGATTAACTGTGGAAACTCACTGAAAAATGCAGTACTGAAATGGCAAGTAGAAAATACAAGCAAGGTGAATGTGGGAAACCCAACCACTAACAAGGGATGGACAAGCAGAGGAGCAGCGGCCATAATATACTGAATGAAAGAGACAGGTAGGCAGAGACAGACCTTGAAAGCAGTGACAGGCCGTATTTGCCAACGATGTGGCCTGTGTTGTGTGGAAAATGAGGTACACTTCCTCATACTCAGCCACCAATACAAGGAAACACAGAACGTCTCTATCGAGGTATTTGTCCCCCCGAGCTCTGATTTCGCAAGGTAAGATCTGCAACGCCAGAAATTCCAGAGCTGGCAGAGAAGCCAAGTGAGAACTTGAGAGCTTACGTGTCACAAAAATATTGTTGCAACATGCACGGACCCGAGGAGCTTTGGAAACATCTGTAATTACGCGTTATGTAGATAAAATATGTTTTTTTAATTTAATTGTGTTGTAAATAAATGACTGTTGGGTGTGGGGGGGGGCGGAGGGGGGAAGTCGACATACGACGGAATAAGGGCCAACCAAGCACACCTTAGCTTTAGCTAAAGACCAGCCTTGCTGATTAAACATACGTGGTTTGTTTTATCTCTTCTGAGGGCGCCCCCGAATTAGTTCGGATCAAGGGGGGCGAGGGGTGATAAGTGCATGATGTCATGCAGTCCCATATGAGCAGAAGACCAGCAGTGTAAGCTTTGGAGGAGATGGTAAATAGGGCATTATGGCTATAAGGTTCATGACCAATTTACCCCTGATGAAGAGGCAGTCAGGAGAAAATGGCGGAAAGGGGATCCTTGGCTTTGAAGTCAGACATTGGACATTGTGCATTAGTGACTGTATGAATAGACAGCAGGGAGTCTGCTGGGAAAATGGCAGTCTTCGGACTGGTTAAAGGGTGTGTCTCTCTCACAAACACAGGCGGGGCAAGTAAAGAATATTAGAGAGGAGGCAGAGTGTGTCACTCGCACTTTAGATCAGAAGTTAAGAAAGATGAGAGCACGATTTGTATTAGGAAGCAGGGCAGAAGAGGACACGGAAAGGGAATGACTACCACTGAATCTTATGTCTGAGCGCTTCCCATTCACTCCTTTTTACACAGAAAAGACTTGATTCTGATACAAATATTTGATTCTATTTTCACGCCCTCTTAACTTTTTTTCGGCACAGGTATGCCTGAGTTGGAACATTTTTATTTGATCTTGAAAACGAAAGCAGCAAACACGTCATATCCACTTAGTACAGCAACAGAATACAATTACGTACATTTTTAATTTTCCGGTTTCGGTATCATTTTCCTACCGTGAGTGCCCTAGGGATGGGAAATGTAAGAGCCCCAGGTGGGAAGTTGACACCCTAGTGGTTCCACTCCTTAAGTACTTAATGGATGCATGAGACTTGAGATAACGGAGATCATATAGAAAGGGTAAGGCTTTTGTATTTTTAAGTAACATAATTTCGTTTAAAAAATGTGTGTACATTAATAATATTTTTTTCATTCCATGGCACTTGATGAACTCGCATGATACATGACAGAACTGTAGAGGGTTCTTAGGTCCCCGTGGCTTGGTGCATTGCTTGCTAAATGGAAATTAGGCGCAGTCTCCAATTGCTCAAGGTCATACACACTGGAATGTTCACTGCTTCGACGAGAGTGGAATATGGCAGGCAGTCTTCAGGATCTGTAAGGAGCTCCCACAGCAAATGCTGTCAGAATATCATATTTGGTACAGAGCAAAGGGTCAAGCTAATTGACCCTAAGTTGTACAGGACAGCAGACTTTTGCAGATAGATAGTAATTACAATCAAACATTAGCATAGCCAATAGGTCTCTCCTCAGGGAACTTGCAATTGTTTAGCCATCAATCACAAGTTCTTGTATAGCGTGACTTGTCATCCTGGGGGTTCTCGGAGTGCAGGTGGGCTGTGCGATCCTCAGTAAAAGAGCCAGGTCTTGAGCTGCTTCTTCAGAGATGGGGCGGTGCAAAATAGGAGGGGAAAGTCATTCCAGGACCTGGCAGCGAGGTGGGATTAGGCGGGGGATGAGGGCCATAGCGAGGGTGGAGGATCATAGATTTCTAGTCCTTGGTCAGGACTTGATAAGGGCTTCGTAGGTGTGAATGAGGAGCTTCAATAGGCATCTTTCTTGGATGGCATATACATACATGGCGTGGCCAATCGCAGAGTGACACACACTCCCGTAGGCCAACACTAAGGAAGGTACAATTGAGTAGAAAAGGCACCAAGAGTGACCAGTACCCAGTATATTATGAGAACATTGGCTGCGAGATGATGATGATGCAAGAGGAATTGCTCTGGCAGGAGAAGAACCCTATAATAGCAAGTCACTGTTAATAACTATGGCTTGTTTAAGTAAAAAAGAACTACAATGATATCACGTACCTTGCCTTACCTTAGGATTATCATAGCCGCAGGAAGATGTTGCTAGCCATCCTGAATTAAGAAAAAAACAAGAGCCTAATTGTAATTGTATTTATATAGCACTTACTACCCCTAACGAGGCGGCAAATCACTTTTCAGCAAGTAGCACGCTACTCTGGAACCCAAAAAGGGCTAGTGGGGAATTAATATAGGGAAGTTTGAGTTAATTTGAACGGTGGACATGTTAGTTTGTTAGTTGAATGGAAAGGATAATGGAGGGACAGAAGAGGGGAGAGTCTAGAAAGTCTAGATGAACTAAAACAAGAGTTCTGGTAGAACCCATTGTGTCAGAGGGAAGATGGGAGGCAGGAGTCACTGAAGAAGGTGTAGATGTGAGCACACATACAGATAAATCACCCACAGTGCTTTCTGTTTAGTTCTTTTAAAAGATAAAACATTGAACTCCAACCCATTAATTTACCCAAAACCTAAACTTCACAAATGGTAACAAAATAGCAGCCACAACGAGTAATTTGCCTGATCAGTTCACATCTAGCCAATCCCAAAAAGTGCTTAACCAAACTCAGGTTTACTCTGTCAAGAGCAAAAATCAGAATGGAGTCTGTTCAATCTATCGAGAATGGCACCCTAATTTAAAACGAAACCCAAGTTCCAATCCTTTTTGAATTCATAAGAGCGTTTCGTTAAGCCAATAACACCATACTCTTTTGCCACACTCTTTGACAAACTAAACAAAATGAGCTCTCTGACTGCCTAAGCAGGTCACTTAGGGGCATATTATCAAGCACGGCGATAACATTATCGCCGCTTTAGCGGCAGAAAACTGCCACTAAAGCGGCGATTATGGGCTTGATAATACACCGTAGAGAATTCCCATAGAAGCCCATGTTCACACCAGAACATGGGCTTCTATGGGAATTCACAAGGGCGTATTATCAAGCCCATTATCGCCGCTATAGCCGAAGTTTTCTGCCGCTAAAGCGGCGATAATGTTGACGCCGTTTCTTGATAATATGTCCTATAGTTCAAGAGTTAATGGTACCTGCAAGTTATACATTTGGGTTGTGGTGGGGTTGATTCAGCCTCAGTGCCAAAATAGGAGATCCATCTGAGCTATTTCACGCATATTAGTTGAATGTGACCAGGGTACAACTGACTGCCCGTGCATTGTCAGGATAGCATTAGGATGCAACGTACTGCACATACATTGTCAGGATGGCAACATGGCAGCCTTATTAACAAACGTTACTGCGTTCAGTAAACCTGCAGCTGATTGGTAGTGCAGAACTGACGTCCAAGACAGCAATACAAAGACTGAATGTATCATTCAAAGTTTAGGGCCAGAGGCATATAATATATTGTTGCACTATTAATCAAATCTGTACAACGTTCACGAGCCAGCAACAAGATGGCATACTGGCATATAAGTCACACACATTATACAAATCCGTAACAATCCTCCTGGAGGATGAAAGGCTACGTTGGAGCCACCTGAATGCAAACTTTTGCTCCTGCAACATACACACACATTACTTCAGCAGGAGCTCAACCCACTAAACTACTCTACTGTGACTGTAGCCTGAGGCTGATAGGTTACACAAGTATCTACGCCGCAGGCTTGTTTAGGCCCTGAATTTTAAATCTGTTTGCCAATAACCCACTATGCTTAGTGCACCGTGAGACCCTGCCATGCCACCCACAGTTCCACATAATTGGGGAGTTCTGCTACAATGTCGCAGAGTAGGTCCTCAGGAGCATGTTTATCAATAGTGCAGCAAGCGCAGTGGCACCAGACACTGGGGATTTCAGTGGCTGCTGCACCACCCAAAAATTATCGTCTTGTACTACACATCCAGGCGGGAGGAGGGTCATCTTCCTTGTTTGCGCTAGTGCCTAGCATTGACACTTCCTATGTCACTCAAAGTTTCTCATATTACAAACTGAATAAAGAGACAATCATTCCATTGTGAGGCATTGGGTTTTTGGTTGGTAAATGAATTTGAAAGCACGTTCACAGGTTGCAGTGCCTGCTCCTTACAGTTACAAAAACAGCTATTGGACATGGCATTGTATGACAGCTCATTGACAAAGTAAGTGTGGACACAGTTTACTGTACATCAGACACCAAACCCAAACAATGGAAAGTAGAAAGCTGAACTGAAAATATGCAACACTGGAGAGAGTGGGATGGGGGCTGGTGGGGAACACGACGCAGGAGGGGGTATTAGAAATGGGGCAAGACAAATTAACAGAGAGGGGGTTGGGAGGTCGAGAAGAACGAGAGGCGGGAGTGCTCGGGAGAGAAGAAACAGGGGCAGTCAGGAAGGGGCAGCAGAAACAGTAACAGGAGAGCAAGCTCCGCTGGCATCGCCCTCGCCACAGTCTCCCGCATCCGAAGAATGACCGCCGGCGACAGATCCTTCTCCCACCTCGCTGCCAAGACCTAGAACACCCTTCCCAACAACCTACGGCAGACCCAAGACCTACTGCTTTCAGAAGACTCCTCAAGACCTGGCTCTTTGATCAGTAGCAGCACCCCCCCAGCCCCTAGCGCCTTGAGACCCTCACGGGTATGTAGTGCGCTTTATAAGTGTCTTGATTGATTGATTGATTGAAAACTTAAAAGACTGGGTGTGGGACGGCATGAGTCTAGAAGTCTAGGGCACAAGTCAAATAAAAATGAAAGGGGGTGGATTGACAATATGCAAATGACCTCATGACGTCACATGCTGAACGTGTCCTGATGTCTGAAAATTACACTGGGACACATTCAGCATATTTCTGTGGGGTCCAGCTTCTTGGCAGGGAGGACGGCGAACATCCTGTGAAAAGAGGGTGGAGAAGCCCTGTACCTGCGTGTACCCCCGACTCGAGCCCTGGAAGTAACCATTTTCTTGTGTAAAGGGGCGTGAGGAGAGGTGCTCCAATAGACAGCAGCAGCAGGTCGAGAGGAGAGAGGTCATCTGAGTACTAGCAGCCAGAGAAAGCTGCAAGCAGGAAGAGCCAAAACACCCACCGAGGTGAGGGATTCACCCTCCTGACCGGCCTTCACAAAGACAGGGAGCCACCTGGTGTCAGAAACAGTGAGAGCGGCAGTAGTCCTGGGATGGGTGGTGCAGGCTTGCAAAGCAACCATAGAGAGAAAGAAACACAACCGACAGAGCACAGAGCTGCAGCGAGAGGTCGCACACGAGCAAGCCGGCTGCCTGTGGGAGGTGATGGACTCTTGAGATGAGGGAGATTGGGGGATATGCCCCACGTAGAGAACAGAACCAGCCATACACCAGGAGAAGAAATAAAATGGTAATTAGTTACCTGCCCCGCGCCCACGGAGAAGTCAGCTCTGCAAGCATGGCACAAAGCAAGCATGCAAAAGTAAATTTAAATGCAAGGGTGTTCATTGTTTTACTTTACTGCTCTCGCACTACTTTTGAAAAGAGAAAGCCGCTGTTGTGGAGCTAGCAGGGGGCAGGTCAGAAAGAAAACACAGACAAATCACCACAGCAGCATTGATGGTGTTCGGAGTCTGAGTCTTACCACACTGTATATATTACATTGACGCATAGTGAGCAGAATCCGAGGTGCATAGAAGACTGCTGTCATTTACGACACATCCCACCTGAGTAGTACTATGTATGTATCAACAGCACGCTGAGCCATGCGTCCCACGACTGGGAAAACATTTTAAACGGTGGGAAGAGGTTGGGAAAACAAGGAAGGGAGGACAGTTGTGAGGGAAATGAAAAATAGGTACGGGGGGCAGAAAGATTTAAAAAACACAAAGTCAAGGAATGCTTCAGAGTAATAAACATTCAGTATTTAATAACACTGACAAAAGGAGCCGTCATCCTCATCCTCATCCCCGCACTCCACATCTCAAAGTAAGTTTTTAGGTCGAGCCTAGCAACGCGCCATGCGCTGCTCTGCGAGGCTTCTTGTGGCTTTTTCGGCTTCTCTGTGTGAGTCTGACTCCTCCCACACATTGGATTGGCTTTTGCTTGTGTCTTTCAATAATGAAGTCACAGTAATGGCTAAAGGCGGGTGCCTGTCCCACCTCTTTTCTGATGTTCACTCCCAAGGCGTTTTGCTCTCGGGAGCGAGCAGCGGTGCGCAGGGAGGCAGCTGTATTCTTCGTTGGTCAGGTTACTATTTCCACACAACGCGCCGTGCTTTCGCTTGTTTTACTTGGTGCTAAAGGCTCTGAAGAAGTAAATATCTAAAAATAGAGCAGCTGACTGTGCTTTCAGAAGCTGTGGAAATCGCTTTTAAATAGAAAGAAAGAGGAAAAGCTGTGAAAAGCACATTTAAGTGAAGAACCAATTATCTTTAAATAGATCAAACTTTTTGGTTTTTGAAAGGTGGGAAAAAGGGCTTTCAAATTTCTAACACTGAGGAAGTGCACTCAATTAGATTTTTTTGTTTTATTTCAAACACAAGACAACTCGCCTTGCTTCCTCTAAAGTGTGAGGGGAGCGCAATTGTCAAAATGTAAACTATTTTATTGTCACTTTATTTTTACTTCCAGTCTGCTAAGTCTAGGGCGGGGTGGGGCCATGCCGCAGTGTCACACGTCAAGGGGAGGAGGAGTGGTAGGCACTGAAAGTGCACGTAAGTTCGCTGGTAGAGAGTTTAAGCATCCCTTGTGCTTGTAAATTAGCACTATAATTTAACAGCACAGCAAGTGCAGCCCAGTAATCATACTGTGTTGTTTCTACATTCCTTCTCAGTGTCCCTTTCAGTAGAGGAGAACCCCCTTTCCCTCCTCAGGCAAAGATAAGCACTTGCCCCCTGCTCACCCTACTCTGGTCTGCTGATACCACCAACAGCAGTAGGAGGAACCTGGAAAAGTCCTGCTCAAATGCTCAGCACCTCTACACTGGGCCTGCCTCGCATGAAGGCCTGCCTCTATCACAGCGCCACTCGTACCACTGGCACCACTTTACTTGGCTCCTACGTCACCAAGAGCATGCCCTGACCACCCAGCAGGAGACTGTCGCCATCTTCACGCAGCCGCAGTTCGGTCTCGTCAGGAGGTTTACCCACATATGGGATGCCGCAGTCATTTCGTCTTGCTATTGTTTTTCAGCCATGAGGATTTAGCCGCTGCCAGGGGATAAATCCCAGCTTTTAACATATGTGGATGGTAGTGCTGCTGTGGGATTTTGGCAGTATTCCTTCACATGTTGGACGAAACTGCTTCAGATCATGCATGTTCATCCATCTTGTCTGCCACGATCCCCACAACCAATTTTCGTTTATGGAGTATAGTGGGAAAAGTCTGAAAATGTATTGATGTTGCTAGGGGCTTTTTTACCAAGACCAGGGCCGAACCTAGGGGCATATTACCAAGGGCCATTATCGCCGCTTTAGCGGGACTTTTTCCTGCTAAAACGGCGATCATTTTATCGCCCTATTACCAAGCTGTCGCTAACACCAGTTAACGACAGCTTGTAGGCGATAGCGGGCATTTTGGTGCCCGCTTTGCATGTCAGCGATAATTATCGCTAATGACATCCAAAGTGGGCGTGCCAAAATGTCAGCGACTGAAAACAGTCGCTGCAATCGCTATCGCCTATGATCAACACAGGCGTTGTTTTGGAAATATTCGCGCTAAGCGCGAATATCTCCAAAAGCTAACGCCTGCCCTGACCAGTTCTTAGCCATGTTATCCAATGAGAGGTGGATAACATGGCTAAGAGCATTGTCACGGTAATGCCTGAATATCGCTGTATTGACAGCGATTTTCACGCATTTCGCCTGTTGTTTTATCGCTCCTGAGATAAACCTTGCTAATAGCAAGGTATCTCAGCGATAAAAACAGGTGAAGGGCGGTGATAGAAATATTCCCGCTAAGCCATCTCAGCGATAATTATCGCTAGTTGTTGGTAATATGCCCCCTAGGGTCTTAGCAAGTGTGCACAGCATGAGAGAGATCTGGGCTTTATTTTGCTGCAAGAGGTACCTATCAACATAGATGCTTTTTGTAGTCCATTCTCTTGCAGTGAAAGTTTTCTCAAGGCTATGTTCGAATAATGCTTTACAAATCTGGATGTGCTGATTTTGATGTCACGGTAAAGATGTATGAGGAGCCATTACATGCTCTAAGCTGGCAGGTGCCTCTTGGCAACCACTCATAAGTTCCATGTCATCAAATGATGTGGGTAGATTCCTAATTCGATTCTTTTTCGGCTGATCTCACAGAATTCAAATCTGTTCAGCAGATTATGGCTGAAGGCTGAGGACAAACAATGCCTGTATCCTTGTTGGTGTTTGCAGTAAATCACGGTGAAGAACTTTTAGAGAGATGAAATGTATCTGATTGGGATAAGGTGCCACAAGGATCTGGTAAAGTCAGCCTATCTGTCGCATCGAATTAGAGATTCATCCCCATTATGTTCTGCGGAGCTGCAATCTATTACTTGCAGAATTTGAGATTTCTAGTTAATGAGAAAAAGGAGTGGTGTAGAGTATGAATATGACAACCAGGCTTTAGGCTTATCACCTTATTATCAGTTGCCAGTGTGTGCTATTGTCTGTTCCATAATAGTTTTCTATTAAGATCCACTATCAGGGCTGCATTTCATTTCAATAGCTTTTCTGTACATGAGCTTCTTCAAATACTTTTCAAATTTCCCAACTTTGCTTTCTGTACTTGGTTCAGTAAATTACAATGAAACTATACACATAGCCACATTGTACTTTCACAAGCCTCACTGAGCTAGCTATATGTACTCCAATTCAAGAAATAATCAGAAGTATCATAAGATACAATATGCACCCTTTCTACCCCCAGCCCTGCCAAGTCTCTTGCATCAGGAGTGAGACAAACACATTTCAGTGTGGTGGTCCGCACCACTGCGCTACAATGCAAAGTCACGCAATTATGCATAGCGCCTCCTCAGCTGTGAAGCCAGAGTACTACTAATTTGCACCAGTGAGCAAAAGTTGGCAACTATGCGTGATCCACCTGCTTGCGGCAGGGTTGTGTGCTGTGCCTGGCACAGCGCACTCTCTCTGGCTACAATGTTGTAACATTCTATTCACCTGACACTGCAGATTCGCTGATGTCACAAGAGTCAGTCTGCACGATTTCCCAATGGCTACTGCCGAAAAAGTCAGGTCACACTGACTGTCACACAAACACACTTATAAGAAGGCCAGCCACCCACGGCACAAGCAGGCGGCAGACAGTTAGTTTATTGGCAGCTCAGCTCAGAAGTAGTTAAGTGTCACTCACTGGTGTTCTTCTTCCTTTTTAGGTTTTGCCTGGCGTCCACTGCGCAGCAGTGTTCGCGCAGGCGAAATCTTTTGTTTACCAGTACGGGGCTTTGTCCCGCCTCTCTCTTCCATTGGCTAGCTCCATAAATGGAGGCTAGCCATTGGAAGAGAGATGCGTCAGTCATTGTGGGAGCAGATTCGTGGGCGTTCGGTGATTTTTTTGCTCTCCGCCTCTTTTCGTACGTCATGCGGCGGTGGGCGGTTGTTTATTTAATTTTTTTCAAAGGTTTTTTTTAGGTCATTCCTCCGAAGATGGCGCCGGGGCCCGTCGACTTCTCGCATCTCTTCCTGACCTCCTCTTTGAGGCCGCCAAGAAGCTGCTGGGGAAAAGGTGTGCGGCCGCAGCGCTGGCAGAGGAGCCCACAGAGGAGGAGGCGGCAACTTCCCGGGACCCCCAGGAGGCGAGCGAGCAGGATTTTCAGCCATTTGTGCAGAAAATAAACCCTTTTTAGCTGAACGAACCAGCTGTCTCTGTAAGTACATAGGCCAGGAGCCCACCGCAGGGTTTGGAGGGCAGTCGCGGTACATTGCCGAGTTTCCCACACAGAATAATTGGTAACAGACTTTAAAATTTCACTCGGCGTTTCCGCGAAAGCTTGCAGTTCCAGACGACGGGTCCTGGATGCCTCTGGCCGCCGCCTTCTCGCTCGTATCGGCAGTCGGATGCCAGCGCCCCCTCCCTTCTCTTCAGCGAGTTCAGATGAGGAATGCACGCTTTTATTTGGCGTTCCTCTGTCACTGCACATCTTTTTGAGAAAGTTACTCGTCCTTTCACTGCTGAATCACGTACAGCCTTGACCAATCTTTGGACTGCCTGTTCGGATATGCAGTATGCACCACGGTAGCGCATTTACGTAAATGTAACTTTTTAAAGATTTGCGGTTTCACGACACAGGCATAATAACAGATTATGGTACCCCGTAGGCGTTTTTTTCTGGGTGAATAATCAGAAATAATTGGGGGAAACACAGCCAAAAGCCTAAGTCTCAAGCTTTCCGATACCATTAATGGCTAGTTTACACATTTTTTTTTCTTTCTTAGCATCCTGGTACTTGTAGTCCTGAATTTATAAAGGGCGTGTGCAGGCTGTGTGTGCTATACTCTGAACTAACGTTGTCTGCACAGTTTATTTTGTATGCATTATCTGTGCCATGTCAGTTTTGTTCAGTTTGTTAAGAGTATTTTGTATATGTGGTTAACCTATACCGTAAGCGCGCTCCTTTTACAATATAGTCTGTGTCCATTCCATGCATGTATGGTATGATGTGCATTAGGCATGTTTACACCTTAAACAAGTTGTTTTTTCGTCGTCTCTTGCGTGCATGGTAATTGTGCAGAATAATGTGCTTACATTTTGTGCACACCATATAGTGTTTACAAGATGTGTGAGCATTCCATCCGGTTTGCGCCGCTCAACATGTGCACCATAGACATGTAATACAGATCACAGTTTATAGTGTACATCGCATTGCTTGAGTATGTATGCCTTCCATGCACGCAATATTGTGAATAATGCCACTTGGTGGACAGTAGGCTGTGCTCATTGTGTGTGCATTCTGTTGATTTACAAAAGTACGTGGGTCCACGCCGCCTATGCAAGGTACAGATTGTATGCTTTCCGCGTCTGCCTGCTGCGTGTTTAGGGTATATTGCGTGTGCATGGCTTATGTGTTTAGCACATGTGTCTGTAGGCTGTTTTTAAACAGTATAGTCTGCTTGAATTATATATGCATGCTATAGGCGTACAGTACTGGGTGTAGATGACGTGTTTTACAGTGTACTGTTGTGCATGTTTGTGTTTGTGTGTGTGTGTGTGTGCAAATGCAATAGGTCTCACATTTGCGAGAGATTAAGCTATTGGCAATGTAAATGACAATGCCATTTATTTATCTGTTTTCAAAACTAACACATAAATAAAAATGTTGTCATTTACAATGCCAATAGCTCTAACTTTTGCAAAGGCGAAACTGTTGCATTGTAAATGCTTGTTTCATTTACTTTTAGAGAGAGAGTATCATCATGATTCTTAGCCCTTAGTAAAGTTACACAGCTGAGTTCTGCAGTCACTGCAGTCTGCTCACACTGTTGAGTTCAGCTGTTATTTAATATGAGGATTCAGGGAATAATAACCAGTCAGTTGCACTAACTGGTTTTGGGATGAGGGGACAGTGAGGTCTGGTCCAACTTACTTTCAAGCACAACAACGCTGAGCGTCACTAGTCCTCAGAGCCGGTGTACTAGTTCTGTGACTGGCTGCTGAGTACTCCCAGGCTGATGCTGGTGCAGCTGCGGGGCTGGGCAGCATCTCGTTCCGGGGGGTGGTCACTTGCTACAGGAAAGGGTGGGTGCAAAAACATCTCAGGCACACTCAAGCATGATATTGATACATTGTACAAGTAAAAAGAACCCTATGGGTAAATGTGCGTACCATTAGCAAAATCACAGCATGTCCATTATGACAAATGTAGGCTAACACAACCCTGGCCATTTACTGGTTACTCATAGCTCAGTGTTTTTGTCCAGTGCCATTTAAGTCGTCTTCAAACCAACAGCAGTATATCAGGGATAAAAATGCACGATGGCCTTAGACATAACTTCTGGGTGTAAAAGCTCCTACTGGAGAGTTACTTGTGTGTCCAGCAGTTGTTAGAAAACAATAAAAAACATCAAAGTCAACTGATGATTAATGTTACTGCTGGAAAGAGATTAGAGTTTTGTCTAGTAGCAGTTTAGACTCACCACAAAGTAGCGCAGAGGGTTGAAATGCATGCAGGTGCTTTGCGCCCGGTTCAAGATCTCCGTACAGTTTCTCGTTGCTCAAATGGGTGGAATTTCTGATATGTGTCTTTTTCCATGGACCTCATTGCTTGATTTTGCTCACAAGAAAGAGTCACTTGAAGATTCACACATTTGGTCTTAATTGTAACTCATAAGTACGCTCAAACCATGACAGTGTCACACATAAGCAATCCAATACCTTGGCAGCTAAGAACCCCTGATGACATGTAGGGCCCACCTTAGCTCTGGTTGCGCCCGGTGCGACAATCTTCTTTAGCACTCTCTCTATTCCTCTATGATCTCTTCTTCACATTGCCTCACCACCACCCGACAAAAGGGCTCCTCATCTCTCTCCATAGCCCCTCTCTCACATACATTTCATTTGTTTTAAAGTGCTGGTAAATGCTGGCTTCACTAAGCTATCCACTTTCAATACAGATCGGGGGGGTCTTATTATCTGGGTAAATGTAACTCTTAAAGTTCGGGTCGAAATTATTGACACTGATTCTCTAGATATATTGGCCTTGAAAGTTACCATGATTGACGGAAAGGTGCTATATTTAATTAATGTATATAACAGACCTTCCGCATTATCCAAAGAGTCAGCGGCCTAGGGAAAGCTTGTTTTTTTTTTTTTTAAACAGTAAAGAAGAGAAACCATCTGTAATTATAGCCGGCGACTTGAACTGTAACTACGAACCAATTATAGGTCTTAGGGGATGTCTTTGATGAGGAAGATAGAGCGAACAATATACCCTTGCTAGACAACACCGACCCTGTACACTGCTCAGTACTGGCAGTCCAAATTATGAAGTTAACTGCGGAATTTGGCTTGAGGGCGTGCAATGGCCGTCTTCCTTCAGATTTATCCAAACAATCGACCTTTGTAAGGAACGACTCAAAAAGTAAGCTTGAATATATAATTGTCTCTCTGGATATTTGGCAGTACATGTCTGACTTAGAAGTTAAAGACAGAGTCGAGAGCGATCACCGCCCACTGGAATTGCCATTCGACCCTGCCTTACTCCATGTTGTAAGTGCAGATAATGGATTAGAATCTCAAACTTGTTACAATGACGTGATATTGGTTAGCAATAATCGGCGCTCGTTAAAATGGTCACATATATTGGAGCGTGGCGAAGCCCTTGCTGGGATCTATCTACTTTTGGCTAACACTTTTTCTAGTTATGGAAATGTGCCATTAGAGGTTGATAATTTTATTAATTTACCCAATGAATTTAAAAAAAAATTTAAACCATTGGTAACGACAATGCTGAGGAAAAACCACCAAAAGCTAAAGAATTTATCACATAGTGAACCATGGTATGGCAAAACGTGCCGCTTAGGTAAAGCAAGTCTTTTAGTGGCAATAAAAACTAAATCCCCCGCTGAAATTAGGTTGGCAAGAAAAGATTACAAGCAAGTTCAGGATGCTGCTAGAAAGGATTGGGAAGAAAAAAGTTGGGCAGATTTACTGACAGCCGCCAAGACCAAGGACCATGTTAGTTTCTGGAGACTGGTGGCAAACGGGAACCACGTGGGAAGAGTGGCAAAGGATATATATCTAGCCGAATCAACTTGGGTTAATCACTTCACCACCCTTTTTGAAAAACCTGATTTTGCAAATACGTTGTGCGAGGATGCCCCATGGCTTACTCTCTGTGATAACAATCTAGATTTCAATATAGAGGAAACTGAAATGGCTATTAATGCTGTTAAAAACGGCAAAGCTCCAGGCTTAGACAAAATTCCAGGCGATCTTTACAAGCACGAGCCCAATGTCTGGACACCTTATATTAACCTTTTATGTAATATACTGGCGTCCGGGGTTGATTTCCCAGAGAGTTGGAGGGGGGCGGAGATCGTTTAGAACCATCAAACTATTGCCCAATTAGTCTAATGGATATACTACAAAAAATATTCTCAAGGCATATTCTAGCTAGGTTGAATCTGTGGATGGAAGATAATTCTGTTCTTACTAAATTCCAATCTGGCTTTAGGAACAGAGTAAGTACTGTTGACCAAGTCTTCCGACTCTGTTGCCTTTGTTGGAAGTATGTGCATATAAGGAAGGGGCATCTTTATGTTGCCTTGGTTGATCTCAGAGCTGCGTTTGACTTAGTACCACGCAATCTTTTATGGGAATCCTTATACTTACAAGGGCTACCAGCTTGTTTGCTCCAACAAATCATAAGACTGCATGCAAACAATTTTGCAAAAGTGCGATGGGGACCCAACGGAGAACCGACACAAGAAAAAACCAATTGAACGTGGGGTTCGCCAGGGCTGTGTGCTGGCTCCCACGTTATTTTCATTGTTCGTAAATGACATCCCGCTCCACTTAGCAGGTTGTTCCAACGACTCCCCTAAGTTGAACGGAGAGAGGGTATCTGCTCTGCTATTTGCGGACGATGCAATATTAATCTCCCAAACCCCGAGAGGACTCCAAGCACTACTACATTCATTTCACCTATATTGCAATAAAAAGGGTCTAGAGATCAATGCAAAAAAAAATAAATGTATGTCCCTAAACCCACACAAAACTTTCAAAAGGAACTTAACACTAAACGGGCAAAAATTAGAATTAGTTCAAAACTTCTCTTATCTGGGAATCTCCATTGATTCTAAATTTTCATGGAGAAGCCAAATAGAGAAGAGTAAATTGACATTCACTCAGAACACCATACCTATTTTAAAAAGACATGGCATAAGTACCAACAAAGCTGTTGCTCCCGCATTAGAAGTATATAAGTATAAGGCCCAGTCTGCAGCCTTGTATGGGGTCGAAATATGGGGGCCAATGTCGAAGAATGCATTCACAACCAATGAAAATTAATTTTTAAGAAGCCTTGTGAAGTTGCCAATGGACATCCCGCTAATACCACTAATATTAGACTTTAATATTAAACGTACAGATTATTATACTATTCTACGGCCATTGTCATTCTGGGTGAGGCTCTGGTCTAAACCAGAGCTTTTAGATTACAGAAATGGTTTACAGGAAATAATGAGCCTGGACTCATTAAAGGCTAATGTCTGGCTCAAACATGTGCGCTCTTGGCTCACTAAAATTGGATTGCCCCAGTTTTGGGAAGAACCAGAAAATTTACCCCAAAACTCTAAAGAAATTGGTGAAAATTGCCTTCTGGGGCTACATTACACATACTTTGACTATTGAGCACAGGGGAGGAGCATTAACAAGTAAGTTTTTGGTCTTTAATGATTGTCCTAGTTTTGAGGATTTTCTTGATGAGATCCAACCGCCTCTGGCCAAAAGTCTATTTATGAAATTTAGGTATGGTAACTTAAGAACCAATTTGGTTCTAGCAAGATGGTCTAGGGTGGGTCAAATAGGACAAAATGAACAAATTGAAAGTGGATCATGTACCTTTTGTCAAAATAGTATTAAGGAGGACAATCAGAACATTCTTTTTTTTTGCCCGGCTTATGCCATAGCCAGAAAAAAATGGATAAAGCCATTATGTAACCTTCTAGGTGCAAGATCATGTAAAGAGGCATTGAGGATCATTAAGTCAGACACTAGAAGAGTGATTGTATTTGGTATTAGCAGATTCTTATTTTCCATAAACTTTATACAAAGTAAGAAGGGCCTTAAATTGTGAAATGAAAATGAATTTACCTTGTTGTAATATCCATTTATCTATTTATTTTTTATCAGTATTTATTCTGAGTTTTAATAAGACACAATAGTATATTTGTATGTCTTTTTAAACTATTTATAATCTTTTTATCTTATGATCCCCACCCCCACTACTGTCACGTATAATGCCTTTTGCTCCTCTACTTAACAAGTGCATGATGTATTGTATAACTTATTTTATTTTGCATTGTTGATCTATGTATCTTTTGTGGCACTAATTGTGCCGAAATAAAAATTATGAATGAATGAATGAATGAATGAATACAGATCTGTTCTTCACATCATGGCATATTAACCCTCTACTCACTTTATGGTGAGTCCAAACTGCCACTAGACAAAATTCTGATCTCTCTCTGTCTAGCAGGAACATTAATCACTGGACTCACAAGGAACTCTGCAGGAGGTGCTTTTAAATGGTAAGTTATTCAGTGCGGCCGCACCAGTCGTATTGCTCTAAGGCCGGCCCTGATGACGTGTTTCCCACAGTTAATCCCTCCACAGCCTTCTAATTGCTGCTAAAAATGCAGGGGAAGTGCGACTGGTTGGAAGGGGCAGAAAGTAAACCGGGCTCTTTAAGTCCATAACATTACCCCTCATCAGGTGTTGCAAGGCCGCATCAGTGGTACTAAGCGGCCTGCCAGGGCCTAGCATCTGCTGTCCATGGCTACCACTAGTTGAAATCCACGTCCTAAGATCCCAGAGCAATAATTTACCAGCTTCATTTTGATGAATCGTCTTCTTTCTCCTATTCGCGCCCCTCTTAAGTGATAAATTTACTTCATTTACTTGTGTTCCTTTCTTGATGATTTTGCTTTTTGATACTTTGGGGGAGATTTACTGAGCTTTTGCGTTGTGTTTGCATCACAATAGTGATGGAAAATGGTGCAAAAATCTTTTTTTTGTAATTTACTTTCCAGGATAAACAAGTTTATCTCTGGAAATAACGTAAAAGTAATGTGAAGCAGCGCATTGGACTGCTTCGCGTTACTTTGCGCCATGGGGCGTGTCAAGGGTGGTGCATGGGCGTTCCCATGCAACCACCCAAGGTTTCTCACGCTAAACCCAATTTACTAATAACAGTAGATAGGGTTTAGCGTGAGAAAACTGCGCCCTTTTCAACTAGGTGCAAGGAAGGGAAAATGCTTTCATTTCTCCTTCCTTTTCCGACTTTGCATGTGTGCTGCACAGTGCAGCATGCATACAAAGTGAGAAAAGCTTTCCCTTGTGTTGAGCATAGTATTTTGTACAGGAAGGGTACCCTTTCCCAACAAAACCTATGCTGGACTCATGCATACACCCTAGCGCTACGGCGCTAAGGTGTGAGCATGGCGCACAGCAGCTGTAATCAGCGTCGGCGCAAGGGAAACGGGAGGAGATAGCCACATCTTTGAAGATATCGCGCTCTCCTGCTCCCGCTCTGTTGCGCAATGCAGCGCAGCCTCCCCGGGGGCTCCGCTGTGTTGCGTGACTTTTTCGTAAATCTCCACCTTAGAATGTGGAATTTTACTACCATACACAGTTAGGGCCTGATTCACAGAATTAACTTAAGACAACATCCTAAACTTACTACTTTTGGTATTCACAGAATGTACTTACTTCTTTTGGTATTCACAGAATGGATTTACGACTACTAACTTTACGTCCTCACTTGGGCCGGAGATTCCGGCCCGGAGGCGGAGCTTCCGGCTCAGAGGTGTGGATTCCGGCCAGTGGCGGAGATTTAGCCATGGCCGAAATCTCCACCTCTGGCCCGGAAGGTCCACCTCTGAGCCGAAAGCTCTGGCTCCGGGCCGGAATCTCCGGCCCGAGTGCAGACGTAAAGTTAGTAGTCTTAAATCCATTTTGTGAATACCAAAAGTAGTAAGTGCATTCTGTGAATACCAAAAGTAGTAAGTGCATTCTGTGAATACCAAAAGTAGTAAGTTTAGGATTTTGTCTTAAGTTAGTTCTGTGAATCAGGCCTTAGAGAGCAGCAGGGTGCCCTTTGTTCCCCTGTATTCAAAGAGTCGACAGTAACCAGGAATTAGATATGCCGAACATTTGACGTTTTGGCGCCATGTACAGTGGTGCTGTTCCTCAGAAGAGGGCGAGGTAGGGTGTGGTAGGAATCCTTATGACTCAACTGCTCATGCCGGAAACATGCACAATAGTTAAATTCTAAAATATTCTTCCTCCTTTGTGGGATACGAGTGAAGTTTGAATCCTAAGCGACAGTTTTCATGACATAACGCCTCACAACAAATACACAACAAAAGGATTAACGAACTCCATAAATCAATAATTGTGGCATTAATTTTATGAAATGTAAATAAACAGCCTACTTGAGTGTAGAAGTATGCGAGATTTCATACTGGTAACTGACGCCAATATTGCAGCTATGTGCTTTAATGCACATAGCGTGTTTTATGGTGTGATCTTTTTTTACTTTCGCTTATTTCGATTTTGCTCTTTGCTTTTTTCACCTTAGTGTTCATGGTGTTTAATATTGTCACCTGTATATTTCAGAAGTGTGATGGTGTAAAGTAATTTTCAAATATGCGTTCACATTATTATCTCTTTTCCAGGAAGTGCCTTTATGAAAGTAGGGTTTTGGGTAATAATGAAAAACATTTCTTAATTCCTTCGTGAGTTGTACGTACATGCCTTTGAATAAAATACACTCTTAAATGCAAGATAAAATATTAAAACGTGGCTTTGAAGTTTTCAGAACAGACTTTTTCTGAACAGTCTCTGTCACCAAACAAAAAATGTTAGCTATGAAGCATGGGCACTGGCACAGCAGACAGCAAGGGCATCAGTACAAATGCCCTGGAAAATAAGCTGGCAACCCCCCCTCCCACTACCCCGCCCTGGGGGGGCTGAGTTCCCAGGCAGCTTTGAGGGTGTCCCCTTAGGATTGAGGAATTACTCTGTGAATCAGTAATTTCCAGCCCTGATTACCTTGGTTATGTATAGTTTCCCAACCAATAGATTTTCCTGGAGACCCCACCAGCTTTTGTGGTTGGCATCTCCGGATGTGTAGTGCATTGAGCACATGGTGTTTCCACAGCACTCATTATTGTGATGTAATAGGGCACTCTCAATGAGGTCCTAAGAATCATCAAAAGAGCAGGGCACAAATATGGATGTATGACATTACAACTCATGCTTTTACCACGCATGCCTTTACAACGCAGTTTTTACAACACATGCTGTTACAACGCATAGCGCTTAGGGTTGCTGGATAGTGAATAGTTTAATTTACTATTCCAACTCCAGTCCCCGTGGATAGTAGGGAAGGTGTTGGATAGTAAATTAAACCTATTCCCTATCCTAGAGCGCCCCCCAGCGCAATGCGTTGTAATGACATGCGTTGTAATAGTTGCGTCGTAAAGGCACTGCGTGGTAAAAGTTGCGTTGTAAAGGATGTTTCCCCACAAATATAGTTCACACAGGCAAAGTCAGGCTTCTTAATGGAAAAGTTACTTACTTGTAATCCTACTTCTCAATAATGGGCATTTTCTATGAAAAAGCAAACAGTAGACTATCTCCACACATTTACGAGATCTGGAACTTGTTCTAAGCATATACATTGCCAATACCTTTTATTAAACAAGGACAATTAAATACATTTTGGCACAAATATAGCACTTTTGGTTGGAAATCTTATCCTAGAAATGTAATATAAAAATAAAACAGATAATGGCCTTCTTGTGACTTGTCTTTTATATGTGTGAAGTCTGCCACAACCACTTTAAGTATTCTAGAAGCTGCACTGAACCATCAAGCGGAGCATGATTTTTCAGATAGTTATTTTTCGACAGCAAGACTCATGAGCCATCAATTCGTGAGCTACATTATTTAGACAATATGGAAGAAGGAGAGAAACGGCCCATGGTGAAGATCTAAACCTGCAAGCAAACCTCCATTCCTTCAGCATCATGTGATTTTCTCTTACATTCAAAAGGATGCAAGAGAGTAGGAAGCTCCTCCTGTTACCCTGTAGGTGGAAAACAGGGGGCCCAATTAAATATAAAGACATTCAACCAAGCAAATAAGTATTGTGGGAAGACCTGACACTCTAGTGTGACAGTAATGAAGTCCGATGATGCATAGCAAATGTAAAGACGTATTTCCTGGTAACATGTTTGCCAAAGCTCCAGAAGTGGGGCATTGCTGAAAGAGGTCACTGTGGGTACCTGTGTCCTGTAGAGCAAGCCCTAGGGAAATTCATGGAAAGCCTGTTGGCTCTGTGTAATTGGGTATAGTGCATGACACTGTACATCTAGGTGTGGACTGCATAGAGGAGCCAAATCCATGCAAGTAGGCCTGTAATTGACAAACCGTTATTTAGACACAAATACATCTTTAGTTTTGTTATTATCTATGATAGGTAGGGATCGTTCTTCCTGAGGGAATGGATTCATGAGTCAACTTCTGCAATCCCCTTGACAGAATTGTGTGTGTTTTGTAGTGGAAATAAAGTCATTTGAGGCCCATGAGCACATATAGCTTGCAGCCCATTCATCCTGCTGGCTGAAGTAACAGCCACTAAAAAAGCACCTTTCAAAAGAAGGTGCTGTAGGTTTCTTCATGCTTAGGTTTTTTTTCAGGACTCACCTCACAGAGCCTGGCTGGTCCTGCCTGCAGGTCTGGGTTGCTGTGCTCAGGTCCACTAGGGGAAGACAGCAGGCAGACGTCTTGCATAGTGTATGACAGTAATGACAGCACCAGTGTGAATGGCATCTGGATTATTTTTGATGACGAGATGCCACATACATTCTCCGATCGTCATGTGTTCATGATGAGTCAAGATGCCGGCAGACAAGTTGAATGTTCCTGAGGTTCATGAAGACAGTTATTATAAGATATGTCTTTCTGGAGAAGTGGATACAGTAGAAGCATAAGACAAATTCTTCTGGTGGCACACTTTGCCTGGCACTTGTGTGAGTTGGTGGGTTTCTGTTGCCTTTGCTACAGTTCAAACCCAGCCTCACACTCACCTGTGTAGCGTCCTCTCCAGCCTGAGCACTCGCCAATCATTACACCACACATGGAGCTTAGTATAACACGTCTTTATATTCTTCTGCATGTACCTGCAAACTCAACATTCTAAACCTGAATTCACTTCACTACACTCTAAGACTTATGTCACAGTTCTACGGAGTCCATCAGGAGCCACAAGGGTTCCACCATAGCTAACTCCCCCTGTGTTAAATAAAAAATGTAATTTGTTTACAAATATATACACAATCATATTTCTTCAATGAGTCTTTGTGGCGCTTTGAAAAGACATCCCGACCGTGTCCTCAGGAAGCTGAAGACAGTCAATAGAAGTGACCATAACCTGGGTTGGTGATGTGAAAGCAACAGCAGTCAGGTGGTTTTCACTTGTACTTTCAAACCCAGTGCCGCCATGGACATCAGTGCCTGAAGAACGATGAGCCACATGTAGGAAATGTGAGGAATATCGCGTAATGGGCTTTCCATACAAGAATACATGGAAATGCTCACCAGCCCACAGCACTGCTCAGCTTTTTTTCTCAGGTTGTGGATAATCGCGTTCAGTGTTGGACGAACTACTGCCTGCATATGCCACAGTATGTCTTCAAGCAATTGGGTGTTAGCTGTGCTGTGCAAGGATTGCGACTAACCCAACGGGGCTAGCGTCAACAACAACCTCAGTATTAACCTTTGAATCAAAGTATGCCATTTCAGTAGCGTTCTCTATATCTTGTTTGATTTTCTTGAAGATTTGCTTGCATTCATGTGACCAATAAAATGAAACATTCTTTGTCATCAAGTCTCTTAATGGAGTACTCACAGTGGCAAACTCTTGTATGTAACTTGAATAGTAGCTGCCATGCCAAGGAATGAACTCAACATGGAAGCATCATGAGGGGGACTGACAGTTGACTCTTTAAAAAGGCTGAAAGATATGTTAAATTGTTTTTGTTAAAAATGCTTTATTGAAAATAATTTGTGAAATTCACTTTTTTTAAACACTGCCATGTGTGAATTTAAAAATATATATTTGAGTATTATTTTTGAAGAAGTCAGTAGGTCAAATTTATATATATAGTGAACTGACCCCTTGATAAAGCCAATAAGCCGGCTGCTTTTTATATTTTGGTGTTCTGGCCCTTTGACAATGCCAGTAGGTCTGTTTTACATAAAATAAAATCTTTTATATTGTTACGTGAAATAGTTAGCTGTGCACACCCATTGGGCGGAACCTGGCGTATAGCAACTATAATTTGTGCTTTCTCCATGCACTGTTAATTACCTCACTTATTACATCACTCAAGACATCTTCTATGACATCATTGATAACATCACTTCATCATCTGAAATTATATCTTTGATAACAACACTGTGGATGGCTGGGGCATGAGTTATAATTACTTGTGATAACTATAACTGTTACATTTCAGTGGTTTTGTTAGTTTAAAATAGTATGTTTTAAATTACATTATCTTACTATAATGTCCCTTTAACATTTGCTTTTTTCACAGAATTTCTAATATATATATTTACTGAAACCAAAACGAAGGTTAAAGTTAGTTTATAATTAGGTGAAAATGTCAGGTAAAATGTAGCATTTTAAACTAAAAAAACTTGTGTCCGTACTTCGCACACTGTTTTCACAAATTCAGATGTCATAAGTGATTTTATCAATGATGGTATAGAACATTTCATGAGTGATATATTAGGTGAGATCATAAGCAATACATGGCAAGGGTGCAAGTTAAAGTTTCTTGGATTAACCAAAACAGGTGAATTTCAGTGTCTTTTTCAGTTTAAAATGTTATGTTTTAACTGACATTTCCACCTAACTAGAGAGTAACTTTAACCTATATTTTTTTCAGTAAATTTCTAATGGTTTTACTTTAATATAATGTAAGATATATTTTTACGATACCTAACTACAAGGTTGGTTTTTTTCAGGGATTTTGTATGCTATTTTAACCTAAAGCATGGTCTAATTACCATACATAACTATGCCAAGCCCCCTGCTCAGCCTTTGCCCATGTCCGGTGTAGGGTTGGCTGTAGTGTCTGGCATGTAGCCAGACCCTGCGTCCAACCCCCTGCAGGTAGCCATACCCCTGCTGAACCCACAGGTGGCCAAACCTACACCATGCATCGTCCTTTAAAAAAAATTATTTTCTCCATCCCACGTGACTCCACCACTAGGCTCTCAGGAACCAACACATCCTCCTGTGCTCCAAGACTCTCTCAGGAACACAAGGGCCACACTGACTTCTGAGAGACTCCTGCAGGATAATGGCACACTACTTTTCATTTATTTTGAGGACAAGGACCCTTGAGAGCGAGATGGCTGATGGGAATAAGGCCCTCATAGAATATCAGATTCCTCCATTATTTGAAATGTGTGCCCCTTGGAATCTTGCAAGACTCTTGCCTGCTGAACCAACCAGATATCTATACATTTTGAACCTTAATGTCTCAAAAATGATAGAACATATTTACACCAAATCACAAAAAGCATGCTTGTTGTGTAAACATCTAGATCTAGCTTTAAGCCTAATTTGGTGTAATTCCGTTTTGCCATTTCAGCTGAAGCACGTCTAACATTTCCCATGGAAACTGCAGGGGGAAATTGCATTTCCAGACCCCTTTCTTTCTTGGCCCCTGTTTGATAATTCACCCCAAAACGTTCCAGGAATAAGCTAGGGTGGGTAAACCTTTTTTGGGAACATTTCTTATAGAGTCATCAAATGACACCACAGTTACTAGTAAAAGAAGTTGCTATCAGTCAATAAAATTGTTGAGTCACGTGCCTATATCTATACATTTTTAAACTTTCATTTTTTTAATCTACTGAACCTATTCACATCACACCAAATTACAAACAGCATGTTTTCTGAGTAAGGACATACCTTTCTGCCAAATTTGGTGTCATTCTGTTCAGCCATTTTTTCTGTATTCCTGTTCAGTTGGCATAGGGAAAACGTGTTTTGGGACCCCTCTTTTTTTTCTCAGCCCCGTTTGACAGATCACCCCCAATCCTTCCAGAAAGTTGCTGAGTGTATGAGATATTTGAGGGGAATGTTTTGCAAATATTTGTCAAACAGCGCCAAAGTTATCAACAAGCCAAAAAACCCACGTCCTATGGAAACGTGGTTCCAACTATAATTACCTATTGGCCTTCGCCATCCTTCAAAATTACAATTATATATTGCATTTGTCAAGCTAAAATGCGATTTTTCTAGTGAAACTAGAATTAAACTTAGGCTTCTGCTAAAAGGAGTAGGTGTTCTGCATTACCCTTTGGGGTCCATTAAATCAATGTATACAGACAACTTTGTGAAGGTCAGAGGGGGGCTTAAAAGGACAGCAAACCAAAGGTTCTCACAAATCCATGCAGTTCACTACTATTGTAGCCCACACTTGCAGTCCAGGTAGACCCCGTTCCTGCTCAGTTCCTACTTTTGTTTAAGGAAAACTTTTCGGTTCCCATCCTGGCCTTGATCTGCTTAATAGGTTGCATTGTTGTGTCCTCTGTAGCACTGCTAGTTTCACCACTGTACATGAGGCCACTCACATAGAGCCAGATTTACTAACCATTCACTCAACGCAGTGCAGCAAGACAACTTGCTGCGCTGCGTTGGGTGAAAGGGAGAGAGCAGAAATGCACCACATCTGCTAAGATATGGTCCACTTCTGCTCTTTCATAACGCTGGGACACTTCAGGCAAGCTAGCCCCAACGCAGGCACCCTTTCACCGAGGGCGAATTGTTTTTATTCAGAAAGGGATACATTCCTGCACAAAAACTATCTCTCAAGGCATTTTCCGTGTTCTACGTGTGCTGCACAATGCAGAGTACAGAAAGAAGAAATAATAGGAGAAAAATGATTTTTCTCCTCATTATGCCATCCTTTGGGAGGCGTAGCAATTTCACACAATCCCAGATTTTCAAAACTTTGTAGATCTGCGATAGAGTGAAATCCATGGGTGGATCCACGGGAACGCCCGTGTTCCACCCTTTTAACACACCCCACAACAAAATATAATGCAAGGCAGCTCAAGCCTCTGCATTGGGTTGCATTTCTTTAGAGAGCCAAGCAAGGTCGCGGAAATCGCCCCTTGCATGGCTTTGCAAATATCTACTAGCATTTTGTGTCGAGGCTGTGCCATAAAAGTGGTGCAACCACCACCCAAAATGTTAGTAAATCCAGCCCCTAGTGTTTTGTAGTATCTATAATCAGGGCTGGATGTCAAGGAATTGCATTTCTTTCCCTATAGAAACGCTAAAATCACGAATTGTCCATCAAATAACCTATTTCTGAGCTCCTTATTAAGAGACCTCAAAGTTATAATAAGTTAAAAAATTCGAAACCATTTGCCTGCTGCAACCTGCATGAGAGAAGATACATTACTCTAGTTAAGCTTACACCAATGTTAGCACCTGGTTGAGAGTGTTAGGTATTTTTCACTATTATCTGACTTTAAGTCAGTCCTGGGTCCCTCCATGAGAGCTATAACGCTGGTACAAAAACATTCTGCTTATAAGACTGTAGGTGTTTTGTGTAGAAGAAGAGCACACCTATTATCAAGAAGTTTTACATTTGATGATAACTGAACTATTAAACTCTGGTAAAAAAACAAAAGGTGTGTGTACATTTGCAAATGATACCCTCCTAGCATAATGTAATCATTGACAGAGGTATTCCCGGATTTCTGTCACTTTGGAATCTACTTTACAGTAAGTGATGCGGATTTCGACATCACCTGAAAATAGATAAGATTATGAATGGTGTTAAGCGACATTGTTCTGGGAAAGGTCCCAGTGCACCTAGCTGCCAAGTGAAATATTTAATCTAAAGGCATGACAGACTCTGTTTGTCTGACATGATACGTGTGACACATTTGATGTATTACAGTCTCTACCAGAGAAAACTTCACAGATTCAATCCCTCTCCCCCGCAAAAAAATCAATGCTGTAATCCCGCACCTACAATGAGTGATATTACGGGCTGTGATAATCGTGGGTGTGCTATTTCCCCACAATTTCAATAGATACTCCGCAAAATGGCGGGAAACGCACTAATTGTGTCTTTTCTCGGCTCAAATGTATGCAAACCAAAAATGTGAGGTTTTTGACCACAAAATATCTCCAGGTCTTTTCTTTTTTGTCACAGGATTTTATTCCAGGAAGTAAATCCATGCTTGTGTCCAATTTGCCCTTGAAAATGACAACCTCACAGGATATTAATAACTACTTCAAGTATAAGATTTTAGGACTCCTGCAGTCATGAAAGAGCATGGCAGCACAACACATGTCAGAAATGTATAGAAAGGTCAAATGTAGCTAGTATTCTTTCTTAGTGTAAATTATGCCTTAATAGTGTTTGCAAAATGCTTGTTTTTGAGAGCAGAACATCTCAGAGCACATGAGTTACGTGTTTATTGATTGATACATGGAAAAAAGCGATTCAATTACACATTATTGTCAGACAAGAATGACAAAGATGCTACAAAAACTAAAGGTCACCTGAGCCAGCATATAAATACCCAAAAGACAATGCCTTTCCCTTCAGAGAAGAAGATACTGTTTTTTTCCAAAAACTCTACGACACCACATGTCACAGTATTTGCTAGTGAAGAAGGCTATAAAACTAGCATAGATGATAAAATCAGACAAACCTTGATAAACCTACCATCTTTCACATTTGCCGCTGCTACCCAACACAGCGGTGTACCTCAAGGGTCCATAATATCTCCACTGGTATTCAACATCTACCTAACTCTCTTACAGGACTTCATTTGATCATTCAACTCCACCTGTTATATTAATACAGATGATAGTTAGTAATTCTAAAAATGGAAGTCTGGGACAACCCATACAATTCAAAACTTGATGACTGCTTTTGTGCCATAAATGTGTGGATGATGAGCAGGGGCATAGCTTTAGAGGGGGAGGGGGTGTTTGGGGCGTTAGGCCCCCCCCCCTAATAAATGTATTTTTTGATGAGTAGTTCGGTTCAGATGCTTTTAGTTGGGTATAGTGAGGTGTCTGTTGGATTTCATCTAGGATTTTGCATGCGCACACTGACAAAAACGCACACTCTCTCTCATCTGTGTTTTCAAAGTCCTAAAAACTGTTGATATTTTTTCAAAATATTGTTTTCTCACTATTAGTACTCATACCAATCCTCATTCTTCTCCCTTTCCACTGCCCCTTAAGCCCCTAACATGCACCCTGCTTGTCGTACAATATATTTTAACATTATATGCCAGCGTGATTGTCTGGAAATCTGAAGCTCACCCCCCTCAATCTTACGGATGAAGCTACAGTAACATTAAATGATCAACATCTCAAAGGCAGACATCATGACCTGTGGATAATGGAAAAAACACCAGATCACTACCATAGGGCCCAAGTAACTCCCTGACACTCCAATGACATCAAAACATGTAAGAAACTAGGGGTAAGCATGGATTCAGACCTACTCTTGTTACCACAGTTCAATATGGTCACGAATAGAAGCTAGGTCAGAACGTAACATTATTTTCCTGAGGCACAGCCGGGAAATAGAGTCTCCTGTCTTTGTTTTTAATATTCGTCTTTTAAGTCTGCGATTTGCACACTACCTGCTGTTATTATCCACTGTTTTAATATTGTCAGTTGCACACTATCTGCTGTTCACTGCTTAAACTTCGAGCCACCGCAGTGTCAGCTTTCTTTAAAGTAGGCTTATAATCGTGTTTTGCATTTTGCACTTTAGACTTGTCTCCGCCTTGTGACCCTGTGCCCTCGCAGCCGATTAGGTGCTGCCGTGGGACTGAGGCAGGGCCAAGACGCCTATTGGGGGAGGATCTCTCGGGTGCCGGCGAGCTGGTCAGAAGCCACACCCCTTTCCCGCCCCATAGATGTCAGGCATGAATTGTCCGCGCGCAGCAGGTGGGCGCAGCGGGCGCAGCGGGCACGCTGATGGGGCGCCAAAGGCGCGCCAAAGGCAAGCCCGTCTGCGCCCGTCCGTGCCACGACGTCGCCGCTCACCAAAACCGCTGGTCCGAAATTTACTGACCCACCTTTGTTATGGATGCGAATGCTTTGTTGTCACTGAATCCTGGTGCGGGAGAATGCAGTAAATGCATCTCTCAAATGGGGGAGCCTGAATTATCGTGCCCTATATGCAAGTTCTTCTCTTTGGCCCCGAAGCCTGTTCAAGGGGCAGCTAAGATAAGCCATTTAGCTCACCTTAAAATACTTCAACTCAACGTGAGATCACTTGTAAAGCATCATATGGAAATTCATGATGTTATCTCCGAGGAGACCCCGGACATTCTATTTGTTTGCGAAACATGGCTTAAAGATGACATGACAGCGATGCCTAACCTTACTCTCCCTAGGGGCTATTCGATCAGTGCCATTAACAGGGATTCCAGGGGGGGGGGGGGTATTGCTATAATTTATAAATCCCAGTACCCCTGTACGTTTATCAAGGAGAATATTAGGGACTGTGAAAGCGCCCGTTTTAAGGTTGATATTAGTGCAAACTTTTCCCTTTCTGGATTGTTTATCTATCGCCCTCCAGGGCCGGCTGCTAACTTTATTGAATCACTATTTGAACACGGCGAGTAATTTAGTTGTGGGGTGTGCCAATTTTACAATTTTGGGTGGCCTTAACCTCCATTTTGATGTATTGCAGGACATGCTACATGCACTTTGGTTGAGGATCTAGGTGCACTGCAGCTGGAACAATGGGTGGCTGGCGCTACTCACATCGCCGGACATAAGCTAGATCCGGTCTTTTCTAACATCCCCGACTTGAGCATAGGGTTGCCAAAGCCTATGGGATGGACTGACCACTTTTTGATTGAGATTAGGCTATCTATCACTGATCCGCATAAACGAGATAGCGAGAATATGGTTTTGAGACGACCATGGCATAAGCTCAGACTTGATGAGTTTCATGCCTTTCTTATGTCTAACCCCCTAGCTGAAATGACTGACCCTGAGCTGGCCTACTCCATGTTCCGCGATTGGTTACTAAGGGGCTTAGACTCTTCGATCCCCGCCAAATGGACCAAGGGGCGTATTTCCAACTCTAGCCCCTGGTACAATGAATCCCTGAGAGCACTGAGACAAGCGTGCAAGAAAGCTGAACGTGAATGGAGGAGGGACTATATAGAAGAAGGTAAAATAAGGTACATGTCTAAAATCAAGCTTTACCACAAAGCGATTAGCGCTGCCCAAGCGGCTTTCTACGCAAAGGAAATAAAACTGAGCTCTAATCCGACCAAATGTATATGTAAAATCTTTAAGGAGCTCAGGAGTAGCAAAGCTACTCCGCCTAGTGTTGTATCCTCACAACATTGTGAAGAGCTCGCTACCTACTTTGTTGAAAAAGTTCAAAAAATTTACCAATCCTTTCCAAGTGTGGTCCCGGATATCGTCCCTATAGTGGTGAGAGATGAGTCTTGCACTATACTATCATCTATCCCGGCTATCTCTGAGGAGGATCTGATTAGATTGGGTAGTAAAATAAAATCAGGCTCCCCGGCCGACCCTATGAGGCCACCCCAATTCATGAAATCACTGACGCTGCTCCAGCAGCCGATTTGCCAAATTCTGAATCTTTCCTTTATGAGGGCTACCGTCCCAGCGGCTTGGAAGTAGACCTGGGTGTCTCCTATTATCAAGAAGCCCACGCTAGACCCCTTAAAACCTGAGAACTTTAGACCAATCTCCCTCCTTCCTTGGGTAGCCAAGATCGCCAAAGCCCATGTTAACAACATCTTATCTCAATTTCTGAGCTCCCACAATATTCTGGACCCATCCCAGAACGGTTTTCGGCCAGGCCATAGCACGGAAACCGCACTGCTTGCCACCACAGAACATCTACGTACGGTCTTGGATGCCGGTCGAAGTGCAGCGTTGATCTTGTTGGACCTCAGCGCTGCCTTTGATACGGTATCACATGCCATCCTTCTTTACCGTCTGGAGGCAGCAGGGGTGACTGGGATGGCGCTGGAATGGTTTAGGTCTTTCCTAACAGAAAGATCCTTCCGGGTGTCGCCCCCCCCCCGTTTCTCTCGCAATCCCATTCCATCGGACAGGGGGTCCCACAGGGCTCTGCATTGAGCCCCTCTTTGTTTAATCTGTATGTACAGCCTCTGGCTGCTGTTGCTAAAAGATGGGATCTAACGATGTTGTCCTATGCGGACGATACCCAGCTGGTTATCACCTTAGCTGAGGGACCATCTGTAGCAGCCACCAGATTCAGAGAGGGGCTCACAGCAGTGGCACAATGGATGACAGATAACTGTCTACAGCTCAATGCGAGTGAGACCGAGGTTTTATTGGTAGGAAAGAAGGCCGCTCTTTGGAATGAGCACTGGTGGCCAGCACCCCTTGGTCCTACGCTGCTGCCTAAATCAGTGGTAAAAAATCTTGGGGTCTGGATGGTCTCCACTCTTAGTTTTCAGACCCACACTAAGAGAGTTGGGGCCACCTGCGTTGGACTACTAAGGGGCCTCAAACCTCTTTTGAAATTTTTCGATCCGGCAGTACGTCAGCTTATCGTGCAGTCCACGATACTGTCCCGGTTGGATTATGCCAGTTCTCTGCTTTTAGGGGCCAACAAAGCAGAGACACGGCGGTTACAATGAGTTCAGAACTCCGCTGCTAGAGCGCTGGTGGGTCTCCCACGCCACTGTTCAGTTGGGGCTACTATTCAAGGGCTACACTGGCTTCGGATCGACAAGCGGATTCAGTTTAAAGCTCTCTGCTTGTCGTTTAAAATCTTAAAGTCTAATAGCCCAACGCTCTTTTGCGGCTTGCTGAGCCCATATGTGCCACATCGACAGCTGCGTTCCTGTGGTCAGCCACTGGCGTCTGTGCCACGTGTGGTACGATCTAGGGCTGGAGGGTCCTCGTTTCGGTTTTTAGCTGCTAAGCTGTGGAATTCCTTGCCATTACGCATTCGGGCCATGGAGGACCTGCTTGTGTTTCCGAAAGCTATTAAAACTTTTCTGTTCTCTTCTCTATAGGATATGATCTAGATACTTGTGCAGTACCCTCTTGAATTTTCTGTTTCAGGTCTGACAGTGCCGGGACGCCCCTTTGCTTGGGCAGCTGTGCGCTCTAGAAATCTTTTTAACATAACATAACATAACATAACTAAAAAATCAAAACAGTTTGAAGCATCATCCCATACCTTGGATACTACCAAAAGCTACAACTATCTCCTCACTCATCACCTCCATGCTTGACTATGCCATCAGTCTATAATTTGGTGCCCCAGTTTTATTATACGCAAAATAAAAATACTCCAAAACACTGCTGCAAGCAGTCTTTTACGCATCCATACAAGAGCACACATGAGCTCAGTCCTGAAATCCCTCTACTGGCTGACTGTAGCTAGATGAGCAATGTTCAAATCCCTCTGCATCATCCACGGAGACTTCCAAGGAAAAGGATTACATCGGACAAGTTAAATTCAAGTAAGGCAAACAAAATAGGATACTGCACAGCAGGCTTGCACCATGGATACGCACGCCACCTTGCTATAAGACATCCGTAAGAGACGCCACCAAAAGGCAAAATCTGGAACTCACTACCAGCAAAGATTTGAAGCATTGAGGCGCATTTACACTTATCAAGAGAGTTTAAATCGTGGCTTTTCCAAGATAATGACATCGGATCACTGAAAGAATATCGACTACCACAATATCGAGTACCCAAAATATCGAGGTGAAAATATCTACTACAAAAATATCGAGTTTGTATGTACAAACAGGTAAGTACAAAAATATCGACTACAAAATATCGTTTACAAAAATATCGTTGTAAAAAATATCGACTTTACTAAAAACAATGTTTAATTACATTAATATAAAAAATTAATTACTAAAATATAATTAACAATACTTAAAATAACTTTTAATAATTAAATATTTAATGAAAGTAAAAAAATAAATATATTTTTAATCATATTTCTTAAAACATATATATATAGTAACAACATTTAATTAAATAATAGGCAATATTGTATATGTACCCCAAAAACCCAAAACTGACCCTGAACCCTAAAAATACCCCTTTACCCAAAAACTAAAAACTGACCCTGAACCCTAAAAATAACCCTTTACCCAAAAACTGAAAACCGACCCTGAACCCTAAAAATACCCCTTTACCCAAAAACTGAAAACTGACCCTGAACCCTAAAAATACCCCTTTACCCAAAAACTGAAAACTGACCCTGAACCCTAAAAATACCCCTTTACCCAAATACTGAAAACTGACCCTGAACCCTAAAAATACCCCTTGACCCAAAAACTGAAAACTGACCCTGAACCCTAAAAATACCCCTTTACCCAAAAACTGAAAACTGACCCTGAACCCTAAAAATACCCCTTTACCCAAAAACTGAAAACTGACCCTGAACCCTAAAAATACCCCTTTACCCAAAAACTAAAAACTGACCCTGAACCCAAAAAATACCCCTTTACCCAAAAACTGAAAACTGACCCTGAACCCTAAAAATACCCCTTTACCCAAAAACTGAAAACTGACCCTGAACCCTAAAAATACCCCTTTACCCAAAAACTAAAAACTGACCCTGAACCCTAAAAATACCCCTTTACCCAAAAACTGAAAACTGACCCTGAACCCTAAAAATACCCCTTTACCCAAAAACTGAAAACTGACCCTGAACCCTAAAAATACCCCTTTACCCAAAAACTAAAAACTGACCCTGAACCCTAAAAATACCCCTTTCATTTAACATAATTAGCAATTAATCAATTAAATAAAATTAATTACCAATTACATTTTAATTAATTAACAAACATTTTTTAATTAACAATTAATTAAATATTACTACCAATTATTAAATTAACATATTTAATTAATTATAATTAAATTACTTCCCACCCTATTCCCCTATAAACCCACAACCCGCTAGAGAAAATACATTATTTTAATTGACATAATTAGCAATTAATCAATTAAATAAAATTAATTACCAATTAAATTTTAAATAATTAACATATATTATTTAATTACCAATTAATTAATTATTACTACCAATTAATAAATTTACATATTTAATTAATTATAATTAAATTACTTCCCGCCCTATTCCCCTATAAACCCACAACCCGCTAGAGAAAATAAATTATTTTAATTGACATAATTAGCAATTAATCAATTAAATAAAATTAATTACCAATTAAATTTTAAATAATTAACATATATTATTTAATTACCAATTAATTAATTATTACTACCAATTAATAAATTTACATATTTAATTAATTATAATTAAATTACTTCCCACCCTATTCCCCTATAAACCCACAACCCGCTACAGAATTAAATTACACAATAATTAAAAAAATAATTAATTAAAAAAAATAATAAAATAAATTGACACTTTTCACACATATTATAACATAAACACACTATAAATAATTAAATATTATTTAAAAAACTATATTTTTTACTATCTAGATTATATACTTGGATATTTTCACTGTCTATATTATTTACAGTCGATATTACTTCACTTACCTTAAAAACGATATTTTGGCTGTCGATATTCTGTCTAGTCGATATTTTCTCCAAACGATATTTAAAACTCGATATTCTGTCCAGACGATATTTTGGAGTCGATATTATGTCTGTGCACCAATGACATCATCTTATAACCCTGGGCTACAACCCTGAATAATAATCGTTCCCTCAAGTATAATCTACAGTCTATGGTCCAGAGAATAGGAGCAGCCTAGCCAGCACACAACTTTCTATGTCTAGGCAAGTCATGAAGTCACAACATATGTCTGGCCTAGTTATTATGTAGTATTGTTGTCATAATTAACCTTCCTGGCATTCACTTATGGTAATGCCTTAACCCTTAGTTATCGAGCAGCAGAATGCAGTTAACAGCACAATAACACCCTTATATTGCTTTATCCTCTTGCACTCACATAAAACGAAGCCCCTACATGTAATGTCCATCACCCAGTCCTGCACCAGACCATAGCAATAAACCACCCATCACCAACAGCGCAGGTATGTGATAACTGAGGAGATCTGGCACATACCACTGGTCAACAGATGACTCTGATTTGTTTCAGGACCACGGGTCATAACTAGGTACATACTGCTCCTTGAATTCTCACAATGGCAAAAATATATGGGATGATAGTAACAAAGTCCCTCCCGCAGACTTCCACCCCATCTTTCCCTCCAAACGATGCCATCTCAGGACCCCAAACTTTAATATACAAATCTCAGAATGGACAACCCAGTGCAGTAACGATCTTAGTGGACTATGATCATAAGAACTACTATAATAGGACCGGTAGAACTTTTCAAAGCTGCCAGCTTAATGAAAACCATAAACTGTACACGTTTATCTTACTCTTCTTCATATGTTACACTGCTAAGTGCTGCCTTCCATGTACGATGACCACACCTCAAACGCTTTCCTCATAGGATTAAAATAAAGACAACACCCTTCTAACTACACACCCTACGTGGTGTATCTTGCTAGCGTTACAAGGGAGTGCTTCAGCACCCCTCATTTGGATAGTAAGCACTTTACAAATGTTACAGTGCAATACAATACAATACATGGATGAGACTCATTCTTTTGTTTTCTGGCCAATAGCTGTGGGGAACGGGGCACTGCTTGTGCTAAACCCATTATTTTCTATGATGTTCTGAAAGGTTCTTGTAGAGCTAATGGCTCCCGGAGAACAGTCCTGTTTTGGGCTGCTCCTTAGTTCATACTTGTAAACAAACTTGAAATGTTTTGTTGCTCGGGAAACTCATTCACGAGTCCATAAGAGGTACCTCACGGTAGAGTTCATGTCACCCCCTGTAAATTGCTCTGTTTTGCTAGAGTTGTGCATGCACAACCATGTTTTCCACCTTTCGCCATGGGAGAATGTTCAGTTTTTGGGAGCTAATTATCGTTTTAGAGGTACAAGACATTTTCATGAATCCCACTTGGGGAGGTAAAATAAACGTGACTAGTGTAATTGGGAGTATATGAGGAGATACAGATCACTTGTCTGAACTAGGGTGGCGGAGTAAGCTAAAGAATGATGATAGATTAAACCCAGATCATTTGACTGGGGGTGAGTGCTTGCAATGTTGAATACTCCGTCCATAATCCCCTTTGGTTTTGCTTTGATACAGGTTGCCAGGGGCACCCCATGGTGGATTTGCTGTTAGCCATCTCCCATTTACTCCCCAGCACGCTATGAATGCTGCCTCCAGACACTTTAATGGCTGACACGTGTTTAGGTAAAAACCACAAAAGCTATAAAAGAGAGCATGATCCAGTGTGTTAAACTGTTTGCTGCAAGAACTCGGCAGTTGTGAAGAGCCAATGGCATAGTCACTTGCTTACAGGTGAGGCAAAGAGAGCTTTTGGGGCCAAGAGACTCAGACAGTAGGACCCTAATCCTAATCCCATACTCCCAGAAGTACTTTAACTTGAATACTTAATTTACATTCGAAGAGTACATTCAAACATCAACTTGTTTCTCAAATTCAGTTCTATATCTCCAATATGCATTTGTAAATGCCTGTGTCGGCAAATTAAAGCCAGACTGAATGGGTTTGCCAATGCATGTTCATAAGGATATTTACATAATTGGGGACGCTTACACATCAATTTAGTTTGGTGGTGTAATGACTCATGGCCTGATTAAGAGTTTGGCGGATGTGTTAACCCCATCACAAAAATGACAGATATCCTATCTGCCTTAATACAAGTGCATTATATCCCATGGCAATTGTAATAAGGAGGACATGCAATATGTCATGTTGTCCTGGAGTACCTGTATGCCAAGGTGTAAACCACACACTAACCTCTCTAATGGTAATTCCATATATTCAGTTTCTGGTCAGGGCAAGAATAGTGAAGATGAGGAATACACCTTTAATTTCACCTGGTTCGCCACCTGCAAGATGCTTTGCTATAATCACTAGGCCTGTTGGGTCTCAGGCCCAACTTTTAGGCAAACTGACACAACTTCAAATGAGGGCAAAATCTGGACTCCGAAATGTGCACACAAATTGTACACACAATATTCAACAAAAAACGCTGCAGAGGCAAAGCTCTAGTCCGGATGCCTGGAACAGTCGGAACAGAGTACTGTCCCTGCTGCTACAGCAAGCCTTTGTGTTTAAGAAAGCACAGATCCATAAGTTACCAACTGGGAATGTTGCTAAAAGAGTTTTTGAAATGTACTACTTTTCATTGTTATTATTTGTTGTGTAAACGTTATTTTGCCCCACAATATCCCTACTTTATTTTCCTCTTCCTATCTATGGTTTGAGACTAGCATTTAGCAGCATGTGGTGCTTAGAACTCACAAATAAATAAATACATACATAAAATATATGACATGGTGAGTCTTCTAGATTGGCTGTCCTTGAGGGTTTCGGTGCTGGGTTAGAAGCATGACTGTTAAGCAGTGTGTCATCTGGTAATCTTATGTATGAGGTAGCAGTTTTTCCGGATGTTGCTTAAAGGATATATGTGTTGATGTTTGCGGTGCTATTTGTAGCTCCATGGTAACAGAATGTTTGAGATTGTTTTGTAGACTAAAGGTGTTAGGCGTACATCCCTCTTTTGTGGAAGGATGTTTTTAGGTTTCAAGCTTTAATGCTTTGTGGTTCCGGAGACCACACATGTAAGTTGGAGTACGTTTATTCTGGGCTTACACCAAGCGGCATCTAGAAGATTCAAACATCAACTCTCCACAACGAATTTACTCCCTACAGTTTTCTGCACTGATGCATCAACAGTTTCCGCATATGATATGAGACATAGTGAGAAAAGCCCATGACGGAACACATCGCCCCTTCACACAAACTATACACGCAAACAATACCATCTATATTAACCAACACATAAAGAAATACCCTTCAAGACACAAGGGCACAACAACCACAGCACCTAGGCCATCAAACAAAAACATTTCCTTCACATTGGATTTTTATGGAGATGACTGGACACCAAACTTTAGTCGAGCATCTCTTGCCGGCTCCTATTTCAACATTTGTTTAATTCCAAGTGCACGTCTGACCAGGACAGATCTGCAACCATATTGGTAGCTCCAAAGCAGGGACCCCCCCTATAGGTTATTCTTCTTGGCAACTTCACTCTAACCTAAAACCTAACAATCACTTCCAGATCTCTTACCCTTTGTTTATCATAATAACGTCTCTTTCTTTTCACCTCCACTACTTTGACACTCTTCTTGATTTTCCGCGAAATACACTTCAGACATGGGCAAATATTTTATTGACTGGCATCCAAAAAGGAACCATTTCTGAAAAACTCTTTCTGCCTTGCTAAGCGCTTGGAAGTGTGATACCTTGATTGTAGTATGGGTGCACCTCTATATGTTATGAGCATATCCTGCATACTCTCCTACGCATTCAATCTATTAGTCAACGCCCTCCTCTTACAGTTGTTGTCCAACCTATCGGATCGCTCCACAAAATGCATATTTTGTGAATTATGCTATATTTATAATAAAAACTCCTTCATCTCACTAGACACAAATTGCCTGCCTATATCATACACTAATTCTCTTTTAAGATCCTCACTTGGAAATTATCTTTCTAAAACGTTTACACCAGATGAAGTATTGTGCTCAGTAACAAAATCTATACCATCCATTTGGACAAATATTTAAGGGCTGACAAGGCAAATTGATTTCTACCAAAACTTGATAAAGACCAGAAGAACTCAATACTGAACTTCTCCTATGGCCCATCTAGCACATCTACACGAACCATTAATTGACTCCAACAAACCAATCCTTTACCATCTAAAATATATTCTGCACACTACCCAATCCTTAAATTCACATCTCTGTCAATTCCCAGGCATCCCAAATGATTACTCAATCCACACTTGCAAGATGTCATTCCTAGCTAACTATGTGAGGTAAATCTAATAATCGTCCTTTGATCACACACTGTGGTTATTTATCTACTCTTAGTAACAAATTACCTACCAAAAATAACTCTAATTTATCATAGCAAAAAACGTGCAAGTCACTTGACAAACTACTCTTACCTGAACAATCAGTGAGGATGCATTGAATAACTCTCCATAAAACAAAATACTTTGTTTTATTCACTCAGTCATTCCTTTTATGCGGAACAATTCTCACAGCACTCTAAAATACTTGCCACAAAACACTCCATATCTTCCTCCATTACCCTGTAATTTCCAAGTCATTTCAAAGTGGAATTGAAGGCCGCAATCTGTTCTCTTGTTCTTGCTACCTGAAATATACTCAACTATACGCCCTGGTTTCCTTACCATGAATCAATACATCATCCTAAAAGGGTAGGAACACATCTCTGCCCTTGAATAAGATGAACATGATTCTTTAAAAAACTTCAGCAGCAGACATCAACCTGAATGGTAATCTCTGGAATTGAAATATCACACTCGACGTAGGAAACACAATAAGAAGGCACAACTCTCCAGCCAAGGGAATCTGATGGCATGCCAATCTAAACTCTAGTTTAGAAAATAGCCTGGAACCATGTATTGATGATAGCATGTCCTCATTTCTCAAAAGTGGGTACCCATCTACTCATATCTCACTACTATGGCTCCTAAACATACTTTATTTGTCCCCCTTTCCTTTTTGATCACTATAGGTGAGCACCTCAGAGATCCCTCAGGCTCAATCACTTTTTCTTTACACATCCTCTCAAGATATTTGGTCAATTCTTCTCTCACCCCTAAAGATCCGTTTCTCATCTTGTGCTTAATGGTGATAGTGCCAACTTTCAGTTTGATGTTGCGGGCACATTAACTTCTTTCATTATACTCTTAAGACATTAGTTACCTTTCACCTCTTCCACTTTCCCCATTCCACTGTGATTTGGACATCCTTCACAGCTTTCAGTACCTTGTTCAATATACCTTGGAGCAGTAACCCCAACATATCTCACCTGTGTCTGTAGCATAGACATTTCCTTTAATACTTTTGCCACGGAAATTATTACCAGCCCTGAAGTATCAAATCTCCTCTCAGCATTTGCTAAATTCTATCGAATGTTCTGCGGGAGGAATGAGATTTTGACTCCCAAACCAGTAATGGAGCAAGGATTCGCACATAGAGCGACTTGCTTGTACTCAACCCTCTCAAATAACTCATAACGTACTAATTAACATGTTTTGTCTAATTAATATTGCATTACGCGACATATCTAGCATCTAGGGGAAGCTTGACTGTGTGCTTTTACTAACTATGATTTGCTTACATTAAAATGGCTGCTGCTACGCGGGATTTCCTACTGCTCATGCGTCTGTCATACTCATGTGACATGACGTACTATCTTGCTTGGAGGGAAACTTTTGATTCTGTGCACTAGAATTAAGATGGCTGCTTTGTGTTACAGCATGCATAAAGCTTGCACTGCTGCTTTTGCTAAGCTGTTTGTTTTGCCTAAACACTAAACGCAATAGTTAAAATAAAATAATGGGAATAGAGTAGAGATAAGTGGTATACAGAACATTCATTTATTCTTTGTTCTCAAACTGTTTCTTTTCTACTTTGCTATTAGCTCGTGTTTGGGCCTGAAATGTATCTGTAACTCCATTTTGAAACCCACACCGCACATGCGCACCAGAATCCAGAAACACTCAAGCCGTTGCATTGAATGAATGCCAAGGACAGTCTTGACTGAGATGCGCCTGGGAAGTTCACCTCCTGACCCTACGGAGAGGATGCCAATATTGTTAACAATGTATTTGTTAATGGAACATTCATTGTTGGGTGGAATAAAAAAACACATGGGAAAAATAAATTGATGGGCGGGAACGCAAATTTCAATATTTAGAAGAAAAGTTTCATTTTGGTATGATGTGATGACCTCTCCTCATCCTTTTGTCCAATCAAAATTGGGGATCCTTACACTTGTAACATTTGGCGGTGGTACACTGCCCTGGAAAATAGTATAACTAGAGTAGGCATAGCTAGTTAATTTGTCCGACTTGTCCGAATAGCTGACCTGTCTCTGACCCAAAGCACTCAATAGGCAATCGAGAGCAGAGGTGCAGGTGGAACACTCTGTCAGAAGAATCGATAACCCAATTGGGGTAACTGGAAAGGGAGGTTCAAAGACCCAACCGGGTTTTGGCTGTTGGCTGCAGAGAAAGTGCAACGCAGGCGTAGCACGTTAGCTGTGGGTGCCGGTCTTAGCCTAAGGTGGTCCTGTCCTGATCCAATTTGGTCCGTACCTGTCCTGATTCTGGTTTGCACCTATTCTTTCCTGCTGGCACTTGCACTTTGGGGTTCTGTCCTTTGACCCAGCCCGTGGCCAGGGTTGGTCTTCACACCATTCTAGGTAAATATGATGAAGCAAAGCTTCGCATATTTTGCGGCTTGCCGAAATCATGAACCTCATTTGTGTGTAACAAGGTAACCCGTGTATGTTTTACTAACATTTATGTTTAGTTTGGAGAAAGACCGTGAAGCTTGCACATGTGTTTTACTAAAATAATTACTCGAGTCATCTAAAATGGCCGCCGCTTGTATTTAGTTGCTGCGCATGCGTCAGCCACACTCACGTGTCCTGACGCGTCTGCAGAAGTGGAGGGAAAATTATGCGCATGCGTAATTCATAGCTGTGCTTATCATGTGGTACTGCTCGTGCCACTGCTCTTGTGACCGTGTCAATATAGCTAACATTTAATTGCAATAAGTTTATTTCTTGATGATGAGTTAAAAGTACAAACCCTGTGGTGTGTTTTCATAATGACATTATTATGTATTAATTTGTTTTTCGCTTACTTTTTATGTACCGCGGGGAATGGGGTATGTCTGTGCCGAGAACCATTTTGGAGGTCCTTCTGCGCCTGCGCAACCTACCAAGTCGGAGCAGACCTTGAATGATGGAACTTAGCCAGTTGGCAGTGATGAGCAAGATGCTCCTGAGAACGGCCCGAAAACTCGGCTGAACCAATCATATGTCCTCACAGTGCAACAATGTAAAAGTTTCATTGTATTGCTGCACAGCTTCTCATGGGAACCCCAATCTAGTTAGGCGGTACCCTATTATGCTAATGTAGGCTTAAATTAGACTGTTCTGATTGGTGTGTTACCCAAATCCTACCTTAGGACCAATCCAAATTGAGAGATTCTGACACTTTGCAACATTGGGGGGGTGGTACACTGTCCCAAAACTGTATATCTACTGTGGGTTCCCCTGGGGAACCGTCCGACTTGCCTGGTTTAGCTGACCTGTCACTGACCCAACGCACTCAATAGGTGACTGAAGATACAGAGCGCTGCGAAGCACTCTGTCCGAATTTGACCATAGACTGAGGTTCTACTGAACCTTAAAGTGCTGGCGAAGCACTTAGCTGGGAGTTTGCTGACCCAATCGGGGTCTTGATCGATAGCTGCAGAACGGGTGAAGCGCAGGCGTTGCTTCCGAACTGTGGGTTCCGGTCCTGTCCTGAAGAGGTCCTGTCCTGAGGGTTTGCTGTCCTGTCCTGAGGGTTTGCTGTCCTGTCCTGAGG